>NW_003852407.1:14841472-14843716 GCF_000181295.1 Otolemur garnettii
CTGTCTCAAAAAAAAAAAAAAAAAGAATCTCATCTTACCTTAAAAGATAAATACAGACTCAGGGTGAAGGGATGGTCATCTATATTTCAGGCAAATGAAAATCAGAAAAAAGCAGCTATTGCAATTTTATTCGCAGATACACTAGGCTTTAAATCAACAGAAGTAAGAAAAGATAAGGATGTTCACTTCAAATTGTTAAGGGTAATGCTCAACATGATGAGATTTCAACTATTAACATTTATGCACCCAGCCAGAATGTGCCTCAATTTATAAGAGATACTCTAACGGACATGAGCAACTTGATTTCCTCCAGCTCCATAATACTCAGAGATTTTAACACTCCTTTGGCAGTGTTGGATAGACCCTCTAATAAGAAGCTAAACAAAGAAATTCTAGACTTAAACTTCATCATTCAACATTTGGATGTAAAGACATCTACTGAACATTTCATCCTCACAAAACTGAATACACCTTCTTCTCATCAGCCCACAGAATATACTCCAACATTGATTCCATCTTAGGTCATAAGTCTAACCTCACTCAGCAAATTTAAAAGAATAGAAATTATTCCTTGCATGTTCTTGGACCATGATGGAATAAAAGCTGAACTCAGTAACAACAGAAATCTGCAGAATCTGCATACTCCTACAAAAACATGGAAGCTAAATAACCTTATGCTAAACCTTTTAGCTGGTTCATAGAAGAGACTGAGAAAAAAATTACCAATTTTTTTGAACAAAATGATAATGAAGACATGAATTATCAGAACCTCTGGGATACTGCAAAGGCAGTCCCTAAGAGGGAAATTTATAGCACTGCAAACCTTCCCCAAGAGAGCAGAAAGCAAGGAAGTTAACAACTTAATGGGACATCTCAAGCAACTGGAAAAGGAAGAACATTCCAATCCCTAACCCAGCAGAAGAAAAGAAATAACCAAAATTAGAGCAGAATTAAATGAAATTGAAAACAAAAGGATTATACAACAGATCAATAATTCAAAAAGTTGGTTTTTTGAAAAGGTCAATAAAATAGATAAAACTTTGGCTAACATAACCAGGAAAAAAAGAACAAAATCTCTAATTCCATCAATCAGAAATGGTAAAGATGAAATAACAACAGACACCTCAGAAATTCAAAAAATCCTTAATGAATATTACAAGAAACTTTATTCTCAGAAATATGAAAATCTGAAGGAAATTGACCAATACTTGGAAGCATGCCACCTTCCAAGACTTAACCAGAATGAAGTGGAAATGTTGAACAGGCCTGTATCAAATTCTGAAATAGCATCAACTATACAAAATCTCTCTAAAAAGAAAAGCCCGGGACCAGATGGCTTCACATCAGAATTCTGCCAAAACTTTAAAGAGGAACTAGTACCTACGTTACTCAATCTTTTCCAAAATATAGAAAAAGAAGGAATACCACCCAACACATACTATGAAGCAAACATCACCTTGATCCCCAAACCAGGAATAGACCCAACAAGAAAAGAAAATTATAGACCAATATCACTAATGAATATTGATGCAAAAATATTCAACAAGATCCTGACAAACAGAATCCAGCAACACATCAAACAAATTATATACCATGACCAAGTGGGTTTTATCCCAGTGTCAAGGCTGGTTCAATATATGTAAATCAATAAATAAAATTCATCACATAAACAAATTAAAAAACAAAGACCATATGATTCTCTCAATTGATACACAAAAAGCTTTTGATAATATCCAGCATCCTTATATGATCAGAACACTTAAGAAAACTGGTACAGAAGGGATATTTCTTAAACCGATAGAGGCCATCTACAGCAAACCCACAGCCAACATAGTATTGAAATGAGTTAAACTGAAATCATTTCCACTCAGATCAGGAACAAGGCAAGGTTGCCCATTGTCTCTACTGCTTTTTAACATTGTAATGGAAGTCTTAGCCATCGTAATTAGGGAAGAAAAAGTGATCGAGTGTATCCATATAGGGTCAAACTTTCACTCTTTGCAGATGATATGGCTGTATATTTGGAAAACACCAGGGATTCTACTACAAAACTCTTAGAAGTCATCAAGGAATACAGCAGTGTCTCAGGTTACAAAATCAAAACTCATAAATCTGTAGCCTTTATATATACCAACAATAGTCAAGCTGAAAAACAGTCAAGGACTCTATTCCATTACAGTAGTGCCAAAGAAGATGAAATAGTTGGGAGTTTACCTAACAAAGGATGTGAAAGATTTCTATAAA
>NW_003852407.1:14845718-14851603 GCF_000181295.1 Otolemur garnettii
TAGTGTCATCTTCTCAGGAAGCTGAGGAGAGAAATGCTGTAAATGATGATGTCACTGCATTTTTGCCTGGGTGATAGAGTGAGACTGGGCCTTAAAAAAAAAATAGTTTAATTCCATGGGGAAAAAACATACAATTTTCATAGGTAGTTTAACCAATTATTAATGAGGAATACAATTTTAAAGTTAATTTTTCTTTGTAACTGATGATGCAGTTACAGACAGAAAGCATTTGCAGGCATTTGAATCATAGAAAAATCATTAAGTGACTTTTGGTCTCATTATGACCTCTACATGTTGTAGGACATGCCAGAAAAAAACATTAAAATGGCACTGTATAGATCTGTATTTAAAATTTAAATCCCAACATATATGAAAATAAATTGTATGAACAGCTAATCTTTTTAAAAAAATTGTTCCATAAGAATTATTGGCTCTGGATATACTAAGATTTATACTTTGAAATACTTTATTAGAAATTATCCCAGTCTTGCCATATCCTATAAAATATTCTCAGTAGATCCAATGTCAGGTGTATTAACAGACAGGATCCATCTCAAAATTCAAAATTACCAAAAAGTATTTGTAGTCTTTCATTTGCCAAGAACAAATGATGTTGCTTTTAATTATATCACTTATTTTGATGATTTAATAAATTTGAAGCAAAGTGAGCCAAAAAACTCTTAAATTCAAATTATCACATTAATAAAGTATTATTTATTATATTATATACAATTATGATACATAAAACACAATTTTTTGCTATTAATTCATATTATTACTTATGTACCACTCCTGCCCTTTATGCTTTAAAAATTTCCTTTTAAAGAAAAAAAGTTTGTTTTAATAACATCTTTTCCTCTTGCTTTTTGAAAAAGGGGTCCCACATTTTCAGTTTACAATGATCCTGCAAATTACGTAGTTGACCCTACTCTTAAGTCCCAGGCTACACAGGACTACCATCTTAGGCATGGTAATGTCACATTTTCAATGGTCTGAAAAAGTGTAAATTCAAATCCTTTTAGCATATTTTGTGCAGATTTTATTGTCACAGAATCAAGATGACATTTCAATGTAGTTATCTCTGTCATTCAAAATAATGGTTTCTGTGTTCAAATGACACACCTTTGTTTAAGAGGTAAGCCAATGACTTGAGCACTGCTTTCAAGAAATTTTGCTTATAAGCAAGACAGATCTATTTTATGTTCAAGGAATGGGATTTTTATAAACGTCCTTCAGGACACATGGTGATCTTGTGGTAATATTGATCTCTTCATAAAGATCATTAAAATTTTTATTTAGAATCAAAAGTCATCAAAAACCTAAAATTTCTATCCAATTTCTTCCTTAACACATCTAAGGGAAGAGATTCTGAATGAAAAAGTAAAACCAACTGTTTCTTCTATTAAAAAGTAGAGCCAACACTCTGGGAGGCCAAGGTGGATGGATTGCTTGAGCTCAAGAGTTAAGACCAGCCTGAGCAAGAGCAAGACCCCCGTCTCTAACAAAACTAGCTAGGAATTGTAGTGGGTGCTTGTAGTCCCAGATACTTGGGAGGCTGAGGCAAGAGGATCAGTTGAACCCAAGAGCTTGAGGTTGCTGTGAGCTATGACACCATGGTACTCTATGAGGGAAACAAAGCAAGACTCCTAACAAAAAAAAAAAAAAAAAAAAAAAAAAAAAAAAAAAAAAAAAAAAAAAAAAAAGAAAAAGAAAAAAAAGTAGAGCTAAAATAATCGGGGAATAGAAGTATATCAGAAATCAGAAACCAACCTTTTAGAGATACAAACTGAAATCCAGAGCAATGATGATTTAACAAAAAGTACCAACATATTCAATCATAAAACCCTTTAACATGGAAATAATAACCAAAAAAAGTTATATCTGATATATTAGGGTAAGTTTATTTTTATAACCAAAAAAAGTTATATCTGATATATTAGGGTAAGTTATGCAATAGGAACAAATTAATTTCAAAATTCCAGCTTAACACAACTCAAATATATTTTGTGCTCATGATATATACACCAAGTAGGTCCAGATAGACAGTGGCTTCATTACCTGGAACATTCAGACTTCTCCCAAGTCTTTGCAGCAGGGAGAGACTAAAAACTGCACACATATAAACACATAGAGCTACACTACACAACACTTTCTTATATTGGATTGGCCAGAATCAGTCATGATTCTCCAGAAGGGAAGAGGAACTCCATATTGGCAAATGGCACCAATGCCAATACATTGAGGATGGTTCTTAGACACAATCTGGAAAATTTTTCCCCTTTTTCAGATGAGGAATCTGAAGTTCAGAGAGGGATAAGTGATCAGACTGGGGTCACAGAGCAAGAGCATAGCAGAGCCACATGGTTTTTAACACAGACCCCTTGACTTCCCAGAGTAGTGTATCTTCAATCTTTCTCTCAAGATAAATAAGAATAATGAAAGCAACATAAAAAAGCTGCTGTTTCCAACTAGTTTTATATTAAAATACTTGTAAGTGGTCTATCTTCCAACGAATTAGTCTACACTAAAGTTCAAATATTTAGCTTCATGATTTTGCTATTATCATAAAAATTCCACTTCTCTAAAAGCCACACACAATCATAGATTACAGAAAGAATGTGGCAGAAATATCAGGAGGTTTGTGACTGGCAGGGCTCAGATTTCAATTGCACCACATAGTTAATCTGATCATTAAGTGTATTGACAGTACTTTTGCTACCAGGAAAGTTTGCAGATTAAGAAGCAACAAAACATCAAAGATTGTTTTAAAAATTTAGAAATCACTCAATTCAACATAAGAATTATAGATGCAATAAAGCAAAATAAGAAATGGAGATTTTTTTCACTAAACACCAGAAAATAGTAGTGCAATTACCAGATTGTGTTCTGTAAGCGGAGTGCTTTAGTTTGCTATGGTGACACGCGATAGGTGACTATGAAGTTGATTAGCTTGGCCTGACTCTGCTGGGGCGGTTTAGAATTCAAATAATTAAAGTGATACTCAACTTACCAGACCCATAAAGTATCCTCTTTTGAAAAACCCAGAGTGTATTTTAGCCACAGGTAATTAACTATGCAGGCCTTTCCTGCCTCTGTACGTCACAGGGCCAGTTCTCATGAGTTACCGAGGCACATGGGCTGACTTAAATAGCTTCCTTATGGAGAGGTAATAAGCAAAAGGCTCACTGGTCAGCCAGGAGGCAATTCGGACTGGGCTGGAGTGGCATAAATTCTGTCCTCTTAGAGCTCTCTTTGCAGTTTTGTTTGCCTCTTGACTAGCAAGATACCAAGACAGAACGCGGAGAAGTACGTAGCCTCTGGTGATTTGACTCAGCTCCATGTCACCAACTTAAGAAGGCCAGTCTGACGTAGTGTCTGAGACAATTAGCACAAGGCCTGGAAACAAATTGATTTCATGGTCTACTCCAGAGCCTGCAGTCGATGAGAAGCTAACCGTGATGCTGGAGCTTACCCCACTCATTTCCTTTTTAAATCTTTTGTGATTTCAGTTGATCTCTCCTGATTTTCCTTCCATAATCACCAAAAACCTCATCTTCTCTAGACTTTTCAAATGATGGAATGTCCTAGTGTCCAATCCTTTGCTCATATATCTTAAGTGATTCTACCTATTTTTATGGCCTTTAATAACATCTATATATCAGTGACAGTCAAATGTATAAGTCTGACAACAACCTTGACCCTGAGCTCCAGACTCAGTTACCCAACTGCTGATATATGATATCTTCTACTTGGATACACAATAAACATCTCGAACTATCCAAAACAGAACTCTAAGTTTTTCCTCCAAATCCCACCCTTCTCCATCAACCCAGTTACTCAGACCAAAAACCTGCTGTAGTTCTTGATTCCTACCTCTGGGCCTTTGCATGTGGTGTACAATGTACCCTCTGCTTAGGACACTCTTCTTTCAGATTTTGCTTGCTCTCTCTACATTCACTAATGTCTTTATTTAAATGTCCTCCTCAGAGAAGCTTTCCTTAGCTGTTCTACCTAAATAGCCCTAGTTACTTTGTTGCTTTATGGTGTTTTATTTTCTTTATATCATTTAATACTACCTAAAATATATTATGCATACATATGTATTTATTTATTACCTATTTTCTTCAACAGTATGGGCCCCATAAAGGTAGAGGCATTATTTTATTAATTGCTCTCATCTCCAGAGTCAAGAATAGTATCTGGTACAAGGAAGGTGGTAAGAATTTGTTTAAAAAATGAATGATCTTGGCTTGGTGCCTGTAGATCTGTGGCTAGGGTGCTGGCCACATACACCGGGGCTGGTGGGTTGGAACCTGGCCTGGGCTTGCCAAACAACAGTGACAACTGCAACTAAAAAATACCTGGGTGTTGTGGCAGACACCTGTAGTCTCAACTACTTGGGAGGCAGAGGCAAGAGAATTGCTTAAGCCCAAGAGCTAGCGGTTGCTGTGAGCTGTGATGCCATAGCACTTTACCGAGGGTGACACAGTGAGACTGTCTCAAAAAAAAAAAGATCTTATGGCTGAAGTTTCAGCACCTTCCTCCACGGGCAACTTTTTTTGATCTTTGGATGATAACTAATCTTTTATAAAAAAAAACAAAACACAATATATTTCGGATATTCTGAAAAGTACTACCTTTTACAAAAAAGGATACCACACATACGGTTTATGTAAAGTACTTTTTCATTTAATATATTGGAACAGTTTTTCCATATCAAATTTTCACATTCTTTTTAATGACTTCAGATCACTTCATCTCCTGGAAGCATTCTTATTTATTAGCCAGTCCCCTGTGAAGAGCCCTTAAGGTAGATCCCAAAGTACTTTGAGACAAAGTCAACTATATCTCTTGTTCATTCCGTCAACGCCCTAAATGTATTCTCCTCCCCAGTCTATCACTGCTTAGCAAAGCACTGCTACCCCATCGTGCTCATCATGTCCTGTAGTTTCTCTCCCTTTATTTCCAGTCCTTCTCTTCATCTCCCACGCTTCTGGAGCTTTTGCTTCATGACATATGTTGCTATATTTTATACTCCTCTTAGACTATGTCCTTTATATCCTAGTTTTAGCATAAATCTGGCTCTTTCCTGAGGTCAAAACCTCTCCTACATCTTTCTGAGTGGAATTTGTTTACATTCAATATGTGCTTACATATTTGGGGGTTAAGAGGTGGTACTGAAGTCCTCATTGTTTTCTAACCATTATTCCCCACAGTCTCTTATTAAACTCCGATTCCCCTGAGGATCCATCCTGGCATCTGCTCAGTTACCCTCAACTTCTCTTCATCTATATCACCTATGAACCCACTCTCTTTTGATCACTGAAGATGTTAACACCTGATTCTTGGTCTCTTTCTCCAATTCAACCCTGACCATATCTCTGCTAAAGTCAACATTACAAGAAGAACATTCAACCAATATTGATTCCTTAGTTCTTTGACCTTCTCTCAACTCCAAAAACTTTCTCAGCAAGCCTTTACCATAGTTATAACTTATTAACTTGCCATCAACTGAAACTGTCTCTTCTCAATCCAGTAATTCAAACATCCCACTACTTTCTGAGGCCCAAAGCTTATCACTCACACTTGGCTTTTTCAACCCATTCCCATTATTTCTGCTTGTTGGTCTCCTTAGACCCATTAATTCAAACAGTCATTGTTGTAGCAACTGGGAATAAAGTAGTGAACAAGATCACCAAAATCTCTCTCCTAGTGGATGTATGCCTTCCCAGCTCTTTATCCCTTATACAACCTGACCTTCATTGGAAGGTCCAGCCTTCCAATCATTTTCTTAACAATATTCCTAAAAATATATCCCCTGTCTTTTTGTTCTCATCCCCAAATCTGGCAAAATCACAATGGATGAATCCAAATTTTTTTTTTTT
>NW_003852407.1:14853221-14856760 GCF_000181295.1 Otolemur garnettii
GCCTTAGCTGCTTGAGCCACAGGCACCGAGCTGAGGACGCCTGCTTTAAACTGTTTTGTTGAAATAAAACATATATATAGAAAACATATATATATACATATATATATATGAAATAAAACATACATATAGAAAACACCTATTTAAAGTATATAGCTTAATGGTTTTTAGTTTATTCACAGAGATGTGCAACTATCACTATAATTTTTCTTTGCCACAAAAGAAAACCCATTTTTAACAACTGTCACTCCCTACTCCCAGCCCTCTCCCAGCCCTAGACAGTCACAAAACTACTACTTGTCTCCATATATTTGCTTGGACCTTTCATATAAATAAAATAATATGATACGTGGTCTTCTGTGGCTGGATTCATTCCTCCCTTCCTTCCCTCGTTTCTCTCTCTGTCTTCCTCTCTCTCTCTCTATTTTTTTTTTTTTAGAAACAGTGTCTCACTCTGTTGTCCTGGATAGAGTGCCATGGCATCATAGTTCACAGCAATCTCAAACTCTTAGACTCAATCAACACTCTTGCTTTAGCCTCACAAGTTAGGCATGCACCACCATGCCTAGCAAAGTTTTCTATTTTTAGTAGAGATGGGGTCTCATTCTTGCTCAGGCTGGCTTTAAACTCCTGAGCTCAATCAATCCACCTGTTTAGGCCTCCCAGAGTGCTAGGATTATAGGCGTGAGCCACCAGGCCTGGCCTTGGCTGGCTTCTTTCACTCAGCATTGTTTCCAAGGTTTATCCATTTTGTACAATGTGTCAGTACTTTATTCCTAATATCCCAGTATGGATATACCACATTTTCTTTATCATCATCACAGGATAAACATTGTGCTCTTTCCACCTTTTGGCTATTACGAATAGTGCAATTATGAACAGGTCCATTCAAATTTCAGAATAGGTATGTGTTTTAATTTCTTTTGGGTATATAGCACATTTTGATATTTATAATGTGCACTTTTTGCTCAAATTCTTGAGGGGAAAATAAGGATGCATGTTATACATGGGTAGTATGTCTTAGGAGCAGAGGGCAGGGAGGGGGGTGAGGAGCCCAGAAGGTCTCCTAGGGCCACTGTGGCCTCCTGCCTAGGTCTACTGTAAGCACAGGATTCCTTTCTGGGAGAATCTGGGATCCAGTAGGAGGCTGCCAGAGGGTGCCACTGCTGAGTACTGTGATCAGGAGAGAGGGCAGTGGCAGGGCTGGCAAGGTGGGCTGTGGATGCACAGAGGGGAGTGGGTGCCCAGCACAGGCTCCAGGGACCTGCATGGCTGCACCCAGGGCTGAGAAACCTCAGAAACTCCTAACCCTGGCCATGTGTATGGCTGTCTTGGCCGCAGTTCCTGAAGTGGCCAGCAGGGGTAGGTTCCCAGGAGAGGGGAAAGAAGCATTTACAGAGTGGGCAGCTGTGGGAGGGTGGTGTGATACGCATGTTTACCAGGGAGCATTAGCCCTCCTTAGATGTGTCTCTTCTGGCGGGGAGCCAACCACTTTCTTGAGGGGTACTTTCCTGAAAGTCTGGGCCAAAAATGCAGGTGTATATTATATATAGCAAAACGTAGTATGTAAAGGTGGGACTGCTGGACCATACTGTAACTCTATGTTTAACCTTTTAAGGAACTACCAGCCTATTTCCCAAAGTGGGTGTACCCATTTATATTCCCAGCAGTAGCATATGAGGAACCTGTAAATACTGTTGTGTCGAGTTCTTTTTCTGGGACCCTTCTCAAGGGAAGACATACAAATGGCTAACAGGAATATGGAAAAGTGGTGAACAGTACTGGTCATCAGGAAAATGCAAACAAAAACCATAAGAGACATACCTCACTTCTCTTAGAATGGCTTTAATCAAAAAGACCAAAGATAAAAGTGCTGGCAAGGAAGCAGAGAAAAGGGCATTCTTGCACACTGCTGGTTGGAATGGGAATTAGTACAGCCATTATGGAGATTCCTCGAAAAATTAAAAAAAGAACTACCATAGGAGAGCAATTTTGCTGTGGGGTATATATCCACAAGAAAGAAAATCCGTATACCAAAAGAGGTGTCTGTGCTTCCATGTTGACTGCAGCACTATTCACAATAGCCAAAACACAGAATCAACCTAACTGCTTATTAACTGATAAACAAAGAAAAGATGGTGTATATACACAATGGAATACTATTTGGCCATTAAAAAGAACGAAATTCTTCATTTGTGACATGGATGAAGCTGGAGGACATTGTGGTAAGTGAAATGAGCAAGGCATAGAAAGATAAATACTGCATGGTCTCTCTCAAAAGTGGAATTCAAAAAAGATCATTTCATGAAGTAGAGAGTAGAATGGTAGCTACCAGGGCTAGAGTGGTTGGGGGAGGGGGTTGGGGAGATCTTGGTCAAAGGATGCATAAATACAGTTAGATAGGAAGAATAAGTTCAAAAGACTATCGTATAACATGGTGACTACAGTTAATTACAATACTATGTATTCTTGAAAAATGCTAAGAGAGTAGATTAAGTGTTCTCTCCACAAAAACGGCAACAATGTAAGGTACTGTTTTATCCACAATTTATATATATTTCAAAACATCATACTGTACATAATAAAGATGTATAATTTTGTATGTCTACTAATTAAAACAATACATTTGAAAAAAGTTAGCTCTCTTTAGACACTGTATAGATACTGTGTCTCTTTTTATAGCTCTCTCCTATTCAGTACTCTGCTCTGCAAACTCTAGCCACTTTGGCCTCTCTAGTCTCCCAGATCTGCCTATTCAAGTCAGGGAACTTATTCCCCTGAGGTTCTTGAGCTGTAGACCAGAAATGTAATTGTAGGGCTATCCTCATTTGTTTGGGGATAAGTATCCCTTATTGCTTGATGTACAATGGTTAAAAATAGGTCTTGCACATGCTTTGTCTGTTTTTGCAGTTGCTTAAGGTGGAACAATAAGTGGAAACCCTGTTACTCCATCTTGGTTGGAAGAAGTGCCCTGATAGGATCTTGACTTGAATTTCAAAAAGGGCCTTATTCAATACAGCACTGGAAGTCCTAGCCAGAGCAATTAGGCAAGAGAAAGAAATAAAAGGCATTTAAATTGGAAAGGAAGAAGTCAAATCAGCTTTGTTCACAGATGACATGATCTTATACTTTGAAAAACCTAAAGACTTCTACCCAAATCTCTTAGAACTGATAAATCTATTTAGTAAAAGTGCATTTTGTGTGTTGTAAAGTCAACATACAAAAACCAGTAGCAGTTTTATATGCTAACAGTGATCAATCTGAAAAAGAAATTAAGAATACAATTCCATTTACAATAGCTACAAAAAAAGAATACCTAGGAATAAATTTAATGAAAGAAGTGAAAGATCTCTAAACCGAAAACTATAAAACACTAATGAAAAAATAGAAAAGGACAAAGCAAAAAATGGAAAGATATCCCATGTTCATGGGTTGGAAGAATTAATACTGTTAAAATGTTTGTACTATTTAAAGTGATCTATAGATTTAATGCCTTCTCTATCAAAATACCAGGAAATTCTTAAAAGAATTTTTTTTTTTTT
>NW_003852407.1:14857466-14881104 GCF_000181295.1 Otolemur garnettii
GGCCCGGGCTGGGGATTCGAACCCGCCACCTTAGGTGTATGTGGCTGGCGCCTTAGCCGCTTGAGCCACAGGCGCCGAGCCAAAGAACCTACATTTGAAAAAGGATAGTCTCTTTAGTAAATGGTGCTGGGAAAACTGGATATCCAATTGCAGAAACTAGATTTCCATATTTCACTGTATACAAAAATCAACTCAAAATGGACTACAAATTTAAATATTAGACCTGAAACTATAGAGCTACTAGAAGAAAATATTGGAGAAATTCTAAGCACATTCATCTGGGAAAATATTTTTTGGATAAGACTTCAAAAGCACAGGTAACAAAATGAAAAATAGATGAATAGTATCAAATCAAGCTAAGAAGCTTCTGCATAGGAAAAGAAACAATTAACAAGGTGCACAGACAACCTGAAGAATGGAAGAAAATATTTTTGTCAACTATCCATTTGACAAGGTGTTAATAACCAGAGTACATAAAGAACGCAAACAAATCAAGAGCAAAACCCCAAATAATCTGATTAGAAAATGGGCAAAGACCCGAACAGATATTTCTCAAAATAAGACATACAAATGCCCAACAGGTATATGAAAAAAATTGCTCAACAGCACTAATTATAAGGGAAATCAAAACCACAATGAAATATCATCTTGCCTCAGTTAGAATGGTATTATCAAAAGAGACAAATCATAAATGCCGGCAAGGCTATAGAGAACAGGAAATGCTTGTACTCTCTTGTTGGTAATGTAAGGTCATACAGCATTATGGAAAACAGTATGGAGGTTTCTTGGAAAATTAAAAAGAAAGCTACCATGTGATCCAGCGTTTTTTTTCTGCTGGATATATATACAAAAGAAAGAAAATCAGTATATTGAAGAGATATTTGCACTTCCAAAACTACAGCACTATTCACAATAGCCAAGCATTTTGTCTAGGAAAGCAATATGAAGAAACTGATTTTGAGGAAAAAAGAGCCAGTGCAGTCCTGGGCTGGGAATATTTATTTTATTTAAAATAAAATGTCCAAGAGTACTTTAACAAGTAAGTGAACCTTTAATCCTTACCTACAATTGTGAAATCTTAAAAATACTGAAAACCCAAAGTTTTCATTAACCTTTTTTGTAGCAACATTTGACCGTTAAACCTATGTAGTCACAAAATCCTACCTGAATCGATACGAGACTATACTTTTTGTTTATTCCACTTAATATGAATAACCATACATTATGTTTTACTCTATATGGTTTGTATATCATATTACTTTTTAGAAAAGTGAATTCGGAAATATATTTGGCTCTTAGAGTTTTGAGTGAGGGACTGTAGAGCTGTGTCATACTTTCTCTGGGCTATCAGCCCTGAATTAATAAGCCTTCTCGCAAATTAGCCCCAGCCCCTTCTTTAACAAGGCCTGCCAATCAAGGTTCCTGATGCGCCTACTCTTGGCTGTCTGTTGTTCTTTGAGAGTTTTGGTAAAAAGACCATCACTATGCAAACAATGTTGATCTCAGACGATTTGAGATGGAGAGAAAATTTAGGTAAATTTGATAATATGTGCAATTATAAAAATAAAACTAAGAAGAATTTCTTTTCTTCTTGTCATCGTAGCAGAAGCTACACACAGATTTAAAAAATATATGACCTCCTTTGCCTCCTATACTTTCACGTACTAGAAAACTTAAGATTAGCTTAATTATTTTCTAGCATCTTAATCATTTTGTGAAGTAATGATACTAGATAATGGCCATTTAATATAACATATTTTCCTTTCTATGGAATTGTAATTTCCTGCTAATGTGAATTAAACCCTAATTTAGTACGGCTGAATGACAGCACTGTAAGTGAAATTTATAGACCCTAACCTTGATTGAATTGAGAGCCGAACACTGTTGGACAGCATGGAGGCAAAGAAAACCACCTGGTAGGCTCTAGTAGGAAAAGTGGGACACTGACTGCTGGAGAACCAAAGCTCTTGCCTTGTAAACCCTTCCAGGCCAAAATGATGTTAGTTACCCGGTGCATTAGCGTGCATTTTAGAAAGTTCAGGGCACATACGGATAAACATTCATTCCATTTTATGTTACATGTTACGGAAAACACATTCTATAACATAAATAATTCATCAGTACATTGTTTGAAATTTAAGATTGCAGAAGTGAATGATAGTTTGCTATTTTTTTTTTTTTTTAGGGGGGTGGGCTGGGTTTGAACCTGCCACCTCCTGCATATGGGGCTGGTGCCCTACTCCTTTGAGTCACAGGCGCCACCCAGTTTGCTATTTTATGATTATTTATACTTGACAAGAGAAAGACAATATGGACAGGTGGCCTCTATAACCTTCATATGAACCTATTAGGGAGAATGAACCAGCAGGTAAGAAATACCTGTGCCTCCTCCACACACACACAGAGATTTTTTTTTTTGTCTGCCACAAACCATGATCTTTAGGTGTAAGTAAAACCACATGATCAGGGCTGCTTTAGTGGGGATAGAACAAGCTGGAGACTAAGGTATTTTGCTTATCTTTGGTGCCACAGTTGAGGCTAGGAGATTAGAACTGATTGTGAACAAGCTGAAACAGTTCTTTGGAAGAGACCTGGGAGTCTTCCAATTTAACATAGCAGATTATGCTCCTTTGCCTTCAGGTCATGAAGAAGGTGATACAGGTTGCCAGAGGGCAAATCATAAAACAAGAGGCCTAGTGGATTTTAATTTAAAGAGCTCACCCACTTCTTGATGAGTACAGTTGCCCAGAGGAGCCATCACTTAAATGGTTGGTGAGGACTGTGAGCTCAGGAGCCCTTTCCCTAATTCTAGACATGGGTGCCTGTTTGAGTTAACACATGACTCCAATTAGTATCTCAGAAAAAAAGTTAAATATGAGAGAACATCCTTCCTTTTGGGATAGATAAGGTCAATAATACACAGTGTAGGTATATCCTTGAAAAGGCAATTACCCAACTCTCCTATTACAATGCAAAATGGAACATCACAGGTGAAGTGGCTGGTTTAGTGTAGGTGTACACACACCATGACGGATTGGCTTTATGGTAATCACAGTGTTCTCCCAATGAATATGCCTCTGACTCAGACTATGATAAAAGATGTGATTAGAGTGTACTTTACATTACTCCCATGTTACTTTGTTACTGGGGGAGAATAAGAAATAGTATAGACACACATAAAAGATTTTGAAGGACTTCTTGGCTTTCCACTTTGAGAGCAGTAGTATTTCAGTGAATGGATGGGGTGGTCATAATATAATCCAAGTAATGAAGTGTTTAAACATACATGTATACAAATATTTTTAATTAAAAAAAGAAAAAACACAGTATGGGAAATTATATCTTATTTATGGTCCCAACTTCTTTTCATAGCCTTTACTGAAGCTAAGAAAATTACAACTAGTCAGACGAAAGAAAGGAAAAGGAGAGTGAACAGAGGAGAAAAGAAGTGTAGCCAAACAGGTGGAAATATTTCTGTTGTTGTTAAACAAGAAAATGGACAGAGCAGAAACCGATGGGGGATAAACCAGAGTTTTAATGAAGGATTAAAGACTAGGGAACCAACTGGGATTTCCTCCCAGTGCTCCAGCGGTAAAAAGACCCAGACGGATCCACTAGGCTTTTCGTGGAGGATTTAGATAATTGCGTGACAAGGAAAAGCCCAATGAAATGTTATTGAAACACAAGAGGGGTCAATAAGAAGGATTGAATTTGATGAAGACTGATGGGGCAGACAGGGTCTCCTGGCTCATAATTGGCACGGGGCCAGCATAGTAATTAAACCTGATGCTTCCTGTTTGGGTCAAAATCAATGATAAATTGAAGGAAACATAATGAATAAATGGGGTATGCTGAGGTGAAAATCCAATATTATTTTGGTGTTTCAAGGGAGCCTTGGAGAAAGAGAATGATATTCTTTCTTAGCTCAAATGCTGGATGTCCAGAAGGGTGAAGAAATATGGTTTGCCAACGCTCTCCATGCTTCTGGACACTGACAAAGTCTAATGACAGCCAGCAAACATGAGTGGCATCCTCCAGGAAATGCCTTTGCACTGCTGCTAACCAGGAAGACTCCATCTAGTCATTTTTTTCTCTACAAAGAAATAAATTTTAATTGCTTGATTCAACTTTAACATACATTTTCCTCATCTCAGAAATAGAGGTAGGAGTCATTTTTAGAATATGCCATGTATTTGATAGCAGTGATACAGTGATTTCTGCTTCATAGTAAATTCCTGAGCCAATTAGAAACACGATAGTGTAGCATCCCTAGGGTAAGCTGTGAGAGGAACATCTATACTCTCCTTCCAGTCAGCTCTGCTAAAAGGCCAATCTAAGCAATTTTATTGAGCATACCTAATTCCTACCTACTTCTTTCTTACTTATTCATGGAATGATTAACACAAAGAACAGTTTTTGCTTTTTTAGCTTCCAGATATTTTACAATTTAGAAAAATTTTATCTCGGGAAAAAGAAGTACATAAAAAGTGAAAGAGAAAACTGGAAGGAAATATATTCAACACTAAAATAGTGACAGTGTTATAAACCTACAGTTCCCAACCCTGGGTGGAGGACTGGTACCAGTCTGGGGCCTGTGAGGAACCGGGCCGCACAGCAGCAGGTGAGCGCTAGGCCAGAGAGTTGAGCTTCATCTGTATTTGTAACTGCTCCCCGTCACTTGCATCACCGCCTGCGCTCTGCTCCCTGTCAGGTCAGCTGTGGCATTAGGTTACCATAGGAGCACAAACCCTACTGTAAACTGTGCATGCAAGGAATCTAGGTTGCACGTTCCTTATGAGAATCCAATGTCTTATGATCTAGGGTGGAGACATAATGTGCTTAAATCAGCCTGAAACCATCCCTCCCCCTCGCCTCCCAGTCTACAGAGAAGTTGTCTTCCATGAAACCAATCCCTGGTGCCAAAAGGTTGGGGACTGCTGGAATAAACAGTACTTATACAGAAGGGGAAGGATTATAGGTAATTTAAATGTTACCTAAAAAAAAAAAATCTTAGTCTCACTGCAACTGTCTCAAACATAAACGTTTATAATTTATGTGATTGCTACTAAATCACTGGCATCAGTTTCTTTAAAAACTCATTAGCAAACAGATCCTTGCATGAATCCTCCCTAACTCCTATACACAGTGCTTTAAAAAGGGATTATCATTGCTATTGGGAGGAGGTGAATGCTGGGCACCCATGTCATAGCTAATTAATTTTAATCAGCAGTTTAAACCTGACTTTGGGACAATGTGCTGAAGATGGTGGTGATAAAATAAATTTAAAACAGTTTTCTAGAGGCCATACAGTATATTGTAAGTTTAGTAAAGGCTGTATGAATATATTTCTTACAAGTTAAATAGTTTATGATATTAAGTTATAATTCCCATTCTGTGATACCTTTGATCTGAAACTTCTGATATGAAAAACTTATATATGTAGTTGTTTCATTAAAAAAAATTTTAACCGAATAGCCAACCTAAATGTCTGATTTGTTTCCACCATGTTTGCTATTAACTTACCCCAGACTTTTTTGTATAAAGACATTTTTCTCTACTATGTTTCCTTCTCTCTTTCAAATAAATCTCTTTTTTTCCCCTCCTTAAATAACAGGCTGTACTTAATGCTAGAGATCTCAAATGGATCAACTTTACTTTCTTTCAATTTAAAATGAAGGTGATACAGGGATTTAC
Organism: Otolemur garnettii; assembly: GCF_000181295.1. Classification (NCBI taxonomy): domain Eukaryota; kingdom Metazoa; phylum Chordata; class Mammalia; order Primates; family Galagidae; genus Otolemur; species Otolemur garnettii. The sequence goes on from NW_003852407.1 coordinate 14,863,161, forward strand.
CCGTATGTAACAACAGGAACAGAGAGAGCACAAAAGACTGTGAAGTCTGCAGGGCGTGAAATTAAAATTTTTACACTGATACGAAAGCTACCGCTGAAGTAATGATACGATAATCTGGAATGAAATCTTTTGGTTTGAATAAAAGTCAACACCACGTGACCTACAGTATCTACATCAGTAGAAACATTTTACTGTTTACAAAAATATTTATATCCAAATGGTGGAGATAAAAGAATTGAACTTAAGCTGAGGCATAACTTACACAGTTCTGGAAAAGCTATGACGCTTCAGCAGCACTGAACTAGGAACCAAGGGAAACTAATCCTGCCGGAGGAGGCTCATTCATGAGCATCACAGCAATCCCCAGTGACTCCTAACTCTCCTAAAATCACACAGTCATCGTGTTTCCCAGTGGTTCAGCGTCAGTTCTAGTCTTAGCTCTGCCACTAATTTATCTTTTTCACTTGAAAACCCCAGTGGTTTATGTTATAATTATGATGTACCCCTGAGATGAAGCATCATAAGATTTTGCCAGAATCTGGTGTTTCTACTACCAGTCTATTTCTCCTCAAACCACAGATGGCAGGAATTGGCTGTGGAGTATTATCAACTGCTCTGTAGAGCAATTTTAGTTTTTATTCTCAGGCATGCACTGGATGGAATGAAAGGACACTGCCTGAGGTCTCTCCCCTGAGCTATATGGCACAGCACTGCCACCTATCCATGCCAGGATGGCACTACTTCTCTCGTGGAGAACTCTCAGAAGCATCTGAATCAGTGTCCACACCAAATGCCATTTGTGATCAATCCATTCTGCGCCTTAGAGGGCACATGTCCTAAGGCAAACACTTCTAGCCTTGAAAGTAGTTAAGTACCAAGTACCTTACTGTGGTGACTCCTGTAGGTCAGATGTCTTCCAAGGCATAGAGAAGATGATCTTTGGCAAGAAATAAATCGAAAATCCCTTCCCTTGGCATGGTATAGTGTCCTGCCTCTGGTCTAATCCTTGCTCTTAATCCTTTGGTAGGGTTTCTCAGAGACCCAGAAAAAAGAAAATCCCAAGGCACAATTCCCAGCAACCTTTTATTTATTTAGCATACAACATTTAAAAAATAATCTTCCTGGCTAAGCAAGCCTTTTATGTTATCTTCCTTGTTATACGTTATTATTTAATATGAGCATTAATCTGAAATATTTTTAAAATGCCAAAATGTAGAAAGGATGAATTCTTCATATGTGTTAAGAAACACAGTTATACATAAGGCTATGTAAGACATGCAACCACACACAAGTTGTGTCTGCTTCTTAGCATGCCGTGCTGTACTGGGGTTGAGGCTTTCTTCTCAGCTCTAATTAACAGCTCTGGTTTTCAAGTAGCTCATGTGGCAGAAAGCCTGAAGCAAGATCCCTAGTCTCATATAAATCCCAAACCACCTCAGAATCTCCTAGTTCTCCCAAAGGAAGAAACAGCCTCTCATATGTAACAGTAATTGCCTTCCCTATGCCTGCTAAGAGACTTCTGTTCCAACCAAGTTGATCATTTTATAAGCATTTATGAGTGGATGCCAAGCAATGCAATGACAAGTTTTCAATCTCAGTAACAGTCATATTTTAGGATGCATCAATGACAAAAAGAAAATCAATGAAAGCCTTAATAAGTAAACAGATAATGCATTAGTCAATTGCCCTTGAGCTTCAAGACCAATGCGGGATCTTTCTTTCATGGATAATTTTTCTTTTTCTCATTAGGATTTGCATACCAAGAAGCTCATTCATATTCTCTAAAAAGGTATAGCAAAGATGTTCAGGTGAAAACATGAATCCAAAAGTCTAATAAAAATAGTCATGTTCATGCATTTCTCTTTTCTGTTTACAAAAACTTTCACATGACATCTGTCTTTTAATTGTTAAACTCATAAAAAAGTTAACAAACAACATAAGAGGTTAAGATGAATTTCCCCACAAGCAATAAAGAAAAGGTAAGTTGAGGGAAAAAATACACCATCTTTTGTAGGGGATAGAGGGAGGCCATATCTCATTAATATGAAAAATGTTAAATATATTAAAAATATATTTAATACGTTATAGTCAATATACATATTTAAATACATAGGCAGTATATACAAAAATGTCCACTCAAGCTAAAGTAGACATTATTCCATTACCATTAACTGCCTGTCTCTCCATGCAAGGATTTTAACTTGAGAAAACCAAAACTACACATCAGCTGCAGGCCACAGCAGTGGTTTGGAAAAAGCTCTATGATATGGCTTAGTGTAAGATAACATAATGGCTAAGCAAAGCATATCTGATATCCTCACTGATACTGACACTGTCTAAGCAATCAAACCCTAATAAAAAAAAAAGAAAAAGAAAAGTGTTAACAATGCTCATAATTGAGACTTTGCTGTTATACAATTTGGAAACAGCCTGAAAGCCAAGATGCTTTTCAATTCTTACAAAATGAAAAAGCTGAAAGTAGATGAAAATACAAAGAAGTTCTGGGAATTAAAAGAAATACAGCTACAGATGTATGAGCTGGGTAGAAACTATGGTTAAGACATAAAGGAAAATAGCTATCCATGGGAAATCAAAAGAAAACATTTACTTTTTGTAATTCATTCATCCATCTAACAAATATTCATTGAATGTCTACTATAGCCACGCTCTGCTCTAGTGCAGGGATATAACACTGAGTACAATCGAAAGAAATTCTACTCATAAAATTTACATTCTTTGTGGGGTTGGAGGAGGGGAAGTAACAGATAATAAATAAAACACTCTAGTAAATTATATAGCATATTAGAAGAAGGTTAAGGTACTATGAGGAAAGATAAAGCAGAAAGGTAGAAAACGTCAGGAATGATTTCCTTAGGAGTCTTTCTCTTGCTACTCACTGAGGGTTCCCTCTTAGATGATGGGTCCATATAAGCCTTTCACAGAAAAGACTGACACTAACAATATATTTTAGTGATTAATTTCCAATTTCAACAATTTATATTGATAAGTGTAGTTCTGAAATGGTTTATTTATTTTTTTTTTTTAAGGAAAAAGAGATTTATTTATTAAAGAAAAGTCACCTGTGAACTACTGCAGTTAGATTAGTAAGTTTGACATTAACATTTTGGATTGAAACATGCTTTCTTTCAAATAACAAGTGGACTCTACAAGCAAACACCTAAGAGTCAATTCAAGCAGTGCTGTAGGAACTGGAAGGAACACTCTGGAGAGGAGGCTGTCCTTCAACTTACCAGTGCAAAAGCCACTTTTTGTAAATGCCTGTCGGATGATCAATGCACAGCCTTATGAACTACCATCACTGAAGTTTATAAGCAATAAGGTCAGGGAACAAGTGCAGCCACAGCACCCCTGACAATCCAAAGTCAAGTGCGAAGGGTGGGTTTCTAGGCAAGGCCCCCTTACCCCAATCTCCAGCTGCTCCTGGGCAGGATGCTGCAGACAGACAGAGCCGGGGGATGGGGGGGAGGGGTGCAGATAGTGCTGCCTAAAAGCCATTTAGCATCTAGAAGATTCTAGAGATCTTTTAAATTGTTTTTTCACTGCAGGCTTATTGATGTATTCACATAATTCTTTGGGAGGAAGAATATAACAGTGGCTAAAGAAAATTGCTAAAGGAAAGAAAAGGCCTTGGGGCTGAGTCAGGGGCAGAAAAAAGAAAGGGGAATGTTGGTGTGCTGGGGCAGGGGGTGGGGAAATGTGTGCTCCCGAGCAGGGGCTTTCAAATGTATGTCTTTAGATCAAGTATATCAGAGTCATTTTAGAAAATCTAAAATACATGTAACTGAGGAACATTCCTAGTAATTCTGATTTAATTACTACGGGGAGAGGCCTAGAAAGAGGCATTTTTACAAAGATTCTTAAGTGACTCCAGAGTTTAAAACTGCTGCTTTGAAGGGAATTCACCTCTTTCCAAATCTTTATAAAAGGCTAATTATGAGGACAGAATCCACCATCAATAACCTCAGTGAGGACTTCTGTGACCCTAGGAACATTCTAGGAACACAACATGAACTTTTAACTCTATCATCTAGCCAAAAATTTTACTCTCCACGCTCCTCTATTTAGAAGAAAAACAAATGGAGGAGACATCTCAAGACATTCAAAAATTTGCTAACATTGCATAAGGAAAGTCCTTTGAATGCAGGGTCATTCAAGTTCACTTCTAAGCCATGTCTCTGCAGAGGCAGTCATTAGGGTATTTGGCAGAGCATCCAGTATCATTCATACGCACTGTTCTAGGTGCCAAATAAGTTTTGTTTCCCTGGGCACAAAAGGAAAGCTAACACAGTGCCCAGTACGGCCAAGCATCAAGTTAAAAGCTTTGCAAACTTAGCTGCATTTAAATATAAGCAAGTCTGTAAGGTAGTTATTAATATTCTCATTTTCACATGAGTAACCAGGCTTACAGAGTAAAGTAATAGACGTGTTTATGAGGTCAATAGAAAAAAATACAACCCAACTGCCCACCTCTGAGATGAACTTGTCTTCTATTCTTAACCTTTTTTTTAGGGGATACACACCAAGTTTGGAATCACAAAAGCAAGGCCCTAATGCTAGTAGCTCTGTTCTTTATTGCTTGTGTGATCTTGGCAAGTTCTATAATGATAATGACTATTCATGAAGCACTTAGCCATATACTGTGTGCTAAGGAATTTACAAAAACTATCTGGCTTAGTCACCAGGACATGCCTATGAGGGAGATATTATTATTCCCATTCTATAGATTAAATTAAATTTGTTCAAAACCATGTAGCTAGTATTCAAACCTACACCTGTAAACCAAGGTGTTATGATGATTACACCTGGGCTCTTCATAGTTCTATAATTGCCTCTTGGAGCGTTACTTATTCATGATCGTCAGGATTACGTAGGTAACATACAAAATCATTTTCACATAAGAATTAAAGTGCCTAGAACAGTTAAGAGACATTCAACAAATGTTTCTTAAAGATGAAGGTAAAAGAAATTTCTGACTTTAGATCAAATGAACAACTCTAAAACAGCAGTTCATAAGGCTAAAAATTGTGAAATGATAGCAGGAACTGGCAAGATGGAACAGATGTCACTAATCAGAGCAGCTTTCAGAGTTCAGAATAGTAAAGAAGACACACCAAGGAAGCATAATCCTCACCTATTGCTGGGTTGACAGAGAAATAAGATATTTATGTCACATAGGCCAAGTATAACCTTGTGGTTTTTGCAACTACTTGGAACTACTGAGTGTAAAATCTTAAAATAGATTTGCCTCCTACCTATGTGTTCCCTTTGTTTTCTTTTTACATATTGTTTATAAAATCAAACAATATATCACTCTCGTAGAACATCTGAAAGATATAAAAAAGTGTGAAAAATAAAACAGGTCTTGTAATCTCTTCACTCAGAACGTGGAAAGATTTCAATTCACTAATGCTCCCATCTCTGCTGATGATCACTAAGCTCTGCTAAAGACTAAGATCTGTTCTTCTAACACTACTTCACCCTCAAAGACTATCTCTCTCTCTCCCTTCTGCTAAGGTAAATATCCCTCAGGCATCTAAGAGCACTTGTTCCTGAGCAAGGTAGAATAGTGGTCCGGGTCTGGAACCTAGATAAGCCTGGGCCAGAGACCAACCAGTCCTGGACCCTGACCAGTGGCAATGACAGAAAAGCCCAGCTGATCAAAGAGTTTTCATTTAGTTGAGTTGATAACTTGGAATTCCAAGCAGCTGCATTACCATCAAGAACAGTAGAATACATGGAAATTCTTCTTTGTTTGGTGAAAAGATATTATTTTTAGTTAAGCCATGATGTTGGACTGATCCTATAATTCTCACCACTAAAAGCTATTAACAAAGTCTTTCATTTCTCTTGTACACATTGGTTTATAAAGTATGTAAGATAGTAAAACAGAAATAAGTAAGTTAAGTAGAAATAATAATGCCATAGCATAATTCCAAGAAGTGAATTCAGCTTGAGGAACCTTGTCAAGACATTCTTACCATTGGAAGAATACACTGTACTTGGGAAAATGTACATAACAATAGCTTGTATTTACTAGTCATATAGAATTCCAGTGATCATCAGCAGAGACATGCTGTGCTAGCATTCTGCAGGCAGGAGAGCAGACAGAGTCAGAGTAAGCAGGTCTATGATAGAATGCCTCCTCCTTCAGCCTAATATGAGGCTGACCTTGTGCCTCTTAACACCACAGGTGTAGAGACTGTCAATTCACTAATGCTCCCATCTCTCACGCTTGTTAGGAGAGCTAAACCCCTCCCCATGCCCTTTCCACCAAGGGGCTCCATTATTGAGCTACAGGTGTTTCTTATAACTCTCACTCTTCCTAGCCATAGGCTATACAGGCTGCTACACTTTTCACTTTACTGGTTAAACATAGGTAACAGGCCTGTTTATAACTTCCTATTTTATTTTATGTAGTCAGTGTTGGGGGGGGGGCCCTAACACAGCCCTGTGTGAATTCTTCCCAACTCCATCCCCGAAGGCAAAGAATACAAAGGACCGAGTTAGCTTCACCATCCCCAAGAAGAAATTTGTGCCAAGAACCCTAATCCAAAGAAGCCCTCCCAGCCAGCCGGGGAATTTGCCCACCTCCTATGGCCCCATATTAAAGGGGGGGGGGTCTCTCACTGCCCCCAGGTGCAGACACTATTTTTGTCCTGCCCAGGCTGGTCACTGTCCCTTTCAGTAAACCTGGCCTGAACTTCTCCTCTCCGGTCTCCTGTCTGGGCAGCCTTGTGTACACCTTTCAGTCAACACATTCTTCTCTGAAGTTTTCAGATTAGTCCTTTCCACCAATTTGTACACAACATTTCATGAGGTTTTGTTTTATTTTATTTATAACATACTGAAAATGGAAAAGTTACAATCAATTTACTTTGTGTACAGTGCTCAAACTGTTACCCCAGGGCAAATAAAGCTAAAATGATAGTTCTCTGTTTAGTAGCTCACAGTTTTGGAAATCATTTTGAAAAGTCTGAGAAGAAATTTTATTTAGTATGTTGAAACTAAGCTTTTATAGCCATTAAAAACTGTAATAATATGTAATTTGTTTGACATACACTATAAATGTACAAGCCCAGTATAATACCTGATATCTAACAGGTATCCAGTGAATAATAAAGCCAGCATCATCATATGTGGTCACTACTCACATACTCTATCATATAAAGGCAGTGAGGTCTGCTATTCAAACCTACCACAAAAACATCAGCAGAGGTTTGGGAGTTTAGTTTGGTTTATCCTTCCTCACTGCTGGGAGAATAACATGTTCTCATTTCTTCTGTTAGGCTCATGGGAAAATCTGGTTGACTAGTCACAATACTTATGCAAATGTGTATGTAAGAAGTCTGATAAATTTTTTTTTATAGTTAGGATTCTGAACAAATGCAAGAAAATGTTGAATTTTGGCTGTGTATATAGTTGAACAATAACACCTCCACTTCTCTGTGTAATTTTCTTTCTATCAAGTTATGGAACCAAATTCTAACACTTAAAGTAAGTTTGTCTGATTAAATATCCTAAACCAGAATTTTATTAGCTCAGTGTCTAGACTTCAGAAGCAAATCCAACTTTCCAAAAGTGGAGAATAAAACAAACAAACAAACAAAACCCAACTGAACAACTGAAATGTGAATGTAGAAAAGCTCGATTCAAGTCTTCTTTCTGCTTCCTGCGACGTGACCTTGGCCAGTTAGTCTCAGTTCTCACTGCAAAATGGGATATTACTACTACTTAGCTCATAGGGTTTTGATGCAATTTAAAGGAAATGGTTGATGCACTTAAAAGCATTCTGTCATGCTACAGTACTAAGAATTGCAAACAGGTAATTATAATTTTTAGCATTATGTTTTGTTACTAGTATAATAAAAATATGTTTCTTGTGAAGGTTTTGAATCTCTGGCAGCTGTTGATCCAGAATTTCTTTGCCAAAACAAAACCGATCACAGTCATGATCAAGGAAGAGCTATTTACAAGATTTCCCCTTCTCTTCAATCTAAGTCACCAGTTCTCAACCTGTGGGTCAGGACCCACGTGAACTGTACTAAAGGGCTGCAGCATTAGGAAGGTTGAGAACCACTGATCTAAGTGGTTAATGACAATGCAATGTGGGAGATTAAAGGTGACTGAACTGCTCATAGGCTAAGGCCTAGGTTTATAACCCAAGCGAAAAAAAGAACAAAGGTGGAAATGTTTGTTTCTCTTCAAGCCCAGCAAAGGACCAAAACGTCATCAGCTGTAGTGGCACTTTGCCATCACATATGGAGCTGGAAGCACTAGATTTTCAAGTTAAGTTACTGAAGGTAAAAATTAAAGATAAATAAAAACTGTTTTCAAGACAGAGAGAAAATTCCATCCAGCCTGGCTTCATAAGAGCATGGTCCCAGGTTTTTGATACTTCTGAGCATGGTCCCTGGATTTCAGCCTCAAAGGGCAAAGGATCTCATATATCACCTTCAGGTCAGCTGTGAGTGAACAGTTGCCTTGTAAGCAGGGCTGTGAACTTGGCTGTGAGCAGGCAACTGTACTCAGCAAGGTGTAAACTTACAGCAAAATTTTCAGAAACAATAAGCATATGGTTTGACAGCACAGGATCAAGGTCTTCAAAAAGTGCAAATCAAACTAATAACAGAATAGTTTACACAGATATATATCCACACACTTATAGCCAGTTGACTTTTGACAAAGGCAATAGAAGCATATATTAAAGGACAGTTTTAAAGGACAGTTTCTTTAATATCTAATGCTAGGAAAACTGTGTATCCATATGTAAAGAATAAAACTAGACAGCTATACACCTCACCATATACAAAAATAAAATCAAATAGACCAATAACTTAAATGTAAGACCTGAAATGATAAATCTGCTAGACAAAAACATAAGGAAAACACTTCATGACATTGGTCTGAACAAAGATTTGCTGGGTTAAGACCTCAATAGCATAGGCAAAAAACACAAAAATAGCCAAATGGAATTACATATTTGCAAGCTATTTATCTGACAAGGAGTTAATATCAATAAGAGATAAGAAATTCAAACAGATCAATAGCAAAACCTCACACAACCCAATTAAAAAGTAGGCAAAAGACCCAAATAGACATTTCTCAAAAGAAGATATATACAAATGGCCAACACACATATGAAACATGCTCAACACTACTAAGCATCAGGGAAATGCAGACCAAACCACAGTGAGACACGACCTCATTCCAACTTGAACAGGTGTTATCAAAAAGACAAAACATAACATGCTGGTGAGGCTTCTGAGAAAGGGGAACGCTATACATTGTTGGGTATGTAAATGAGTACAGCCATTATGGAAAACAGTGTGACATGTCCTCAAAAAACAGAACTATGATCCAGCAATGCCACACTACTGGGTGGATATCCAAAGGAAACAAAAGGAGTACGTCAAAAAGCCACCTGCACGCCCATGGTTACTGCAGCACCATTCACAATGGCCAATATGGAATCCACCTAAGTGTCTATCAATGTATGAATGGATAAGGAAAATATGGTACACAAATACAATGAAATACTATTTAGCCATTAAAAAAGAACGAGAATACTGCCATTTTCAGCAACATGGATGAACCCAGAGGACATTATGTTAAGTGAAATGAGCCAGGCACAGAAAGACAAATATTGTATCATCTCGTTCATATGTGGAATCTAAAAAAGCTGATCTCGTAGAAAGAAGAATAATGGCTCCCAGGGACAGGAAGAGTAAAGGTTGGGGGGGGGGGTGGTTGATGGGTACAAAGATACAGTTAGATAGGAAGAATAAGTTTTGGTGTTCTATTGCATGGTAGGGTAATTATGGTTAAGAATATTGTACTCTATGTTATCAAATATCTAGAAGAAAGGATTTTGGATGTTCTCACCACAAAGAAATGATAATTGTATGAGGTGATGGGTACTATACATATCCTGATTTGGTCATTATACAAAATATCCCTCTATTGAAACATACATGTATAATTATTATGTGTCAATTAATTAAATAAAAACCAACTATTAAAAAGCCCCCAAGCTTTTAGATCCTTCAAAGCACATGCTCAAATATTTCCTCCTTAAAAAAAAAAACAAAAAACAAACAAGCTCCACGAAATCAATACCAATACTTCCTCACTTACAAATAATTCAAAAAGAAACAGAACAAAACACAAAAACCTTTAATACTTCTGTGTTGTAGTTTAAAAACTATGATGTTTCTGCAAAAAAAAAAAAAAAAAAGCTAGAGTAGAAAGGTGAACAGTGTTTCCTAGAAATAGGCTAATTCCAGTTCAGGTTCCAAAAATCCACTAGTTGGGCGTGATTTGGAGAGAGCGCCTTTCTCTCTTCACGCCTTACAAAGAAAAAAGGGTGGAGGTGGAAGGTGTACCAGCTGTATCTCCTTATGTGAGTCACAGAAGAACAAAGAGGCCTTAGTAAACTTTTGTTTCAGGGGATAAAAATTTAATCCTGTTGCTACATGCCTGATGTCTGTTTATTAATGCACAATAACTACTGCATTGTCACATGACTGAGAAAGAGAAAGTGGACCAGTATTTTTAAAGTGACAAGATTTCTGTTGCATTGAGAAATCCCAGAAGATCCTAGCTTCATTTTAATATAAAATGTATCAGATCTACATTCCTAAATAGAAAAAGGTACCAATATGTAAAGCACATAACAGCTGTAATAGATCTTTTTCCCCAGTCAAATTTGAAATAAAAGACTTGAAGATCCAAAGTTACATTAATGCAAATATCTGCCTGTTGCAAGTATACTTTTTGATTAAATTGGCATACATCAAGTACAATTAGAAAGGTTATTTATAACGAAGAAACACATAATTCTGCATCTTAATGGGGATGACAATTACAGCTGATGGTTGCTAATTAACACTACTTCTTTTGGTTTGGGCGTTAGATACTTTCTGTACAATTTTATTGTTGGCAATGGACACATCTCATTCTGGAAGGCATACAAGGGTTAATTATCAGTAACATTTGTGCTCATAACACATTCATTTGAGAAGCAGATGGTTACCTACCCAGCTCTGCCTTCACATTGGAGACTAGAGGATCAAGTAGAACTGGTAATCTCTGACTCAGTCTCATGGCAGGAAAGGTATTTATTCAACTTTCTTTCAGAACCAAGGATCACCTACCCACTAGGTGGTTTGTGGGGCCTTGCCAGTTCTGAACCAGAAGACGTGAAGGGCACCTTTTGGTTCAGCCCACCACCTTCTTGTGCCAAGATGACTGGTGTGCTTTTTCTCTTGGGGAGCTCAAGGGTGTGTTATCAGTGTTGGAAGCCAGAGTGAAATGGAAAGAAGCATTGCAGCTCTCAGCATAGAAAACTAGAATGCCCTCTTTGCTTGTGTTGTAAATTACATATTTATTTTGTTAGCATGAGATAGATAAATAATTCTACATACAAAGGTGCCCAGCTAAAATCAGGATAAGTGATATTAATGTCTTATGGTCAGTATTATTGAACCTCGAAAGTAATAAACTTTATGAGTCGATAAATATTACATTCGCAACATAGTTAACATTCCTTTACTGTCTCTAGCACTTATTACACATTGTAACTGCAAGTCTACAATACATTATTCATATTTGGGGTGTCACCAAGTGATGGATTGCTGTAGAAGAGGCTGTCCTTTAAATAAATCAACAAATAAAAATGCAAATGTTAACATTTTCAGCCACAACTTTTTCCATCTTGAATGGGGAATGAAAATTTCACATGATATTGACAGCCAGCAGAGAGAACAATTAACAACCTACATTGTGAATGGGAAAGATGACTTTGCCAGGCCTGTTTTCTTTTCACCTGCACGCCGGAAAGATATGGGACTCTTCTAAGCATTTTCAGAGGACAAAGGGAAAAACCTGACTCCTGTCCCACACCCATCTTCTTTTGCAAGTCTTGAAAATTCTTGGAATTTAGTGTGGACTCTGGTTTTACTTTACAAGGTCTGCTGAGCTGCAAAACAAAGGGCTTTTCTCTTGCATTAAGAGTGTGCATGTAACTGAAAAGTAGTCTATAAAAAATGTCTTCTCTACACTTTTAAATAAAAACAATTCAAATAAGACTGTTTCTGATATCCAGAAAGCAACCATCATGCCTTCTTGGTAACTGATTTTCATAGCACTGCACCTTTTTTCTACTCTGCACTTTGTGTAACAGACCTATAATCTGCCATTGTGCACCTCTAAGGATAAAATCCGGCGGGCTACACATTGTTTTATTAAGCCAAATGCTCATGATTTGGAAATCTTCTGAGAATCTATATTCAGCTGATTTGCAGTATTAAGGACTAACAGATGAAGAATCCTTTTTAAAAGCTTTGTAAATATAAGTCTTCACAGAAACTTTAACCTGGGCTTGTAAAATTCTACGAAGTTGATACGGTCCATTCAGAACATGTGTGCCGAGGATGTTTTACAAAACCCTTAGTGGGGAAGCATTTCATTCCTCTTTCTCATGCTTCCCCGTAAACCGAAATGCAACCATCTAGAACACATTCAAGAGGTGTGTTAAAGACCTCATTTTAGTATTGGAAAACAGGAAAATTCACTAAGATTGAAAAGCTAGATAATCTCCCCTTTTTAGGTTTAACTACTCTAAATGCATCCGTAAAGGTGAGCTAGAGTGGAGACTCTTGAGCACCAGCTTTTAGCCACAAGTTTAAGTGGTCCAACAACAGAATCACAATTCATTTGTGGGTCTTTGGCAACATGCCAACAATAGTAGCATTAAAAATAAAAGGAAGGAACAGTAGAGAAAGAATGTGGCAAACTAGTTAATTCTCTTTGGATCATGGGTGTCCTCTAAAATAGGAAATTTGTCATTGTCAACTATTATGGTATTAAAGATTATGACCTTTGCAGTTTGAAATGCTGACTGTGCTCTTAATAGCCTATGTGCCCTTAGACAAGTCATTCAAGCTCCCTAAGCCTTAGTTTCCTAATTTTTAAAATGGAGATAATAGGACCACATCGTAAGGTTGTGAAGTTTAAATCAGGTAATGCATATAAGGGCCTAGCACAGTGCTTGGTACATAGTAGAAACTTAATAGATTAACAGGCATCATTATTATCCTCTCCCTACTAGAGTCATTTCTCAATAATTCTTTAAACAGCTTATTGTTGTTCCAGAATTAAAGGAACAACAATAAGAGCCATAACAGAATGAACACTGATTCATTCTTAAGAATGCCCAGGTCTGGCTTCTGTGGGACAGTCTATCTACAGGCTCGGGGCTGGGACACAACTATTTAGAGAAGAAAGAGACAATGCTTCTCTTCCTTTTGAAACTATCTTAAACCAAAAGAATAAATTTTAGGATATGTTTTTAAAATCATTAGGTTTAGAGATCAACAATTTAGGCATTTCTACTTGGCAAAACTCAAGGACTTTAACTACAAATTAAGCACTGAAATCTATAGTCATCTGAAAGAAGCTAGGAACTTAAGCACTCAAAACCAATCATGTCCCCAAGGAAATATAAACCAAGCCCTTTTGGTACTGATATTTATACATTCAGACTTAAGCACATTTATGGGAAGTTGGTTCATTATATATGAGAGATTTTAAACATATTTATTTCCCTGACTCTAGCAAAGGCTGATCAAATTATTAACCCCTCCAATGTCTCTGGCACAAAACATGATATTATTCCTTTAACAAAAGCCACTATAATTTTCAATATCAATGAATTCAGTTGGTTAAAATTATAATTCAAATGTATAACTATTCTGTGATAAACTGGGAAAGATCTCTGCTAAATAAAATTTCTGATGAAGGATAGAATTAGCTTTGGTTTCTATGGAAACCCTTGTCCATTAACATGATCAATTAAGGAAGTGCATGTATAAAATAAGGAAGTCCATGTGGTTTATACTTGCCAGTCAAGATGCTTCAAAAATAAGGACTTTGCTTTTGAGTAAAAGCCACTAAGAATTGTCAAGATTTTTTTCATTCCTTATTAAAAAAACATCAAAAAATGCTCTCATATGGAAAATATCAGACCAAGCAATCCCTGCAGATTACCGGGAAGTACTGTGTTGGAGTGATGATGAGGACGTGGTCGCAAGCTCCTTTTGGCTTCCTGTTGGCATAGGAGACGTGGATGCATCTTTTCTAACTCCTGTCATTGTTCCTGGATGAACAATAAAGGAAATAATTTGTGTAGTCAATATAAGTAAATTGAAAAGTCCATTCTATGTAATATATTAAAAATTAAGGAATCCCCAAGCTTTAAAAATAGGCTACTTTTTTTTTGCCCTGAAATGGGACAATGGCAGAAGGAAAACTCAGTTTTGTAAACATCTGAGATCCATATAGCCTTATTTTTAAAAAAGTACATTTGTACAATACCAGACTAGAAATTTTGCTTTTAAACCTAAATGTCTATCATATTCCTGCTGATCTGAGTTTACTGTGAAAATGCCCCAAAAGGTAGGTTGTTTTATTTTGCTCCCTTTAGTCATCATAAAAAAAGATTCTAGTATTTTGACCCCTGAAACTCTCCAAATCAAATCAATCCTCTTCAAAAAACTTTCAAGGTAGACTTATGTCTTGAAAGTTTCTTTTGAAGAACTCTACACTAGCTAAAACATGTTTTAATATGAAGAGATAAATGCTTATCTAACTATTCAGTCTAGCACCATAGGCAAATTCTTAAGCAATAATTTATCTTCCCACAGTAGAGGCTCAGATTTGGCCTCAGTTCTTTTCTAACCAGCAATATGTTGATTATTATGTTTCTCTTCTGAAGTGCTAAATAAAAATATGGTATAGACATGAAAAGTTTTTTGGTTTTATTTTTCTATTTTTTATTGTTTTCTAAGTATCAGGCTTGGTGCTCATAGCACAGCCAGCCACATACACCAAGGGTAGCAGGTTCTAACCCAGCCTGACCAGCTAACCAGCAATGACAACTGCAACCAAAAATAGCCTTCCAGTTACTTGGAAGGCTGAGGCAAGAGAATTGTTTTAGCCCAAGAGTTTGAGGTTGCTGTGAGCTGTGATGCCACAGCACTCTACGGAGGTGACATAGACTCTGCCTCAAAAAAAAAAAAAAATCATAAAATATTCCTGTCTTTATTTGGAAAACTACAAGAATCTCATTTACAAATTTTCTTCTGGCTCCTGAAAAACTGTTACCCAGGATACATAAAGAAGTTATTTGGGAAGATCCAAAGGGTGAGGAAAGGGTGAATATTCAAATAACACAAAGACAGTGTTGAAATGTTGGGAATACCAGACCCTTAAATACCAGGAGTACAGTATGCTAACTCTGGAAATGGCAATAGTTTAGGTGTGACTACAGAACATCAGGCCTAGAAAAGGCCAGAGTCTTCATCTGTAGAGAGTAGCATCAAAATGATCACCATTATCCTCGGTATTTAAAAACTATGTTCTTAATATTCACTATTCTCTATTATGTACAAATGTAAAAGATGAGCTGTCTAAATGCACAATTCAATTCTCTTTGTGCAGTAACAGAATCAGTACCCTCGACTCAAACCAGTACATATTCATAATAGACATAAAGTCCATTAGTCCATAGAGCATAATTAGTCAATATTGACTGAGTACTTGATGACAGAGAAGGGCCAGTGCCAGGATTAAGCTCAGGCTTAGTTTATGAGGAGGAAAGGAAAGTGAGAGTAAAGAAATGAGACACCCCTAACAACTCTATTAATAAAAAAAGCCAACATAAATAACACAAGGCAGTATAACACCAAGTGATAGTGTGCTTACTATGTGCCAGACACCGATTAACCCTTTTTCATACACAGGATGGACAAACTTTATGTCCACCCTGTGAGTACATGTTTTCTTTTCAAAGCCTTATTATTAAGACATAATTTGAATACTATAAAATTTAATCATTTCAACTGTACAGTTTGATAAATAGAAGTCAAATTATACAGCTAAAAAAGCATGGCTGCAAGCCGGTTTTTATGAAAAAACTTTATGGGACTTACATATTTATTTTTACAATCTAGTTTTAGAATGTTTTACTACTCTACAAAGTTCCCTGGTGCTCATTTGTAGGAAATACCTATTCCTTAACTAGGTCTGGACCTAGCCCCCTCTAGCTCTATTTCTATGGTTTTATCTTTTTTAGAAATTATTTTTATCCTCAGAAAAACTCTTACTCGTTGATAATATTTTTAGAACAAATTTATAGTAGAAAAATAAACCACAATAAATAAATAAACCATAGAGAACTTATGTGACCTGCCCAAGGTCACAAAGCTAGTAGGCAGTGGAGCCAGCATCCGTGTCTGGATAATCCCCCAATTTCTGCCATTACGCTCTGCTGCTGTAATAAGCAGTATGAAAAGTCTGTGAATTAAGAAGTGGGGAGGATCACATTTAGCTACAGGATTAGGGATGATGTGATGTAGGAGGTGAAATTTTGATAGGAATGGAGAGCATGGAATGTGTGACAGAGAGAGTGGCATTATCAAACGCATTAAACTGAAAACTTCAAGGCTAAAGATTTCATTTAGTCAGGAAATATTTATTGAACATCACTATGTCCTTGTACCTGGCTAATCACTTTAGATCACTTCACATGCATTATCTCATTAATCCTTACAACAGTCTTTAAATTATATTATTGTCCTCATTTTGTAGATAAGGAAGTAGAAACTGTGAAAAGGTCAAGCAGCATGACCAATGTCACACAGCTAGTAAGAGCAGAGGTGGGTTTTGAATGTGATCAAGATCTGTTTAAGTCTGTACTGCAAGCTTGTAACTATTATGTTACACGGCCTCAAAAATAAACAAAACAGTTAACAACAACAATAAAAATCCCAAAATCGGTCTTTAGAGAGATTAATCTTGCAGCGGAATTTAGACTGAAGTGGAAAGACAGACCCGAGGCAGGTTAAGCAGTTCAGTATCAATATCAAGGTCTGGGTAGAATCCTGGGTAACGTGAGAGGAACTTAAGATGGACAAACAGGAGTAGAAACAACTGCAAGGGATTGATGGGTGAGGGGAAAGGAAAGAAGACATGCCTGGTAGTGACAGAACGCAAGTAACTTTTTAGTCGCTACCACAGAAGTCCTAAATGTTAGTTTTATTTTTCTGTTTTCAAACTTCTCTTAAAAATTTGGCTGTAACAACTGACATTTGATGGGGACAATTTAAGGATGGAATTTTAACAGCAGGTTCAGGGACTTTTATAACCCCTGCACTTCAGGAATGTGTGAATCCCTTGTAATTGAAGGCACACAATGTGTACATGTATGCTCATTCATTTTGCTGGAGGAAAGGGACTGTAGCTTCTGCCAAATTCTAAGAGGGTAGGGAACCCCAAAAAGGGCAAGAATGTTTGCTCCAAAGCAGTGATTTTTCCCACAAAATTTGTTAATCCATTCACAGTATTAATGCACACAGGTACGACTTAATAATCAAAAAATAGAAAAAACAAAGCAGTGATTTTCAACCGCATGCCATGAACATTTTAAAGGATCATTAATTAAATTATTTTCAAAAGTAGTTCAAAACATAGTATTTCTTTTTTTTACTTTTTTTTTTTTTGATCAACATAATTTAAGTGATGTGGAAGCTCACCTATAGGTTCTAATGTGTTGTGAGGTTAAAAAGGTTGAAAAACACTGCTCTAAAGCACAGGTCAAGCGTAACTATTCCTTGTTCTTAATTCTCTAAGCTCTCTTCCTTATTAAATTTCCAGAAAGCTATACTCGTGTCAGCTTTTAATTATATTTGCTCCTTCTTTAAGCTTTTATTTAATACTAAATATACCAGCAATTACATGCAATTATGCATATTTATGGAACTATATATCCTCATGTATTTACACACAGATGCAATAACAATATATGTGTCTAAAAAATAAAAGTGCTGGTAAGAATATTACCAATTAGGCTAATCAATGTCATGCA
>NW_003852407.1:14881376-14882003 GCF_000181295.1 Otolemur garnettii
GTTCTAGGCTGAGGCAGGAGGACAGCTTGAGCTCAGGAGTTTGAGGTTGCAGTGAGCTATGAAGATAACATTGCAATCTAGCCCAGCCAACCCAATGATACCCTGTCCCCCCCAAAATAAAATAAATAAACAAATAAATGGCCTAAGGAACAAAAGTTTCTCTTTCTCCTATAACAGTCCGGGTGCAGTTCAGGTTGGCAGCAGTTCTGTTCCAATGAATGATGGTTCTGTCATCTTCGTGTGCCTTCCAACATCACACTGGGCATTGCAATAACATGTGGCATCAGCAAATTTTGTCCACTGAACAAATCTGGCCTTCTGCCTGTTTTTGTAAGTAAAGTTTTCAATTCAGGCACAGCTATGTCCATTTGTTCACGTAGTGTCTGTGGCTGCTTTCATGCTACAACAGTTGCATGAAAGTTGAATAGCTGTGACAGGAGCTGCATGGCTCACAAAACCTAACATATTTACCATCTGACCCTTTGTAGGAAATTATTTCTTGACCCTGCCATAGCAGGTCAGCAAGGGGGAGGAAAGGTATAGAAGAGTACAGATAGAGTGTCCACTGTTTATCTACCTGACCACACATGATTACAGGGGATAGGGGATAATCTAGCTACATACCAG
>NW_003852407.1:14882519-14887941 GCF_000181295.1 Otolemur garnettii
AAAAAAAAAAAAATTCAAAAGCAACAGAACTAAATCATACTTTTAACCAAATGCATGAATGGTAGAATTGTGAGGAATAGAAAGGAAATAATTATCGGAAGAGTGGCTGGCTCCTGGAGGTGAGGAGTTGTGACTGGGGATGGATATTGGTGAAGTGTCTGGGGAGCACAGTTGCCAGGTTTTATTTCTTGATTTGGGAAGGGGTTACACATTTTTAAAATCAATGCCCTTAGCTGAAGCTAGGAAAAAAAAAAAGCACACATTAAGCCCAATTATAAATTCTATCTATAACTAAGCCCAAATTAACACAAAGGAAATGATAAAAAAAATAAGAACAGAAATAAATGGAATAGAAAATAAACACATGAAAAATCAACAAAAGGCAAAAGTAATAATAGCAAAATTGATAACCCCGTAGTAAAACTGGTCAAGTGAGAAAATCATAAATTACCAATATCAAGAATAGAAGAGGGATGCCACTGCAGATGCTAAGGCAATTTAAAAATAGAAAATTACGAACAATTTTATATCAATAAATTCAATACCTTACATGAAATGAACAAGTTCCATGAAAAACAAAACTTACCAAAATACAAGTAGAAACAGCAAGTCTGAATATCCTACATCAATTAAATAAAAGGAATTTGTATTCTATAACTTTTGCACAGAAAATAAAATCCAAAATAAGAAAATCTATACAAACACACCATTACCATCAACATTAACAACAACTCCAGGCCAAAGTTAAAACCATGAATTTTATGAAACATTTAAGGAAGAAATAATACCAATGTTAAACTCTTTCTGAAAACAAAGGACGAAGAAATTCTTCTTAATTCTTATAAAGTTGTGCTAAAATAAACATTTACCATTTTAAAGTTTATTAATTCAGTAGCATTCAGTATGCGGGAATGTTGTATAACCATCACATTATCTAGTTCTAGAACTTTTCTTCCCTCCCTATGGAAACTCTACACCAATTAAAGTCATTCTCTATTTTCTCGTAACTCCCCCTCACCCTTCGCAACAACTAATCTACTTTCTCACTGTTCAGATTTGCTTATTCTGGATATTTCAGATAAATGGAATCATAAAACATATGGCCTTTTGTGTCTGGCTTCTTTAACTTAGCATAATGTTTTCGAGGTTCATTCATATTGTAGCATGTATCAGCAATGCATCCCTTTTTATGGCTGAATAAATATTCCATCTATTTACTAAAACCACATTTTATTTATCCATTCCTCTGCTGATGAATATTTGAGTTGTTTATACCTTTTGGCCATTGTGAATAAAGCTGCTATGAATGTTTGTGTATAAGACTTTGTTTAAACAACGGTTGTCAATTATTTTGGGTATATATCTAAAAAATATGAGTGGAATTGATGGGCTATATGGTAATTCTATGTTTAACTTACTGAGGAGTCAACAAACTGTTTTCCATAGTGTCTGCACTGTTCTAAATTCCCACCAGCAATAGGTAAGGATTCTAATTTCTCCACATCCTCCCCAACATTTATTTTTCTTTTTTTAAGAGAAAGATCTTGCTCTGTCATCAGGGCTAGTGTGTAGAGGTATGGTGATCACATTTCACTGCAGCCTTGAACTCCTGGGCTTAAATAACATAGCCTCTGGAGTAACTGGAATTACAGGCATGTGCCATCATGCCTGGCTAATTTCTTTTTTACTTTTTTTAGGGATGGAACCTTGCTATGCTGCCCAGGCAGCTGCCCAGGAGTTTTGAACTCCTTTCCTGAAATACTCCCACCTCAGGCTCCTGAATTGCTGGGAGATTACAGGCATGAGCCATTGCAGCCAACTTATTTTCCATTTTTAACTAAAACTATAACAATCCTAGTGGGTGTGAAGTGATGTCTCACTGTAGTTTTGACTTGAATTTTCTTAAAGATTGGAGAAGTGTCTATTCAAGTTTTTGGCCCAATTTTTAATTGGGTTGTCTCTTTGTTGTCAGGTTGTACGAGTTCTTTATATATTCTATACTGGACCCATATAAGACACGATTTGCAAATATTTTATTCCATTCTATGGGTTGTCTTTCCACTGATTTGAGAGTGCTTTTTGATGCAAATCTTTTACTTTCCGTGAAGTCCAATTTATCCTTATTTTTTTCTTTGGTTGTTTGTGTTTTTGGTGTTATATCTAAGAAACCATTGCCTAACCCACATAAATCAAGTTTTCTACTGACATTTTCTCCTAAGAGTTTTATAATCTAAGCTCTTATATTTAGGCTTCTAATTAATTTTTAGTTAATTTCTATATAAAGCATGAGGTAAAGATTCACTACCATCTCTCTCTCTTTTTTTTTTTTTGGTATGTGAGGTAGCCAGTTATTCCCAGCACCATTTGCTGAAAAGACTAAAAGACTATTCTTTCTCCATTAAAGATACCTCTGCTGAAAATCAATAGGCCAGAGATGTATAGGTTTATTTACTGGATGCTCAATTCTATTTAAACAAGCTACATATTTATCCTTATGCTAGTCCCACACTGTAGCTTTGTAGTAAGTTTCAAACTTATAAACTACGAATCCTCTTTGCTCCTTTCTTTAAGATTGTGTTGGCTATTCAGGGACCTTTGCAATTCTGTGTGAATATTAGGATTGGCAAAAAATGTCATTTTGACCCATTTGACCCTGGGATTTTGATAGGGTTTGAAGTTATAGATTACTCTGGAGAGTACTGCCCTCTTAACAATAATAAGACTGTTAAATCTTCAAATCCATAAACACAGAATGCCACTTTATTTATTTGGGTCTTCTTTAATTTCATTTAGTAATGTTTTATACTTTTCAGAGCACAAATCTTGTACCCTTGGTTAAATTTATTCCTAGATATTTTATTATTTTGATGTTACTATGAGTGGATGACAAAGTGAACACGAGCTATCAAAATCTGAAAGACTCAGCAAAAACATTCCTGGGGAAAAATTCATAGCTTTAAATGTTTACATCAGAAAGCAAGAAAGACTATAAATTAACAACCTAACGCCACATCTCAAGGAACTAGAAGACAAAAAGCAAACCAAACCCAAAGCCAGCAAAGGAAAAAAATAACAAAGGTCAGAGTGGAATGAAACGAAATGGAAAATCAAAAAATAATACAGAAGATGAACAAAACAAAGATTTGGCTCTTTAAAAGGATAAACAAAATCGACAGAACACTAAGTAGATTAACCAAGAATAGAAGAGAAAGGACCCAAATAAGTTCAATCAGAAATGAAATGGGAACATTCCAGATGATATCACAGAAATGCAAAACATTATATATGAATACTATGGAATTATTTTCTTAATTTTCTTTTTATATACTTCATTACTAGTACATAGGAATACAATGATTTTTTTTTGTAATATACTGAATTCTGTCCTACAACTTTTCTAAATTCATTTATTAGCTCTAATAGTTTTTATGCATTATCTTGGGTTTTCTATATATAACATCATGTCATCTGCTAATGCTGATAGTTTAATTTCTTTTCCCATTTGCTTATTTCTCTAGTTATAACTTCTAGTACAAAGTTGAACAGAAATGGTGAAAGTAGTTTCCTTTAAGTTTACCTTAGAGGAAAAACTTTCAGTCTTTCATAATTGAGTGTGTTAGCTATAGGTTTATGTGGATTCCCTTATCATGTTGAGGAAGCTGGATTATGTCAAATGATTTTTCTGAGTCTATTGAGATGATCATGTGGTTTCCCCTTCATTCTTTTAATGTGTATTGCATTGATTGAGGTTTGTATGTTGAACCACCTTTTACTCCTGGGCTACATCCTACTTGGTCATGATGTATAATCCTTATAATATGCTGCTGCATTTGGTTTGCTAATATTTTGTTGAGGATATTTTCAACCATATTCACATGGAATATTGGTCCATAGTTTCTTGTGATGTCTGTTGCTAGGTTTGGTATCAGGGCTGGTTCTTAAAATGAGTTAGGACATATTCTCTCCTCTTCTATATTTTGGATGCATCTGAGAAGAATTTGTGTTAATTCTCCCTTACATATTTGGTAGGGTTGATCCGTGACGCCATCTGGTCCTGGGCGTGTCTTCGTTGGGAGGTTTTTGATTACTGATTCAGTCTCTTGGAATATGCCTATTTAGATTTTATATTTATTCTTGAGCCAGTTTTGGCAGTGTGTCTGTTTCTAGGAATTTGAACAATTCATCTATGTTATCTAATTTTTTGTCCTTTGTTGAATCTATTATTTGCCTCACTATCGTTTTTTTAGCCCGGGTGCCAGTGGTACATTCATTTGACTTTCAGTGTTTTCCAGGAATGTCCTCCATGCAGTTGCTTGTCTGCCCTGATAGAATTCAAAGTTAGGGTAATAAAGGCAGGCTCCTTGTGTCAGTCCTTTAGATAATTCATAGAGAGGTCAAAACAGACAATTCCTTGAGAAAAGGGTTTGCTCTGCATCCTCTGAGACCAGGTACTCACACCTGGCTGGAACTCAGGCTGCCATCTTCAAGACGGCTTCCACACTGAGAAGCAGGTGGGACACGGCTAAGGTAAAATGCCACAAAGTTCCCCTACCCTGTTTCAATAGCCTTTCTGTTGGTTAAACATTTGTTTTGTTTCTGTAAACCTGTCACTATCTTCCAGAGTTCTGATGAAGTAGTTTCTGAAAGTTTTTGAAAGATTTTTCATTGTTTCTGGGGAGAGATGAGCCCCTAGAGATAACTACCACATCATTTTTGCTGACACCCTCTGATTCCTTTATGACACTAGCATAACCCCGCTATGAAAGCCTGACAAGGTCATGACAAAAAAGATAATATACCCCAGTATCTCCCAATCAGTGTAATCATCAAATAGCAAAATAAAGCATAAAAAACATAACATGATCAAATAATTTTAGAAAAAAGATTTGATGAAAGTCAACACCCATTTCCGACAAAAACTCTTAGCAAACTAGGAGCAAAGTTTCTCAACCTGATGAAGGGCATTTATAAAAAACCTCCAGCAAAATCGTACGGAATGGTAAAAGACTATCTGCTTTCCCTACAAGATTGGGGACAAGGCATGAAGGCACACTGTTATCATTTTATTCTACATTTTGATAGAACCCGTAGATAGTCCAATAAGATAAAAAAGAAATTAGAAAAAAATTGGAAAGAAAGTAATTGTTATGGACTTAATTGTGCCCTCCCCCCCCAAATTCATACGCTGAAGTTCTAACCTCTGCTACCTTGTAATGTAATTATACTACATATTTGAAAATAGGGCTTTTAAATAGGTAATCAAGATTAAATGAGGTCATATGGGTGGGTCAAACCAAATATGACTGTTGTCCTTATAAGAAAAGGGAGACACATCAGGGATGAATACACAGAAAAAGCCATGTGAAGAGAGAGTAAGAAGACACTCATCGCAAACCACAGAGAAATCCTGGAGAGTGGGGGT
>NW_003852407.1:14888273-14890047 GCF_000181295.1 Otolemur garnettii
TAGCTGGGACTACAGGTGCCCACCACAACGCCCGGCCATTTTTTGGTTGCAGCCATCATTGTTGTTTGGCGGGCCTGGGCTGGGGATTCAAACCTGCCACCTTAGGTGTATGTGGCTGGCCCCTTAGCCACTTGAGCCACAGGCACCAAGCCGAATATAAATGTCTTAACACAATAACTAAGAAAATACCATGAAGACTATGTTAACCGGTTTGATGAAAATATTTCAAATTGTATATAAAACCAGCACATTGTACCCCATGAATGCATTAATGTACACAGCTATGATTTAATAAAAAATTTTTTAAACACTGTACATTTAAGACCTGTGCAATTTTATTAAACCTCAATTAACATAAAAGGAACTGTAAAAAGAAAACCTCAGTTTTCTTGACTCCTAAGGCCATGCTGTTTTTAAGATTCCACTCTCCTGATTTCTCTTTGACATTACCAATTAATCACCGTAAGGACTTAAGGGACAAGCATATATTTTGTTAAAATTACTAAGTCACTGCAGGCACTGAGGTCAAAAGGTCTAACTGATTAGGTCTTTATTTGGAGAAAATGGGGTAAGAGCATAGAAAGAAAGATCAATAATGTGATGTTAATTCATGCAACACATATATAACAAATACCTACCATGTGTTAACAATATTCTGTGAGATGGAGATACAACAGTGAACATATGGATGTACATTTGAGAGGGAGAAGACACAAAACGTATCGTACATAATAAATACGTAAATCATATAGTATTTTGAAACATTTCTTTCCATTACAGAGGATAGGAAACGGAGACTCTCTGGTTTAATACTCCATGTATGGCAACTTCAACTGCTAATGCTAGTCTTTTGCACTGTAATTCCTTTCAGTGGACTGGACAGGAAAATTTATTCTCCACGTCTGGGTTTATCCATAGCCCTCCACTATGCTTCTGTTCTGTATGCTGTTGATAAAGGCATCAACTTTTAGCATATTCTTAGCTCAGACTATATGAATCTGAAGTAGTATCTTGTGGTACTTTTTCTTTTGAATGAATACATGATGTTAATGATGTGGCAATAATAAACATAAATAAGAGGAAAGACAGAAATGGTGTCTGTACTTTGGATTCTCCAACTTGTTTATTTCTTTAGTCATGTCACCTATTTTAATCCACCTTGGGCTGCGAAGAGCACTCACATCACTGCAAGTACAGGCTCACTCAGAGAAACAAGTAGGAGCTTCAGAGATTATTCTTCATTTCAGTTACTGTTTCCAGTAAAAACAAAATGTAGTCACTAGGCTACATCAACTAGAAGCAATTGCTATACATGGAAAAGATTATCTAACCTAAAAAACCCAAAGAAAAAATGAAGGGCAAGGTCAGTACCATCAGATAAATCCAAATTACTCTAGGTTCAGCTTCTCTTAGGGTTTTAAGGGAGTGTGGAGATCCATGAGAGGAACAGATGTGAAGCAGCTCTAACTGTAGTAAGGAGGCCTCGGAATGGCCAAAGTCAGGTTTCACAGGTTGCCAAGCCTTAAGGTTTAACATTTCAGTTCAGGAACACAGTATGCTCAGGGGCCTCCAGCCTCTGCTCCCCCACCAGCATAATAAGAAGAAAAAAAATGTGCCCTCGGCTTTAAGGGCTGTTATAACAAGGATTACTCAGGAAGGGGAGGTTCTAGGCAAGCTGGGAGAGAATGGAGTGCAGCTGCCTGAGAGAAAAAAGGAGGAATGAAGACTGGGTGCTTCCAGATTTATGCCTTTTCAAAGGTCTTTTTTTTTTTTT
>NW_003852407.1:14890135-14892986 GCF_000181295.1 Otolemur garnettii
TTTTTTTTTTTGAGATAGAGTCTCAAGCTGTTGCCCTGGGTAGAGTGCCGAAGTGTCACAGCTCACAGCAACCTAACTTTTAGGCTTAAGCGATTCTCTTGCCTCAGCCTCCCAAGTAGTTGGGACTATAGGTGCCTGCCACAACGCCCAGCTATTTGTTCTTGTTGCAGTTGTCATTAATGTTTTAGCTGGCCCAAGCTGGGTTCGAACCCACCAGCCTGGGTTCAAACCTGCCAGCCCAGGTGTAAGTGGCCAGTGCCCTAACCACTGAGCTATGGGCAGTGCCCTTTTCAAAGTTCTTGACTCAAGTTTAGAATTTCCTAAGTAATCTCTCCCTGTTCTACACAGCTCAATAAAAGCAACCAACATAAAATCTCAAGCACTGATGAATGACAATCAATATTTTAAGCATAATTCTGAGAATATTGTACATATTTTTGCTATCACTGGGCTTTTCTTTTTTACACGTTTAGCATCAATGAACGAAGCTGGCAGAATGGTGAGGTGAACAGGAGAGAGAAAGGAGTAAGAGCATGGTAATAAAGATTAATGGTCCTGTAGTAAATGTCCTGTGTCGTACTTAATGATTAAAGGGTAACAAAACAAACAAAGGATATAAAGCAGAAGAAAAGTATATTAAAAAATTCAGACACACTGAAGACGGAAAGCAATTAAGGAAGCACTAAACCAAGCAGTGTAACTTAGGTAATTAGTGCTAGGTCACTGGCCTTACGATAAACAGGGTTTCCAAAGCCGCTGCAGCACGTCTTGCAAAGCTTATCTCTCCCAGTTGGTTGGGTGCCACAGCAAATGCCAATGCAATAACCTTGCCCTCTACTGTAATCTGCATACAACAGCTTGGCAATGGGCAGAATGGTCAAAGGGGCCACTTCAGCTCTTTCAGTGATCGGGTAGATTATAATTTTGCTAATAACTCCTTATTAGAATAAAAGAACAGAAAAATGCAAGACAGCTTTTTTCATGAGCAGAAGAGAAAAGCTCTAGGTTCCTATGAATACCTTAAAATAAGAATTCTTTTAAATGATGAAAAAGTTTCTTTTTCTACTGCAACACTACAACCTCCCTCAAAAGGGGAGGGGCAGAATGGGTAACTTAATGAAAAAAATAAAACCATGAGTGAAAACTGTTCCTGAAAACTTTGCAGAATTGTAACAGCTTTCTCTTGGTTAAATTGATTGGGATAGCAACATTATAAAATGACTATTAGGATTCATTGTGCACAACAGAAAGTGCTGAAATGTCAGCAGACTATACAGCAAAAAGTAATGGGTTCTGAACCCCTGTTAGTCAAAAATGATTTTGTTTCAAATTAGAAATTGATTTTTTTTGGACACAAGCCCGTTCCAGGCTTCCGGCTTCTATAGCTGGGCCCAGGAGAGATTAACCTCCACCACAGAAAGGGCTGGTCTGATGATACCTTTCTCAAAGTGCCTTTTTCAATCGCTGCTTTCTAATGTTGCTATGGTCTTAACCAATAACACAAGTTATTTGTCCTTTTGCTATTACACTTTATTCTTCTTATTTTGCCATTTTATCTTAGTGCTGACACACAACACAAATTCGTTGACAAGACAACAGAAGACTATGTTAAGCCTTGTGGTGTAACCACCATGCCAATTTGGACTGGTTCTTCACTCTCCAAAGTGCAATGATTAAAAATAGAAGAAGCCGAAGTAAGAGTTTCTCATCTCTGATAGACTACTAAGAGGGAAAGTTAGGAAGTCTCATATAGGAAGTCTCCTCAATTTCATTTTTGTTATTGGTGGCAATGTCTAAAAAGCAGCTTCTAAGCTGTCACAATGCAATGAAGGTCTGCATAAATTTCTGCCTATGTCAAACAAAACGTACCTTTGCTTTTGTTTCAAACTGTGGATGTTCGACCTTCTGAAATTTGGACTAATTATCATCTTTCAATTACCTGGGAGAGGATTAAATAATTTCTAGATGATTCATAATCAAAACCAAAAAGCATGACAGAGCTAGAATGGCAGGGAGGGGTATACTTGCGAGATCTGCTCATAAAGCATTGCCCAATTTTCACATAAACAAATGTGAGAATGGCCAGAGAGATTATGAAAAGTTGATCGCTTAACACCAGATGAAGAAGGTAAGTCAGAAGGAAATCAGGTTACTGATTGCAAGCAGGAAACAAAGGTATGTGGGAAAGAGGTGTGAGCAGGCGAGTGCTCACCGACCTTTTGGTCTTTGTTTCCTATATATCTTTTCCATACAATGAATCTTAAACTTGCTCCATCCTCATCTACAGTAACTCCTTCAAGGACGATTGGGTAGAATAAGCCAAAAGCCACTCCAGGAACAACTAGGAAACACAACTGAATTTATTTCATTCAACATTTCATATGGTTATTTCATTTCTTTTGAAAATCTACCATTTATATAATAGGACGTATTACTGACAGTTATAAAACCATTGTGCAATATGTACTTTAGATGTGGGAGGTTTTGTTTTTGCCACAATGTGGAGTTGTCCATGACCTCTCTTGCATACTTCCCTATGTCTCCAGTCAACTGAGGATTAACTGTAGTGGGAAGGGTTGAGTTTTCCAGAAGAGATTTATGTTCAATTGCTTGCTCTTTTTCTCACTTTGAAAATTATTTCTTCTCTATGACCATACTTGCTGTTGAATAATTCTTAAAAGTTTGCTGCTAGGCTTGGCGCCTGTGGCTCAAGTGGCTAAGGCGCCAGCCACGTACACCTAAGGTGGTGGGTTTGAATCCAGCCTGGGCCTGCCAAACAACAACGATGGCTGCAACCAAAAAAAATAGCCAGGCGTTGTGGCAGGCGCCTGTGGTCCCAGCTACTTGGGAG
>NW_003852407.1:14893062-14896843 GCF_000181295.1 Otolemur garnettii
AAAAAAAAAAAAAAGTTTGCTGCTTGCAAAAAGACATGTAAGTTGGATGCAGTTTCTCATACTGGTATTCTAAGAAAAATGAACATGCAATCCACTAATCTAGCACATTGTGCTTACCTATGTATGACCTAGCAGTTACATGTCAGCTTTTAACATTTAAATCTGTTCCTAAGTCTTGTTAGGAAATTTCTGGGGGGCCTAATGTGGCCCCACATGAACCCTTCCTCTCCTGCTCCCCCTCTTCCTCTCCTCCTAAGACAAAGAACACAAAAGACTTACTTAGCCACTGCTTCCCAAAGTCAAGTCAGAGGACCCTAACTCAAGATAACCGTGAGGGCAAGCTGTGGAATTTGCTCACCCCCTACAGAGGCCCTATTCAAAAGGGATCTCTAACTGCCCCTGGGCATTGCCTCTTTGCACTGCTCAGGTGGTCATCATTGCTTTCAATAAACCTGGTCTGAAGATCTTCCCTCAGGTCTCATCTCTGGGTGCTGCCACTTATACCTTTCAGAAATCATCTGATATTCAGTGGCTAGAAGCTGCCAATAACCAACACCTTCTCATTTTGCTACTACAGATGCTTAACTTACCTTTTGGGGATCTATATGTATCTTTCTTTTGACACATCCATAGGGCATCATCTTCCACATGGGACAGCAAGCCAGCTGTCTTCTCCTTATTCTCTCCACTGTTCACGGGGTCTTGGAACTTTTTAACGGATGGTGATGTTCCAAGCAGACAGCTATCACATTTTGACTTTAATAAACTAAAAGAACAAACAAGAATGAACCGTAGAAAGCACAGAAGGGGATACAAATCATACAAAGATATTTAAATTCAGCATGCGTTGAAATGCAATTTGTGACAGTAAGAACTTTCTTTTTCCTATTGTTTTAATTGCAGTATAATTTAAATAATTTACTCAAGGTCTATTTTGTGTCCTGCCACAATTTTGGAGAAGAAATGGTCTTTATCCTCAAAAAGCTTACATTTGGAGTGGTGGAAATAAGACTCAAACTGATGAAACAGCTAATAAAGCCCCAGAGTATGACTAAGAATCAGAATATCTGTAGAAATAAAAAGTATGCTAAAACAAGACTTGCATATCCAAGATGTTTTCCAAGTACTAAAAATGAACATTGGGGATTAAAATATCACCAGTGTACCTCAAAATGCATTCACGTTTCTCATTTCAATTGTTAGAGTATTTATTATGTACCCAGAGTATGTAGGGAATAGGGCCATAGCGCATGTCTCCATTATGTAAGGACTCTGTTCTTACATAATTTCATTGAAAAGTCAACAAGGCAAACATGGAATAAAAGGCCTTGTAATGAAAATGAACACATGCTTTTTTTCTTTCTTTCTAATAAGTTGTGCTCCCACCATTAGCACATTTCCTCTTATAACATTCTGTTATTTTAGGGAGAAATACCCCGAGGATGTGTTATCTCTCTCACCATTCCACTAGCTAATTCCTTCTAATTTAAGTTCACCACAAATGCCTAACACTTTGATTCTGTCTTCCTCAGGCCCATAAACAATGTACAAATTAAAGTTAAGAAAAGAAAGACTGAGAATCAGGTAGAGGTACCTACTCAAAAAGTAGGATCATAAAAATTAAGATATTTAAATGCCCTTGTAGCAGAAGGTATCTCTAAACAAGAAGTTGAAGGAAGTATTACTAAGCTGATTACTTATTCTAGGTGGCCCCTGACTAGGATTCAAATTATATAAACTTATGTAAATATCATTGATTTGCGCTGACTATACTTTTTCGTAGTTTTTGCTCATATCATAATTTATTAATAAAAACTAAAAAATTAAATGGTTTTATGCTTAAAATGATATAAAAACTATTATATTTACATGGGCATAAGGAAATGTATTATATTTTTATTCTCTCCTTTTTTCTTTTTTTTAAAAAAATTTTACCAGAACACAGAGATCATTTCCTGGTGCAGACCCACCAGTAGATGTGTATCTTAGGTTATAATGTTTCTATTCATGGGGCAGGAAAATAGAGGGAATAAAAGTATCTCACTGTGAATGTTATATAAAATTCACCTTAATCTAGAAGCTCCAAGCTCCAAACCCAGCCAAATTCAACAACTACATCTCTGTTTGTTCTTTGTAGAAAAATTAATGTGAACATTACTTCCCAGAAATTCATTCATTTTCAGCTCAGCAGAATTCCCAATACTAGCCAATGCTGATGGTTCCCAATACTGATTGTTTCCTGCTTCTTACAGCATTTTACACATGCTTTTCTGACCTTTATTCAAAATCCCATCCTGGTAATCCTCCATGTCAACTGGAGACCTGGCTTCTAATTTTTCTAAAGTACAGAAAACTAACTATACAAAAATATTTTTTCTTTCATTTATATTTATTTCCATATTAACCTATTATTATCCTCCCCTACTGTCTCAAAAGAAAATCATGCCTTTTATTGTATTCTTCATACCATTTTGACCTGTGCCGTCTGTGACTGTGGCCTGCCCCAAATTTGTTTTTCCTATAACTTATAAACTCCTTCTCTTAATTGGATTCTTTCCTAGGATTTCAAGTAAAATGAGAACTTCCATCAACAACAGAAACCTAGAACTAAACCCCCAAACTCTTCCCTTTAGTGGGAAAGTATAATAATACTCAGTGTCAGTGAGGATGTGGGGACGAGAGCACTCTATCCTCTGCTGGAGGAGCTGTAAGTCGGTATCATCTTTTTGTGAATTATTCATCAACACAAAATAAAAATGTACCTCCTTCCCAACAATGCTACTTTTAAGAATTTATCCTACAGAATTACATGAACAACAATCTGAAAGTATTTGTCCAAAGATGGGCACTGCAGAATTACTTGTACAAGTGAAAAACTGAAGACAAATATCATTTACAAGGAGAGTGAATAAATTATAGCATATATCCATCATAAAAAACATTATTTAGCCATTAAAAAGAATGAGATAGTTCTTTATGCTGATGTGGAGAAGCTCCATGACATGCTATTAAAATAAAATAAAAGCAATTTGCAATAATAGCATATATAATGTGATCTCATTTTTATGAAAAACAAAAATATAACAAAGTATTTTTAAGGTTCTAGATGAATAAATGCCAAACTAGAAAGGAGAAGTAGAAATAAGGCAGCTGAGGCAGACTTTAATATTTTAACTTCTATACCTTTGAATATTTTAATTTCTTCCAACAGGCATGTACTTTATAATTGAAAAGTAAGCAAATAAAAAACTCTCACCATTTCCCTCTCTTGCCTTCCCCTCTCTGCTGCAAGTCTAGAAAACTAATTTTAATATAGTTACAGGAAATATTTTTTAAAGAACAAGTTAAAAGGTCCTACTCTTTTAAACAATCTTGCTCATTACCCGACCACCCCACAATTGCCTTCTTTCTTCAAACCTTTTCTCCCTAGGAGTTCACAATCCATTATCCTGATTGGTTTCTGTTTAAGGAGGCTTCTACTCAGATTCTTTTACAGGGAACCCTGTTTTCTTCCTCTTAAATGCACACATCACAAAAGATTCTGTCTCTGTCCTTCTCTTCTCCCTTAGCACTTTCTTGATGATCCTTGTCACACCCGTATATCATCAATTATGATTTCTAAATAGATTCCTCTAGGAACTGATTAAGTATCTGATGAAAAGCTGTAAAGAGATGTCTTGTCCTGTCTCCCACGCCACCTCATGCTAAAGCAATGCATAATCTTTATCTTCAAATTACTTCCTCCATCTGTTTCCATTCTCACTTAATGATAACGTCATCC
>NW_003852407.1:14897161-14907542 GCF_000181295.1 Otolemur garnettii
GATGAAAAGTGGGGGAAAAAGGGATAAGGAAAAATGGAAGGATGTCATGGGTAAAAGAAAAACAGTATTAACAAATACACCCACAACTAATTTTGAGCAAATTAAACAGCTTAGTGTTTAATAACACTTAGTGTTTTGATGTTTAATAGCATCAATTCTAGGTATGTGGTAGGAAGAATCAAAGGTGAAGCAGGTGAGAAAGAGGCAGGTCAGATCATGAAAGGTTTTGCTATCCATTTCAAGGAGCTTAAACTTATTTTGTGGGCAAGGTGGAGTCACTGAAGAGGTGGACAGAGAAAAAAGACATGATTCAACTTGCATTTTTGAAAAATTACCCTGGCATCATTTAGAAAATGGACTGCAAGAAACTGGATGAGTTGGAAAGCTGCTCAGACAGCTCTGGTGAGAGATGAAATAGAGAAGCGGCCTTAGGAATGGAAAGGAAGACACAGTTTTAAAAATTTTTACAATTTAAAATTGGCAGAACTTGATGTGAAAAGTAAGAAAGGAGGAAGTCAGGAATGATTGCTAGAATTTTGGGTGGGTAAGAATACAGAGGAGGGCTGAGGGAGAATGCAGGAAATTAAACGTACAACGTTTGAGATACTTATGGGATATCTGAAGAAATATTTCAAGAAAATAACTTGATCAATAGCTGTAGCTTTTTGCTAGTTGGCTGATTGAGTTTAGAAGTGGTGAGGTTGACAGAGAGTTGAGGATGTATATGGTATTATACAATTCCTATTTTCTTGGTAAAGAGGGACATAAACACCTTCTAGCGAAAGAAGTGAGCATTGAGGATGAATGTTTGGAGTATGTCTAAGGGAATTCAAACTAGAATCAACAAGGAAAGGACTGCCCTAAAATGCTGAGGACCTGATAGAATTAGAAATCATAAGTTTGTAGCATGGCTCAGGTGTGCAGAAGTAAAAGCAGAGAAAGCAGCATGAGAGCTTGATCTAGAGTTTGAATTTTAGTGGGATGGTGCAGCAGCCTGGAGGTCATGGACATGAACATGTTAATAAGGAGTAGTTTAGGTCAACCATTCGGTACAGGGTGTATCCAAGAAGAAAGTAAAGCAATAGGGGCTTAAAGACTTTAAGAAAAATGAGGAGAAAAGAAAAGATTTAGGTATCTCTTTAGGGTAAAATAATATAAAACAACAAAGCACACATATTTAATAACATTCTTTGATATAGTATATGTGGGAAATGTGAGAACATGAACAAAATGAAGAGGAAGAGGCTGAGCTATTATTACAGTAGGATACCAAAATCAATGGCTTTTTGGATGAAATGGCCATAGACGATAGCAAGGTCTGGATAACATCTGGAGTGAAGTAGGGCAGACAAAAACTCTTTAGCGATGGCCACCATGTGAATATTGGAAAATCAGAGAATGATGGTAGGAAGCGTAGGGGAGAAAGTGACTTTGAGCAGGATAATAAAGTCCTGGTGAGATAATGCTGGAAAGAAAAGGTTGGAAAAGGATGGATTGTAGATCTGACAAACTGTGAACTCATTCTAGAAGGAGTGGTACATCCCTCATTGCTGAATATCATCATGGTTACCAGATGGCCAAGTGGATCACTTTGAAGGTGACTATAGTGATATTCAGCAATGAGGTATGTAGCACGTTCATGGTATCTAGCATGAGTTCGTGAACTTAACTGTCAGACCTTGTACAATAATAGCTCTGATGGCCATTCCAGAAAAAGAGTTCCAAGTGGCTGAGGGGTGGACTAGGCACTGGCATACTTCCTAAGGGGAGTACTTAGAACGTGACTGTAGTGATAGTCACCTGCACTTTTTCTAGGATGAGTTCATGAACTTAATTATCTGACCTTGTATATTTAGATTCACACAAAGAAGGTGGTTTACAAGAAAAATGCTTAACACTCTTTCTGATAGAAAGAATGACCTCTGTTAGAAGTACTGTTCTCAGAAAAGATGGTGATTTTAGGCAGTGATTCACAGCCTGACTATACATTTAAATAATCTGGGAAATTTTAAAGAGTGATGGACTTAAGTCTCACCTACTTGTAGACACTGAATTAACTAGTCTGGGGTGGGTCGTGGGCATTGTTTGCCCTCCTCTCTTCCTCTCTTTTTTAAAGCTCCATGATTCTAATGTCCAGCCAGGGTTGAAAATTAGAGTTATGGCACAGTGGGAGGAAACACTCTTTTGTGAATAGGTTGAGAATGAAGTTTATTTCCTATGAAACAGGGATTCTTTAAGATGTCTTTAGAAAATCCTGAGAGGACAACAGGAAGGAAAGGGATGTTAGTGGTGTGAGGAAAATAGAGAAGAAAAGTAAACAATTAAAGGTGTGAAAGTATAAGACAAAAGAAAAACACATAAAATCCTCAAATTTTGGCATGAGTTCTTAAAAAAAAAAAAGAAAAAGAAAAGGCTCTTGATTTAGAAGAACAAAAAATCTAGGGTGGTGAAAAAGATACCAATGGCCTAATTCAGGTGCTGGCCATTTCATAATACACAATTTGTATATTGTCTGATTTCTGAACCAGCCCTGAAATCAGTGATTTCTTCAAGGACACATGGTACCTTTTACTGGCAAAACAAAAAAGAAAAGAAAAAACTACTGGACTGCCATGGTTCCCAAGTTCTTACTTTGGACAGGGCAAAAGAATGTGTGTGTGTATTTACTTCTGTCTCTAGGTATATATATTTAAAACCATGAGTTTACACAACTATCTCCAATTTCAACTCCAAACTAACAGACTGCATTTTAGTTTCCTCTCTTTCCATATATATAACTCTCTTCTCCAACAGCGAAAAGAAAAGAATTGCCTGCCATTTTCCTATAATTACTTAGTCATTTTGCATTAAAAAAAATATTCCATCACCAGTGCCGCTCATCCCTTGCCAGTGCACTGCTGTCATACTACATTGCTCTGGCTTGCTTCTGCCAACACACTTCTTCTATATGGGAGACCAGAATACTCCACCCCCAAATGTAAAGGATTGTTGAGATGAGGATTAAAATGAAACAAATGTAGAAAAGTTTTCTGCCCTCTCTCTATTTGCTTAAAAGCAGGACACAGATACGCAGAGGCAAAAGGTATCCTACCCTTAACCCCCAACTAGGGAGAACAAAGGTTAACCACTAAAGACAATTCTAGACCCTTGTCATCTGGAGATGATACCAAAGGAATGTACACTAACAAGCTTTACTAGCTAGCTTTTATCTGCCACTTATTTGCCTTTCTCCAAACTGTTGCCTTTAAAGACTCAAAGTCCTTTTCTTTTGTCTTGTCAGTTCTCCCAAATTTTACCATTTTTTGTTGGGGATGTTATAAATGTATGAGCTGGAATTCAAAGAGAATTACTCATTCCCTGAGTGTCTCCCATGTATGTATGAAATATACATGTTAATAAATTTATGTTCATCTTTCTTTTGTTAATACATCTTTTGTTATATGGGTCCATTCCAACTAAGAACCAATAGGGGCTGGAGAAAAAATTCTTCTTCCTCCCCTACAAATTCTCTATTCATGCTTGAGTGGGCTGCCCTGGTTTTAAGAAAGCCTTTCTCATCACTCTTGGTAACAAGACCTAGGCAGGGCGAAGCTCTCCTTGGATATCCTCCTCTTCAGTCTGCTCAAACGCCAACACTTGACACCTATAAACTCCCCAC
Source organism: Otolemur garnettii (assembly GCF_000181295.1). Classification (NCBI taxonomy): domain Eukaryota; kingdom Metazoa; phylum Chordata; class Mammalia; order Primates; family Galagidae; genus Otolemur; species Otolemur garnettii. The sequence continues at coordinate 14,900,820 of NW_003852407.1, forward strand.
TGTGCACAAGCTCTACCATTCTATGCCAAGCTGCCCCTGTGGATGCCCTTCCCATACCACTCCAGCACCTCAAGATCAAATTGATTTTTGGCTAGAATGTTAGGTGAAATAAGGTTCACCTGTTCCCCCTGCCCCCAATCAATATCTAGGCTACCCAAACATTACTTGTTCAAAAGACTTTCCTTTTTCCACTGAATTGCCTGGTACCATTGTCAGAAAGCAGTTGAGCATATGAGTGCATGGATCTGTTTCTGCATCTACTTTTTTCCATTGCTCTATTTATCTATTTTAATGTGAATACCAACTTATATTGATAATATAAGTTTAATTTACACATCTGAAATTAGGTTATCATAAAAGTCCTTCAATTTATACTTCCAGAATAAACAGATTGTCATTGCTATTCTCAGCCCTTCAAATTTCCATATACTATCAATTTCAGAATAAGTTTCCCAACTTCTATAAAATAGTATGTTGGTATTTTGACTGAAATTGCACCAAGTCTAAGGTACAATTTGAAAAAAAAAAAAAGATATTTATAACTATTTTTATTTTTTTGAATAGAGTGCCATGGCATCATCTTAGATCACAGCCATCTCGAACTCCTTGGCTTCAATGATTCTCCAGCCTCAGTTTTTCTATTTTTAGTAGAGATGAGGGTCTCCCTCTTGCTCAGACTAGTCTCTGAACTCCTGAGCTCAAGTGATCCACCTGCCACCACCTCCAAGAGTGCTGGGATTACAAGAGTGAGCCACCATGCCTAACCAACAACAGCAAGTGTTCAAATACAAGAGCACATCTTTCTTTCCATTTATTTAAGGTTTCTTAAATTTGAGCAGCATTTTGTGGTTATTAATGTGGAGATTTTTTACTTCTCTTGCTAAATTGATTCTTAAGTAGTTGATGGTTTTGATGCTACTATAAATGCCTTCTTTTATATGCTAATTAATGTTACTATCTAGAAATAAAAATTATTTTTATATATTTAACTTGTATTCTTCTATTGTGTTAAATTCAGTTAATAATTCTAGTACTCTGCAGGTTTCTTAGGGTTTTTTTTTAATTAGATAATCATGGCACAGGGGAATAAATATAGTTTTATTTCCTTCTTCCCAATATTTTTCATGCTTGATCCCACTAGCTAGAACCTCCCATACAATGCTGAACAGACAGGTAAGAGTGGACATCTTTACCTTGCTCCCCAAAGTGTTCATCATTAAAGAGATGTATTTTTGTTGATATCCTCTATTAGATTTCTAGTTTGCTGAGAGGTCATTTTTTATTCCTATAACAAATGAGCACTGAATGAGTTATGTCAAATGCACTTTCTGCATTTGTATGCGATGAAGTTTTTCTTTTTAAAAAATCTTTTTATTATGTTAATATGGCCAATTACATTGATTGACTTTCAAATGTAAAGGCGACTTTGCATGACGGGGATAAACCCTATTTAGTCAAGCTGTATTATGCCTTTTATATATTCCTGGACTTTGCAAACATTTTGTTAAGGATTTTCCTTTTTTGTATTTATGTTCATGAGGAAGACTGGCCTGTCATTTTCTTTTCTTCTAATCCTGGTTTAGGCATCACAAAAGAAGTTGGGAGAAGTTCCTTCTTCCTCTAGTCCAAGTGATTCTCAAGTGTGGTAGGAGGAGAGAATTTTGTCACACAGAGGCATATGGCAATGTCTGCAGTGGTTTTTGAATGGCATAATTTTGGGTTGCTAACTGATGAGTAGAGGAAGAGGACGCTGCTAAACTTCCTACAAGGCCCAGGGCAGCCCCTACAGAAGAATTATCTGGTTGAAATGTCAATAGTACCAAAGCTGAAAAACCTTGCTCTAGTCTCTGAAAAGAATTTGTGTTAAGACTGATATTATTTCTTCTTTAGGTGTTGGGTAGAATTCATAAATGAAGTCTTTATGGCCCTATATCTGTAGTTTTATTTATGGGAAAGTTTTAAATTAGAAGTTAAATTGCTTTAACAGATATAAGACTATTCAGATTTTGTACTTTTTTGTATCAAGCTTGGTATGTTGTTGATTTCAAAGATTTAATATTATTTAAGTGGTCAGAAGTACTTGCAAAAATATCATTTATGATATTTCTTAATTACTTAAAAATATCATTCTAGGCAGGGAATAGTGGCTCACATCTGTAATCCTAGCACTCTGGGAGGCTGTCTTTACTAAAAATAGATCACTTAGTTAGATGTCCTGGCATGTGCCTGTAGATCCAGTTACTTGGGAGGCTGAGGCAGGAGGATTGCTTGAGCCTGGGAGTTTGAGGCTGCAGTGAGCTCTGACGACACCACTGCACACTACCTGGGGTAACAGAGTGAGGCTCTGTCTCAAAAAAAAAATCATTGTAGGTCTACTCTCTAACCTTTTCTCCTTCAGGAGAGGGACGCATTCTCTTTCAGGAGAGGGACCCATTCTAATTCTCTTTGGAAGTGTTCTAAACTTTCCCTTTGTTCTTCCTAAATAAAATCTCTTTGTTACTCTGAAACTTGTGTAGATTACTTTTGCTTTATATCCACACTGCTGGTGCCGCTCCAGTTTTATTTTTGGTTTCCACTCACTTTTGCTTGCCTCGATTGTATTTTCTAGCTCAGCCGAATAATTGAACTAGGTCAACTGGGTTCAGGGAACCAGAACCCCTGACCCCCAACTTCTTTTCTGGTGCCACAAAACCTGGGAAGAAACCCTCAACATTTTTCCTCACACAGAATCTTGAGGAAAAAGAATTCCAGAGGACCCCTGCATCCCCCACATTCACATAGGATATCAAGATTCAGCTGTTTCATGTTAAGATGAGGGTGAGGCAGAGATTCCAGAAAATACTAATGGAACATTTTGACCAAGTGCCCAGAAACTCCCAATACCCGAAATCCTCTTTAAGTCAAGAAATTGAGGAGAGTCCTTGGTAGGAATCATGTCACGAAGCCATGAATCTAGAATATTTTTAACAAAGATGTGATATCCAGAGAATTTAAATATATTTTCCAAGGTGAAAGTCTAATCCAATTCCAAAGCTTATATATATCTCCTGAAGGATGTTGCTCTTAATAGAATGTTGAAAATGATTAACAAGGTCAAATGTATTCATTTTCAGAATAGAACTTATAAAACTAAAAATATATAGTCTGAAGCTATTAGGTCTCAAACAAATAAAGAAGAAACCTCAATGCTAAAAAAAAGCATTATTGTATCAGTAATTTATTTTGGTTTCATTGTAGGTTGATTGTCTTGAAAAGGATTATTAATTTTAATTACATTTTTAAAAGAATCAACTTTTAGCTTTGTTGATTTTCTCCACTGTTCGTTCTCTCTTTCATTGCAAGACTTACCAAAGAGTAGCTGCTACAAGGTTGAAAGCAAAATAGGAAGACAGTGGTGCCTGGCATAACAATGCTTCAGTCAACATGGACCTCATAAACCACCATGGTCCTGTAGGACTATTTTTAGCTTATCTTTTCTATGTTTAGGTACACAAATGTTTACCTAGTGTTATAATTGTCTACAGTATTCAATATAGTAACATGCTGTATAGGTTGTAACCTAGGAGCAAGAGCTATACCATATAGTTTAAGCTATACCATCTAGGTTTGTGTAAGTCCAAGTAAGGATGTCTGCACAATGATGAGACTGCCTAATACCATATTTCTTAGAACATATCTCAGTTGGTAAGCAATACTTGACTATATAGATTGACAATAAATTGGACAATGCTGTGAGAAATTTAAGTTCTGGCATAGAATGGAAAGATGTCATTAATGTCCTGGACTTGAGATAAGACACTACAAAGGCTATATTCTAGAAAAAGCATATTATAGACCTTCTCTAACAAAGACTAAAATCAAGCTTTAAAATAAATACATAAAGAAGAAAGAAAAAAACTTCAAACCTATCTAAGTATCTAAGTGCAATTAAATACTGATGATAAGAAAAATCAACATTTTTCACAGAATGATAATAAATCCACATATCTAAAATGTATCATCTGGGGCGGTGCCTGTGGCTCAAGGAGTAGGGCACCAGCCCCAAATACCAGGGCTGGCGGGTTCAAGCCCGGCCCCAGTCAAAACTTCAAAAAAAAAAAAAAAGTATCATCCATAATACTTAGGATACCATACAAATTACCAGACATAAAAAGAAAATATGACCCACAGTCAAGAAAAAAACTGAATAAGAAATCATCTAAAAGATGATTTTATTTTATTATAAAGGAACTGTTGAGACTGAGTAATTTACAAAGAAAAAAGGTTATTGGGACTACACTGAATGTAATATGTTAGGGAAGCATATTGTAATCTATAGAAATTACCAAAGGAAATACTAAGTGGATAGCTAATAACAGAGAAATTATAACAGAACATTGAAATAAAGTTTTTATCCTCTCCACACTCCCTAAAAAATATAAAAGGAGAAACAGAGGAAGAAAATATAGATAAATTAACAGAAAGGGGGGAAGTAAAATGGTGTACACCTAAATGAAACATTAAGTTAAATTTAAATGATTTAAGCACTCAAAGCAAATAGACTAGGGAAAAATATAGGACACAGCCAGATATTGTTTCACACTGCATACATGGAAAGCTGGACTGTTTATATATTATCAAATAAATTAAATGTTAAAAAAAGAGTAGTGTCAGAGATAAAGAGAACTATTTCATGATAAAAGGCAAATGGTCAGACAGTACAATCACAACATAAGCACCTAAAACACACCTTCAAAATACACGTATCAAAACTGACAAGACTGAGGGAAAAGTAGAGAAATTCAAATCACATCTAAAGATCTTAATATTCTTTTCTCATCAGTTGATAGGACAAAAGAGACAAAAACTCAGTAGGCTACATGATTTGAACAACACTTAATCAATTTTACATAATTGACATGTACAGAACACTATACTCAACAGCAGAATATACATTTTTAAAAGTACATATCATACACTGGGCTATAAAATAAATTTTAATACATTTCAAAAGGATGAAAGCACAAAAATATGTAATCTGACCGCAATAGAGTTAAACTAAAAAATAAACAACATCTAGTAAAATCTCTCAAGTATTTAGAAATTATTTAACATACTTCTAAATAACCCATAGGTTAAAAAATAATCATAACAGAAACTAGTAAATATATATTTTTTGAGACAGAGTCTTACTTGTTGCCCTCAGGAGAGGGCCATGGCGTCACAGCCACCTCAAACTCTGTGCTCAAGTGATTCTCTTGCCTCAGCCTCCCTAGTAGCTGGGACTATAGGCGCCCACCATAACGCCCAGCTATTTTTAGAGATGGGGGTCTTGCTATTACTCAGGCTGGTCTTGAACCTGTGAGCTCAGGCAATCCACTCACCCACCTCGGCTTCCCAAAGTGCTAGGATTACAGGCATAAACAACCATGTCTGGTGAAATCAGTAAATATTTTCAAATCAGTGATATTATACTCTACCCTATAAAGCTAGAAGAAGAAGAAACTAGATACAAAGTAAGGAGAAGGAAGAAGCTAGTAAAGAGTAGAAATCTATGAAATAGACAAATATTTTATTTTATTTTACTTTTTTGTTAAGACACAGTGTTACTTTGTTGCCCTAGGTAAAGTGCGGTAGTGTCAGAGCTCACAGCAACCTCAACCTCTTGGGCTTAAGTGATTCTCTTCCCTCAGCCTCCCAAGTAGCTGGGAATATAGGTGCCTGCCACAATGACGCCTGGCTTTTTTTTTTTTTTAGAGATCTAACTGGCTCAGGCTGGTCTCAAACTCATGAGCTCAGGCAATCCACCTGCCTCAGTTTCCCAGAGTGCTAGGATTACAGGTATGAGCCACTGTGCCTAACCAATAAGAGAAACACAAAGAAACACAAAATTACCCTCGAAAGATTAATAAAACTGATAAATCCTTATACCAAGATAAACTAAGAAAAAAGAAAACTCAAGTTACAAACTTTAAAATTCAGAGATGGCATATCACTATGAAGCCTACACACAGTGAAATGATATTAAGGGTGTACCATAAACGACTCTGAGCCAATACAGTCAGTAAATGAGATGAAATGAAATGAACACACTTCTTGAAAAACATAACTTGTCAAAACTGATTCAAGAAGAAATAGAAAATATGAATAGCCTCATATCTACTACAGAAATTGAATTTATAATTAAAAATGTTCCCATAGAGAAAACCATCCAGATAGCTTCATTGGTAAATTCTACCACACATGAGAAGGAAATTTTATCATTCTTGCACAAACTCTTTCAGTATATAGAAGAGGAGGAAACAGCTCTCAACATATTTTATGTTATAGCACATAGAAGAGGAAGGAACCGTTCTCAACATACGTTACATTATTGTACAATACTAAAACTTAAGTTCTTATGATAAAAGAATATTATGAAGTAATATCCTTCATGAACATAAGACATAGAAACCTCAACAAAATATTAGTAACTAAAGCCAGCAATATATAAAATGGTACTACATCAGGGCCAAATTAGCGTATCTGCAGCATTGGTTTAACATCCAAAAATAAACCCCCGTCAAGTCCCTTGCCCACCCTGAGATGGGATCACTTGTTCTTTTCTTGCTACATTTGAGTTCTCTGTGGAGTCTGGTTATTAAACCTTTGTTGGAGACATAACCTGCAAATATCTTCTCCCATTCTGAGGGCTGTCTGCTTGCTTTACTTACTGTGTTCTTGGCTGTGCAGAAGCTTTTTAGT
>NW_003852407.1:14908047-14921384 GCF_000181295.1 Otolemur garnettii
TTTTTTTTTTTTTTTGAGATCTTGGACAAGGTTGAGTAATATAGGTACTAGTTCCTCTTTAAAGGTTTGTAGAATTCTAATGTGAAGTCATCTGGTCCCAGGCTTTTCTATTTAGGGAGATTTTGTATAGTTGATGCTATTTCAGAACTAGATATAGGCTATTTAACATTTCCACTTGATTCTGGCTAAGTCTTGGAAGGTGATGTGCTTTCAAGTACTGATCAATTTCCTTTAGATTTTCATATTTCTGAGAATAAAGTTTCTTGTAATATTAAGGATTTTTTGAATTTCTGAGGGGTCTGTTGTTATTCTGTCTTTACCATTTCTGATTGATGAAATTAAGAGATTTTACTCTTTTTTTCCTGGTGAGGTTAGCCAAAGGTTTATCTGTTTTATTGACCTTTTTAAAAAACAACTTTTTGATTTATTGATCTGTTGTAAAATTCTTTTGTTTTCAATTTCATTTAATTTTGCTCTGATTTTGGTTATTTCTTTTCTTCTGCTGGGTTTGGGATTGAAATGTTCTTCCTTTTCCAGTTGCTTGAGATGTCCCATTAAGTTGTTAACTTCCTCTTTTTCCATTCTTTTGAGGAAAGCTTGTAGTGCTATAAATTTCCCTCTTAGGACTGCCTTTGTTGTATCCCATAGGTTCTGATAATTTGTATCTTCATTGTCATTTATTTCCAAAAATTTGGTAATTTCTTTCTTAATCTTGTCTCTGACCCAGCTATCATTCAGTGTAAGCTTATTTAGCTTCCATGTTTTTGTATGAGTATGCAGATTCCTGTTGTTACTGAGTTCAACTTTTATTCCATAATGGTCGGAGGAGATGCAAGGAATAATTTCCACTCTTTTAAATTTGCTGAGGTTGGACTTGTGACCTAAGATGTGTTTGATTTTGGAGTATGTTCCATGGGCTGATGAGAAGAATATGCACTCGGTTTTGTTAGGATGAAATTTTCAGTAGATGTCTGTTAAATCCAAATGTTGAATGGTGAAATTTAAGTCTAAAATGTCTTTGCTTAGCTTCTTATTGGAGGATCTATCCAACACTGCTAAAGGAGTGTTAAAAGATATGTACATTTTATTGAATTATAGTCTAATGAAATAAAATATAGTTGATAAACAACAAATTTGAAAAGCAGAAAAAGTTTCACCAAAGAACTTCTGCATATACTGACGTTATCAAAATTAGTAACTATGTAAGTTATTTACCAAACTAAACAGACCCAGATACTACATTCATTAACCGTGTACTTTATACCATTCACTGTGGTAGGCACCTTGAAGTCATAATTGTCAGATGATCAGTGTTTTCCTTATCACTTCACACAACCCTGCTAAAATGTGTCTAAGGAGTTATGACTAGATACAGTTTTCTGTTATTCTTATGTAGTATCTATTGTAGCTATTAAGTGACAGAAAAGTGATCAAAATCAAGACAGCAGAAGAAAATGGTTAAACCCATAGCATTTAGGATTGCTATCCTGTATAAATTATCCGTAAGTTACTAAGATTTTATTAAACTGTATCTCCATATTTTAATATTATAGAATATTAAGTGGGGAATTTTAAGAAGTCCTCCTTTTGAGCAGACAAAGAAAAAAAAATTCTCAGTTCTTCAGTTATAATAAAATTGTAATAATCCTAAGCAACTTGAACTTTTCTTTCTATTTTGCCCAAATCTCATATCGCGATAGTCTGAGCTTGAATGGCAAATTTTAAATGTCATTCAGGACCACTTGAATACCACTTGTATTTGCATTCCTTAAAACGTAGGAAAACATTAACCTTTTGTTTTATTGAAATAAAATGCCATGGAAATGCTGTTGTAGTCTTGGGAGACTGAAATAGTTTTACAAAGAAGAATAGCTGTCATTTATTAACACAAAGAACAATTACTTGATAGGATGCCTTCTGACAAAAAGCAGATTGGTATTCTCATCATAGAAAAGGCATTAAAAAAAAAAAATCTAGCCTAGACCTCTGAGACTTGAATAATTTAAAGCTGCATTTGGTGCAATTTGAATTTTTCTTTAGGGAGGCAAAGTTAAATACCTTTAATTTGTTCTAATTATTTCAAATTTGCAAGTTAATTATGGCTGATCATTAAATAACAAAAAGGACTATCGTCTCCATAGAGTTTTACCTCCTACCCTCTGCATTACTTAAGCTAGATTTTAGTATGCATGAATTAACTTTCTAAATAATCACACGGTTTGACTAAATGGCTCAGTAAAATGAGCTCTGATCCTCAGAATAAGCATTAATGGACATTAGAAATGCTACTGGGACTCATGTTACTTACATTATAAGTATTTCTAATGGGGCCTTATTTACTAATCTTTATGTACTGTTCAAGTTAGAACACCATATAGATACATTATTCTGCTTTACTGGAGGAAAAGTCTAATCTTTGAGACAATAAAAACAAATGTCCGTTTAACACCAACTAAATTCACGTTAAAATTAATGCAGGGATGAGATGAAGGGATTTAACTTGTTTTAGCTGCCTATCTCAATAAATCAATCTAGCAAAATGGTCTGCTTGGTCTGTAAATGGAATATTATAAATCCACTGATGTGCTAAGAGACTCAAGTAGCAAAGGGAGGTCCAATAATAACCATAAACTAGACTTGAAATTCTCCCGGCTACTTAGAAAGAAAGAATTCATGATTTCTTATGTTGTACAACTTTCTAGTTACCATTTCTGTGCAATACTTGGCAACCAGTGAATACAAAGCCAGATGTCATATAACCATACTGCTTAGAATTCATCATAAAAACAACTTTCCTAAAGATCCAAACTAAATCTTCATATTTTCCAGAGGAGGACCTGTGAATAAATAAAATACTTTGAGGCCAAAGAATTTATAGAATAAAATTTCATAAATAAAATAGTTCATATACTGTCAGGTCATTCTGTCTTCTTGTTGCAGGAAGACAAGGCCCATGGAGAGAAAGGACACCCAAACACCATGTTTATAAGAGGATGGGCTTTATTTCAGCAGGCGGAGCAAACGGCATAGAAGAATTCAAAATAGTGGTGCTCTTTGACTATCTAGGTCTTCTCCTTTTTAACCCCAGTCAAAAAGTTCCAGCCCATGGGTACCTTTCTCACTGGTCAGTTTGAATTAAGCTGGAGAAGTGGTCTCCAGAATCATGGGCTTTCCGCTATGTGGAAGCAAGTGTCAGCCTCCAAGTACCAGGAAGTTTTTACAAACTCCTAAGAACTGAGTCACCACAAGAAGGACCTCGCAGGTGTATTCTCGGGGTCTTCTTAAGAAGACCTGTTCTCCTAGACCTTACCCTTTCTGTGTATCCTCTTTCATTCCCACTTCAAAATCACCAATACAAATTTTATTTCCCTATGTCTAATAATATTATCTGCGATCCCACTACGTGTCCATCCTGTATTTAGGCATGGGAGAATGCAAAGGAATAGGTGACTACCTTTGAAGATTTACAGTAAATAAAAAGAGGCAGCTAAAGAATGAATACATAATACAGCCTAGGCAAGTGCTACTGGGAAGCAGGTAACAGGAAACTTGCAAGAAGAGTGGAAAGGACGGGTGATGACAAGAGTGAAGTAAGAGAATTCAATGAAAAGGAATGATTTACTAGTATTAATTATCCAAAAGGTACTGGCATAGTCCTTGGCTCCAAAAGATGTATCCATCCTGGTGGAGAATTTACCGAGGCCACATCCCTTCTGTTTGCTAGGCTGGGGAAGACAACAGGTGACAGGGCATAACTTAGATGTGTGTAGTGAAGGGAAAGAAAGGAATTTGACCTTGAGGGGCGCTGAGGGCAGAATAGTAGTTAAGAATATAAGTTTTGGTGTCAGACAGAACTGGGTACTCTATAGCTATTGATAAGTTCTGGTAGATATGATTTCTTAAGGAACATAACCTCTGAGAGTCTCCTCATGAATAAAACAAGGTTAGTAACATTGTGTAACACATAAGGTTGGTTTAAGGATTAAATACATTAACATATGGAAGATACACAGAAGAGTGCTTAGCGCGCACACACACACACACACACACACACTACCTAAAGATAGCTTCTATCATTATCATTATTTATGTTACTATTAAATGAAAGCAACATGTAAAAAAAAGGCTTAGTGTGGTATCTAGCACATAGTAGGTGTCAGTAAGTTATTATAGACTGGCTGAAGAGACATCTTAACACCTGCTAAGAATTATAGAGAAAAAAAGGTCAGTGGGGATAAGATAATTGGATGGGCTCTGGAGATGTTGAGTATGGAGTAATTTGTGAATTATTTGAGCTACTAATATTATCATGGAGTTATAAGCACAGGTTTGGTTCTCACAGGGGAAACCTGGGACTTGAGATGAAGATTTTAGAGCTACTGATATAGAGATATGATCTAAAGTCACAGGAATGAATTACGTTTCTCACAGAGAAAGAGGTCTCTTGAGAAGAGGAAAGAGAATGACAATATTTAAACAGTATGCAGAGGCAAAGGAAGCAAAAGCCGAGAGGAAAATAATCTTGAATAGAGAGCAAAGCAGAGAAAGAACAGTATCAAAAAAAAAAAAAAATAAGGGACTGAAAAAGCAATCAGAAAGGTTAGCTGTGTCACCTGCTATTGAGAAGTCAAGTAAGGTTAGGATTAAAAAGAAGTGAAGACATTTGGGAATTAGGAGGATCTTAGAGATGATGGCAGCATGATTTTAGCTGAGTGATCCAACAGACCAGGAATAAACGAAAGGTGAGGCAGTGGAAACAGAAAATACAGATTATGTTCTCAAGAAATTTGGGGAAAAGAAAAGAAGGAAAAGAGAAAAAGCAAAGATGCCTCAAAGGCAAGGCAAAGATGAGTTTGTTGTATTAAGGGGAGGGATGCTTAAGCATGTTTGTAGGGACGAGAGAAGGAATGAGATTGGAGAGGAAGAGCCTGAAGATGCAAGAAGTCCTGATGCAGTCAAACTGCGGGGAACAGAAGAGAAAGTGAATGAGGCACAGAAGCAGGAGGCGTTTGGATTCGAGGTAGCTGTGGGATCTCTAAGCAGTAATGCCTGATAGGCATATTAAAATAGGAACTCCAGAGAGAGACCAGGGATTCACACAAAGATGTGACCCTCACCATGTAATGAGAGATTAGAGCCGATCTCATTTATAGCGAAGGTGCACTTCACACTGGAAGGTGTCACTCCATTTTAATTTGTTCCTTTACTGAAGGGAATATAGCTGAAATTTCATTAATTAAAATATCTTTATTTTAATTCTGTCCAAAAGCAGCAGCTAATGAGGGAAAGTTAAGAAAAAGAGAATAATGATGCTATGTTAACTAAATAAAACACTCTGCTATAGAGATGGCCAAACAGCTAATTTAGACTTTTGCTGCGCTAGTCCCAGAAATGCCTTCAGAATTTCTGTATGATCTTCCACAAATAAAATGGCTCTTTAGTTCAGTTAATGTGTATTAAAGTATAGAATAAGTACTGTTTAACTCTTTAAAGTATTGAGAGAAACTTAAAAGCTAGGAAGATGAAATGTTAGTTCAATTAAACTAAGGAAGACAGGACTAAACAGAAGTAAGAAGTTTATCCGCTACATGATTAGTTTTTTAAATGCAGGCACCAGGCCCTACCCTATTCTGAATCTCTAGCACTGCTTTCCATGCAGAGGTACACAGAGAAGAGGCCCAACATATATCTCATGAAAAAATGATTATAATTCAGAAGGCATTGTGGGATTAGAACAGCAGCATACTGAGTTAGTTGTTACCTCTTCCTTGTACTGTAGACCATTCACAGTCATTCTTAGATTTGTAATCCTATTGTAATTCCATTTAAGCATGCACTTATTAAGTGTCAAAAATCTGACACAAGATGAGAAAGACATTATGAGGAAATGCTTAGAATGTGCCAAAATATCTTGTAAATGAACTGTGACTATAATACCAAGGCTAATCCAGTTCATGGGACGAAAGGCCTATAAATGTATTAGAAATGCCAAAAAACCTCAAGACATTAAGGACTATAGTTTAAATCTCCATTAAGAAAACCAAGTTCCATTAGTGAATCAACCTACATCTACAGTGTAGTGAAGATACAAGGTGAGGACCATTCTATATATAAAGTAATAGTTCTTTTTTTTTTTTTTGACAGAGTCTCACTTTGTCACCCTGGGTGGAGTGCTATGGTATCATAGCTCACAGCAACCTCAAACTCTTGGGCTTATGTGATCCTCTTGCCTCAGTCTCGCATGTAGCTGGGACTACAGGCAATCGCCACCAGGCTTGGCTATAAAGTAGCAGTTTTTAAAAAGTAATACAAGAAACAAAAAAGCATTTTCAAAATAATTCTAAGATATTATTTGTCTTTTTTACTCTAATTCTCTCATGAGTGTCTAGTGAAATCTTCCTGGTGGTATATGACATGTAATATAACAATGGAATGAACACAGAAGCTGATTTAAAAATCCAGCTGTCTTTTTTATTAAGCCAGACATTAAAAAGATTTGCAAAAATGTCAAACAATGACACTCATCTCACTAAGTCTTTTTGTTGTGAAAAATATAATTAGTTTAAAAAAATAGTTTTCATAAAATACATTATTTATATTAACAGGTAATAGTTTTCTTATTACATTTAAATAACAAATATATAAATTTTGGGGTTTAATTTCTTTTATAGTAAATATTAATGGATATTTTATTAAATAGATATGGCCTACACAAAAACTCTTTAGGGTACTCAATAATATTTAAGAATACAAAGTGGTCTTGAGATCAGAATGTGTGAGAATTGCGATCTGAAGCATGATAAATGATGAGTCCATGGAAATAATTACCAACATGTCCTCTGGAAACTTGAATGTGACATCAATATGGCAGGAAAAAAAAAATCTCATTTTTTTTTTTTAAATTAGTATACAGTAAAATGATCTTTTGGAAGGCATATAGTTCTGTGACTTTTAACAAATGTATAGATTCTTTTGACCATCACCACTTAAGATATGAAATAGTTTCATCACCCTAAAACACTCTATTATTAGTATGTAGTCACACCCTCCCCTGATCCTAATCCCTACAACTACTATGTACTCCATCACGACAGTTTCCTATTTTCTGGAATGCTACGCAAATGGAATCGCACAGGAAGTAATTTTTTTTTTGAGACCGACTTATTTCATTTAGCACAATGTCTTTGAGGTTCATTTACATGGTTGGATGTGTCAATAGCTCTTTGCTTTTCATTGCTAATAGTATTCCTTTTTTTGAATTTACATAGTTTATCTGTTCACCTACTGAAGAACATTTGCATGGTTTCCAGGTTTTGGCTGTTGGAAACAAAATTGCTATGAACATTCAACTAACTAAAGGAAATTCCTAAATGTCAGTCAGAGGGTGAAGTAGTCAGTCCTGTAGCTCTCACCACCAATAACAGCATGTTTGAAAAGGAGCCCTGTTCCTGAATTCTCAACAAAGGTTTTACGACAAACTTAAAAAAAACACCATCCAAAGTTCCCTAAAACAGACTGTGGTTTGTATTAAGGGAATGCATGTTTCCCACTGACTGAAAGGAAGTCAGCTTACCTTTGAATATGTCCCTTGAGAATTTATAGGGCGCTCCAATTCCAATTGCCCCTTCTCTTTTGCACACGCAAGAAACTCTTTAATCCTCACCTGATCAATGTGTACCATAAAAATCACACGTTCTCTGGTATTTACTGGATTATGTGTTGGGGGTCTGACTAACGAATAAGGCAACTACCAAGAGGCCTTCAAGACACATCCTTGTTTCTTTGGATCAGAGAGAGCCAAAAATCTCTCGCTGGGGCTTTTATTACAACACAGCATAAGAGCCACCAAGCTGGTAAAGTGACATTTAAAATCAATGAAACTGCTATAAAAATCCCTAAAAAAGCATGCTACAAGACCTTTTATGTTTCATATGTACTTTCAATATGTACATCATTCTCCATCATAGGGGCCTCAGAACTGACTCACAGGTATTGATAGCAGGCAACACTCGGTAAATGAATAGCAATTTTGAAATCCATTTTTTCTTTCTTTGGCTAGTGGGTCCTATTCATAGAACATCATCCACTGAAGGTAAATGAGAATGTAATAAAGCTAGGCAAAATGAAAAAAATAGCATTTTACAGGGATTCAAAGAAAATATTTAAAAGGACCCATAATTAGACCAGCTAGCTTTAAGCTGCAAAATTGTGGCTTTCTTGTTATTTGTATGGACCATGCCCTGGCACCCATTTGACCCAGAACCCTCTAACAGTATTAAAAAACCTAGAGTATGAATAAGGATAAAATGAAAGCCTTTAATTACCACAGTGTGACTACTGTAAAGGAAACCAATCAGTTACCTTCATGGTAATAGTTACATATAATTTATACAAAACAGTCTTTTGTATGTTTTCCTCCTGTGATGTTCGTTACTACAGACATTACTATATACCTACCAAAGGAACCACAGTTTTAAATTTCTGCAATTTGAAATTGGTCTCTGTTGAGCTGTACTCTTTTTGCAGAAAGCTTCTGTGCCTGTGCAGCCAGTGTGTTTCCTCACACAAACCTCACTGTTGGGCTTGATGCTGGATTGCTTATGGGAGAAAAGTGAGAAGCAGGAGCAGGGGGCGGCTAAATATGAATACATAGTCACTCATGAAAAACGAACCATGACAGCACCTTGTATAGTTAATTCAGTCAGAGATGCAAGCCCCTCTTACTCACTGGCACTGCAAACACAGAATCAAAGGATCACAAACTACGGTTCATGAAGTTGACTTCAGACAGCACCACTCAGCTATTACTGCACATTCCTGCTCTAGAGAGTAAGGGCAATTTTGACCTTATTTTTATCCTCCAGTGGCCCTAAATATATGCAAAAACTATTTACTACAGATAATGACAGTAGCATTATAGTAAACTGTTTACCGAACCTCAGTACCTTACAGCAAGACATACGAATCTTTTTTTTTTTTTTTGAGACGCAGCCTCAAGCTATCCCCCTGGGTAGAGTGCCATGGCATCACGCTCACAGCAACCTCCAACTCCTGGGCTCAAGCGAGTCTCCTGCCTCAGCCTCCCAAGTAGCTGGGACTACAGGCGCCCGCCACGACGCCGGGCCATTTTTTGGTTGCAGCCGTCATTGTTGTTTGGCGGGCCCGGGCTGGGGATTCGAACCCGCCACCTTAGGTGTATGTGGCTGGCGCCTTAGCCGCTTGAGCCACAGGCACCGAGCCAAGACATACGAATCTTATAAACAAATTCAGACAACAAGCTCGACCTGAGCATAGAAAGGATCCTGTCTAGTTGTTCCCAAACTAGATCATATGAGACTCTCCCAAGGAGCTTTCTGAAAAGAAAATACACATTCCAGGGTCTCACCCACAGAAACTGATTCAACAGGGCTACATGTCCTTGGTTTCTTCTGTAATTTCTCTTGCAACATGCATTTTAGTTCGCATAGCTTCATGTAGATACTAAACGGTATCTACTGTATTAAAGACTTGACATGAAGAGTAAATACAATTGGGAGTATTTTATAAACCTTATTTGTTTGTTTATTTGTTTATTTATTTTTTGGAGACAGAGCGTCACTTTGATGCCCTTAGTAGAGTGCCATGGTGTCACAGCTCACAGCAACCTCAAACTCTCAGGCTCAAGCAATCCTCTTGCCTTACCCTACAAGTAGCTGGGACTATAGGTACCTGCCACAACCCATGGCTATCCTTTAGAGACGGGGTCTCGCTCTTGCTCAGGCCAGTCTCCAATTCCTGAGTTCAAGCAATCCACCAGCCTCAGCCTCCCAGAGTGCTAGGATTACAGCACTGCGGCCAGCTATTTTATAAACTTTAAAGCACTACGATTTTATGCACATTTATATTATTATTAACTATCCAAAAAAACCATACTGAGGTTATGATGACAAACAAAGGATGAAGGACAAAGCTCTGGGAAGCATGACCAGAATTAATTCTCATTCATCTAAACCCCTTCAGGAAATCTAGGGGGAAAAAACCAGTTTAAGTATCTTTTGAATTAGAAGGCTCCAGGGATGAAGTGTTTTTAATTGTATTCTGAATACACACTTTTTTTTGTCTTATCTATAGGGTATTATAAGAATCCTTCTTCAAATGCCTTTGTGAAATCAAGAATATTTTTTCTACCGTATTTCTCTGATTTTCCAGTTCAGAAACCTAGTAAAAATGAACTGAGATTAGGGTAACAATTTTTTTGGTGGCAAATCAGTTTTTAAAATAAGTAATATATGCATATGCATATGATTAAAAACATTTAATATTATAATATGGTATCAACGAAAATTAAAACTTTCCTGCTGTATGGTCTGTTTTATTTCCATTTATTTCTGTTGTGAGTTCTTCCAGTGGTTATGCTATGTAGTACATTAAAACCACAATGCCATATACAGTTATATGCATATGGTGTATATATATATACCTCTTTTCCTTAATCAGCTTTGAACAGTCTTTCCATTTTCTTATAGGAGAAGTGAGGATTTGGCTCAGACTTCTTCCACCTCTCCTCCCACCTCGTCTTACTAATTATTATATCATGTAAATTCTCTAAGTTACCGAGATATATTATACTTCAGTAACAAACCAAACCCTTTATATCTTATTTTACCAACTTTAGAAACTATCTTTTGATTCCACACTAGATAAGAGAAAGAAGTTAGTGCCTCACACCTCCTTCTACCTCTCTTAGCAGACTTCACCTCTGGCCTTCTGTCAGCTGCACTGTCAACTGTACACTGTTGGTATTCACTACATTTACTCCTCATTCTGCAACTATAATTCTTTCCTGGGGCAGTGCCTGTGGCTCAAAGGAGTAGGGCGCTGGTCCCATATACCAGAGGTGGTGGGTTCAAACCTGGCCCGGCCAAAAACTGCAAAAAAAAAAAAAAAAAATTCTAGTTTCTAATTCTTTCCTGTGTTTGTCTATAGACTTATCCTGAAACTGAAAACCAATAATATGGTTGGAAATGTATATATATTAGGGCGGCTACATCTGAAAGGAAGAAAATGTAGTCAAATCTAAACCTATTCCACCTGAAGACTTTCCAACCTTAGCATTAAACAGGCTCTCAATTTCTATAAGCTCAAGATAATATATATACATGAATACATAATGTCACCTACTCTAATCTAATACCACAGCATTCATTCTAGCTTTATCCCATTGCTTATCTGTAACTTTCCTCTACGTATTTTTAAACTGATAGATTGTAGGCATCAGTAACTGTCACAAGGCTGGAGATACATGTACATATCTCCCTGGAATAGACATGAACTCTGCATATGGATTTTCCTTTCATGCACACAGTGCTTCTGCAAAACCACTATCTGTAGACTTATAGAATGCCTTATCCACCAACATGCCCACGGAATTCTCCAGTAATTAGCAAATCCCTCCATCATCATGAAGCAACTGTCTTGAGAAAATGGTGAAAAGGCCTTTTCTAACCTTCATTTCAGTGGAATCATTGTTATGTCTCTTGTTGGAAGCATCACCCTCTTTGTAACCAGAACCTCTAGTCCCATAGACCCTAAGATCACAGGGAAGAAAAGAAAAAGGCATAATAGTGAGTGGATCCATTCCCATTTCCACCCTTTCTTTCTTGGGCCTGTGAATCCTGGCTGTGGAAGAGATAGTACTGTATGTTAGACAATGATTAGGCATCCTGGAGGTCCCTTCCCCAGCCCCACAAGGTATTGTCACCCAGCTGGCACTGTAACTGAGGGAAAACCAGGTTGCTACTACACGTTGGAAGACTGCGTCTAGAACACAGGAGGATCTCTTAGGGCAGCTCTCAGCACTGTGTCCTATGATTAAGTTAATAGGAAACTACAACTCAGTTCAGGCAAGACTACTAATGACCTTTCAGGAATAAAGGTTTGGGTCACCCCACCAGACAACAAACCACGAGCAGCTGAAGTACTTACTGATGTCAGAGGGAATAAGAAACAGTGCAAGAAAGTAGTTAAAAATATCAGTTATGGCCATGAGGCCGATGGCAGAGATGAGGACTATAATCATAATGAATATTAAGTATTTCTTTCTTATTTTGTTATGAATATGTTAGTGCATGTATGTTAACCAAATATTTTTGTTTTTCTTCTCTTTCTTATATCTTTATCACTTAATATAAGATAAATTACATGTTAACTTTACATCTCAGCATCTTAGTTACATGGTATCAAGGAAAAGAGTAAGTATCTCCTAGAACTTTGCAACCTCACTGAGGAAAGGGTTAGCCTCTTAACCAGTTGTATGCAAGACAGTTGTATCATGTTAGGTGCAAGTATGATTATTTTTATTGTCTTTATTTGGAAGTTAAGTATGTTTTAAGGAGATGTGTATGGGTGCCAAGCTGACAAAGGATGAGCCTTTATACCTGACAGCTTGGTTAGGCTAAAATCCTCAGTTAACCAATCAAATACTAATCTAGGTGTTGCTATGAAGTTATTTTGTAGATGTGATTAAAGTACATCAAATCCTAGGTAATCTGGATGAGTCTGATTCAATTTCTTGAAAAGCCTTAAAAGCAGAGATAAGATTTTCCTCAAAAAAAAGACAGAAAAAAAGACAAGAAAAGAAATCCATCCATCCTCTGGGGCGCAGCTTCACCCTGCTCCTGAGTCCCAGCCTGCCCCTCCTGATAGCCTGCTTTATGGATTTCAGACCTGCGTAGCCAGTACTGACAACCACATAAGCCTATTCCTTGCAGTGCATCTCATAATGTATTACAATTCTCTTTCTCTAGTTAATCCTAATATAATAGTCTACAATGCCACGTAATATAACAAAGAAAGATTCTCTTTATATCAAATTGTCCAGGGCTCAGATTCAAGGTTAAAGTATTAAGGCTTGTACACACTGAGTACCAAAGGTAAAAATGCCAAATATTAAAAGCAACCCCCAAATCAATCCTCTTCACCACAGGAGCAATGTGAAAAACAAATGAATGCAGTGCAATATAAATTTTTTTCTGTAGAATTATTAAAAATCAGCACTGTTTCACATGTAAGGGGATATTCTTCTTAGACAAGCATCCACCTACAACTGCCACGGGCCAGATTGCAACCATATTCTCAGACAATTCATGATCAAAACATACGCTCAGAAGACAGGCATTTCCTTTTTTTGTCTATCTTCAAATAAACTTTTAGCTATCTTATCTATCCAGAAAGATGCTACTTACTAATGTTTCCACAAATAGACAAAGGTACTTGTTTACTAAATTTTCATGTTTCTTTGTTAATCCTATGTATATTCAGTTGTTCTGAATCCAAAATCAATTTTTTAAACTATCTCC
>NW_003852407.1:14921704-14943057 GCF_000181295.1 Otolemur garnettii
TTCATTAAAAAATCTTGACCTGGATATATTTTATCAATTAGATCATGATATCCAGAAACAGCCCTTTTGAATTCATTAAACATTTGATATCACAACTACACATGCCATTGTAGCCGTCAGACTAATCCTCACCTATTGGGGCTTGCGGAAAAAAAATCCTAAAAACTAAGTGGTATTTTTTAACTGGCTGACACCTTCATGTCTACTGTTCATCTCTATCTCCTGGGAAATAACGTTCACTATCTAAGATGCTACCTCTGCTCCACATCGTGACAAGAACCCACATGTTTCAGATTGGAGCAGAAAAGGCAGTTATTGTCTAGAAAGAAATCAAACTGCCCTCATTCCGAATAAATCTGGGAATGAGGTTATCAAAGCAAGTAGACTCAAGTGACAATGAAACTTCCAATTTCTCAATTCCATTAATATTGCTTCCTCTAAGAAGAAAATTACTTTCAAAAAGATTTGTGCAAGTATGTTAGAACAAAGTCTGAGAATCGTTACCTTTCTATCCATTTGTGTGCAGCAGACAAACTGTAAATGTAATACAATTTATTAACCAGCTCCTTATATTTAGCCAGTCATAGCAGCAACATTTTTCACAAAATTTCTCTAATCCTATAGATGATGTTTTTTCCTTCTACTCCTTTACACATATAAATCACACCCTGGGAAAAAGCTACCCAGTCAGATAATCTAACATTCTGAAAATCCATAAATTTCCATTTTAGAAAATATTTATGCCACAGATTAATTACATACTAAGGTGACAAATCTGATTAAAGTGATCTAGCACCAAGAACATGCAGATATTATATATGAAGAAGCTAGAAACTAGAAGAAGGATATGCTATATCATATATGAGGAGGCAATATGTTTTCTTTTCCTATTTGAGTACCATCAATCTGCAAAATAACACATATTACTTAGGAGACCTATGTCTTAGTAAATGATAATGTAATTTAAAAAATTAGATATAAGAAACAATTTTAAAAAGATAAATTTCTGATAAATATATAATTTGTTAAATCAACTTTTACATTTTTTCTTGTCAACATTTAGGGAAGATGATTAGCACATACTTTGTTTTAACCAGGTTGAGATGATACCTCACTATGGTTTTGAAATTTTTGTTTCTGTTGCCTGTGCTTGTGACATATTAGTTATAACATATTTGCCTAGACCAATATCCTCGAGGATTTCCTTTATCTTTCCTTCTAGCATTTTTATAGTTTCA
Source organism: Otolemur garnettii (assembly GCF_000181295.1). NCBI lineage: Eukaryota > Metazoa > Chordata > Mammalia > Primates > Galagidae > Otolemur > Otolemur garnettii. The sequence goes on from NW_003852407.1 coordinate 14,922,943, forward strand.
AGTCTTACATTTAAATCTTTAATCCATTTTGAGTTGATTTTGTATTTGGTGACAGATGAGGTCCACTTTTATTCTTTGTTATATGGATATCCAGTTCCTCGGCACCCTTCCCAGAAGAAAGTGTTTTTTCCTCATTGTATGTTCTTGGCATCCCTGTCAAAAATCAGTTGGCTATAAATACATGGATTTACTTCTGGGTTCTCTATTCTGTTCTATTGGTCTACTTGTCTGTTTTTATGCCAATACCATGGTGTTTTGATTACCATAGCTTTGTAGTATATTTTGAAGACAGATGGTATGATGCCCACACCTTTGTCCTTTTGGCTCAGAAGTGCTTTGGCTCTTTGGGACTTTTGTGGTTTCATATGATTGTAGGATTTTTCTTTCTATTGATGGGAAGAATATCATTGGAATTTTGATAGGAATTGCATGAAATCTGTAGATTATTTTGGGAAGTATGGTCATTTTAACCATGATCAGGGTTTCAATCTTTCAATCCATGATCATGAGTGTCTTTCAATTTGTGTGTGCTTCAATTTCCTTCATCATTATTTTGTAGTTTTCCTTGTGCAAATCTTTAGCCTCCTTGCTTAAACTTATATCTATATCATTTACCTTTTTGTGGCTATTACAGAAGGGATTGCTTTCTTGACTTCTTTTTCAGCAAGTTTGTTACTTATGTACACAAATGCTACTAATTTTTCTGTGTTGATTTTATATCTTGCAACTTTACTGAATTTGTTAATCAGTTCTAAGAGTGTTTTGGCAGAGTCTTTAGGTTTTTCTAAATATAAGATCATGTTGTCTGCAAAAAGAGATAATTTGACTTCCTCTTTTCCAATTTGGATGCCTTTTCTTTCTTTCTTTCCTGATTTCTCTGGCTAAGATGTCCAGTACTATCTTGACTAAGACTGGTAAAACTGAGCATTATTGCCTTATTTTAGGTCTTAGTGGAAAGGCTTTCAGGTTTTCACCCATTCTATCTAATATTAGCTATCAGTCTGTCATATATAACCTATATTACACCGAGGCATGTTCCTTCTATGTTCAATTTGTTGAGAGCTTTTATCACCAAGGGATTTTGCTTTTTTCAGGTACTTTTCCTGTGTCTATTGTGATGATCAGATTGCTTTTGTCTTTCATTCTGTTGATATGGTGTACCACATGTATTGGTTTGTGTATGCTGAGTCATCCTTGGATAAATCCCAGTTGATCATGGAGCATGAGGTATTCTTTTTTGACGTGTTGAATTTGTTTTGCTAATATTTTGTTGAGAATTTTTACATGGAAGTTCAGGATTATTGGTCTGTAGTTTTCTTTCTTTGTTGTGCCCTTGTCTATTTTTGTCATCAGGATAATGATAGCCTTGTAAAATTAGGAAGAATTCCTTCTTCAACTTTTGGGAATAGTTTGAAAAGAATTTATGTTAGTTCTCATTTATAAGTTTGGTAGAATTCAGCAGTAAAGTCATCTGGTCCTAGTTTTTTTTTTCCTTTCATGGGATACTTTTTATATTGGTTCAATCTCAGTATTAGTTACTGGTCTGTTCAGGTTCAATCTTAGTAGGTTGTATATGTCCAGGAATTTATTTCCTTTGTTTTCTAATTTTTTAGTGTATAGTTGTTCATAAGTCTCTGTTGATCCTTTGTTTAATTTTTTAATCCATTCAGCTGGTCTACATCTGTGGGGAATTTAAGCCAATTACATTCATGGTCGTTATTGATAAGTGAGGATTTATTCTTATAATTTTGTTACTGTTTTCTGATTATGTTGTTTATCCCTTTTTTCCATTGTGCTTATTATTATGATTTAGTGGTTTTTTGTAGTAGTAACTTTCTCTTTTTCATTCATTTATCTGCTCTACTAGTGAATTTTATATTTCCATGTATTTCGTGATGGTACAATATCCTCCTTTTGCTTCTAATTGTGGAACTCAAGCATTTTTTGCACAGCTGGCAAAGTGGTGATGAATTCCCTCAGTTTTTGTTTGTCTGCAAAAGACTATTCTCTTTCACTTTAGAAAGATATCCTGAGTAAAGTATTCTTGACTGACAGTATTTTTCCTTTAGCACTTTGACTATATCATCACAATCTTTCCTGGCTTATGAGGACTCTCTTGAGAAACTTGGTGTTAGTCTCATAGGGATTCCATTCTATGTGGCTTGAATTTTTTCTTTTCCCTTGCTGTTTTGAGAATTCTTTCTTTGTCTTTGACTTTTGACAATTTGAATATAATGTGCCTCGGGAAAGACCTTTTCAGGATGCATCTATCTGGGGATCTTTGGGTTCCTATATGTGGATGTTTGTATCTTTTACAAGACTTGGTAAATCTTTAGTTGTTCTTTTGTTAAATATATTTTTTATGCTTTGCCCATTGCTTCTTCTGGAATTCCCCAAATTTGAATATTTTGTCACTTTATGGTATCTCATATGTCATGCAGACTTCCTTTATTCTTGTTTTGCTTTTTGTCCGACTGGGTTATTTAAAAATATCTGCCCTTAAGTTCAAAAATTCTTTCTTCTGTTTAGTCTATTGTTAAAGCTTTTTGGTTGTTGTCATTGAAGTTTTTAGCCAGGGCTGGGTTTGAACCCACCACCTCTGGTATACGGGCTGGCCTACTCCTTTGAGCCACAGGCACTGCTCTATTGTTAAAGCTTTTGATTATGTTCACTATTTTGAGCATCAAATTCTTCAGTTTTAGGAATTACCTGTTTAGTTCTTTTAATGGTACCTATCTTTCAGTGAATTTCTCATTTAGATCATGAATTGTTTCCCTGACTTTTTTGTATTCATGAGTTTCTTTAATATCATCATTTTCAAACTGTTTCAAGTATTTAATAGATTTCCCTTTGTTGGGTTCTCTTACTGAAGAATTACTGTGTTCATTTGGAGATGTCATGTTTCTTTACTTTTTCATGTTTCTTGTGTCTTTACATTGATACCTATGCATATGGTATAATACTTGTTTCTTCCAATTTTACAAATTTGCTTTTGTAAGAAAATACTTTTTTCTAGAGAGCATGGCAGCTCATGCCTGTATTCCCAGCTACTTGGGAGACTGCAGAGGGAGAGGAAAGAAGGTCATTTGAGGCCAGGAATTTAAGAACACCCTGGGAAACATAGCAAGACCCTGTCTTTTAAAAAATGAAAAAAATTAACCAGACATAGCAGCGTGTGCCTATAATCCTAGCTACTTCTACTTGGAGGTTGAGGCAGGAGTATCCCTGGGGCCTAGGAGTTTGAGGCTGTGGGGAGCTATGATCATGCCACTGTACTCCACGCTGGGTGACTGAGCAAGACCATGTCTCTGAAAACAAAACTAAACTAAAAAAATCAAAACAACAAACAACAAACCATTTTCTTATAGATGTAACTATAGTGTAGGTTGGATAGGATGCTTTGGTTAGATTCTGGATGAATGCAGTAACATAGTCTCCATATGATTTATTTGGCTATAGTCAGTGTCCACGGTGTCTGTTAGTTCCTCAGTGACTTAGGTTGCAGTTGTTAATTTAAGCTAAGACAAGGTTTAAGTTAGTGATGATAGTGGCAGCTTAGGCATGCCAGGATCAGACTTTCAGCAATGTACACAAGCACTGGTGATAGTAGATCCAAGTAGGCTTGTTGCTGAGTGTCCAGGCAGCTCATTTCAGCCTTAGGTGCCAGCAATGACAGCAGTGAGCTGCACTGGCAGGAGGGTCTTAGGGACTCCAGGCAGCATGTGCAGTGTTGGTGGTGGCAGAAGTGATGGTGGCCAATCTGAAGGTCCTCAGCGGTAGGCACAGGTGCCAGTGGTGCTGGTAACAGGCTGGGCAGGCCAGTCTTCAGGCTCCCAGGTGGATGTGGGTGGATACCAACAGTGGTGGCAGGAGATTGGGAGGAGAAGGTGGGCCTTGGAATTCTGGGACATGTATGCAGTTGCAAGTGGTGTGGGCCCATCCTTATGTTCTGGGTGGCAGAACAGTATGTGTAGGCAGTGGTCAGTGGTGTTAGGTGCCAAAGGGGGTGGGCAGGGTGGCTCCCAGTTGATCCTGGCCAGGTTGGCTGCCTTGCTTTTCTTTCCTTCCATTGCCCAGAGGTTACCTGTTATTTCTCTGCTGAATTCCAATGTTCTGTCCTAGAAACTCTATTTGATATGTGGCTATCTATTCGTTGTTTTGGCTCTTTGCTAAGGAGGAGGCAAGGCTGGATACTTCTACTCAGCCATTTTATGGTATTTTATCTTTTTTGCAGCTTTTAATTTTTGAGTTGTGAGAAGATTTTATGTATCTATTGGCTATTTGGATAAGAGTTGCCTATTTAAGGTAGTTTATCTTGTTGATCTGAGGAAATTTCTATATTGTAGATGTAACACTTCTTATTCATCTTTTGATGATATAGTACACTTTCCTTTGAGGTTATTTCAAGTATCCCTCTGTTCTCCTTCCAGATGCTTTCTTTACTGCCATCTTTCTTAGTGACAATCTCCTTTTATACTTTACTGAGAAAGACTGAGATTTAAAAACTAGGGCTTAATCAAAGAGATGGACATGCTTTAAGGTTCAGGGCACCTGGATAAGCATGCTCTAAATTTAAATAATTATGACACAAATAAGGTAAGACTATGTACTACTTTCAAAAAATATTTCCTAACATGCCTGATATGACCACAGAATTTTCAAAATGGTATATTATACGTTATAAAAGTTTGAAGAAACTTTGGGATCTGCTTTCAAAGTCTGACAGTCATTGGAAAACCAAGAATTTTCACTCAATAGTCTTTAATATTTTAATCTAATGTGAGGTTTAAAGAAATAAAGAATTTAAAGTCTCCTTGATTCAACTGACTATGGAAATGATGTTTCCACTAACCCAATGAAGAAGTAGAGACAGGTTAAGGGAGGATAGTGTCCAGCTTTGAGCAGCCTGTGTAGAATTATTTGAATTAAAATTTTAGAGAACATAATCAAAAATTGTTATGAGAATGACCCTCTTTCTACCTTACAGTTTCTTTGACTTTAACAGTAGAAGTCCCTAGATACAATTTAATTTTAAGTTAAATTTTGTTTATTTGCAAATTTAAATTACCTTAGTATTAAAAACACTCTGTGTACTTAAAATATTAAACTTACTCAAGTGAAGCATTAAGAATTTAGAACTAAAATAAATGAGATAATGAGAAAGTGAAAACATATTTTTTATAATTAACAGCTCATTTTGAGTTAATTATATGCAATTACCAAAATCTAATTGCAATTTATTTTCTATTATCTGTGGGAAGAATCACAGGCAAGGGAGCTTACATTGCTGCTTACTTCCTGCATAAACGCTATAGAATGAAAATAAATAATAAGTGAGGCTTTAATGACAAATAAGAGCAAATAGTAGGGCACAGCTGAACCAAACCATTGGAAGATAATTATCACATAAAAGGTGGTAATGACTTAAAAAGTCACTAGTTGTTTATAGGTCCTCTAGTTTTTTTTTTTTAATTAAGATTGTGTGATATTTGTTTATTGGCTATGTAAAGATAGCCCTTATAAATTAATAGTTGTGAATTCGGTATACTTTTAAAAATTTGACCATTTTTATACTTTCATATAATAAGCAATGCAACAAAAATGTCTATTGAACACCTTTATTTTCATTGAACATCTATTGTTAAGGGAAAAAAAAAAAAAAAAACCTTGCTAAGGACTACAGAAGATGTAGAAAAGCCACTCCTGTGAAGTACCCTAATAGTGAAGAGAGCAAATACACAAATTTATCATCTATATAGACTGTAAAGGCATAAACAAAATATTTCTGAAAGAGGTAATACTTGAGATAAGTTCTATAGGATAGGATAGAATTTTCATAGGTCAGAGATAGGGACCTATCTTCTCTGTCTGAAACAAACACAGCTGAAACAGACACACACACACACACACACACACACACACTCCCCTAGGGAAGTAAGAGCACTGATACTTCTTGGCGAACAGCATCCTGCTCACTCTAGTTCTATACCTAAAAACCTGACAAATAACCATTTAGTATTCTTAAGTGAACAAAAATGTCTTAGTTTGATCTCAAACATATACAGATGTTGTTTATATTTGTAAGCACAAAGAAAGGTTTAGATACATTGGAGTGCTAACACTAAGTCAACCAAGACAGTCAGGCTAGAAAATAACACAGAGAATGAAAGATGACTGATATTTTCTTGATGTCTTTGGATGTTTTATCTTTTTATAAGAGAAATGTTGGCTTTAAAAAATTTTGAAAGTGTAATTTAAAATATTTTAATTTGGGTTATGAAACAAGATGTATAATATATATATATACACAATACATACTCATAAATAAATAAGAAGTTATATACAAATATAACTTCTAGATGATGCTATTATGAGTACCTTTTATTTTGTCTTTTGTCCTATTAGCATTTTATATTTTTGTTTACCATAAAAAAATAGATTAGTAAAGACATAGATAAAATATGAATAGTATTAAGAATAAGAAAAAATATTTAAAAGTAAAAAATATAATACAAAATTTATACATATCAACTAAAGAAGAAATATTATAATGCCCTAGAAAAATGTTCTTTCTAATTAACTACAAATTACAACAGAATTCTATCTTTCCACTGACTAAATTGATAAATATTGTTTAACTATACAAGTCAACATTGGAGAGATAATTATATAGTTGATTGAAAACACATCTCTATTCCCTTTTAAAACTGTTCAAAAATAAATCTAAAAAAAAAATATAAATCTATCTGGCTGCAGAAAAGTGAAGAGCTTTGGGCAAGAGATAAGAAAAGTCACAAAATATTAGAAGCCTAGAAAGCAAATGTATGAGTTGAAACTCAAATAACAAAGTAGAAAAATCAAAATTGAAATATCTGTTAGTTGAGGTTGAAGGGGGTTGTAAGGTGAAACATGCCAGCAAACTCCTGAAAGGCTCAGGGACTGGAGGAAGCAGGTAGGAAAACAGGTGGAACTAAAAGCACAGGTGATCGAAAATCTGCCTAGGAGTCAAAAGGAAGTCCTCCTCTTGTTGTGTCCCTACCTTGTGAAGAAGACTTGAAGGCTTATACCCCAGAAAAGGCTGAAAAAGAATGACTCTGGACATGGGGGCCTGAAATATAGTTGAGGACTGAAACCCATATAGTTATAAGGAGAATTAAGTGAATGCCTACATAATGTCTGATGGGTCACTTTTCTCTTACTCCACTGGGCTCCCCAACTTGGCAACCAAGGTTATGTGATGCTCCTCTCCCTTCTTCCCACTCAGGCAGAAGATTTCTCTCTAGGGAAAATGGCAACCCCAAGAGATATGACCTATGAATAGTAACAGGTAAGGGTCCCTAAGATTCCCACTTGATTATAATTGACAAGCCTCGCTCTTATATACTTTGACTAGGTATTTTTTACTGTTTTTCTTATAAATGTGAGTGGATCGTGAAATATGTATGGAAAAAAATAAATTTGAACTTGGTAAAAATAGACACAATATAGCCGGGCATTGTGGTAGGTGCCGGTAGTCCCAGCTACTTGGGAGGCTGAGGCCAAATCCCAAGAGCTGGAAGTTGCTGTGAGCTGTGATGCCACAGCACTCTACCGAGGGTAACAAAGTGAGACTCTGTTGCTAACCCCACCCCCCTCCAAAACTAGACACAATGCAGGAACAGAAGAAACTTTAAACACTATTATAAATATCCTTAGAGATCGGAAAATACTGCATATTTAAAACAAGAATGGGTTCTTATAAAAAAAATGGCCTTTTGGAGAATAAAGTGTTCTTGGAAATTAAAAATTGTAGCACTAACAAAATCCAACAAAATCACTGAAGGACAAAAGTTCAGGAAATCCTTTAGAAACTAGAAAAAACAGACAGCTATGAAAGCAGAGAAAAATAAGAAGATGAAAGATGATTTCAAGAGATTCAATATCCAAGTAAGATGAATTCTGGAAAAAGACAATACAAAAAGGAGATGGGTAAACTTAACAAATTTTTTTCTCTAAATTGAAGAAAGTTTCTCAACTAAAAGAATCCACTGATTACTCAGATTAATGAATGGAAAAATTAATGCATATCAGTATTGAGTTTTAGGAGACTACAGAGAAAGAAAAGATCCTAACAGTTTTCATGAGAAATATGTCACATAGAAAAAAATCAAGAATGAAATTACTTCACATTTCTTAAAGACAACACTAGAAACTAGAAGATAATAGAACACAACCTTTAATCCCTCCTCAGTAAAATAATTACCCACCCAGAATTCTATACAGCTAATCTATAAATTAAATATGAAGATAGACTAAAGACATTTTTTAGAGGTCTGACTTAAAAAATCATTGCCTCTTGCAGTCCTTGTCAGTAAGCTATTGAAGGACACATTTCAGTAAGATGAAGGAGTATAAACCAAAAAGAGAATAACATGTGGACTAGAAAAAGGGTATGCTATAGCACAGTAAGGAAGTGAATAAATTTTTCAGAGTGATGAATAAGAATGTATCAGGATGAAATCACTACAAAGCTTAGAAAATAAGCAAGTTATACTAGAGCAAGATTTCACGGAGGGCTACAGGAGGGACATCTTAAAAAAAATAAAAAAGAAAGAAAAAATAAAGGGAAAAAAAGCAAAAAAAAAATTGAAAAAATGAAGAGATATCATGGTAGAATTATTGTTGTACTGATGTGTCTGAATACATTCAGAGGAATTATACTTTCTGAACAGAAGAATGTAAGGTGCATAAGATCAAAAGTTTTGTCTGTTTTGTGCACTGCTATATACCCCAAAGTCTAGAATAATAGCTAACACATGGTGGGAAACTTTACGAATATTTGAATGCAAAAATACATATATAAATGAGTACATAGAAAATTAAACAAGGTATTTTTATTTTATTAAAAAATTTAAATTGACCAACACTATGTATTTATGATATACAACATGATGTTTTGATATTCCGTATATATTTATTGTGAAATGATTAAATCAAGCTAGTTAACATATCCATCACCTCACAGAATTATTTTTTATGTGTGTGGTGTGAAGATTTATGATCTATTCTTTTAGAAACTTTCAAGTATATAATACATTATTGTTGATACATAATATATATCCAAAACTTATTTATGCTAACTGGTATATTATATTCTTGAGCAACATGTCCCTATTTTCCCCGCTCTGGACCCCAATTCCTGGCATCTACCATTCTACTCTCCACTTCTGACTTTGGCCTTTTAAGATTCCATGTGTAAGTGAGATCATGCAGTATTTGTCTTTCTGTGCCAAATAAGACATTTTTAAACTACAGAGAAAATAATTTCTTATACAAAGATCAAGTTTAATAATAGTAAAGTTCATGGGTCAGCTGTATATACAATATTTACAATCTTTATATTGAAGAAGACGGAAGGAAATAGCAAGTGTGTGTATAAGTTATTAGAGAGATAGAGGGAAGGGATGAGGGAGGAGAGGGAAGAAGGAAAGGAAGAAAGGTAAATAGAGGGAAGGGAAACAAAAGAGAGGAAGAAGGACAGAGAAAATAGATAGTAATAGAAATCATCATCTTTCATCTTTCATAATCATCAAAAAGTTAATTCTTAATGACTACATAAGTCTGTTATTCAGAAATGTAGACATAAATACTGGAAGGAACAGGTAAAAAGGAAACGTTTAAAACTGAGCACCTAATCCTGCCCCAGTTCCAGGTGAGATCCTGCCATTCCAGGCTTGAGGCCTATCCCAGGTTTTAGACCAGCCCTGGGCCAGGTCAGTCCACATAGCTATAGGGTTTAGGCCCAGCTCAGGTTGGCATCCCCTACCTAAGGCACCAGGACTACTCAGTACCAGGCTGGTCTCAATGGCCACATCCTTCAGCCGAGCCTAGGTCCAGGACTGTCCCAGTAGAACCCAGTGTTGGGCTGGCCCCAAAAGACCCAAGATTGAGGACCTAGGTTTGAGGCTACCCCTTTTGTCCTACTTCTCAGGCTAGCTATTGTGGACCCAGCTTCCAGACCAATCACATAATCAGCCTCCACAGACCAAAGATCCAGGCCTAACCTCAGGGCCTTATATTTGAGGCTAGGCACCACGGCTCTAGGCACCAGGCCAGCATCTATGATTCTAAGCTCTAGGTTGGCCTCCACAAACCTGGGCTCCATGTCTGCCTCAGCACCAGGCCAGTCCTAGGACCAAGTAAACCACTGAACCCAGGACCAAGGCCTACCCCAGTAGACCCCAGTCCCAGGCAGATCCCCATAGATCAAGGCTCCAGGCCAATAGACTGAAGCAACTCAGTTAAGATTAAAATAACTCAATAGCCATTTTCACTGCCACTTACTCCAGGGAGATGGAGTTTGGAGTTTGAATTCAGTTAAAGATAACTGCCTACTAACACGAAACAGTCAATACTGCTCAGAAATATATCACTAGGTTCTAAGGTCATTCACAATGACAACGATATAATCCTAAATTACCAGACATACAAAGAAATAAGAAAACATGAGCAATAATAGAAACTTAATCAATGGAGATGAACCCAGAGATGACCCAACTATGAGAATTAGTAAACACTTAAAGTAGTTATTAAAATCATATTCAAAATATAAAGAACAGTATGCTCATGAAGAATAAAATATGAAATCTCTTCAGAGAAATAGAAATTATAACAAAGACCCAAATGGAAATTCCAGAAGTAAAAATTGTAATGGTTGGGAAAAAAAATTACTATAGGGTCTTAACTATAGATTGAAAATACCTATGGTCCATCTTACAAGGGTACATGTGAGTCTTTCTAAATGCAGAATATCACAATAACTAAGAAAATGCCATGAAGGCTGTGTTAACCAGTTTGATGAAAATATTTCAGATTGTATATAAAACCAGCACACTGTACCCCATGACTGAATTAATGTACACAGCTATGATTTAATAAAGAAAAAGAATAAAATAAAATTTATTGAGAGAAATATTCTTCAAGACATAATTTATAATAGAAAAACCCTACATTATCTACCCTACATTATCTAATAACAGCTAATAGATAAATATTGGGGCATCACTGTCACACAATAAATATTTTTAGAATAAGTTAAGTAGTATGTTTTTATGAAGTATTTTATAAGATCAGAAAATACAATCCAGTGAAAAACGTAACAAATAAAATCTGATAAAAGCATAATCTCTATTATCAATATAGACTATAATATCATACAAAGGAAAGTAGGAGAAAAACCTTCAAAGGATTGTATCTGAGATTTAGGATTATGAGGAATATTGATGATTTTTCTTTTCTTTTAAAGTATAAGTGAGATTTATTTGGAAACTATAGAAAATTAAACAGTCTACTCCATGGACAAAGCACAGGTAAATTCTTCCTGTAGAAAAGAGCCACTCATTTTTATTTTCTTTTTTACACTTTTCTATATTTTCCAAAAATTTATAATGAGAATGTGTTTATTCATCTGGCCAGAAAACTGTATAAAGCAATATAGAGGTATATAGTTATGCCAGATACATGTTAAATATGTCCTTAATATTCTTGCCTCCCCACTTTTTAGGTTTACCTTGGTACAGAGTCATTCCCATTCATATCCAGATTGAATTCTTGGACGTTTGTAAGCTCTTTGTCAGTAACCAGTTCTCTTGATTTAAACACAGCTTGAGTTCTTAACCTGTAAAAATAAATGAAAAGAATTTCTAATCCTCTGGAGCCTGATAAACTGAGTGGTAATCCTTAGAAAAACATGTTCTTTCAGGTAGATCCACAGGAAGTTTTTCAAAATTAAAATTCAACTACCAAAACTAAATAGGTAATTCCCAAGTATACAAATAAATACAAATTTGTTCCATAGAAATTTAAATTTTCAGTTTGGGAATCTAGGGTGGGCAGATCGCCTGAGCTCACAAGTTAGAGGCCAGCCTGAGCTAGAGCAAAACCCCATCTCTAAAAATAGCCACGCATTGTGGTGGGTACCTGTAGTCGCTGCTGCTTGGGAAGCTGAGTCAACAGAATGCTTGAACCCAAGAGTTTGAAGTTGCTGTGAGCTATGATGATTAAGTTGGTTAGAATACCACGTAAAAACTCAAAATAATAGATACTTTAGTAGGAGCACTTTAAATCTCTTCTCTAGAAAGTTAAATCTTCCCTCTGCATCAAGTATCTTTTGATCACAAAAGTTTAAATGGGAATTCTAGGAACTCTAAGTATGCTTAGCTTGACCAACATTTACAAAGGAGTCATCCACTACACATACTGACATTTAAAAGAGCTAGCTAGGGGTACAGCTCTGTAATCAACATATTTTCCTCTGGGTTACAGATAGATCTTTCTAAAATAATTGGAAGACATTTTCTTGATCGATGCTAGCTTAAACCCACACTCACATTACTGAGGAGGTTAGGCCAATTAAGAAGGCAGCACAAAGGTCTGCTACAAGGAATGTGGGTATCAATCACTGGTACCAAATATGTGATACTATGTACTGTCTCAGTTTTTTAGAAATGTTCTCTGGTTATCTGTAAAAAGTATATTCTTCAACTATGAGATCAACCATGAAGCAATAAAAACATTATTAACATATTAACAATTCTCATTATTGATAAAAGACATTCTTGTAATTTCACCTATGCATAGTGATGTATAATGAGAAGTATATAGATTAATTACCTCCAGGAACTTACAGTTTAAGACTAATTGGTAGTGACACATAGGTAGGTAGGTAAATGCAGATGCAAAATTCTAAAATAAGGCAATTATAAAAACAGTATGCACAGTGATAGTAGTCAGAGTAGCCTCTGCAGCATTACATTAGTAGAAATAATGATGACGTGAATGACAGCAACTACCATAAAGATGTATTTTACATATACTATTGTATTGATCCTCACAAGAGTTCAATGAAATGGTTACTTTCACTATATGCATTTACAGATATGCGAAGTGACAGCAAAGGCACAGAACTCTCTCAAGGAGACATAGTTTTTAGTGGTGAAAGCAGTATGTTTAAAACCACAGTTAAGTATAGAGTACATATAGTAAGGCATAGTGTAAGAGCGGGAGACAAAAGCAGATATTTTTAATTAGCCTTGATTTTTATTCATTACATATATACTACTTTGCTCCAGAAAGGATTTTAAGGTGATTACTGGTACTGTCATAAATAGTAATCTGGATAAATTCTCTACAATCAATCTTAAAGGTTTTCACAAAGGTAATATCTTTTTCAAAGTTCTTATTGACTACTATGTAAGAGCAAGATAGTAGAATGAATTGTTAATCACGATTTAAGTAAATGTCAATGTCATGTCAAATCTATTTCAAAGTGACAGGCTCATCCTCAAATTCTGAACTACTATTAACAATTCTGAGCTAACTCATTTGGCATACAATTACAGGTTGCCTTCCCAATATTTCTCTTGAGCATTCTGAGCACTATAAACAATTTCTCCTGTATAGTAGATATTGAATCATTGTTTAACTGAGGTGAGATTCCTTGGGCCATTTAAACACAAGTTCACGAAAGATATATAAAGTTAAAATTATACATAAATTAGAGAGTGAGATTATGTATCATACACAGAGAAACAAGATTAAATCTTGTTCATTTTGGTATTCCATATGCTCATTTTGTGCAGAGTAGGGGGCTTAGGAAATGTTTTCTGACACAAAGAGAATGAAACTGAAATATACTTGTTAAACACGCAGGTGCTAATTTTGCATTTATTCTATAATGTAAAATGGAGTTAGGTGAAAAAGAGACTAGACCTAAAAATTTTAAGTAGTGAGATTTTAACTATGTTGTAATGAACAGATAGATACAGACAAATGGAAAAGTAGAGCAGATATTTAAATCAGAGAAAAATGAAACATTTTTTTTCCTAACCTGAGGAAAAAATATCAATGACATATTGAAAAGATTTCAAGGAAACAAACTTGCCTTTAGAAAAAATCATATCTTAGGATAAGTGGGGCAAATAAGTAGAGAGGTGAGTCTAGATTATAAAATACTTTGAATAGTAACTTAAATAAACATAATTGAATAAAAAATTATCAGGGGTTTTTGAAATTCAAAGGTAGCAAAATAAAAGCAATGTCTTAGGTGGATGCATCTGAGATAGTCTTGGTACATGATACTAAGGTGTAGAAGTTGGATTTGAAATAATCTTCATAAGTGATAAAATTACATAAATCCAAAAAGCAGGCCAAAAAATAGCGTAACTTTTAGCCTACAAATATGAATTCTGATACTAATTAGTCAAATGGATACATCTGGGCCTCTAGCTTTAGGCTGTATCAGATAGCTATGATAAATCTCAGTGGAAGTAAGCAGGAGAATGAGAGATGAATCAATAAATTGTGGTATACGTACACCATGGAATACTATGCAGCCATTAAGAAAGACAAGAGACTTTATCTCCTTCATGTTTGCATGGATGGAGCTGGAAAATATTCTTCTTAGCAAAGTATCCCAAGAATGGAAGAAAAAGTATCCAATGTACTCAGCCCTACTATGAAACTAATTTATAGTTTTCATAGGAAAGCTATAGCCCAATTTTAGCCCAGGAACATGGGGAGAGGGGAGAGGGAGGGGAGGAGAGGGGGGAGGATGTGTGGAGGGAGGGTGATTGGGAGGATCACGCCTATGGTTCCTCCTATAAGGGTACATGTGAATCTCTCTAAATGTAGAATATAAATGTCTTAACATAATAACTAAGAAAAAGACATGAAGGCTATGTTAACCAGTTGGATGAAAGTACTCCAGATTGTATACAGAAACAGTACACTGTACCCCATGATAGTATTAATGTACACTGTTATGATTTAATAAAGAAAAAAAATAAAAAATAAAAAAAATGTCTTTAGTCTATTTATCTAGGCATCTCACTTGGATTTTTTACCATCTTGATTAGGGAGAATTTTAAGACAAAAACTATACATGGATGAATAAAATGGCAGAACTGTGCCTGAGACTTACAAGAACTTGCTTTGAAAGATTACTGAAGTACCAGAAACCAGTCTGACCAAGTCTAAAGATGGCCACTGCTATAGCTGGGCAGTGTCTGATGGTTCAGAGCTATTCAGTTCACAAGAAGATTAACGATGACCCAAAGTAAAACACTGTGGCTCCTAAAGCAAGAAAGAAAATAACTCCTTTGAAAAGTAATACCTATCTATCCAGGAGACTGCATTAAAGTCAAATGACAACCTCTTTCAAGAAGGAGAATTGTATAAACAAAACATGAACACTGTCAGTTTAAAAAGAAAATTAGCATAAAGACATTAGGGTCTGAGAAAAAGCTTCAGCTATCACAGGTTTGTTGTTTTACAGATGGTATAAACTTTTAGAGTTTAAAAAAATATGACAAATTTCAAGGGTAATGACAGAACACAGGTATTCTTTGCCTAGTACTAGACTTACATTGTGGACATTCCTGGTAGGTGACTTTGCTCAGTGAAATAATTTTGTTCAATCTATAAAAGTCCAACATTTGCATCAAAAGTAATAAAATATAACTCAATAACATTTTCACATAGGTTAGTATATGAATGAAATAGGAAAAAAACTAGAAATCATTAGACCTATTGAACTTTTATATCTTTATTTGTTTTCCATTAGTTATTAGAATCTCTAAGAACTTCTAGTTCTGGGACAAGATGAAATAGATGCACTTCTCTCTCTTCCTGCAGAGACAAAAATCCTAGACCTTCTACTTGAAACATACATAAGAAGACTGTACAAGGTGGGAAAAGAAGGTGAACTGAGGCCAGAGAAACAGCAAGATGGTAAGTTTCCTGGGCTTTGTTTTTGCCTCAGACACCTTGAATGTTGCAGAAACTGCCCACTTAGAAACACCAAAGACACAGAGAAAAAAAAGCCTGTTGTGTCTAACAAAAGAATCAGGAAAGGAACAGTCTACCATGATAGCCAAAGATTATGAGAAAAGCTGTGCCCTCACTTATCCAATTCCTACCATGAAGGGCCCAGTGGGAGGTGTGACTTCCATTCTCCACTGCCCCAGTGTCTCACATAATAAACTGAAAATGTCCAGAATGTAATTAAAATATCACTCGTCATACTGAGAATGATGATAATCTCAACTTGAATGAGATGATTCGAACAGAAGCCAACACCAACATGATAGAAATGTTGGAGTTACCAGCATAAAAGGGCTTCAAAGAGCATTTATGAATATGCTTGAAACAAGTGAAAAGAATAGAAAGTCTTTGAAAATAAAGAAAAGACATAAAGGAGAACCAAATGGAAATTTTAGTTCTGAAAAACAGTCATCTAAGGTAACTGAAAAATACAACATGGAAAATTTTAAAAACTCAGTGGATTGGTTCAACAACAGAGTACAGAGGACAGAGGAAATAATCAGAAACAACCTGAACTATAGAGAGAAACAGACTGAACAACACCAATAAAACCTGGACAGTCTTAAGGATATGTGGGACAAAAGATCATATATTTATGTCATTGGATACTTGGAAGACGGTATGGGGTTTTAAAAGTATTAGAGATAAAATGACTGAACACTTGCCAAATTAGAAAGAGATATGAAACTACAATTCAGGAAGCTGATCAAAGTTCAAACACGATAAAGAATCCATGCTAAGACATATCATAGTTGAACTTCTGAAAATTGAAGAGAGTACGGCAAAAGAGAAATAATGTGTTATAAAGAGAAAATAATTTGAATGACTTCAGGAAACATGGGGGCCAGAAGAAATAAAAACAAAAACAAAACAATTTGTCGACCCTGAATTCTATATCCAGCAATAACAATATTCTTTAGAAATTGAAATTTTAGAGGTGAAAATGAAAATATTCTCATATGAAGGAAAATGAAGAGAATCTGTTGCCAGCTAGACAGAGCTCATAAAACAAAAAAAGGAAATAGAGCGGTGCCTCAGTGAGTAGGGCACCAGCCCCATATACCAAGGGGGTGGGTTGAAACCCAGCCCCAGCCAAACTGTAACAAAAAATAGCCGGGCATTGTGGTGGGTGCCTATAGTCCCAGCTACTCAGGAGGCTGAGGCAAGGGAATCACCTGAGCCCTGGAGTTGGAGGTTGCTGTGAACTGTGTGATGCCTGGCACTCTGCAGAGGGGAAAAAAAGTTCCCCAAAAAAAAAAAAAAAAAGGAGATAATAGAACAGGGATTCCGAACATCAAAATGGAAGAAAGAACAACAAAAGAATAAAAATACAGATAAATAAAATAGACTTTCCTTCTCCTCCTTAGTTTTTAAAATTATTTGGTAAATCATTCTAAATTTGATGATTAAATAAAAAATTATAAAATTTTCTGATGTTATTCTCAATGTCAACTAGAGAATCAAGCAATCATCCTGTCTCAGCCTCCCAAGTGGCGAGGATTGTACGCATATAACACCACACCTGGCTAATTATTTTAAAATTTATTTTGCAGCAACATGGTCTCTCTGCGTTGCCCAGACTGATCTCAAATTCCCAGCCTTAAGTGATCATCCTACCTCAACCGCAACTAGAGAACTATAAATGGGAGAAGGTAAAGAAACTATTTATTTATTTTTAGAGACAGAATCTCACTTTGTCACCCTCAGTAGAGTGCTGTGGCTTCATAGCCCAAAGCAACCTTGGCCTTGTAAAGAAACTTTTAAAGGGTTATGTAATTTCTACACCAATTAATGACACCAATACACTGTGATAAGTTATATGTGCATAATACCAAAAGCAACCAGAAGAAGGGGATTAGTTCTAGGCCTACTGCTCCCATGCCAAAAAGCCAGATACCCTAGTAGTATAGCATTTGCAAATAACCTAAATACATCATCTCTTATATAAATCTAGGTTACTAATAATACTTATAATACCCACTACCTATAAATGCTATGTAAATAGTTGCTATACTGTATTTTACGCTTTTTAAAAAAATTGTTGCACTTTTATTGTTTCTTTTCCCCCCAAATATTTTCAATCTGTAGTTGGCTTCTTCTGTGGATGCAGAACCCAGGGATATGCAGGATCAACTGAATAGATAAATTAAAATGGAATTCTAAAAATTGTTTAAGTAACTCAATAGGAAGGTAAGACAAAGAAAACACTGAAAGGAAAAGCAGAAGGAGAAAACAAAAAATAAAATGTCAGACTTAATCCCTAACATACAAATTGAATTAAAAGTAAATGTCTGAACATATAAAAAACAGAAACTGACAGAATGGATTAAAAAACATTAAAAGCCTAGATGTCTCCACTATGGAATTCATCCACATTAAAAAACAAACAAAAACCAAACCAAAAGAACTTGTACCCTCTAAATCTACTTAAAAGAGAAAAAAAAGAGAATAACTCTGGGACGTTGAGGTTGAGGTGGGCTGATCACTTAAGGCCAGGAATTTGAGACTAGACTGGACAATACAGAGAGATTGTGTCTCCACAAAATAAATTAAGAAAAAAAAAATTAATCAGGTGTGGTGGTGTATGCCTACAGTTCTAGCTACTTGGAGGCTGAGACAGGACGATTGCTCGAGCCCAGGATTTTGAGGCTGTAGTGAGCTATGATTGTGCCACTGTACTCCAGCCTGGGTAACAGAATGAGACTCTGTCTCAAAAGAGAAAAAGCAAAACACCATAACTCAACTAAAGACTGGGTCTAAGAAACTCAATTCTATGACAACACATGTAGGGTGAAAGTAAAATGAAGAAAGATATATATATATATATATATATATATACACTTTGTGAACATTAATCAAATGGAAGCAAGAATGGTTATATTAATAGATTAAGATTTCAGAGCAAAAAAATTACTAGGGACAGAGAAGGACACTCCAAAAAATGATAAAATGTTCAATCCACAAAAGACATAGCAATTTTAAATGTGTATGTACCAAACAACAGAGGGATAAATATGTAAAACAAACCCAATAGAAACAAAATAAAAAAATAGATGTATCTACTGTTATAGTTGGAGATGTCAAACACTCTCAATATTTGATAGAACTAGGTAGAAAATGAGCAAGGATACAGAAGAACTCAACATCATCCTCAAACAACAGGATACCACTGACATTTATGGAACATTCCACCCAACACAAGTAGAATACATGTTCTTTTCAATATTTATCAAGACAGAACACAGTCTGGGTCCTAAAGCAAACTTCAAAAAATATGAAAGAAATGAAAGCATATGGAGTATGCTAGGTGACCACAGTGGTAACAAACTAGAAATGAATAATAGAAAGAAAACAGACAAATCTTTAAAAACCTATAAACTGACCATCACATTTCTATGTAACTCCTGGGTCAAAGAGGAAGTGCCAAAGGAAATTAAAAAATATGTTAAATTGAGTCAACATGAAAATACAACATACGAAAATTCGTGGGATACAGGTGAATCAGTGCTGACAGAGAAATTTATAGCAGTCACTGTTTCTAGTAGAGAAGAGAAAACATCTCAAATCAATAATTTAAGCTCCCACCTTAACAAATCATAAAAAAGAAAAGCAAGATAAATACAAAGCAAGCAGAAAAAAGAAAATAAAAAAGAATAAAAACCAGTAAAACTGGAAACAGAAAAAATAATAAAGAAAATCAATGAAACAAAAAGCTGGTTATTTAAAAAGATAATTAAAATAACAAACCTGTAGAAAGATAAATAAAGCAAAATAGAAAGACACAGATTACCAATATAAGGAATAGAACAAAGGATATAGAGGTGGTCCCTGGGCTATAGACAAGATAAATTCCTGAGAATGTCTTCAGTTTGGATTTGTATGTAACTTGGATCCTTAATTAATAGTGCATATATGGTAATAATAATACTATAATGGCTCATATGTGGTAATAATAATAGAATATAGGGCGGTGCTTATGGCTCAAAGGAGTAGGGCGCCAGCCCCACATACAGGAGGTGGTGGGTTCAAATCCAGCCCCGGCCAAAAACTATAAAAAAAAAAAAATAATACCTTCATTGGAGCACTGCCTTTCACACGTTCTGGTATTCTCACTTTATCCTTTTGTAACCGTCCTCAAAGCTGAGACTGAAGCCTAATGCTTTCCCAGTGAAAGACAGCATTTGGTCTTTCTCCTAACCTTAATTATTTCTACTTTCTTTTCCACTGTAATCAGTAGCCCTTCTCTTTGCTACA
>NW_003852407.1:14943402-14947364 GCF_000181295.1 Otolemur garnettii
ATTCAATTACTTAATTATAAATTATCCTTATGGGGAGCCTTGGCAGCTGGTTTATAAGTATGGAATGCCACATGTCAGGTCATCCACAATCCAGGGATTGCTAGTAACTACTCATACAAACCTTTCAGACACCAAAAGGGTGATGGCAGAATACTAAAAACAAGCCTACACACATAAAGTTGACAACTTAGATAAGATGGATCAACATCTCAAAAAGCACAAACAAACCACAGCTCACTCAGTATCAAACAGATAACTTGAATAGCTCTAAGTTTAAGGAAACTGAACTTCCAATTTTAAAACTCTTTTTTTGGGGGGGGGGTATAATGTGATATTTTTTTAATCAAATCATAGCTGTGTACATTAATGCAATCATGGGGTACGATGTGCTGGTTTTATATACCATTTGAAATATTTTCATCAAACAGTGGAGAAGTCTACCAAATATTTAAAAAAGAATTAACAGCAATTCTACATAATCTCTTTCACAAAGCAGAACTGGACAGAACACTTCCCAACCCATTTTATGAGGTCAGTATTACCTAGATACCAAAACAAGAAAAAGAGAATATAGAAATGAAAACAACAGACCAACATCCCTTATCCATTCTTATTCAAATGTCCTTAACAAAATATTAGTAAATGAACTTAGTAATACATAAAATATGTGTACACTATGACCAACGGGGTTATTCTATGGATTCAAGGCTGGTTCAACATTCAAAAATAAATGTAATTCACCACATTAGCAGGCTAAATAAAAAAAATCACAATCATAAACGGTATTTGACAAATTTCAATACTTAGTAATGTTAAAATTTTATATAATCTGTAATAGAAAATAATCGATAAGTTGGACTTCATTAAAATTAAAAACTTTTTTTTTTTTTGAGACAGTTTTACTATGTTGCCCTTGATAGAGTGCTGTGGTGTCACAGCTCACAGCAACCTCCAACTCCTGGGCTTGGGTGATTCTCTTGCCTCAGCCTCCCAAGTAGCTGGGATTACAGGTGCCCAGCACAGTGCCCAGGCAGCATTTGTTGCAGTTTGGCCCGGGGCCAGGTTCGAACCTGCCACCCCGGTATATGGGGCCCACGCCCTACCCATTGAGCCACAGGTGCCTCCCCAAATTAAAAACTTTTGTTTTGTCAAATATCTTATCTTGTTAAAGAGATTGAAAAGACTAGCTACGGACTGAGAGAAAATATTTTCAATCCATGTATCTGACAAAGGACTGACATCTAGAAGATATGAAGAAGGCTCAAGCAAGTAAAGACATCCAGATGATCTGATTAGAATAAGGGTAAAAGACACTGAAGACATAATTTACCAAAGAGGAGAGAAAACAAGCACATCAAAAAAAGTTCATCATCACTAGCTATTAGGGAAATGTAAATTAAGGCCATAAGGAAATATCACCATCCAGATATTAGAAGAGGTAACATAAAAATTAGAGATAATACCAAATACCATCAGGGATGTGGAGAAACTGAGCACTCACAATAACAAAACAGCAATTTAGGTTTTGAAACATTGTGCTTAGGGAATTGTTAAGGGAATAATAGCCTAAATGTGGTTAAATTTGTAAGAATTGGTTATTAACACATTGACTGCCACAATAGAAAGAAAATTTTTTTCCTTGGAGTCATGGTGCTTTATTAGATTGAATACATTAATTGCCACGTGAGTTGTACTTAATTCATGCTAGTTTTGAGCCCAGCACCTCGTGAAGCATATGCAACACTGTGGCCCCAAGAGGAAAAACCTTTTTTTCTAGTGTAGCAGTCATTGTGCAAGTCTCTCCAGTTCTGCTCCATACATGCTTCACAAGGGCACAAAACTAGAATAAGTTAAATACAACTCACATGGCAGTTAGTGGTTTAAATAAGTTCCGTTTCATGACCTGAATAGGATGAATTTAGAAGGCTCTAGTCCAGGAGTCCTCAAACATTTTAAACAGGGGGCCAGTTCACTGTCCCTCAGACTGTTGGAGGGTGGGACTGCGGGCCCCGGGACGAGTTGGCTGCTAAGCAGGACAGGCAGCAGTGGCAAAAACACCTGGCGGACCAGATCAATGTCCTAGGAGGGCTGCATGTGGCCTGCGGGCCGTAGTTTGAGGACGCCTGGTTATATTTTATATTATGGTAAGTAGATATAAATATGCAATGATGGCAGCTAATCACACCTCTTCACAATTTGATTCCAAACCCTGAAATATCAAGCTTTTACTAATATCTCTATGATAACATCAAACAGTCATGACTTTGTAAAATGGTAATATCATTTAAAAATTTCTTTAGAACCCAGAAAAAATTATACTGGATTGCTCAGAGGCAGATATTCTAAGCTAACATTTTGGAAGACAAGGTAATTTTTCAACTCTTTCACAGAAGACAGGGAATTTACTTAGTGGTCATAGTTGGTATGAATCTCGAGCAAGCTTAGATCCTGAAGAACCGTTTTCTCCTACACCTCTGCATCATAACAGTCATTTTGCACCATTTTCTTCAAACTGCAGACAATGCTGAAAGAGCAGGTAGGACTCACCAATTGTAATCCAGTCGAGATTGGTGAAGTTGCTGCTGCTTCAGGAGAAGCTTTGTCTCCTGCTGGGCCAGCAGATGCTGAAGGCGCTCCTTTTCAAGTTCCAGTTCCATTTTCTGAAGCATCAGTTGCTGCCTTCTTTCTTCTGAGAGCTGTTTTTTGACATCAATTTCACTAGGATCCAGTGACCTCCCACCATGCATCAGAGCTGCCCAAGAAAGCCCACAATGACTGCAGGATTCTGTGTGTGTCTTAAGATGTTGAGGGGCTATGTTTGTGGGATGGCTCTCATGACCATGATCATTTTCGGAGAGTCTGTGACCACAGCACTGAATAGATGGAGTATGTGTAAGGTGTGGGCTTTCCTTCATCTTCAGTTCTTCTGATAGAGCTTTTTTTGCATCCAGTGGTTTTCTCCCAGGAGAGTCATAATTACCAGTTCTGGCTAATGATGGTACCCTATCTAGATCCTCTTTGGAATGATGAAGGGTTACTGGTTTCAAAGAATTGTTTCTATACTCCAGAAAGGATTTTGAAGCTGAATCATGATTTGCAGACTTAGGTCTTTGTTTGGTTTGATAGTAGTAGGTTTGTGGTCTGGCAACACTCAAGTAGGAACTATCCAGTTCTGTAGATGAAGACCGGAGAGTGCTTTTCCTATTGGATACCTAAAAAGAACCACAACAACACTTGACAAATAAGAACACAATAAAACAAGTTTTTTTTTTTTCTTTTGGATTTTTAGAAATCAGTGATATATGTTTACCAAAACAAAGCTGTGTTCTTAAATAGGAAATGAGAATATTTACACAGATAAATAGATAGGTGCCCCAAAGCTACATCCATTTTCAAACAACCTACATTTCAGTAAATCTGTATAAGGATGAAAAAGATGTGTGGGTACCTGCTGCTTAAGCAAGATCTTTGGCGATTTCAGGAGTTGCAAATAATGAGGATTACATAAAATCAACTTTCAAAAGCGGCAAAAGCATGTTAATGTCTTAAAATGTTTACTTTTGAATACTGAGCCAAGAAATCCATTCAGCCACCTTAAATACCCTTTGATTGGCTATTACACAGCATGAGATTGGATGTAAAACATTTCACCTTGTATTGAATAGGATGTTACTTACTGCTAGAACTTTGATGAGTTTTTAGAAACATCTTTACAGAACACAGATAAAACCAACCACTTTCAACAAAATATGATTCTAATCAAAATTGGTTATTTAAATACAAAACATTTAATTTCAGCTACAAACATAAGTGATTTTCAATTAAGCTGTTCAAGTGATTACCGTCTGATAGAACTTAGGCAGAAAGAAATCAGCTGCAAATTGCCTCTGACAGGCCAATAGAGTGAGCTTTTCCATCATTTTATTCTCATGGCCGTTCTATCAGGGAGAATAAAACTTAGT
>NW_003852407.1:14947384-14947790 GCF_000181295.1 Otolemur garnettii
ATTTCTAACGAGTTCCAAAGTGACACTAATGTTGCTGATCTAGGCCTATACTTTGAAAACCACTTGGCCTTGGAAGACTGAGCTGTTATACTTAATTCAGCTCTGAACATCACTGAATTAGTGCAACAAATAAGCAGCTTTTTTTCACATGTATTTCAGAGACACGGTGTCTCCAAATTCCAGGTGTTTGTCCAAACCTAAGTATTCTAGTTCAATGCAAATATTGAGCATGTTACTGATGAGCAACTTGCTCATGAAGGTAGACATTTGTGATTAGCACAGTAATAATGAAAGAAATTAAGATAGAAGAATTTTAAACTGGACTGATGGGGAGCGCATTTCCAAAAATGAATTCAGCCGGGCGGTGCCTGTGGCTCAAAGGAGTAGGGCACTGGCCCCATATGCC
>NW_003852407.1:14948028-14955835 GCF_000181295.1 Otolemur garnettii
AAAAAAAAAAAAAAAAAAGGAATTCAGCCAATGTTTTGATTCTTCCATGGGTAGCCCCTTACAACATAAACTGATCCCTTCAATTTAGATCTTGGGCATACCAAGTTCAATTATTTAACTAGGAAGATGGGTTATTCAAAGATAAACTATCCTGAGCAGCTGTTACTTCTTTGGGGCAGCCAGAATATAACCTTTAAGACAAAAGCTAAAAGGAACAAATTATCCATCTTTGGAGAGGGCTGTTTCCAAGGCTTATTCTGTCTATTCTAGAAACATGGACTCAGTCTTTGCTGAAAGATAAAGAAAGACAAGAGACTGAACCAGAGCACAACTTAAGTGAAATGTCTTTGACATCTTCCACTCGCTTCTTCCTCTTCTTTTAGGCTTTCATTCAAAGCCAGTTTATGTTAACTCTTTATTTCCTTGCAATTTTCTGTCTCTATTCAAGCAAATCCAGGAAGTCTTCTGCATATTGAACACTAACCAAATGAGCAAAACCAAATAAAAATGCTTCTTACTCTCCTATTCAAACTCACTTAACTAATCTTTCATTTTTCATGGATAATTATTTGTTGGCAGAGGGAAGCTTATTTGCTCAAGGCTATAAGAGAAATATGACCTTTTCAGGAAACTAATATATTACAACTTCTGTACTAGTTTCCTATTGCTGTTGTAACAAATTACCACAAACTCTGTGGCTTAAAACAACACAAGCTTATTTTCTTATAGTTTTGGAGGTCAGAAATTAGAAATGTGTTTCACTGGGCTAAAATCAAGGTGTTGGCCGGGCTGGTTCCTCTAGGAGGCTCCTGGGAGAGAATCCATTTCCTTGCCTTTTCCACCTTCTAGAAGGCACCTGCATTCTTTGGTTTGTGGCCTTTCCTCCACCCTCAAAATGTATCACTCCATCTTCCACATCACATTGCCTTCCTTCTGACTCCTGCTTCCTCTTGTAAGGATAATTTAGATGATATCAAGTCCACTTAGGTAATCCAGAATAATATCTCCCTTTCAAGATTCTCAATTTAATCACATCTACAAAGTCTCTTACTTTAAAAAGTCCCTTGTGCCATATAATATTCACAGGTTCCAGGAATTAGGACATGGACATATTTGAGAGGCCATTACTCAGTCTACTTCAACTTCATTTTAAATAAAAACTAATTTATAAAAAGTTAAAAAGGTTTTCTAGTCTGGAGACATAGAATAAATTGGGATCCCAAGCAGAAAAGGGAAAAAATCCCACCAATTTACCTTTTAATAACTGAAAATGACGGACTGATAGATAAATAAAAAGTGTCAACTAACAGAGATACAAAGAAACACTGATGTTTCTTATCCCACGATTGTAGTAGCCTGTATAGCTTATGGCTAGGAGGAGTGATAGTTATAAGAAATACCTGTATAGCTCAATGATGGAACACCTTGGTGAAAAGGGCATGCAGAGAGATTTAGCTCACCTAACAAGCATGAGAGCTCGCAAGATGAGAGCAGTAGTGAATTGGCAGTCTCTACACATGTGGTGTTGAGAAGCACAAGATCAGCCTTATATTAGGCTGGAGGAGAAGGCAGTTGGCAGCATGTGCATTCTATCACGGACACGCTTACTGACTCTGTCTCCTCTCCTGCCTGCAGAACGCCAGCATGGTGTCTCTCTGCTGAAGATTACCCAGCTCTACTAAAGACTAAGATCTATCTATGCTAAGAAGACGGCTTCACTCTAAGACACACTCTCTCTCTCTCTCCAGCTAAGGTAGATAGCACCCAGGTACCTAAGAGAAGCTGTTCCTGAGCAAGGTTGCTTAGTGGTCTGCGTCCAGAACCTACCTAAACTGGGCCGAGACCTGGCCAGTCCCAGGCCCTGACACATGATAAAGGATAGAAGGCTATTACACCGAGTCTTAAGGAAATGTAATTTTTTTTCTCTTTTACATTCATTAGACCTATAAAGTAAACCGCCTTTTAGAAGTTGCATTTTACAGCTTTGAAGTGTTCTCCTGTGCGTGTGTGTGTGTGTGTGTGTGTCTGGGGTGAGAGTGTAGTGTCAGCTGTAGGGCTTAGTTCCTGCCCCAAACTGTATGTACAGGGCAGAGTCCCTGATAGGAACACAGGGTAAGGTGTTAAGCCTGTCTCCAGAGGGACGACAGCTGCTTCTGTTACCAGCCTGCTGCTCAGAAGAGAGGAGGAGCCATGTAGCTGTGTACAGTATTCTGTTAATTTGGCTATAGACATAAATCTTCTTCATCCCCCTTATGACTCCTAAATAAAAATCCGAGTACCTGGTTCTCTCCGCCTTAACAACATTTCACTTTCACTTCTGTGCTGGCGCCTTGTCTGTCTGGAAAAGTAAAATAAACTTTTTCTTCTTTCTATCCTAATCTTTGTTTGGAGAAATCTTTCTCAAAATTCTTGTTTACTAGCTCACACCCTTCTCTTGGTGTACACAGCCTGTATTATTTTCTCCCCTTAAGTGTAAGCAAGACTTGTGACTATGATGGGATATCAATTCTATGATTATGTTACATCATATGGAAAAAAGAACTTTTCAGATGTACTAAGGTTCCTAATCAGTTGACTCTGAGTTATTAAAAGAGAGATTATCCTGGTGGGTCTGATCTCATCAGATAAGCCCTTCAAAAAATGGTCGAATTTTGTTCCCCTACTCCTCATCCCCTGCAAGGTCAGAGATTCTTCTCTAGACTTAAAGAAATCAATTCTCATGTTGTGGGAGGCCCCCAGAGGGGAGCATGTGGCAAGGACCTCTAGAGCAGAAAGCAGTCTACGGCAACAGCTAATAAGAAAATGGGACATTCATTATACAGATGTAAGAAACTAACTTTTACTAACCATGGCTTTTTCCCAAGCTCACATTGCAGCTTAGCTGATACCTCAATTATAGTATTATTAAAGCCCTAGGTTTACCCTAGTTGGGTAAACTGAGAGACCCACAGAAACTGAACGATAATACATGTGCATTTAAACTATTAATTTTGTGGTAATTTGTTGCACAGCAATAGAAAATGAATACGACAGTAAAACAGGAATTAAAATGCATTTATCTAAAAACTGAATGTGGTAGTAAGAAAGATGGGCAGTTATCATGGGTGCCAATTCATAAAAGTCCAGTTTACAAAAAGAAAAAAAAATATTTACCTAATACATGTGTGTATGGAGGGTGTCTGTGTCTCCGTGCATGACTGGATCCCCAAAGGGCATGCTCACTTACAATGGCTTATCTCTAAGCTATTTTTGAGTTCAGCTGCCTACCTTTCTTTATTTTGCTAAACTTGGGTTTGCAAGTAAGGCAGAGTTGAGTCACTTGAGATAATAGAAGGGATTTTTATCCTTCTCTTTCATATCAAAGATGTCAATCTCATAACATCTTGTACTGCCTCTTAAGAGTCATGTGATGATTAAATGAGCTAATTCACATAAGTGCTTACTTAGATCATGCCTCATATAAAGTTAATATTCAAAAAATGTTGCCTGTTATTATTACTACTACTATTCTTGTCACTGAATTCTCTGCCTCAAGAACTTTTTTTTTTTTTCAGTTTTTAGCTGAAGCTGGGTTTGAACCCACCACCTCCGGTATTTGGGGCTGGTGCCCTATTCCTTTGAGCCACAGGCACCGCCCATGCCTCAAGAACTTTTGGAAGCAGGGTGAATGCGCTGTACTGAAGCTTGCACATAGTATATTCTCAATAAGTGTGGCTGACTGTATGAACTTAGTAGAAAAATTCAGGTTGGGTTATTGGTCATAGTAATTAAAGAAAAGAAAATTAGAATCCATGATTAGGCTGAATTGTGCGCTACTAGGAAAGAAGAAGAGAGGAGAAATAGAAAATTCTCTGTTAGAGTCTGAATATAAGAAATTAAGTTATTTTATTAGTGGAGTTGAAGACAGATGTTGCCTCTGGGACACATGAAAGTAACAATGGGCCTGAATGAAACAGATGTGTTTTTCTTTCTGGAGCTGCTTCATGCTTTCTGTGAGATATTTACAAATATAACTTCTCTTAACTAAGGCTTAAACTAACAAAAAGTCCCAAACTGCTGCCTCTGGCATGTGGGTTTAATAGGAATTTTTTTGATATACAACAGTAATTTAGAAACCAATAAATTTTTTAAAAATTGAGGCATAACTTAAAAATAGATGCCCAGAATTTTAAGTGTACAGCTTGATGAATTTTACATTTGCATATACCTGTATATACCAGTATATACAGTTCAAGTATATACACATCATTCAGATCAAGTTATAGAACATTTCCATTACTCCAGAAGGTTCCCTTGGGTCCTACGTAGTCAATACTGCCATCTCACAATTCCCAGGTTTAACCATCATTCTCACTTCTGCAACCGTAGATTCCTATGCTGAGCTTCATATAAATGGAATCAGACAGCACTGTCTTCTTTTGTGTCTGTGTTCCTTAGCTCAGCATATTTTTGAGCTTCTTCTATGTTGTGTGTATCTACAGTTCATTTTTTTAAATTGCTGTGTAGTATTTCACTGTGCAAATTTTTAAATTCATTCTCTGACTGATAATTATTAGGTGGTTTCTAGTTTAAGGATACTATGAATAAAGCTTCTATGAATATACTTGTATAAGTTTTTTTTATATATATACACACACTTATTTCTCTTGGCCACAGGGTCAGCATGTTCAACTCTATTAGAAGTTGCCAACAAGATTTCTGAAGGGTCATTGTCTTTTATATCCCATCAGGATACAAGTGTCCTGGTAGCTCCACATTCAAACTAATACTTGATAATGTGTTTTCTCTAAGCTATTATGGTAAGTGTACAATGAAATTCACTGTGGTCTTATTTTGCGTTTCCTTTACATGTAATTATGTTGAACAACTTTCCTTGTGCTCATTGGCCATTTGGATATCTTTTTTTGTTGAAGTGCTTGGTGAAACTAAGACCTTTAGATAATTCGAATTAATTTTTAAAGGACTGAAGATGGGAAATAAAAAAAGGTCAAGGAAGATCTTTGTGCAAATTATTTCTGATGCGAGAACATGGCTCTAAATGATCACCTTCACAAACTACTCAATGTGTAACATGTTCCCATATCACCCTGTCACTTAGGCCAGTCTTAACTCAGAGCCTCCTAGGTACTGTGCTAAATGTTTTACATATTTAACCTGTAATTCTTAACAGTTTTGTAAGGCACTTATTACAATTACCATTTTATAGATGAGAAAGGGAGGCTCAATGAAGCAATACGTCTTTCCCAAGGTCACATCAACACTACCTGTGAGACATAGGTGTACAAGGCCTGACAATTAAATTTGCAAACTTGCCACCGTGTGCTTGCATTGGCAGCACTGTACAAACACTCAGTAAAGTTTCATAACCTTGGTATACCAGTGTCTCACAGCTATGTTTGTGTTAATGTGTGCTGAGTGGTGTTTATTATTGTTGTTGCATGTTTTTGTGTGCCATAGCAAGAATGTTGGTGCTTGAATTAGAATAACGAACAAATATAAATTTCTTGTTAAACTTGGCAAGAATAGAAATGAAATCGGGGACATATTAGTCCAAGTTTATGGAGATAATGACATGAAGAAAATGGCAGTGTACAAATGGATTAAATGTTTTTTTTAGGGGAGAGACAGCGCCATCAATGAAGAAAGGTCAGGGCACTAAGTAATAAGCAGAACTGCTGAAAACATTGCAAAACTTCAACAAATTATGCACCAACATCCTTAGCTGTCTATAAAAAGCACAGCAGACCACGTAAACACTGAATAAGAAAAACAAGGAAATCTTAACTGAAAATCTTGGCCAAAACTCCTGGCTCTTGATCATAACAATGCACTGGCTCACACGGCACTGTGACGGAGATTTTAGCCAGTAAACAAATAACTGTATTGGAACACATTCCCTACTCACCTGATCAGGCCCCTAGTGAAAAAAGGTTATCTTTTTTTAACCCAGAGGTAAAAGAAATATTAAAAGGAAGACATTTTGATGACATTGCAGACATCAAGGGTAATATGACAATAGGTTTGATGGCTGACCATTCCAGAAAAAGAGTTCCAAAATTGCTTTGAAGGGTGGACTAGGCGCTGGAGTCAGTGCTTATCTTCCCAAGAGGAGCACTTCAAAAGTGATATTCAGCAATGAGATATATAGCACCTTTTCTAGGATAAGTTTAAGAACTTAATTGTCAGACCTCATACGATTTACTCTAAATCCCTACACTCACATCTCTGTATACTATTGCTTTAAAATAACTTCTTTAATGTGAAATATAATTAACATCGAAATGTACACAAAACAAATAGGAACAGCTCAGTAAATCACAAGGCAATACCTATGTAACCACCATCCAAGAGAACAAACACTGCTTGCATACAGAAGGGTCTCAATGTCCCCCCAGCCCCTCTGTACAATTACTACCCTCTACCTCTCCAGTCAAAGGGAATGGCTATTTTAACTTTTATGGGAATACTTTTTTTGCTCAGCTCCTTCTCTGCTCAAATATTCATACAGGTAGTAAAGTTCAGTTTTACCTGTTTATTTCTTAAGTATAAATGGAAGCATATGATACAATTTTTTTGTGTGTGTCTGGCTTATTTCACCCAATATGATATGGTTTATCCCAAAAGTCTCCATACATGGGGGAGGCGGGGTGGTGGCGGGAGGAAACATGGGAAATTTTATCTGAATGTACTATTTACAAAATGTTCACTACAAAATTTTACAGAGGTGGCTAAAGAGTAGAGAATATTTTGTATAATTTTGTAATGAATATTTTGTGAATAAAGGTACATTTAGCTACAATTTCCCATTCCCCCCCCCATGTATGGTAACTTCTGGGACACCACATATTTGTGACGCTAATCCATGATGCTATATGTAGCCGTAATTTGTTCATCTTTATAGGACTATAGCAGAGGTTGAAAACCTTTTTCTTAGATCCAAATACTAATCAGGCCTGACCCTGCTTAGTATCCAAGAGCAGACAAGATTGGGCATGTTCAGGGTGATGTGGCTATAGATGGCAAACTTTTTCTGTGAAGGGCCAGACAGTAAGCAACATTTTAGGCTTTGAAGACCATATGGTCTTTGTCTGAGCACCTCAGCTCTGCTTTTGTACCACAAAAGCAAAAGATAACACATAAACAAATGGGAGTAGCTGTGAGATACTAAAACTTTATTTATGGACACGAAAATTTAAATTTCATGTAATTTTCCTATTTCATGAAATATTCTCTTTTCCCTAACCATTTAAAAATCTAAAAATAATTCTTGGCTCATGAATTGTAAAAACCATGTAGAGGGCAGTATTTGGCCTTTTGTAGTGTGTCAAGTAAATTTGAAGATTACATTAAATGTTCTCTGAATTAAAGTATCCTATGACTAGGCTAAGATATGCTCAAACCCAATAAGAAAACTGAATAACATGACTTGAGATACACTATATATTTATACTTTTTCTATGTAATGAAGATGAGTTGGATGGATGCTTAATTAGAAATGAACGGAAGGCCATTTAGCAGAAAAGTGTGCAGAGGAATATATGTAGTCATGGAAAATAAACTATATAAACTTTTAAAAAAAGGTTTAGATAGGAAAATATTCCATAAATCACAACAGGTAAAACAATTGAGCCCATGACAGTAGCATGTTAGGATTTGTCTTATACAAAAAGTATCCCAATCCTTGGCTACTAGAAGTGACTTCTGATAGTAAGATCTTTAACATGGCATGTTAGGAAATCCACAGCAGAAAAGAAAGATGAAGAGAAAATGCAAGCACTTTTGGCTTATGACCAAATTGAAGAATAAT
>NW_003852407.1:14956394-14965830 GCF_000181295.1 Otolemur garnettii
TATGAACACAGATCCAAAATCAGACAGTATTCCTAAAATAATTCAAAAGTTTCCCATGTTCTCACATTTTACAAAAAGCCATCATTATAGTATTACTTTGTGAATTATCATCAACAAGTGAACAGGGATGTTTATAAGTTTCTGAAAATCATTTTTATAGGCGTAGCCAAACTCTCTCTTATACAGTCATAAGAAGAAAGGTGAACTAAACTACAATAATTATTTTTTGCAACAGATTGTTATTAACTTTAGATGTTTAGGAAGTGATTAATTCCTATGCATTTGTGAGTTGGAGTCGTTAACCATGGGATTAGTTAATAGTACCAACAGCTCTTATTGGTATTCATTTCTCTGATGATAAACAATAATTTTCTATCCTGGCAACTGCCCTATTAACAATCCTCATATTCCCACTGATAGCCAATAAGAATGAAATTTGCAATTTTTTAATTTCAAAATTTACCCCTCTGATCTTTATTTAATTTTACTTTTTTGAGAAATTAGTTGTTTAACATTTCTAAAGCTAAACTACTATGTGGGGCAGTTCATTGTATTTCCCAGACCATCTGGAGTTAATGCAGAATAAAGCACAGAACGACATGCTGCATTTTTTACATTGGGCATACATGGACAAGTCGTCAAGCTGACAGAAAATACGTAATGCAACAGCTGCACTGTGTGGTTTGCCAAAGTTTCATCCCAAATAAATGTTCATTTTCCCCAGTGCAATTAACTCTCCTGTACTGGCAGATTTTGCTAGAAGATCATCAAGGTAGATTACCTTCCAGTGTTATGAACTAAATACTTACAGGTGTTATATCATCAGTTATAACTTACAAACTTTTGCATTTAGCAAGACATCCAGGCAAATGAATCATCTAATTTATGAATTATTTATAAGAAATTCACAGCATGCTCCTGGTGTCATCCATGGCCTTTTCCAGGTCATATGACACCAATTAGAGCTGAATTTTAAATTATTCAATAACCTGAACTCTCTTGTCATTTAACATATAGATATCAATGCAGTAAACAAGTTAAATCTAATGGGCCCTAGAGGTTTAAGTCTCCACTGCTCAGCAGCTGAAGCTGTAGGCCATCAATGGAAGAGAAAATAACAGAATGCACCAGTCAAACACATTTGCAAGGCTCTAATAACTTATTCTAGTTCCCACAGGGATTGTAGCACAACTTAGGAATATTGAATCTAAAAGACATTAAAGTCAATAATTATGAGATTTGAAAGAAGACAGGCACACAGAAGGCACATAATAATGTGCAAACAATAGAACATTAGTAACAGATACAAATACCATACCAGATCTTAAGCTATATACATACCATAGGCCTGTTAACATTTTTAACAAAAATACCAGACTCAGAAAAGGCTAGATCCTCATATTCTTTAATCACCACTTTATTTTCTGAAAGTTGGAATTTGTTAAATTGCTATACAAAATAAGAGATATCAGAGAATAACTCATGTCAAAAGAACTTAGAAGCTTAATAATGTAATTTAGTAGTTCTGTTATTTTAAACAAGTCACTTTACCTATGTCAAGCAAGTTTAGTCAATTGTATTGATAAAAGAGGGGGATGGGCTTGATGATCTCTAGGTTTATGCTATCTTTAAGAGCTGAAAACCCCAGGGATTAGGCTGTTCTCCAATGAAATGAGAGAGAAGAGAAGGTCTGGATGAGAAATCATACCAATTAGTAAACATTCAGCTAAGAACTAACAGACCTAGAGCAAAATTATAGAATGTCCCTTGGTTCAATTTCCCCTTGCAAATTAGTTCTGTGTTTTAACTCTTTTATACCACCCTATGTGACTCACATGCTAAAGAACTTAAATCAGCATCTTAACTTATGTATCTGATCACTAAATCTGAAAGACATGTAATTGAAGATTGAATAAGACAAATGTATAATTTTATCCAAAGGTATAGGCTGCCACCGTATGAGCAGGCAAGTTGAGGACCTTAATATACATGCCAGATACTGTGCGAGGTGTCAGGAATTCAAGTTTTAATATGATAGAATACCAGCCTCTATGGCCCTCAAATTTTGGCTAAGGGGGAAAAATATTTTATGTAATAAGGTCTATTAAGAGTGTTACATGTTGAGGGCAACAGTAGGCAGATCAGTTTTGCCTTTATTTGGGGTAGTTTATTAATTTACCATAAATTAAACTTTAGAAGATAAATTATAGTTAATTAATGATAAAGGCATTTGTGAAGATGTGGTGGGTTGAACAATTCAGGCAAAATGGAAAATATGAGAACAGAGCACTGTGGACAGGGCAAGGGAATGGATGAAGCTAAAATCTCAGGTAGGGGCTAGGACAGAAAAGGTGTCAAGGCCATGTAAACAAGTTTCACTTTTAATTTCTTATGCCTACCAAAAACAGAAGATGGCCAATGAGCTAAATGATGAGTAGCTGGAAGGAAATGAAATAAAAGACAAATAATCTACTCCATACTGAAGGAGTCAAAACACAAATTTACATGAAGAGACAGAAGATAAAAAGGCCAACCATAGATGAAACAACTAACAAACTAAATTGAAATTAAAGTGTGAAGAGCTGAAAATTATATTGAATGATCTCTTGGAGTCCACAGATGAGGCACAAAAGGAACTACCTTTTTATATAGAAAAAAAGCACCAACAACCTTTCTAAAATTTGTTAGGTATCTATAGAATTTCTTCAGGGCCTCAAAAAGCAAATTTCTCAAAACAATTGGGCAGAATCCATTATGAATGAACTTGTTTGAACTAGCCTCCCTCCAAGAATAAAAAACAAGAGAAAATATTTTTAAAAATCTGTTTGAAGGCATTGAAGAGTTATTCAAGCATTGAGAACATACAGAAGCCAAGATTCCAGATGGAAGACGAACAACAAAAGATTACTTTAACATTACTCAGCACTTTTCTGTCCAAGACATTCTAAATTAGGAAGTGCGAGCTGAGGAGCTAGGAGGAGCTTTAAGCAGTATCACAGGGTTTATATTTTCCATGGATAACATCTAATATTCAATAAAAAATAAGCAAACATACAAAAAGATAAGAAACAACCTATTCCTAAAGAAAAAAAAAAGACAAAGAAACAGAACCATAAGAGATCCAAATACTAGCCTTAGCAAACATGGACTTTGTTATTTATACAGTTAATAAAAAATGACATGATAGAGGAAATTGCAAAGAATTGGGAACTAGAAAAATAGCACATGGAAATTCTTTAATTCTAAAGAATTAAAAATACAAAAATAAAATTAAAATATTAACAGAAGATTAAATATATCCCTGACAACTAATGAAGTGGAATAAAAGAAGAAAATTTTTACCTTAAAGTGAAGAGAGGCCAAAGGATAGAAATACAGAAAGCATATAAAAGATATATGTGACATGAAAAAAAGTCTAAAATACATGCAACTTAGTATCAGAAGAAAGGAAGAGAATTAGGAAGAAATAATACTGAAGAGACGATGGAAGAGAATTTTTCACAATGAATAAGACATTTCACAATGAAAATGCCATAAGCCACAAATTTAATAAGTTATATGAATCTAAAGAAATACAAAGAAAACCACACCTAGAGCACATCATAGTAAAATTACTGAAAACCAAAGACAAATTATCAAAAGCCAACAGAAAACAAGCACCTTACTTTCAAGGAGGTAATAACGAGCCTTACAAATAATTTTTAACTGAATATAATTCTATTGCCTAGTGAAAATAGTCATTAAAAATGAAAATGAGAGATTTTTTTCTTCCAGTCATAAAGCAATCCGTGAATTGGAAATTAATCTCCAATAATGAACAAGAAAAACTGACAAAATGTAGAAAAAACCTGTCAGACAACAAACAGCAAACTGCAAAGATTGTGATCTCTGAGAGAAAAGAAGTAAATTTAACAAATCCTATATGTTCTGCCAGTAGTCACTTATGAACTATATACAGCACAGGAAAGGAGGAACCCAAATAGAGCTCAATACTCTTCACTGAGTTTAGGACCAGAGGTTAGAGTTGGAGGAGGCTGAAGTGGCCAGAATTTGATTGACTAAGTACCCAAGGGAGCAAAAGAATTTCTTTGAGTCATTGACTGAATACCAATCTGTATATGAATATAGCCTGAAAACAAATCCATGCAAAGAACCATCACAAGGAAGGGCCACAGACTACAGTTACAAAACCACAAGACAAGGGCCGTGCACGGTAGAGAGGTCTCATTGAATACAGGGAATTTACAAAATACATTACAAACAAGCCAACCTTAGATGTGTGGCAAAATCAGTCCCAGACTAAAGGCTAAACTATAATTACTCCAACACAATTTAAAAATACCCTAGGAATGGATCAAATTCACCCAAAAAAGTAACAACCAACACCAGCACCTGATAAACCAACACAATGGAATCCAGCATTCAATAATGGAAACTCACAATGTGCAGCATTTAGTTACTAGACAAAGGAAGAAACAAACCGTGACATACGATCAAAAGAAAAATCAACCAATAGAAACATAGAAATGATAGAGAAGATGGAATTATCAGACAACGACCTAAAATGAGCTAAATATGTTAAAAAATACAGTGAAAAATATGAGAGAACTATAAAATGTGTATTTTTAAACATGGAATTTCTAGAAAGAGAAATCTATCTGATATGAAACATTTCACTTTATTAAATTAACAGAACATTAGACACCTGCAGAAGAAAAGACTAACGATCTGAAAGGTAATTAGAATGACGAATTATGTAAAATGGTGCAGAGAGTGGAAAAAAGACTAATAAAAGAGAGATGCAGACATTGAGAGGGAGACAAAATATTGTTAACCTTTATGAAAATATCAAACAATATTACAGACCTATATATGTGTGTCTCTCTACATACATATACATCTATGTTGCACAAATATGTGTAGATGCGCGTGCGTGCACACACACACACACGAGTTCCAGAGATGAAAAAATAGGTGAAGGGGGAAAAGAAA
Source organism: Otolemur garnettii (assembly GCF_000181295.1). Lineage (NCBI taxonomy): Eukaryota > Metazoa > Chordata > Mammalia > Primates > Galagidae > Otolemur > Otolemur garnettii. The sequence goes on from NW_003852407.1 coordinate 14,961,387, forward strand.
AATATCTGAAGAAATTATGGTCTAAAACTTTTCAAATTTGTTCAAGAAGCTCATTAAATCTCACGTAGGAAATAAACAAAGAGAATGACATCAGTGCACACCATAACAAAATAGCTAAAAACTAGCGATAAGAGAAAATGTCAATAGTATTTGTTATAAACAGAAACAAAAAACTACGGCAGACATCCTCTCGGAAACTATACAAGCTGAAAGATGATGGCATGACATCTTTAAAGAGCAAAAAGAATTGTCAATCTAGAGTTCTATAACCAAGGAAAACATCCTTCAGGGAAGGAAGGGGAAAATAATTGTTTTTCCCTCAGTAAAGTGAAAGCTAAGAAAATTTACTGACGTCAGACCTACACTACAAAAAATGAGAAAGTTTTTTGGGCACAAGGGAATGATACTAGATGGAAACGTGCAGCTACTAAAAGAAAATGAAAATATTACACATGCTAACTTAGTTACAAATAACTAAGTAGGTAAATATAAAGGATATGCCGTGCAAATGGTAATTATTCCTAAACCTAAATCTGACTCCTAACATGGACTTTCTCTTCTCCAAAGGCAGAATTTGAGGGAGAGAGAGACAACATCTGATGTAGCATAAGAAATAGAGAGGAACAGAGAGGAGAGGAGGAATTAAAGCAGTGAGGGAAGAAAAGCAACATGAGGCCAGGAAAGCTATATTGAAAAAAAAATCACTTAACTATATTTCAAACTATTTTATTAAACCCTTTTAAGTACAAAGGACTCATTTTTATGTGCTGAAAACAGCAGATATGATTATCTTACATTAAACCAAAATGAGTTTAAATTCTATTACTAACAGATCAACCATGGAAAAATCACATCACATAAGAATGGACAAAATTATGATTGGGGAAAAGACTTTTGGGTGTGAAGTTGAATTTTGCTTTTTTTCTATCTTGGAGACTCATTTGTTTTCTAACACTTGTGTGATTAAGCACAGTGATCATTTCTTTTGATAGAAATATTTCTAATCTACCTATACCTGCTGAAGGAGATAACTTCAGCAAACATATTCATAAATCCCTACATGTGGAAGAACTTACCAGCAGTTTTTCAGTAGTTGTTGGGTGAGGCCTGAGCATTTACTTTTATTTTTTTATTATTTATTTATTTATTCGCAGTTTTTTTGGCCGGGGGCCGGACTTGAACACGCCACCCCTGGTGTATGGGGCCAGTGCCCTACTCCTTGAGCCACAGGTGCCGCCTATTCATTTTTTATTTTTTACATTTTTGGGGGACAGAAATTTGCTCTGTCAACCAGGTTGGAGTGCAGTGGCCTCATTCTGGCTCCCAACAACCTCAAATTCCTGGGCTCATGTGATCCTCCTGCCTCAACCTCCTGAGTAGCTAAGACTACAGGTCTGTGCTACCACTTCTGGCTAATTTTTCTTTCTTTCTTTTTTTTTTTTTTCTGTAGAGAAAGAGCCTCATTCTTGCTCTTGGCAGGCTAATTTTAAACTCCTGGCCTTAAACAATCCTCTGCCCAGGCCTCCTATGGTGTTAGGATTACAGACAGGTGTGACCCACCACATCTGGCCCAGAATTGACTTTTTTTAAAAAAGTGGCTAGGTGATAATGATGCTGCTGGCCTGGGGAACACATCTTGAGAACCACTGCACTAGCAAATGTGTTCTTACATGGTGGATAGATTCCATCTGGCTAGGGGCAGTAAGTGTTTAGCTCAGATGTTTTCGTTTCCTCACATCATACAATGGGTTCCTCCCCATGACTAATCTATATCTCAATAGCCATCATGGATCCTTCTCTGTGAATACTGGAACGAATATTTATTTGCCATTAAAGTAAATACCTTCTGTTTATACATTAAGGGTCTCTGATTTTGTGATCTATATTTAACTAATAAAAGAAAAACATATTTGGAATTCTTTTCACTTATTATGCTATCCTCTCTATTCATATTTTATATCCATTACTTTTTAATGTACCTTTTAGTTCTGCACAGTATCAGATGTTACTTCTTGTTCTACAGTGTTGCTTGAATGTTCTACTTCCTAGCTCATCGGAATTAGCTTTTATTTCAAGACCAAATATATATATGACAAGAACACACACAAATCTTTGGGATGCAGATTATTAACTTATTAGTAACAATGTTTCATTTCTCTATTCTTTAATGGTATTGAAGATACCTTAAAGCAAGTAGGGTATCTTACTTTTCACAAAGCTCTGTATCATCTAGGAGGCACATGAGATACAGCTAATAAAAGCCCTTTTAAATGGGTGAACTCAAGGATGTTTTTATATCCTTATAGATTTTATATCCATTATAGATTTAAGGGTTAAATCTAATTCATATAAGGAAAAGATAATGAAGGTAAAAGGCTGGTCCCACGTAACTGAGCCTACAGTAAAACCATGAAATTCAGTTCCTAGATTGAAAGACAAGACTTCAGGAAATGCTTCTGTTTTGGAGTTCTTAACTTAAATTTTTATTCCCTTTTATTACTTTGGGCCCTCAAAGTAAGTACTCTTTACAAGATTTTTATCACACATCAATTTGGGCTTACTTTGATTACAAGTTACAACATATCTTATAAAAAGTAGCTTCTCTTTCCCTCAATTTTCTCATTTCATATACTTTTTGGCTCATGAGGTTCTAGGCCTTGTCTTCCATATCATACCCAACTTCTTGAAAACAGCAAAAACCATTTAATACTGTATGTCTTATAAGTTTTATTACCAGGCACCTGTGCTCATGATACACTTTTTTTCTCCATAAACCTTCTCAGCTTTCTTAAGAATACCAATAAATTTGTATGCTGAAATCTAACAATTACATTTAAAAGATAGTTTTAGTGAGAAATTTCATTTGGAGCATTTCAAAGTAATAGGGAACACACTTATTCATCTATTATACAGCTCTAGAAAATTAGGGAAACTATATAAAACAACTGGTTTCAGTCAGTGAACAACAGGCAGCACAAGTTGATGAACCCTGCACAAAGGTAAACAAATGAGCTAATCCCTAAAATAGCCCTACATCTTTGTTTAGATAAACATTCAAGACTATGGTTCAGAATGAGCAATCCCAAGCAGAGCATAAGAGTCTTCTTGTAGAGTTCAGGAAAGCTGAGGTGGCCAGAATTACAGGTCAGAGTTCCAGAGAAGAGAAAGCTACATAGAAAAATGGTTGAGTAATCTGCATAGAAGCCTCCTTGAATTTTTGAAGCATACTGACTACATGTATGTAAAGCAAAACTCAGTCGCTTAGGAAAAGAACAATCAGGGAGTTATAAGCAAAACAATTTTCAGAAGTCACACAGGACAGGGACATGTTCAAGTTTCAATTGGCCAGAAAGATAGTCTTGGTCTATTCTCAGTCCTACTGAGAAACCAGGAAGAGTTAATAGTTGCTAGAGAAAAGACCATCCTGCATACTCGCCCTAACAAAGCTTAAACACAAGCCTTAAAAAGACCAAGCTTACCTAAAAATAACTTATATCCTTGGCAGAGAAAACACTCTGTAAAGGAAGACAACAAAATCCAGACACTCATTAATGTAAAAACCATGTTGATGAGCATCTAATAAAAAATTACAACACATATGATGAAATTTGATTAATCAGTCAACAGAAAAACACTTAAGAGATGATAAATGATGGAATTTGCACACAATCATTTCAGAAGGCCTATTATTAAATAAGCTCATCATGATTAAGAATTTAAAGAAAAATATAATGATAAGAGGAATGAAAGATATTTCACTAAATTATGTATAATAGATAAAAAGCAAAAAAACTGAAATGTTAAACCCTGGCTGTAAAAGTTTTAGGAGATTAAATGCTTCTAAAGACAAGCTCAGGGAACTTGAAGATAAGTCAATAGAAATCATCCAAACTGATACACCCAAAGAAAAAGATTAACATGAGGGAACAAACCCTCAGTGGTATGTGGAATGATAAGAAGTGATCTAAGATACATGTAACTGAATAGGTGAAGAAAAAAACAATTTGAAAAACATAATATTTAAAAATGTTCAAATTTGAAAGAACTAGAAGCCCATAGCCTCAAGAAGCCTAACAAAATCCAAGCAAGCAAAATACAAAGAAAACACCACCAAGGGAAATAACTACTACATTGCTGAAAACGAGTGATAAAAAGATCTTAAGAGTAGAAAGGTTAAAAAAGACATACAAGAGAATGGAATGACAGCAGAATCTTATTCTGTAAAAACATATATAAGCCAGAAGAAATGATACAATATTTTAAAAGTGGTTCGATGGAAGGGAAAAAAAAAGTACTAAGCCAGAATGTATAACTGACAAAAATTTCCTTTAAAAATTAAAAGTGAAATACATATTTTCAGACAAAAAAAAGATAATAAAATTTATTCCCAAAGACCTTCATGATCATAAACAAACAAATATATTTAGGCATAAATATCTGTCGT
>NW_003852407.1:14966281-14966637 GCF_000181295.1 Otolemur garnettii
CGTCATTGTTGTTTGGCGGGTCTGGGCTGGGGATTCGAACCCGCCACCTTAGGTGTACGTGGCTGGCGCCTTAGCCGATTGAGCTATAGGCGCCGAGCCAAGATGGTAGACTTAAACCCTACCAACTTGATAACTACATCAAGTATTAAGGATCCAAACACTTTGGTAAAGAGTCAGAGATGGTCAGAACTTCAAAACCCAGCTTGCACTATGAGAACCCTACTTTAATTATAAACATAGGGTAAAAGTAGAAAGGTGGAAAAGGACAGATCCTACAAGACTAATTATAAGAAATCAGGAGCTATATTAATATTATACAAAGTATACTTAAGAAGAGGTAATAATATAGGGATAAA
>NW_003852407.1:14966657-14967679 GCF_000181295.1 Otolemur garnettii
GTAGATCAAAATTCAATAGGTGCATAGAAGACCCATGGAAGACAACACCATAAAAATACTGACCTTACTGAAATATATTTAGAACATTCCATACATCTAATAATTACAGATAATATTATTTTTACATGCAGATGAAAGAGTGACCAAGATAAACCATTTCACAGAATATAAAACAAGTCTCAATAATTACAAAGAACGGACATGGTGGAAAGTATATTTTCTGACCACAAAGGAATTAAATTAGAAATAAAAGACAGAAAGCTACCTGAGACCTGCAAATATTTGGCAATCAAGAATCTTATAAATGACTGTAAACTATTCAAAGAGAAAATAACATAGATAATTAGAAAATATTTTGAAATGAGTCAAAATAAAAACACAGCAAATTTTGTGTAGCTCCACGCAGCTAACAGAGTTCTCAAAGGGAAATATATAGCTTTAAATGCTTATATTAGAAAAGAAGTTGCTCACGCCTGTAATCCTAGCACTCTGGGAGGCTGAGGCAGGTGGATTGCTTGAGTTTAGGAGTTCAAAATGAGCCTCAGCAAGAATGTGACCATATGTCTTCCAAAAATAGAAATACTAGCTAGGCGTGGTGATGTACGTCTACAGTCCCAGCTATTTGGGAGGCTGAGGCAGGAGATCACTGGAGCCCAGGAGTTTGAAGTTGCTGTGAGCTACGATGACACCATGGCACTATGCCCAGAGAGATAGACTGAGACTCAGTCTCAAAAAACAAAAAAAAAAACAAAAAGAAGTTAAGTTCCACATCCATAATCTAAATGCTCACCTTAGCAAGTTAGGAAAAGAAATGCAAATTAAAAGTGAAAAAGGTGAAGGAAAAATAAACATTAAGAGCAGAAATAAATAAAAACAAATAAACTCTAACAAAACTGTTTTATTTAAAAAACAATAAGATTGTTTAAGAATAAAAGAATAGGCTCAGGTGGCGAAGGTGCCAGCCACATACACCTAAGGTGGCGGGTTCGAATCCAGCCCAGTCCTGCCAAAACAACAATGAC
>NW_003852407.1:14968104-14979952 GCF_000181295.1 Otolemur garnettii
AAAAAAAAAAAAGATAATAAAGAAATACTATAAATACTTAATCCTACTATATAGAACATTTTAAATGAAATAAAAAAATTCCTTGAAGGCAGAAACTACCAAACTTAACTGAAGATAAAATATAAAATTTTAATACTCCTATGTAAATTAAAGAAATTGAAGTAGTAATTAAGAATGGTCTCACTGGCTCAGCACTCGCAGTTCAATGGTTAGGGCAACGGCCACATACACTGGGACTGGTGTGTTTCAACCTGGCCTAAGCCTGCTAAAACAACAATGACAACTGCAACAACAACAGCAACAACAAAAATAGCTGGGCCTTGTGGCAAGTGCCTGTAGTCCCAGCTACTTGGGAGGCTGAGGCAAGAGAATCACTTAATCCTAAGAGTTTGAGGTTGCTGTGAGTTGTGCCACCACAGTACTCTACGGAGGAAGATGTAGACTCTGTCTCAAAAGAAAAAAAAAAACCCAAAAAACCCATATATATTCTACACATATTCTCACAGGAAAAAAAAAAAAAAAAATATATATATATATATATATTCTCACAGAAAAAAATCCATTCCTAATGACTTTAGTGGTGAATTCTATCAATCATTTAAGAAAAATCATACATGGACTCAGAAAACAGGAAAAGTTTTCATTTCATTCCAACTCATTTCCAAAACAATTTGCAATTCATTTATTAAAGCCAGAATTAATCTAATATCCCAAATCAGACAAAAGCACCAAAGGAAAAGAAAACTACAGATCAAAATTCCTCATAAACATGGATGATGTTAAAATATAGAGGGGAAAAAAAAAGGGATGTTGCAGAAATAACTAGACAGTCAGATGCTCCTTGCCATGGTGCTGCCAAAGTGTCCATATACAATCATAGTCAGCTGCAGTGCAGAGAAACTAAACCCACTATTCACAGATGTTCACAGATATGAATACCACAAAAATGAATCTTCATTCAGAAATGTAACATTTAAAAGCTTTGAGGTATAACTAAGAATGGGAAAAGCTGGAATCAAGTTTACTGCTATCTTTGCAGTAAAATGACAAGTAAAAATTCAAGGCAAATTTTAAGTAGTCTCTCTCTGGTATGAAAAAATGTGATGATCATCTGCATTTAAAGTACAGAAGAAGAAAGTATCATAAAGTGTTAGCAGTGGTATTTAGTGACTGCAGAGCTCACTTGTTTACTGTAAGAGTTATGCAACAATATGCTCAAATTATTTGCCTGATGGGCTATGGAAATGCTATTCTAAGCCAACAGAATGTAGGATGGCTTATATTTTCATGAATATTTTTTCATCTTAACATAACTCTCATCTCCCAAAACAACAATTTTGTAACAACTTAATGAGAACAAAACCGTAGTAAGAGAACATCTCTTTCTCTTACCTTCAGATTAAAAATACAGAATTGACAGGTCTCCAGGTTCCTGAAACTGCCATGTGAAAATACGATGTATCTTGAATACATTGTGAAAGTATCTAGAAAGTATTTTTAGGGAGTTTCTCTCTTGCAGATATATGCATTTTAACATCCAAAGGTCTTTAATTTCCAGGTTGTATTATTAAATAGCAGGTACTTTGCTGTCTTAACAGTACACAGAACAACCTGTCAGCCTGTTCAGTTTTCCAAAATGATCATGTAGTTCTCCTAAGACTGCAACACCATGTTGAAACTTCAGCTACTTTTCATTTGAAAGCTAATGCTAAAATTTCAATTAGGAGTACGTTATCAAGGGGCCAAAGAGGGCTCTAATCCCAGTGAGTGTTCATATTATTCAAGTTTTGAAACAAAAATCTATATCCTCTTTCTCTGAATGTTACTTATGTTTCATCCATTAAGAAATTTATCCAAAATTTTTTTATCAGATTAGAAAAGAAGTTGACAATTCTTACGTTTCTGAGTGTTAGCAACAGCTCTGCCTTTCTTAAAATCATCTCCTACCTTAATGAGACACATACTTGCATTTTTGCCAGACAAAGTGTCAAGTAATTCCTCAATTAAAAAAAAATCATTTATGGAGCATTCATGCTCTAACTGCTTCTAGGCTAACTCTCAAGAAATTATCTTCTTCACACCAAAACAAATGCAAAGAAATCCTGCCAACTACTTTTTAGAAGCTGTGAAATGCCATTTCTCTGGTCAAAACTTGGTAGTTGTGCTACGGGCATTTTTTTCTTCCTTAAAAAGAAAAGTTTCTCATACAATAGATTTCATTACAGGACTGTATTGATTGAAACTAGTTTCATTGCCACTAATGTTCTGCCTAATTTTAAAGATAACATAATATTGAACAGAATAATGTGTTCTATTAATAACATTTTATTGAAAAGAGTAAACTGATTTATTGCATTTGTTTGTCCAAATAAGCAACCAGATTATTTGCCATAAATCTTCTTGAGTCTAAACAGAAGGCTGAGATGCAACTTGATAAAAATAAAAAGTTATCATAAAACATAATGAAAAATCCAATTTGAAAATTAAACAGTGCACTGCCCAGCTTCATGCTTTGTTTAGGGTCTGAAGCTTGCAATGAAGATGAAAGAGCTGCTCTAGTTTAGTTAAAATGACTATTGTGAGTCTTCATTTGGGAGAGCCTACAAAAATAATTAAAATCTTTTAGGAGAAGTCTGGCCATTTAGCTCCTGAGGCAATTCATTCTAATCTCATTGTTTATATACTTTAAAATAAGTACCTTATTTTTTATTTAAAGATATTTTAAAAGTTGAACTTTGTTTTGTGGGGGTGAGAGAGGCCAGAAGTTAACACAAGACTTGTACCCGCTGACTAAGATATTTCTCCCTGGAGCTTTAGTTTTCAATAAGCCTACCCAAATCTGTTTCTACATGTGTATGTATAAACAGGAACATACGTAACACAAATTATTTCCAGCAGGTGATATCTTAAAGGATGCCATAAGGCCACTCCTTTAAGAAAGGTAATTCAAACACCATTTGGAAGGCAACCTTTGGATTTCACAGCCAAGGGAAAAGATTATATTCTACTACATATTTGCCAGTAATTCTATATAAGCTGATTTCTCTCAAGTAGAAACTGTTACTCTTTTACATTATTTACCATTTTGAAAAATTCTTGTTTTTCTAAATTTATGTATGGCATTCTTAATATTAGGTAGTCTAACTTGTGCTATAATCTTTCAAATTAATTTTGTAAAAGAAGATATTTGAGTTATTTTTAAGAAATAGCAATGCTGGCAGCACAAAGTTATAAGCAGTATTACAGAAATTGCAATATAGATATTAGCTTTCATATAGGCTAGATTTAAGAGTTCAACATTTAAAGAACTTAAATTTATTAACCTACATTCAAGCATGCAATTACACTCTGGCTTATGGAACACCCACCACCTAGGTAATCCTTCATCTACTGTGTAATACGTCATAATTTATTTAAATACTCTCTTATTAGTGGAAATTTAGATGCTGTGCTGACTATTGAGGCTAGGCTCACTCCACCTCAGTCTTACCCTCCACATAATTATAAAATTTGAGAAGTTACAAATCACCTATTCCAGACTCCTTTTACAGCCAGGGCTCTGATGCCTACTTCATATGACTTTGAGGGTCTCCTTTTTGTTTGTCTCTTCTGGCAAGGACAATGGTGAAAATATAAAATTCTCTCCATCAGTGACACCTTCGTGAACATTTTTTCAGAGTTTTTTGGGTAAGAAGAAGCAGGTGTGCAGTAGCAGAAGCTACAATGACCTGTGGGCCTGGCTCCTTATCCCCTAAACTTCATTAATGGGAATCTATTCTACAGTTTCCTGGATATTCAGAGACAGTTGTGGTTCCAGGAAATAAACTGCTGTTAATTCCAACATAGCTCCAGTGCTGGTCTCAGACTATAATTCTCCCATTATATTAGTGCTACACTGTTCTGAAGTCATTACTGGAAGTATAACCCAGAATCTACTTCTTTAGCTCTTTCAAAGCTTTTATAACACTTATTTTCTAGTACTAAACTCCCTCCTGATCAAAATGCCTACAGCAGTGATTTTCAACCTGTGGGTCATGACCCCTCTGTAACAATGAAAATACATCCTGTGTATCAGATATTTACATTACGATTCATAATAGTAGCAAAATTATAGTTATGAAGTAGCAACGAAAATAATTTTATAGTGGGGGTCACCACAACATGAGGAACTGTATTAAAGGGTCGCAGCATTAGGAAGGTGGAGAACCACTGGCCTATAGAATCATTTCTGCTTCCTGTTCTGAACTCTGACTGACAATCTTTTGTTATTACTAACAATGCATTCATTTTTCCTTGTTCCAAATTAAGGTATAATTTATGCACAATATTTTTTCTTAGTATATAATTTTCAAGTTCATGACTGAAATGAAGATCAGTCATTCTTAATTTTTAGGAATTTCATCCTACTAAAAATTTCCCCATGCTCCCTGGTAATCAATCTCTTCCCCATCTTCAGCCCCTCATGTGTTTCTGTCTCTGTAATTTTCTTTTTCTGCAATGTCATACAAGTGGACTCATAGAGTATATAACCTGGGTCTAGCTTCATCCACTTAGCATTTGAGATTCATGTACATAGCATGTGTATCCATAGTTTGTTCTTATTTCTGCTGAGTAGGACCATTTGGATTACTTCCTGTTTTTAGTGAGTATTAATAAAGCCACTGTAAACACTCAAATACCAGCTTTCAGGTAAAGATATACTTTCATTTCACTTGGGTAAAGACCTAGGAATTAATCCAGGTGGAAATCTGGCCTGGATTAGAGTGAGAATAGTGAAGGTGGCAAAAACTTAGTAGAGGTTGGAATAGACTTAGAAGAACAGACTGGATTTGGACATGGATTGGATCTGGGGTGTGGGAGAAAGCAAGAAATCAATTATGATCCTAAAGATTTTTTTCCTTGAAAAACAGGAAGATAGGAATGCTATTTACTGAGTTAAGTAGATGAGTCAGTTGCAGGTTTGGGAGGAAAATCAAGAGTTCATTTTTAGGCATACTAATTTTGAGATATTAGTGGGGTATTAGTGGATACATCAAGTATATATTTACTGTTTCCTTAATTAGATGGAAACTCTTTAGGATAGAATCTATGTTTTACCAACACACAGTTTCCTACAACAGCAAGGAAATGGAGTAGATTTGGAAGTGTTTTTCAGCCCCCAAATGTCTCCAGTGAGAAGTGGGCTGTCACAGGAACAAATTTACAAATGTGCTAAGCTTCCTGTATCCCACAAATGGCTACTTTTAGAGTACCTATAATTTGGGTGAAAACTTTGTATGGCATTGCTCTGTGACACCCTAAACCAACATGTATATAAGAAAGACAAAAGAAAAAACAAAACAAAACTCCACAAAAACACTTTCTTAAAAACATGAGCAATTTCGTGGTTAGGAAATTTTTCTATGTTGAATTTTTCATTTTTTGTTTCTGTCAGCTATTGCTATATATATTTTTCTTAGGTTAGACAAACAGCTTTAGTCCCTTAAATTGTAGTATGGCATGATCTCAAATGACAGTGTCATTCTAATCATAGAATTTTAGTCTTGATGTTGTCTCCATAATCAGAAAAGGATCTCAAAGAGCACAATCTCCATTATCTCTTATTCTTCCACAGTATAGACACTGGCTTATGGCTATCAGCTGCACTTTTGTGGATCTGCAATGAAGACTAAAGCAGTTTGTTAAGTCTCTATGTGATTCAAGCTAACTGCAGATCTGGTGGAAGTTTAAGTGACCAAATTCTGACACCAGAATGGATATTTTCTAAAAGCAACAGAATAGTACCTCATTAAAAAAAGATCCACAAAATGGTATCAGATCCTTTTAAGAGATCTTTAATATCTCAACAGACAAATTTATGACAATAGCGAGCAATTTTGAGGTTTGGCCAGAGTTTATACTTCTCTACTCACCAAGTATATTCTCCATAAAATATCTTTTCTGCTCAGATCACAGTAAGGTTTTCCTTGTTCTTTTCAAAGCTAAAGGCCTCTTTATAGCCTAATCTTTATGACTCACAGTTTCTGATAAATACTCTCAGAGCATAAGGAACTATGCGAGGAAAGAGAAACAAATGGCTTAATTAGTTACAGGTATTTTCCTTTCCTCATAATAATGTGTTGGGAAGTACATAGTCTGGGGCTACTTTACAGGCTCTACAATGTCACTGGCAACTTCACTTCCTTCTATCATTTGCCTCAGACATAGACTTGCCACCTTTTACTCAGAATACGGCTGCTCGGTCTCCAATATTAGGCCAGCATTCTACAGAGTAGGGTCTTCTAACTTGGCCTACTGACTATGGCCCATAATTCTTTGTTCTGGTGACTTTCCTACATGCTGTAGGAGATTAGCAATATCCTGGCCTCTACTTGCTAGCTGCCAGAAGGAATTCCCAGTTGTAACAACCAAAAATGTCTCCAGATACTGCCACATGTCCCTTGGGAAATTTGCCCTTGGTAGAGAACTGTTGCTATGGAGAAAAAAAGAAAATGGACAAAGGACAAAAAGAGGAATGACAGTGGATCTTGCTACATCCACCCCTTGTCCCTGGCCTTCTGTCCTCTTAATGAGATTTCTTAGAAGCCCCATGAAACAACTTTTACTTTCATCTCACGGGCCAGAATTGTACCCCAGTGCCATGTCATCTGCAAAGGAGGTTGGGTAATACAGGTTTTAATTCGGGACAATGTTGGTCTAAGATTGGCATTCAGTTAAGAAGGAAAGATGGATAGATAGGGAAATAGCATTACAGTATTTTATTTTCAAGATGATTTTGTTCTGCTCTTTAAACTAACATTCTTTAGTGTACTCTTGCAAACGATCCTAAGGTTTTAAAAAGAAGTTTTACTTTCATTTGTGTCTTATAGAGAACTTATCAATGGAACAATTTTCAGAGGTTGCCTTTTCCCATAGGAATTGTTACACCTTTCTGATTCTTTGTCTATAATCTCCTTTTCATTTCCTTCTGGGACTCCAATGACATGAAAGTTAGACCTTTTAATGTTATACCAAAGGCCCTTAAGGCTCCATTCAATTTTTTTTTCTCTCTTTTCTTATGACTAGACAATTATCTTTGACCCATTTCAAGCTCACTGACCCTTTCTTTTGTCACTCCATTCTGATGATGAACCTACCTATTCATTGAATTTTTTATTTCAGATATTCTATTTGCCAGTTCCAAAATTTCCATTTGGTTCTTTTTTTTTTTTTTTTAATAGATTCTGCTTCTCTGCTGAGAACTTTTATCCACTAGTCTTAAGTGTATTTAACCTTTATGCTAAGGAGAACTGCTATAATAGCAGCTTTAAATCTTTGTTTGATAATTCTAAAATCTAGGTGACCTTGGCATTGACGTTTGTTCATTCTCTTTTCCCTTGAGAACTGGTTATAATTTTCCTGTTTTCTGTAGGCAGTATAATTTTGAATTATACCTGCACATTTTAAATTTAATTATATGTGGTAGCCAATTGGTCCAGTTGGTTAGACGTGGTGCTAATAATAAATGATATGTTGTGATTATAGGCTCTGACTTGCAATAATGCTCTACAGCTGTGGCCCCAAATACCTGGCCAAAGACTGGTACCAGTCTGTGGCCTGTAAGCAACAAGGCCGCACAGCAGGTAAGCTAAACTTTATCCATTTTACAGCCACTCCCCATCCCACTCTCCATTGCTCACATCACTATGCCTAAATTCTGCCTCCTGTCAAATAAACGGGGGCATTAGATTTTCCTAGGAGCACAAACTCTACTGTAAACAGTGCACATGAAGCATGAAGGTTGCATGCTCCTTAAAAGAATCTAATGCCTGATGATATGAGGTGGAGACATAATGCATTTGAATTATTCTGAAATCATCCCCTCCCAAGACCCCAGTCTGTGGAAAAATTTTCTTCAATGAAACTGTCCATGGTGCCAAAAAGGTTGGTGATTGCTGGACTAGAGAATATTTGTTGTTTGAGGCGAAAATCACATACGTTAGGTTCAGACCACAAGTTCTTTCTCACCTTCTCTGAGCAGTGAGTTCAGTTCTCAAAGATTCTGCTACAATGCCTTGGGTTTATCTTGTGCATATGGAGCCTACTTGCGTTACATACAGAATGAGGAACCACCTTCCTCCAGAGCTCTCTTGTCTAAGATTTTCCCCATACTTCTTAGCTCACTGGAACCCTTTTTCCTGGCTTTGCTTCCAAACAAGACAAGGTTTCTCTTGTAGCACTGCAGCTACAGGTTGGCAACTGGGATGGTCTTAGGAGCAAAGTTGGGCAAGGGAGAAAAAGCATGGGGTTGTGCCTACATTCTTTAGAATGCAAGCCTTATTTTCTTAATTACTCTAGTCTAAAAAATGAGGTTTCTACACGGATTTTAATTTCCAGTGCAACTGCTGCCCAGCTCTATGACTGGAGGCAAAGTCATAAGAAAAAAGAAAAAAAAGCCAAAAAAACGAGGAAAGTCTCTTCCACACATGTTGTCCCTAGAAGTTTTGATTCCCCATCATCACCTGCCTGCTTTTGTTTACTTACATAGTTCCTTTTGTATTTTGTTTAGAATTTTTAGTTCTAATCAGTAAAAAGGTTGGCTATAGTGGGCTTACTCCATCATGGCAGGAAGCTCTACCTTCATGCTTTATTTTGAATTACCTTCCTTATACCCAAAACCTTTTATTTTTATTATTATTATTTTTTGGTCAGGGCTGGGTTTGAACTCGCCACCTCTGGCATATGGGGCGGGGGCCCTACTCCTTTGAGCCACAGGTGCTGCCCTAGTCAAAACCTTTTATAACTTTTGGTGGCTTAATTTAGTTAGAAGTTTTTATTGCTCTTCTTACTTTTAGGAAGTGTCCTAATTTTACTTCTCATCAGATTGTCTCCTCTTATACTGTTTATCACTGAATTTCTAAGAACTTTCCAGAAATTATGACTTGGAAAATCACAGGTACTTTGACGTCTTAGGGGGTAGGTTACCAACATGCTTTCTTCCAACTGTTCCCTCATTTGTTTTATCCTTGCATTCATTGGCTCCTTAAAATATCTGTTTATTCTTTTGGCTGTACAACTAGAAGGCATACAAGCACTATACTGATATTAAAACAAGCATGAGTGATGACAATCACAGTCACTGGATGCCTTCTCAATACATGTGTGTCTCTTTGATGACTGTAAGGAATGCCAGGTAGGAGGTATGTGCTGAGAGCAGCTGTTTCACAAATGATGTGTGGCCAGTTGTCTTTGCCCTACTGGTTAAATCTCAAATGCAATTTTCCAAACTAGATACAGTTTGAGATCTCAATTCTAAGAAGCCAAGACAAAATATATGTTTAATCAAAGCAGATTGAAGTTCTGATGTTCTGGACAACAAGTGTCCTTTCCTTGGGATTAAATGGTCTGCCAGATGCAAAGTAATACTCAGAGCTGAAGTGGGAGAAGCTAGTAAAGGAAGAGACGCTCTGCTATTTTGAAAAATTCCCAGCAACAGATGCTAGTCTCAAGAAACCTTAACAAACAAATGAAGTAAACAATATGTAAGCACATTACTTAAACCAATCTCTTTGACTCTTTTACTATTGCTCAGGCATTACTCTTTAGAGATTTGTTATGAGCAATAACAAAAACCGTATAAGCAACAGTTATCATTTGCTGAATACCCACCTTGCAGGTACTCTATCATGTGTTTGATGTGCCTAATTAAAGAATAAAGACAGTTTTATTATTTTTTTTCACCTGAATGCCACTAAAAACCAAGATTAGAAATTTACAGAACTGGGCAGCACCTGTGGCTCAAAAGAGTAGGGTGCCTGCCCCACATACTGGAGGTGGCCAGTCCAAACCCAGCCCTGGCCAAAAACTGCAAAAAATAATTTACAGAACTAAGAGAACATTTTTAGATTATTTGATATTAAATTTTTGAAAAACTTTAAAAATAATAAAAGAATGCTTTATTTAATTTACTACAAACTAAGCATCTGTTTTAAACATAAACTTTTTGGGGGGCGTAGGGTAATTTGCAAGGTTTTAGGAAGTTGACACCCCATAGCTAGCTTTTACGACAGCCAGAGAAGCTAACCATATAAACCAGAACACAAAATATCAATAGGCAGTGAAAAGAAAAAGAAGGAAGAAATCAAATGTATTTCTTCCTAAATCACAAATGTTAAAATAAAACAATCATCAAAATGAAAAAGGAATTATATTTATAGCTGTTTGAACAAAAGGAGCCAGGCTGCTAGTGGGTCATATGGTAAAGACAGACTAAAGTACTTCCTCAAGGATTCTCTACTATTCTTCCTGCCAAAGTAACTTTTCAGGAGAAGAGTGGGGAACAAAAGGGGAAAAGCTAATAAAAAGCAAGGAGTTGCATACTGGAAAGTCAAACATCACCCAGGAACCCCAGAATGGCTTCCTTCCACTTGACATCTTGTGGTGTCACAGACACAGATGAAAAAGTAAATCCAATATGAGTGTCCAAGTTAGATATAGGCAGTGTTCTAACTGATCCAAATGTTTAACTCCAGACATCGGAATTTTCTTCCTAAAAAATGCCAAGAAAATGCATGCTATCTTCAGCTTCCCAATGTAGTTAAGATGGGATGAAACATATATTATTATCTCTCTTAGGATTAGAAAAAAATTAAAGTGTACAGCAAAATAAGGAAGTTATCTCAGAGAAAAATTCTCCAGCTTTTTTTGATCTGCAAGTGTTAATGCCAGAACTCTAATATAGAAACACAGAGTACGCCCCCTTCCGCCTACTTATCCCAACTCCATTTATGTACTTTTTCTTGGCAAGGGTTGGTATACTAACTGGAAGCCTTAAGCTGTGGTAAGATATTTATTTTTCACATTATCTTCTCAGAGCTTTAAAGAAAAAGAACCCAAATATTTATTTATAGTTTTTAACATTTAAAGCCCTTTTAGCAGACTCAATAATCAATCAGAATAAACATAAACATTCTCATCCACTCCAATAACAGCCAAACAACTATGTTAGAATCGTGACTCTACTCGTTATAGCTGTAAGTAATTGACTTTGGGAAAGTTATTTAATCTCTCTGACCTCCATAAAAAAGGATAATAATGGTGCCTACCTCATAAGGTTAAAGCAAAAATTAAATATGTCAATATATATAAAGAGCTTAAAATAGTATCTAGTAGGGGTGTTATGTAAGTGTGGACTATCACTGTTATGCTATTATTAGAGTAAGTACGAGGCATATGCAAGGGGACAAGTGAAAAAGGAATAGATTTTAGAGTCCTCCAGTAGTTTGAATAGCATGCCTAATACTAACTGTGTAACACTGGACAAATGATTTAACCTTGTATAAAGGAGACAACGATACCTACTTAAGACATGTTCAGAATTAACAAAATATAATGTCAAGCAAATGGCACAAAGAAGTGACCAACAAATAGCAATAATCGTTATTTTCACTATCACTCAACTTCTCCCAAACAATAAGCAAGTCTCTTGCTCCCCATAGAAGCTGCAGACTTTTCGCTGAGTTCTATAACGTAAACCAGAAAAATGTAAATTAAATTTTACTGAAAATCTCTAATGAAAGGAGAGCTTTCTTATAACACCCAGAAAAGAAAAAAAATAGGAGAAGGTTATACTTATCTAAAGTTTTTCCATATCCATTTATATGACAAAAAGCAAGGAATAGTTCCCTGCTTGAGGCTTAAGTAAGAACATACATCTATGCAGCCATTAAGATGGAGACTTTACCTCCTTCATGTTTACATGGATGGAGCTGAAAAATATTCTTCTTAGCAAAGTATCTCAAGAATGGAAGAAAAAGTATCCAATGTACTCAGCCCTACTATGAAACTAATTTATAGCTTTCATAGGAAA
>NW_003852407.1:14981524-14983062 GCF_000181295.1 Otolemur garnettii
AAAAAAAAGGTATCTAATATACTCAGTCCTATTATGGAACCAATTTATAAGCACTCAAACACTTCCATATCAAAGCTATAACCCAACTACAGCCCAAGATGAAGAGGAAAAAGGAGGGGGAGGGAGGAGAATGGGTGGAGGGAGGGTAATTGGTGGGACCACACCTATGGCGCATTTTATAAACTTACATGTTAAATCTACGAAGGGTAGAATATAAATGTCTTAACACAGTAACTAAGAAAATGCAGTAAAGGCTATGTTAACCAGTTTGATGAAAGTATTTCAAATTGTTTATGAAACAGCACATTGCACCCCATAACTGCATAAATGTACACAGCTATGATTTAATAAAAAAAAAAGAAGTAGACAATATGATTTAGAAGAAGATAAAATTTTTAAAGGTGTTTAAAAGAAATAAGGTATATAAGCTAAAATAACCAGAATAAGGCTTTCCACACTCTGGACTATGGAAACCACATGCAGTAGTAGAATTAAATAGATCACAGGTTTTCAAAATTATGGTGTTAAAAAAACACATGATGCTATGGTCAACCCATTATGCTCTGTCATTAAGTGGCTATGTGAACTCAGTGCCTGCGTTTCCACTTCTGTGAATGAAGAGGCTGGGTGAGATGAACAGTTCTCACCTAGGGTGCACTCAGAATCACCTGGGGAGGGACCAGCTTTGCACACACCACATGTCTGGAGTCCAGTGCACTGAGATTATGACTCCTGGTTAGATGTATTACAGAGAAGTTCCCTGTCACTGAAGAAGATGTTCTGAAAAATTCTTTCAAGTTTCAACACTTGAAATACTTCCACAACTTCAATACTTCAAACAACAAAAAAATAAGTATAATTATACTCATCCAACAGAGACCCAGTGTGAACTTTTCTTTAGGTCACCTTCAAGCATACCAGGGACAGGCATAGAAGAGATTTATTCCACTAACCAGTGTTTCTCAAATGAATGAATGTAACTGTGTATTGTCATGAGTTAAATTTTCTAACTCAAATTGAGTAGGTAAATTTCCACTAAACTAACAGAGGCTATAAATTTTCTCAGTGTGTGAAGTTTATAAAAATGGGTTCATAAGTTATAATATTCTTAAGCCTATCCTAAATGTCCAGCTGATTGATATTCTTCAGTTTCCCATCATTGTTTCAGTTCCACCATCACAGATTCATAGCCTTAGCATTCCTTTTTTTCAACTCTTCTATTTTCAGCATTTGAAAATTAATAAGCATGGAACTAAAAATATACACATTTATAGAAGGAAATAAAATAGAAAATAAAACATCTCTGTGCCTAATTTCTAGTCCCACTCCTCAGAACTAACGATATCCTAGTTTTCTATTTCTGAATTAGTATCTTAGTGTTACCTCTGTAATTTTAAATATGTTTAGGCTTCTATTTCTTCACTTATAGCTACATATTTTATTAGGCAAAATCTAGTGTCTTCCTCACTATGATAGAATTTAACTCACTTATACTATATCCTTTTAAAGTTGATCTCAGTTATGTCTTTGTCTTTAGT
>NW_003852407.1:14985311-14994846 GCF_000181295.1 Otolemur garnettii
TTTTTTTTTTTTTCCTGAGAGCATACATCTCCTAGGCATTTATGGTTAGTTTTTGTTGTTGTTGTTGGCAGAGGGAGGAATAAGGGAAGAAAAATTTCAAGACTCAAGTAATAAAAGCCTGCATCTTAATTGCCTATGATAATGAAATGATTTAAGCCATGCTCTACCTAACAGTATACTATCCAGCTATAATAGAAAATGCAAAATGTTAAGTGACAAATACAGAATCCAAATTGTAAGTACACTACTATTAGAATTACATTTTTCAGATATACAAGTTAAGAATTAGAAGGATTGTGGATGTTTTTCTTAACCTGTTTTCCGAATTTTCTATAATATAAATTACTTTTAAAATTTAAAATATTTAATTATAAAATAATGACTATGAATGAATAGAAAGAATAGACAAGAATGAGGAGTAAGGGGAGCTACTAATTTTTTGGAAGCTCTAGAAATCACTGTTAGCTGTTTATACAATGAGCTGTGTCAACTGAGGGCAAGGCAAAGGTTGCTATTCCTATCACCAATATCTGCTGTAAATGTATGAGTAACTTTTACTCTCAACATAGCACCTGTAATTTATCAATATCTATAACTTTAAAACTTTTTAAATATTCTTTGTGCACACATTTCTACTTAAAGAAATTAACAAATAGAAAAACTTGCAGATATATTCAAAGTTATGTGCACAAGGATGTTCATTACGGTAATCTTTGTAATACCAGAAAATCAGAAAGAATACAAATATATATTAATATATACATATTATTGATTAAGGAATTATACAACCATACACATACACTAAAATACTGAATGGGTCTTACAAAGGATGCTGCTAATACACATATGTACTCTGGAAAGCCTATGTGCATATTAAGTAAGAAAATGTAGTTGCAATAATTGTATATACAGTATTAAGCCATTTTTTCATTAAAGTATTAAACACTGCATAGAAAAAAATATAGAACAATATACATTAAGTTACTAGTAGTTATTTCTGAGGAAGGAGAATACAGAGGACTTAGAATATAACACATTTTTAATTCCTCTTTAAGACCAGAATGCATTAGTTTAACAAAAACAAACAATAAACTGTCTTCAAAGTAATAAACTATCAACAAACTATGTTTTTAAAATATCTTTTTTTTTTTCTGGTTCATATTCCTAATGACTAAAACTAATCTTCCCAGCAATTTCTAGAGTTCCTGGAATGCTGTCTTCTCAATGATTGAGAGCAACCAAAGAGTCATGCTGGATGGGAATAAAAGGAGAAGGATTTGGAAAGAAAACTGAGGAGGCAGCTTCTGTTAGCCCCTCTAGATTTACCTCCATAGTACAGGTACCTCCTAACATACTTTGTGGAGCCTCGTTGAAGAGCAAGTGAGTCTAGATGGAGTACATCTCTAAATTTAGGCAGCAATTCTGATGAACCAAAATAACATTTGAACACAGCAATTCATTTTATGAAGTGTCCTTTTCTCTTGTGCTTTTAAACCAAATGAATACTGGTGGCTACAAAAATTTTATCTTCAGAAGATAAAAAAAAAAACTCTTTTATTAACCAACCTCAGTTTTATTCTCAATGTGGTTAATTTTGGTGAGTACAGTTCCCCAGTACTGAGAGAAATGAAACCTATATGTAATAATCCCTAAATTGACATAATAATTCAGGCTGAATGTCATAAACAAATAAAAGACAAATAACACAACATAAGGGCATTTCCAAATAGATATTTTTTTCCTCTAGAATCTACTTCACAATCTAGATAAAATCAATTACAGCAACAGCAAGGATAGGGAAGTTGTTATATAACATTTATTACATCTAGTTACTGTTCTTTTTATATTTACTAACTCATAAGATACCCCATCACATATGTTCATTGTTCTCCATTTTGCAGGTGAGAAAATTAAGTCTCAGTGAAAGTTATAGTAAGCACTAGAGCTTACTGATAGAAGACCAAGCATTTTGGCTCTAAAGCCCAAGTTCTTAAGTGGCATTCGGGAGGAATCCTTGTGGAATGGGAAGAAAAATATCCATTAAACTGTAAGCACTAGAGCAAGACTATAATCAATACTCCAAAGCATAATTTAAGGAAGTAGAATAGTATAGTTTGCAAATGTGGATTTATACAATCTATAGTACACACAGTGGGTTTTAAATAAATGCAGTTTTAAAATAACTATGAATTATATTTTAGAATAAAAATTAGATGTCTAACATTTCCAAGTTATGGTGATGGTTGTCTATATATCGACTGCCAGGATAGTAAATTGTTGCAGAGTAAGTCAATGAAGTTTGCACACTGGGCTACCTGTACCCATTAAGAGGCATGGTAAAAATATCCAAAACATGTAAATTTCAGGTTTTATAACTGTTTCTTCAATCTGTATGCACTTACATAAAGATGTTACATTTTAAAACATATCAAAGTAACATATCAAAGTTTTCTGGAAAAAAGATTCATAAAAAATTATTTTTAGAAACTAGTATTTAGTTTACAGGCATTACAGTAGATTGCTCTTATATGTAACTTCATTCAAGTTTCTATGGTTTTGAAAATACAGTTAACATTTAAAGCCTGTGTAATGTGTCATTAAAAATAAGTTAAAACAGGAACATTTCCACGTTGTCAGGAATATTCCATTTGTAACGATAATAGCTATAATAACTGCCTACAAGTTTCTTTTGTGAGCATTAAATATATCATGAACTGTAAAATCTAAGAGGAAAAGACAGAGCTAAATGAGGACTGGACAATTTGCTCTGATAGCAGTAATGCCAGGCGGTTAGAACTCTTCAAGGAAAACCATGCAGTTCTTTTTTTTTTTAAACAGCGCTACTGAGATGCAATTGACATGCAATAAACTGCACATATTTAAAATGCATGAATTATTACAATTTTGGCATATATATATGCCCATCACCATAGTCAAGACAATGAGCATATTATTCATCTTCAAAAGTCTCCTGTCCCTTTCTAGTCTCTTAGGTCCATTCCCCTCCACCCGCACCTGCCCAAGCAGGCAAACACTCACCTACCTTCTACCATTTAAGATTACTTTGTTTTTTTAAGAGATTAACATTAATGAAATCATACACTACATAGTCATCTAAGTCTGGATTGTTTACCCCAACTTAATTATTGTAACATACTTCCTTCACATTGCCAATAGTATTCTGTGAATACCACAATTCCTCTATCAGTTCAGCTACTGGTAATACTTGGTTGTCTCCAGTTTGAGCGTGAGGCTATTAAAAAATAAAGCTGCTGTGAACACTAGTATATAGCTCTATTCTTTCATTTATTTTTGAGTTAATACCTAGTAAAATGGCTAGATTGTATGACAGCTCTATGTTTGGCACTTTGTTAAAAAAAGTTAAGCTATTTTGGTTGTACAATTTTACATTCCAATCATCAGTGCATGTAGGGAAAGCCTATTTAACCTGGGCCATTCTCACAGCTATGAACTGATACATTATTGTGATTTCAATGTTCATTTTCCTAATAACTGATGTTAAGCATCTTTTTTCAATTTCTTCTTAAGGATTGTGCTTTTTGTATTGTATCTAATAAACCTTCTGGTATTCTATCTAATAAATCTAAGATTAATCCAAGTTTGAAAGGTTTTGTCCTGTTTTCTCCAGAGTTTGAGTTTAGGTTTATTATTATTTATTTCTATGATCCTTTTTGAGTTAATTTTTGTTTATATAGGAAGGGATGGATCCAAGTTAATTTAATTCTACCTTTTTGTGAGATATACATAAGGATATCTACGTGTTGAAAAGAATATTCTTTTTAACAGAATGTCACTTGCATCTTTGTCAAGAAATCAATTAGGCATATTGTTTGAGTACACTTCTGTGTTCTCTGCTCTGCTTCACCAATTTATTTGTCTGTCTTTGTACCAGTACGATACATTTAGGTTTAGAATAAGACTGACAAGTCATGTTAGTACTCTGAGTTTATTCTTTTTCAACATAGTTTTGGTTATTTTAGGGTCTACACATTTCTACATAAACTTTAGAATCAACTGGTCAATCTTTACAAAAATGCTAGCCAGGACAGTGATTGAGATTGCAGTGAACCTTTAGATTACTTTCAAGAGAAATGACATCTTAACAGTATCATGTCTCCTAATCTCATGAATATGGATACCTCTTCATTTATTTAGGTGTTCTTTAATTTCACTCAGTAATATTTTGTGCTTTTAAGTGTATAGGTCTTTGATACTGTCGAATTTATGTTTACATATTTCCTATTTCAAAATGTTCTATAAATGTTATTGCTTTTAAATATTCAATTTCTGATTGTTCATAGCCAGCACATAGAAATACAACTGATTTTAATGCATTTATGTCATATCCTGTAACTTTGTGAAATTCATTTATTAGTTCTAGTGATCTTTTTGTGTAGAGTTCATTGAATATCTCTCTATATGATCATGTTGTTTATGAATAAAGACAATTTTACCTTTTCCTTCCCAATTTGGATATCTTTTATTTCTTTTTCTTGATTTGTTACAAACATAGTCTGAAACCTCCAGCACAGTGTTGAAAAGATGTGGTGAGACTAAAATCCTTATCTTTTTCCTAACTGTAGACGAAAACCATTCAATCTTTCACCATTAAGTATGATGCTAAATGTTGAATTTTCATGGGTATACTTTGTCAGGTTGAAAAAGTACCCTTGTATTTCTTGTTTGCTGAGATTTTTTTTTATTAGGAACCATTTTTATCAGATGTTGGATTTTGGTGCAAAAATGTTGTAACTATTGAAATAATCAAATGATTTTTCTTTTTTTTTGGCTGGGGCTCGGTTTGAACCCGTCACCTCCGGCATTTGGGGCCAGGACCCTACCCTTTTGAGCCACAGGCGCCTCCCCCTGATTTTTCTTTTAAGCTTGTTAATGTAATAAATTATTTTGGTTAATTTCCAAATGCTAAATAAAACCTGTTTTCTTTGAATAAAACCCTCGTAATAATTAAATATGATTGCTTCTAAAATATTGTTGGATTTGATTTGCCAAAAGTTTTGTTGAAAATTTTTGCATACATATTCATGAAGGATATTCTTTTTTTTTTTTTGTCTTTGGCTTGTTATCAGGGTAATACTGGCCATATGGAATGAGTTGGTAAGTATTTCCTCTTCTCCACTTTTCTATAAGACTATGTGGAACTGGTATTATTTCTTCCATTTTAAATGTTTCACAGAATTTACCAGTAAAGCCTATGACTTGGAGTTTAATTTTGTGAGAAAGCTTTTTAATACCAATTCAATTTCTTTGATGTAAAGGTATCTAGGTAATGACTTTTTTTCTCTTCCTAAGGAGTCTGATAATGGCAATTACATCATATTGGTTGACAATGTTTTTCAAGTGTCCTATATCTTCAGTAGATTTTCCTGGTTCTATTAAACATTGAGAATGTGATGATGAAATCAACTACAAGCTCTGACCATTAAGTTTGCGGTCTTTCTACCAGGCACTTAAGTTATCAGTACTGTATAATCAACTCGGTAAGGTTTCATAACCTTGCTATACCAGTGTCTCACAACTCTGTGTTTGTACTGACATGCATTTATGATTGTATTGTGTGTTTTTGTGCGCCATCCCAAGAATGTCAGAGCTTGACTTAGAGCAGTGAACAAACATTTGTAAATTTCTTGTTAAACTTAGCAAGACTAGAAGAGAAATTAGAGACATGTTAGCAAAGTTTATGGGGATAACCATGAAGAAAACAGCAGTGTACAAACGTATTAAATGTTTTTCTGAGGAGAGAGAAAGCGTCACAGATGAAAAGAGGTCAGGGTGGCAAGGAATAAGTAGAACTAATGAAACTATTGCAAAAATCTGTCAAATAGTGTGTCACAATCACTGACTAACTATGAAAAGCATAGCAAACCAAGGACATATTAATAGATAAAAAGCAAATCTTAACTGAAAATCTTGGCCAACAACTCAGGGTTCTTGCATCACAACAATGCAGCTTACACAGCTCTGTCTATGGGAAGGTTTTAGGCTATAAACAAATTACCGTATTAGAATACCCACGCTGGTAACCTGATCTGGACCCCCGTGACTTTTGCTTTATGCAAAGGTAAAGGATATATTGAATGGAAGACACTTTGATGACATTCAGACATCAAGACATCAAGAATAATACAATGACAACTGTGATGGCCATTCCAGAAAGAGTTCCAAAATTGCTTTGAAGGGTAGTGTAGGTGCTGGCATCAGTGCACAGCTTCCCAAAGGGAATACTTCCAAGGTGACAATAATGATATTCAGCAATGAGGTATACAGCAATTTTCCGAGGACGAGTTCATGAACTTAATTGTCAGACCTCATAATTTTGGATTAGTTGGCTTCTCTTTGAAGTTACATCACTTTTTTGATTCACGTATTTACTATTTTAACACTGTAAGTATCTAAATGTTTATTAGCATCTTGTCCTCATTATAAAATAATCTTCATTCCCAGTAATATTCTTTCCTCTGCAATATATTTTGTTTGAGATGAATGCAAGAGTCGGAAACTCGTAGCCTCAAGGCCACATGTGGCCCTCCAGATCCCCAGGTGTGGCCCCTCAAGTGAATCCAAACTTCAAAGAACAAATCTGTGTATTAAAGGATTTGTTTTATAAAATTTGTATTCAGTCAGAGGCAATACTCATGGATTCAGAAGGCCACATGTAGTCCTAAGGCAGCAGGTTCCTCATACCATCTTGGTGAGGGTGAGTCTTTTTTCCTTTCTGTGAGTAAAGCACAGTTCCAGTCAGTGACCTGCAGGGTGAGTTTTCCTTGGTGACTCTGACCCCATAGAAAATGCAGTGGGCCAACGCAGGTGAGGTCTTATTTCTGGTGACTGGCACTGTTATGGTCTTTGTCATCCTCCACGGAGCAGGAACCCTCACTTGTGATTTGGACCTGGATTTTCCTGTCTGACACCAATATATGTTAAGGCCCAATTAGTATAATATCTTATTTCTATACCAACCTTACTCTGTGTTTAGGGCATCATAATCTATTTTCTATTCTGTGGATTCCCACAATTATGTCACTTCTCTATCTCTTTCCTAGTATCTTTACCCAAATGCTTTTAACTGTAGAAAAAAGAATTTGTTTATTCTTAAATTCTTAAATTACTGAGAAGTATAAGCTGACAATGATTTAGAACTTTACTTAAAGGTTCGGTTTACTTCTCAGTCTGTCTATAAAATGCGTACAGTTAATATTTATGATACTAGAGGTTCAACTCTAAAGTTTCTAAGTCTTGAGAAGCACATCAATAGGTATTTGTGAAATCTTTCAATGTAATAGTAGCCTAAAGCTTCAAAAAAGAAATGTGTGGTTAAAATATCAAATAAAACAAGGAAACTACCTTCTTGAAAAATAGAGGAAAGCAAATCCCAATAAGAAACAATGCCAAGAGTAAAGGGGAGAAGATTTGGTGATCTGGTGTACAAAATAGCCCCCTTAGGCAAAAGAACAGGCATATAGTGTATCATATTTGTATGAATCTCTAAATGACAGTAATGACCAAGAAAAGAAGAGAATAAAGAGACTACACAAAAGAAAAGTAAAAAATAGGTTATAAGTTCCAAATCTGAAGCTGGCATTCTCCCACAGCAGAAACAAATTCATATAGATCCTTAGAAAGGCCAGTTCACATAGTTATCCTTTGGTGGCAATACAGAAACTTAGATTTCTGAAGTGTTCTACTACTCCCTAACTGACAAAGGTAGTTTACTGTGCTTAAATGGTTTATACAATGTGGTTCATGCTGAACATCTGCTTTCCTCCAGGGAGTCTAGAAATTGGCACATAATAGGCAGAGGGTGCCTATCTGACCAGTCCGCAAGAAACTCATTGGGGACTGAGTCTCTAATTAGCTTCTCTGGTAGGCAACATTTCACGGGTGTTGTCACAATTCATTGCTGGAGGAATAAAGCACATCCCATGTGATTTCATGTGGCAAGAGTTTTATAAGACTGCATATGGTTTCATCCAGACTTTATCTTTTCCCTTTGTTGATTGTGGTTCGTATCCTTTCATTGTAATAAATCTTGGCTGTAAGTAGGACTGTATACTTACTCTTGTGAATCTTCTTCATGAAGCACCAAACCTGGGTGGGGGTGGCCTTGGGTACTCTGAAACACCTAATTTCTGGGTTTAATAGATTAATATATCTTCTTGCTTCAAAATAAAAAAGTGAGGTTAAGATGGCACACAGTTCCAGTGGAGTATCCTCCTCTATGAGATAGTGCTCTGAGTACTCAGGCAAATGTTCCGAGAGAAGGAGCACCAAGTAAGACTCATTTGTGTAGCCATGTAAGTGTAGAGGGAAAAACAGCAGTCACTCAATCTGCCAAGCAGGCAGACTTTCATCAAACATTTATTTCACACTCAAAGCAGAGCAAAACGCTTAAGCCTATACATCTTTTGAGAACTCTGAACATTGTGCAAAGATGTATGCGAAACAGAGCAAGTGACTGACAAAATTAATTGCACATTAAACCTTAAAAGTTAATACTCTGGAAAAAGAACAGTAGCTGCCAACATAGCTGGCTAACCAACAAGAATATGCCAATGCCAGTGACAGGCCTTCAGTGATACACAGGGGAAGATTGAGGAACAGTAGACTGAGGCTTCAAGGTGCTCCTTTAGCCCATCAGTGTGAAACAGTGTTGCATTTGGGGAGACACACAAATTATATTTTATATGTGTACTTCTTTCAAGCCTGTTTTCTTAATACGTTGCCTCCTTAAATAGTATATTTATATCCAGATGATTAAAAAGCACGACTATCACCCTTAAAAAAGCTATTAAAGTCATCAGGAAGATACCTCATTTGAAATGAAATAAATTTACTTAGCAAAACAGAAATCATTATACAGCCTGGGAGATTAAGATCATATAACAACACAAGTCAAACAATGAACTCCAAATCCTATATTAATCTGGCTGTTCTCCTCTTGAGATTTCCTACTGCTCAGCATTCTTAAGATTTAGCATCACAAAAGTTAGAGCTGGAAGGAACCTTAGATATCATCAAATCTATTCACACATTCGACAAAAGAGATTTAATATACCACTTGTACTGCAATTAGAATAAAATACCTCGCACTGTTTTCTCATCCATCCAACCACTCACCCCTCCTTTCTTTCTTCCTTCTTCTCCCCATATATTCATCACCAAAAGGGAAGTCATACATCTACTTTGATGGGATTCCTTGGTGGCTACTATTGTAACCTTTGCAAAGCAGACATGTAACACTTTTATTTCATTTTGATATTGAAATTGTCATCGGATTTAGTTCACTGTTATAGAGCAACAAAATTTTCTACTAATGAAAAAGTAATATACAACTTATCACAGATTCTTTCTGAAAACTACAAATCTTGAGCTAACAAGTCGAGCCATGACTCCCTAAATAGTCAATTTATTGATTATGGAAATTATAAATTTCTCAAATCCAGATATTAATCATCATTCCAGAATTGGATTGTCCAACATAATAATGTAATGGCCA
>NW_003852407.1:14996020-15002344 GCF_000181295.1 Otolemur garnettii
GCTGGCATTGTGATGATCTTTACCAGAGGTGGGATACTGTGGCCTTCTAGGTCATTAAGTGCATTCTTTTGTCTGAATTCAAATATTTTTGTTCAAATATCTTTTATTTTTATTTTTAAAATGAACATATTTAAAATACCAAAGAATAAAATAAGTTTCAACAAAATAATCCTCCCAGATTTAAAACATTAGTCAGCCATCAGGGCTAAACTGATGGCTGCTATGCTCATGATTTAGTTCTACCTTCTCCTGACTGGTGTCACTACTGCATAAGACTGGCTGGCCAGAGTTTATTAGGGTCAAGTATGTCAGTCTGTTATCAGATTTTTAGAGTGGTGGACTGTGTTTCTGTTTGAGTTAGAATTTGTAAATAGCTGAACAGCTCTACAGTATTTTTTTATTCTGTCTGCTTAACAGCCCATCATGTCAAAGAAGACCAAGAGAAAACTTAAGGAATAAAACAGATTTTGTTAAGGAAGATTGGGAATTGAAATAATATCTTGTTTCTGCTAAAATTAAGATGATTTTCTTGCTTTGTGATACTGTAATATAAACATTAAAGAAATTCAGTGCTCATCTGCATTATAACACTAGTAACCACAAATATTTTAAATTAAAGTGAGAGGCACAAAAGGTTGTATTGCAGATGAAAAGCAAAAGCAAAGACAATTCTTTCAAGCAACAATAAGACCCAGAAATAATGACACTGAAGCAACTTAGAAAGTAGCTTACATACTCAGGAAAAAAGAGAAGCCATTCAGTGATGTAGAAATTGTGAAAGAATGCACTCATCAAAGTTATAGAATGCCTAGACCCCAATAACCTTTCTTCTCCTTTTAAGGAGATCTACAACTGATCAGCAGCATGAATTAATCTTCAACTTAACAGAATAATTTCATGTAATACTGCAAAAGGAAAATATATACTATGCAATCATTTTGGATGAATCAACTGATACTATGAATTCAGCATAGAATACTTCATTCAGGTCATAACAGAAGATTTTCTTTGCTAAGAAGAGTTTTTCGCTTTGCGCACTATTGCAAATAGAGCACAGAGAATAGATATCTTCAACAACTTTCAAGATTAATCATGAAGTCGGACTGAATTTGGTAAATTTAGTGAGTGAATATACAGATGGTGCACCTTCCATGCCAGGAAAACATGAAAGGTTTATCACACAGATTAAAAAAAAACATCTTAACAGATCCAGATGCTCTCAGTTCTATTCATTGTATCTTGTATCAGCAAAATTTCTGTGCTGAAGTTATTATTATAAGCGACACTTTGTAATAAGTTGTGAGTCTTGTTAACTTTATTCCTGAAAATGCAACACAGCATCATCAGTTTTGTAACATGCTAAAGTTTAACATGAGGTGTTCAGTGTGGCTTTGCCGTATCATTCTAAAGTGCACTGGCTATTGCAGCAACACGAGTTCGCCAAAATTTTTATCTCTGAGAGAACAGATAGTGACATTTTATGAAGAACGGAATCAGCAATGTGAATTACTGAAAGGTTTCCTTAGGAATGCAGCCTTTCTGTGTGATACCATGTCAAATCAAAACAATCTGAATACTTTTTTGCATGTGTGGCATTGTCTTAAGCATTTTGAAAAAAAGCTATCTTTTTTTGAAACACTTCTTCAAGAAGAAATTTCAGATAAACATTTTTCCCAGTTAGCAAAGGTCAATGATGAGCAAGATGATATATACAAACATTTAAATAATACATAGCCGTTACAGACATTTTAATTGGAGAATACAATGAAAGGTTCACTGACTTTGAGAATCATGACCTCATGCTCAAATTAGCATTTCAGCCTCATCTTGTTGTTATCACCAAGGTACCTAAAGAACTACAGATGGAATCGATGGAGTGCTCAGAAAATGACCTAAAATCATTGTTTGATGCTAAGAAAGATCCAATTGAAATACAGAAACATGCAGTAGAATACCCATGCCTTTGGCAATATGCCTAAAAAATGCTTTCTTGCTTTTCAGCCATTTATTGCTATGACTATACATTCTCCTGCCTTACCCAAATCAAGATGCCCTTAGGATCACAAATGACTGATATCCATCTAGAAGATTGCAGAGCTCCATGCTGCAACCAAATATCCAAATGCTTCCCAACAAAATTCAGATATAACGAAGTCATTAAAAGGTTAATTAACTCTAAAATTATTTTCATTTTTTAAAAATTATATAAATACATAGTTAGACTTTTACAAAATATTTTTAAGTATATCTAACTGAAGTTTCTTGAATGTGGTCTTATTGGATTACAGCAAAATTAATGCAGCTTTTCAACATGGAAAGGTTCCCTACCCCCGATCTCTGCCATCCTCTATGTGGTTAGACACCTCCCCTGACATGGAAGCCAGGTACATGGTTTTCTGTTCAACATCCTTCTTATTTAAAAGTATTACTTCTGGCTACTATTAATTATAGAAGAGTGCATGATAAATTGTGATCCATGTTTCAAGTATCAGGCATAATAAATTCCGCGCCTAAAGAAAACAATACCTGGTGCTGAGAAAAATCAGTATCTAAAGTGAGGTTTTAAAAAAGGTGTCCTGAATATTGGATTAGCGTAAAAGTTAATTTGGGGGCAGGATATGAAAGATTTAAATTTATTTCTTTTTTTGCAAGTATCCAATTGTCCCATCTTCATTTGTTAAAAACATTATTCTTTCCCCCATTTAAATGCCTTAGCACCTGTGTCAATAATGGATTGATCACAATGTTAGGATTTATTATCTGAACTCATAATTCATTCCATTGATCTATATGTCCATAATTATGGAAGAATGACACCATCTTGAATACTGTACATATTTGTTTTCTATTTCTGCAAAACAAGTTACCACAAATGTAGTGACTTAAAATAACACAAATTCATCAGCTCACAGTCTTGTAAGTCAGAGGTCTGGGCAGCTCTGCTAGGTTCTCTGCTAAATTTCTCATTAAGACTGAATTCAAGTGGTCTGCTGGGCTGTGATCTAATCTGGAATGTCTGAGGAAGAACCTGCTTCCAAGCTCATTCATGTTGTTGACACAATATAGTTCCTTATGGTTGCAAGACTTAGATCCTCACGTTCTTGCTTTTGGTCCAAGACTATTCTCAGCTCTTGGCCTCTTTCATCTCAGCTCCTAGCCTCTTTCATCTAAAGTCAGAAATGGTTGGTTGAATCCTTCTCATGCTTCAACTCTGACTTTCTTTTACTGCCAGCTAAAGGAAACTCTCTACTTTTCTCATGTATTAGGTTGGGCAAACAAGATAATCTTTAACTATACAACATAACATAGTGATGGGAGTTAAATCATTTTGCCAGGGCCAAAGTTCATGTGAGCCACCTGAAAACTACACCTACTACAAGTAGCTTTCAAACAAATTTTGAAACTAAAAAGATTAATTCCCCACTTTGTCCAGCCTTCTCAAAATTATTTTAGCTGTTCTTATTTCTTCACATTTTCCTATACATTTTAGGATTATCTCATCAGTTTCCATAAAAATTATCGAGATCTGCTAAATTCTGATAGGGACTGCAACAAATCTATAATTCAATTTCGGAAGAACTGCCATTTTTTAACAACATTTAACTTGTGCAATCCACGAACACGGAATCTACTTCCATTTATCCAGAAATATTTTATAGTTTTAAATGTATAAGTCTTGTACTTCTTTTGCTAACTATATCTGTATTTTAATTGTTCATTATTAGTAAACAGAAAGAAAATTGATTTTTGCATACTGATCTTATGTCCTGCAATCTTACTGACCTCATTTGTCAATTCTATCAGGTTTTTGCCTGTGTGTGGTTTCCTTAGGATTTTCTACAGACAGGACCATGTTATTTTGTGAATAACAACAGTTTTACTTCCTTTGTGCTAATTTAATTTCAGGAGCACATAGAATATTTGCTACTATACAGCTCCCTTCCTTCCTCCCTTGTTTGTGCAAATGCACATACACATACACAGAGTATCTTCACATGTGTATAAGCTCAACAATACAGTTTTGTAAGAACTGTTTTATTCAAGTGCTTTTAAAATTATTTAAGAAAATCAAAATACGTATTTACCTTTATTGGTACTCTTTACTACTTTGTATGGATTTGAGTCCTGCCTTATGTAATTTCCTTTCATCTGAAAAGTCTTCTTTTAGTATTTTTTGCAAGGCAGGTACACTACCACCTACTTCTCTCAGGCTTAGTTTAACAATGTCTTTATACTATTTTAACTTCTAAAAATACAATAGAACCCCCATAGTTAACCACCTCCCAACACTGACCACCTATGTTGACTTAATTTTCATGGACTGGACATGTACCGCAGGTACAAAGGCCTAGATCCTTATGTTGACCACCTCTGTATTTTGACCAATTTGATACAGTACCTTGTGTAGTCAACCTACACAGGTTCTTCTGTTTTGCTTGATTGCTAAATCTGCCCCCCCCCCCACCTTGCTTCAGCTCTTTTAATATGCTGCTCTCCATCACTGTTTTTCTTTTCTTTTTGGAGAGATATGCTGGGAGATATTTCTTTTCTTTTGTTTTAATATGCTGCTGTCCACCATTGTTTTTCTTTTCTTTTCTTTAAATGGGAGATAGAATCTTGCTCTGTTGCTCTAGGGAGAGTGCAGTATGCAGTAAGATCATCATAGCTTCCTGCAACCTCAAATACCGGGGCTGAAACAATCCTCCTGCCTCAGCCTCCCCAGCAGGTGCAATTATAGGTGTGTACCAACACACCTGGTGAATTTTTCTAATTTTAGTACATAGGGGATCTCACTCTTGTTCAGGCTAGTTTAGAACCTATGCTCAAGCATTCCTCCTGTCTCACCTCCCAGCATGCTAGGATTACAGGTGTGTGCCACCAGACCCAGCTCCACCATAATTTCTGATACAAAGTCAGCTGTTACTCCTAATCTTGTTTTATTTACAGACTTTTTTGTCTGTGAGGAGCTTACTAAAACAAAGAGCATTGGTACTTTCTTCAATTTAGTTTCTTTCTTAGTTAGAATTATGGTGATGCTTCTGGATTGCTAATAAAATCTGGACTTGTTATAAGAACTCAAAAAGTTTATTAAATTACATAGAAGTAGAATACATATTACATATTCAAGACATATTAAAAAGCAAATAAAATTAGATAGAATTAAAATGGTAACTATATGTTGGTACTTAAACAAAAATTTTAGCCAAAAGAATACATGGAAATGTATTCTAACTGGAAGTAGTCCTACAAATACGTGGCTATTAGCACTACAAAAAATTCTCTTAATAAAACAATAGGGGTAATAGTGAGAGGGACCACCAAGAGACATTAAACATATACTCAACAATAATTTATCTTTACTGTATTTCAGATTCCTGAATAGTCCCTCATCCAGACCTACCAAGAAACACATGACGAGTAAAGTATGGGAAAAACGGAAAAGTTTCTGTAACAGGGCTTTTACCAAGAACAGAGATCCTTTATCTTTTAAAGAAAAGAGAGGAATCTCAAGAAAATCCTAAGCCTACCTCTTTATGTCTACCTGCCAAAATAATGCAGAGTTAAAAAAAAAAACAGTAAGGTAGGCTCATCCATGAAGATTTTCAATTTGGAGTGGGAGAAATTACTCAAAACGCTGTCGAGGCTTTCTCTTAATAAAGAGGACTGAGAAAATACTACAACTTTTCTAGAAAGGTATAGCCTACCAAATAAGACAAAAATATAATTATAACCATCATGGTTTTCAGTGACACTGAGGTCTTAGAACCAATCCCCTATGAATACTGAGGGACAACCTTTATTGTCATTGCAAGCTCCTTATGGAAACTTTATATGAATGAAAATAATGTATATATCTATGATAATAAGATTAAACTTTAGATATTAAAGGAAGGTTTGCTGCATGCTAGCATTGTTAGAATTGAATTCTGCAAAAATAAACTTTATAAATTTTTTTTAAAAAAACCCAAATAACACTTGACTATGACAAGATAAAGCTAATAATCTAAAATTTACATTGGTCAGTAGTACGGCTATTAGATCTTCCCCTCCCATGTCCAAGACTAAGATTATACTGGTAGTAAGTACTATTTCTGAAACTAACATGATGGGGTAACAGATACACATTAAAGAAATACTTTAATCTAAATAGACCAAGTGAAGAATTTCCTAGAACCCACAACGAAGAACTTATAATGCTGAATGAATCACAAAATGAATGTACATCTGGAGAACACTCAGAGAACTAAAAATAAACCTGCCATTTGATCCTACAATTCCTTTATTAGGTATATATCCAGAAGACCAAAAATCACATTACAATAA
>NW_003852407.1:15002887-15019691 GCF_000181295.1 Otolemur garnettii
AAAAAAAATGAATGTACAATGTGTTCATCATTGAGGCAAAGCAAAAAGGAGCCTTGGGAGACAGCAAGGAAAAAATTCTCCTTGTAAACAAAGCAATTTCTTTTCAAGGAAATGGTAGAAATCAAAAAAGGAAACCAAACACTAGGCCATTCTTCTTAAGAACTGTAGACTTAATAAAACTATAAGCAAAACTTGTGATGTGAGATTTAAGCCAGATGGCAACCAATAGAAAGTCTTTCAAAGACAAAGAATACATCATGAAAAATGAACTAAGCCACCTCCATCAAAAAACCTGAAGGTGAGATTTAAAAAATATATTTTGAAAATACAATTTTATGTTTTACCTGATACTGTGGCTTCTTAGAAAGAAAACAGTCTGCCTCTATCTCTAGCATGTTTCTGCTCTGGTGTTCAAAAACCTGTGTCAGATTAAGAGCTAAGGAGAGTTAATTATAGAAACAAGAACATCTAAAGCAAATATTCCATACTTTTAGCTATCTCAAGTTTTTCTTGTATTTCTTTCTTCAACAATCTGTGGTGCTAGACAGGCTGGGTCCATGTCATGGCTTTGTCAGCTTACTAGCTGAATGACCTGGTCAAGTCATTCATTCATCCCTGTGGTCCCTCTGTAAAATGTAGATAATAATCTACCTTACCTTATTGATTTAAGTTTTAATGGTTTAACATGTGCTATAGTAACTTGTCATAGTACATACAAAGTATATGCCATATAAATATTTGTTAAATAAAAATAAATAAAAAAGGAAATATTTATTAAGCCAAGCCCTATATTAGGCTCTGAGTGTATAAACACCGATGCAACAGAATGCCTGTTTACGAAAAAGCTTGGTGAGGGAAATTACAAAATAACAAGAAATGTGCTATTCCAGACATGGACACAGTCTACTTGTGAGTACATAAAGAGGACATTTAACTTGGCCACAAGCTACATGGGAGGAGGAAATAGAATCAGATCAGCGTCCTCATTCATGTTCAAAGTCTTCACAAGAAGGCCCTTCCTACAAGAAATAGACTTGTTGGCCAAATATACCCAAGTCCTTGAGGAGTGAAAAGAAAGTGCTTACCCCTGCTCAACTGAGAGAAGCCTATCATAAAGAACAAATCAGACAACATAGAAAATAAAGACTACCTCTACTTGCTATTCAAAAAGAAAGTTATTTTCTTCCTCCAGGCCCTGTCAAAGTCTACAAATGTCCCTCAACTTTGTTTCATTTTTACTGTTTGTATGGTATAATCTAAAACTTGACCACTAGGTACTTCCGGAAAACATGTTTTAAATTTTTCTCATCATTAAGTCAAAGTGAAGATCGAAGTGTTTCTTTTTGAGGGATATTCCCTCCATGTGCTTGGCCAACATTCTCATTCTAATACTTGGGATTGTTTTAGCTTTTCCTTTCAAGGTTAAGAAAGGCAGTGTTAACTATGGTTCTTCTCTAGTGAAAACTCCAAGAATCACAACCTAAAAATAAACCACTAACACCTGGAAAAGTTTTATTTTCCCTCCATTTCAGAAGTAGATAGAAAAGGGTTGGCTTTCTTATCTACGATGTCTTTAGGGACCCCCAGTGACTGCTTCTCCCTGTCAGTCTATCCCCTTAAGGTTTTCAACCCCAGTGAATGAAAAGTTGCTCTGCCCTCACTCCCATACCCCTGGCAATGGGTTGTCCTTCAGCTTTGTGCCCTTTTCACATACCTATGTCATGTGGAGGGAGGAAGCAGAAATGCACAATCTGAGGACAGAAATTTGATCTTCATGCTATCATTTTCTCTAGCCTGCCCCAAAGCAATAGGCAAAGGTCATCTTAAAACTGCTTAGCTAGGCATTATGGCTGGTACCTGTAGTCCCAGCTATTCAGGAGGCTGAGGCAAGAGGATTGCTTGTGCCCAAGAGTTTTAAAGTTGCAGTGAGCTATGATGCCATGGCACTCTACCCAGGGTGACAGAGTGAGACTCTGTCTCAAAAATAAAACAAAACAAACCCTGCTAGGCGGTACCTGTGGCTCAAAGAGTAGGGCACTGGCCCCATATGCTGGAGGTAGTAGGTTCAAACCCAGCCCTGGCCAAAAAAAAAAACCCTGCTAGATTTGTTTTCAATGTGTCAAAGTCATATAAAACAATCAAGAATAGATACTACCTTTCTCTGCTCCCTTTTTATAAGCTACATTTTCAGAAAACAGAACAAAAGAAACTATTTCAAATTAGAATGCAAGCAAACCATTTATACTTTGGCTAATCCTGAAAAATTTTGTGATTTCAAAAAAAAAATATGTTTAGTCTCAGCTATATGACATTCCAACAAAATATTCATTTCATTCTTCCATATGTGTTAAACTTTATGTCCAAAACTGTAGTTCCCTTAGCCAAACTCTAATCCATCAGGAGCAGTTGTTCCTAGGTTGAATAGCAATGGTGTTGTATAAAAGGTTTGCAAAAAACCTGATCTTTGGAAACTGACACTATTCAAAGGGGAGGATAACACTGTAGTATATTACCATATTTTGATACTTAGTATGAATGACTCTGAAAGAATATGGTTCTTTCAACTATGTTTTAATATATAAAGCTTATCTTCATCCATTTGAAGATTAACTCATAGGTATGAAAAGCCACATGTATCGTGGCTAGAGGGCAAGAAGTATGTCTTTAGAGCCTGTTTCACGTCATAACTGGCAGGGTTCTGAACCTTTATTTATTATATAATATATATCACCTGGTATACATATGCACACGTATGTAAGTATTTACATATAAATATTCATAAATGTGTGATTAGTATGTGAATATAAACATACTCAAATATTTTAATTTTGTCCAAGTAAAGTTTGTACATGTCACCAAGTCACTTCTATTATTCTAAAAAATTATCAACACGAGTTAGGAAACATTTATTAGTGTTTTCCAGAAAGACAATGAGTAACAAACAGCCCATCTGATCTTCTTCCTTAAGTAACAGAGCAGCGAATTTTCTTTACTATTCCTGCTGTGCTTTTCTATCATACAACCCAGAGCTTCCCCACTGACTGACCCACAGACGCTTCAGGTTAATCATTCCTGACCTCTGGGCCCCAGGATAGGAGAGGAAGGGAAAGAGGAAGGTAAACAACAACAATTCAATCACATTCTGTATCCGCATGTTGTAAAACAGTATTATATACTGTGAGACAATTAATATAAAAGACAAATGACTCTTCTGATACCGTGCTGATCCACTAAAGGCAAGAACAAAGATGCTTACCTGCTGTTCCCGCATTCTAGCAGCACCAAGTTCTGAGAGAGAGCTGGTGAGCTTCTCCTGCTGTTCTGATAGATATTTCTGATAGAGGCTTAGAAGTTCTTGGCATTCTCTGTACTGTAGCTGAAGAGGTGAGATTGCAAATTAAGGGAAAAAAACCTAAAAACCTGATTCAATCTGCATCCACCAGTGTTGCTTTCGGAATTCCAATAAACAAAACCAAGACAGGAAGGCAGTGATATTTAGTGAGAGAGTAGGTAAAAATAAAATCTTCAGACGAAAACAGTACATGCATCCCCCCTCCTCAAATCATAAAACAATAATTCACAGAGTAGCTATAGTCATTCCATTTGAAAACAAATTTATCTCTCAATTCATTAAATTTGAAAACAAAAAACAAACACAGAACCATGCAAAGGAACTCCTGCCTCACACTATACAAAAAACTAAATGAAAACAGATTGTCTGTATGTAAAAATTAAAACTATAAAACATGAAAACACATAAAATTACATTTTTGTGACCTTGGATTAGGCAACGATCACTTAAAAGTACAAGCAACCAAAGAAAAACTAGGTAATTTGGACTTCTTCAAAATTTAAAACTTGGGTGGGTGCAGTGGCTCACACCTATAACCCTAGCACTCTGGGAGGCTGAGGCAGGAGGATCACTTGAGCACAGGAGTTTAAGATTGGCCTGAGCAAGAGGGAGACTCTGTCTGTATAAAAAATAGAAAACTTAGCTAGGCATAGTGGTATGTGCCTGTAATCCAAGCTACTTATGAGACTGAGGCAGGAGAATCTGAGTTTGCAAGTAGCTATAATGACGCCACTGCACTCTACCCCAGAGACTCTTGTCTCCAAGGAAAAAATTTAGAACTGTATGCTTTAAAGAATACGACGAAGAAATTTAAAAAGACAACCCCAGAACGAGAGAAAATATTTGGAAATCATATGATAAAGGACCAGTGTCCAGTTATATAAAGACAACATACAACTCAACAATTAAAAAGATGGTTGACCCAATTTAAAAAAGGGCAAAGACTTTGAAGTGACATTTCCCAAAACAAACGACCAAGAAGCACAAGCCACTCAACATAATTAGCCATTAGGGGAATGCAGATCAAAAACACAGTAAGATACTACTTTACATCCACTAGGATGGCCAGAGTCAAAAAGACTTACAATAACAAGTGTTTATGAAGACATGAAGAAAATGGAATCCTCCTATATAGCTAATAGGAATGTGAAATTGTGCTGCCACTTTGGAAAATAACTTGGTAGTGTTTTAAAAAATTAGACATAGATATACCGTATGACCCAGCAATTCCACTTCCACGTATATAACTATGACAACCAAAAACATATGTCCATGCAACAACTTATACGTGCATTTTCAGAACAGTATTACGCATAGTAGTAGAAAAGTGAAAACAGCCTACATGTCCACCAACTGATAAATGAATAAACAAAATGTGGAATAGCTTGTAATTAAATATTATTCAACCACGTTGTACTACTGCTACCTAGTACAACATGGATGAACCTTGAAAACATTATGCTGAATAAAAGCCAGACACAAAAGGATTTATATTACATGATTTCATTTATATAAAATGTTCAGAATAGACAAATCCATACGGACAGAAAGTGGGTGCTAGGGGTTGTGGGAAAGGACATTGGGCGTAACTGTTAATAGGTATGTAATGAACATGTTCTGTATTGTCTGCAACACCTTTGGGAATATACTCAAAACCATACAATGGTGCACTGGAAAGGGAGAACTGTATTGTATGTGAATTGTATCTCAGTAAAGCTGTTATTAAAAAATCTAAATCCTGAGTAGAAGTGATAACTTCTGGTAAAAATAATTACTGCCAATTTACACAGAAAGTTCATAACTATATTAAACATAAAGGGATTATAATTTGGTATTTGCTTTGTTTTGCATAACATCGGTGAAGTCAATATTTCATTAATAAAACCATCATCAGAAAATTTTCTGCTCATAGACCTCCATATATTTTTTATAGTTTTATATAAAGAACAGGACCTAACCTGGGGTACCCTCGCTCATAACTCCTAAAACTTGCAGGTCCTCAAGATGAAAATACTAAATAGGAAAGGCCATCTAACTTCATAGATTAGATAGATGCCTGGGAGATAGTTCTCTCCAACAGAGAGTTCTGCTCCTTATTTCTTATTGTGGTAATTTCCTCCCCTGACTCTTTAGTCCTTCAGATCATTTCTGAATCTCTCCCTTAACACTTACTTATGTATGCTCTTGGTGTAAGAATTCCTGTCCAATGGGATTATTCTGTATAAATGCCCTTGCAACAGGTCATCATGATTATGGGTGGGAATAGCATTTCTTAAATGTCAAAATGGTGACTGATTTCAGTATTCCTTAACATTTTATAACCTAATCATTGCTTCTGGGCAGATTCTTGTTCTAATAACTTTTGCCAATCATGACTGCATAAATAACCAATTACTTCATTATTCTCATTATTAACCTTTAACCAAAAAAAAAAAAAGAGCCAGAGATGGGCCAAAGAAGGTGGTTCCCCAGAAAAGGGCAGGTTACTAAGCTTAGAGAATACATTAATTAGAAGAGCCCGTTGAATGTTAGGCATCTTTAAAAAAATAACAACAACAACACTATGAACAGTGGTCTAAATAAGCTAATAGGTTTTCAAAGTTCAATCTGTGTCAGCCCAGGATGGTTTTATACTTCCACACATTTTGCCAGCAAACTGCAAGAGACAGAAATGATTTGTGGTGGTCCCAGGAGTCTCTGCCAGCTATTACGTATATAAAAAGAATTTTTTATTCTAGCTGTTACCATAGGCAGTAATTTTTATAGTATGTGAACATATTAGCCTGGTCACAGAATATGAATTTTACTCTGGAAAAATCAAGCACAATTATACAGCCTAGGAGTTAAATGTCAGCATTTGAGACAAATTATAGGCAAATTCATTTAAACACATGCTATGTGGTGGAATATAAAAACAGGTAGTCCTACGTTCATCAATTTTTTATGTCTTTCTTGATACAACAGATTTTAAAATGCTCCCCTTTTTCTTCCTCCCTAGCACAATAAGATTTCAACCCTCCATCAGGAGAGAGGGATTTAATGTGGGTAAAGTGTTCTCTTCATTGATTTGATTTGGGGGGTACAACGAAAGAGAAGATGTATTTAACTCAACCATGGCCAACTAACAGAAAAGAGCAAAATAGATGTAGAAAACCAAACCACCACATGAACACAACGCACTGGGGTCTGCCCAACCCCCATTTACACACGGAGAGAGATAGCAGTTATCATAACCTCTTTAAACCAAGAAGTCTTCAGAGGATAATATAAATATCAATTAGTAGTAAACAAAATCACATCAAAACCTAAACACTGAATTAATTAATTAGATGAAATGGCTACAGGAAATGGTAATCTGCAATGCTCAAAGTCTTCACCCTAAAATTCATTATATACCAGAATGAAATTAAAGATCAAACATCAAATGAATAAGGAAATGAATGAAAGAATAAAAACTCTGTGTGAGATAAAAGTCAGAAGTGAAAGGAGGAAGGACTAGAAGGCAGCCAAAGTAGAAAGAGATTAATCTTAAGCCGGAAGAATTCCTCTGGCCTGGAGGAGTCCACCCTCACCATCCCTCCTCACCCTTGTCTCAGATAGTAGGGATGCTTCTATCTGGCACTTTGTAATCCTAATCTAATACAGAAGCAAATGAAGGGAGGCCTCTGTGAGAAAAGTAAAGGTGAATCATTTAATTAAAAAAAATCCACCT
This sequence comes from Otolemur garnettii, assembly GCF_000181295.1. Taxonomy (NCBI): domain Eukaryota; kingdom Metazoa; phylum Chordata; class Mammalia; order Primates; family Galagidae; genus Otolemur; species Otolemur garnettii. The sequence continues at coordinate 15,009,952 of NW_003852407.1, forward strand.
TTCTTAGAATCAAATCTCATTGGAAAAATGGCCGAATACCATTCTGGGGTAGGGAAAGTACAAAGTGAACTTGAAACACCCTGTTGTGCTATAATGCAAAAAGTGTTCAAAGGCAGATGGGGGTTATCACAGGAATAGGAGCTAGGCTGAAGGGGGAATCTCATTAGCCAAATATAGGGCAATTTCAGCACTAAAGTAAATAATCACTCTAATTTATAGAAAAATAATTTTCCAAAAAGAAAACTGAATAAATAAAAATCTACTATTTCATAGTGATACTTCAAAGGGGAAAAAAGAATGTAAGGGAGAAAAAGTGAAGTACTTCTTCAAAAAGAAAAAGCCTGGGGAGAGTGCAACTTTAGATAGAGATGCTTTGGGAGCATCTAGTGAACATGGCCAACAGGGGACACTTAGATCCTTGGGCGTGGAATACAAAGAAGAACACTGAGTAGAAATAAGAGATTTGGGGCTTAATCATTTTATACATGGTGGCTAAAGGCATGAGAGAGACTGTCCAGGGAGTACATAACTTGCTTTGTTCATTCACTGATTTGTTCATTAATTCATTCAACAAATAAGCTGTGTGGGAGGTGGAGCAAGATGGCTGACCAGAAGAATTGTTCAGCTGAGCTCTCCTAGAATGACTGGGACAAAAGAAAGAACCCAGTCATACCCGATGAGGGTACCTTGCCTGGAGTTGTAGCTCAGGGAGCACAGCAAAGAGGTGGTGAGCCGGAAACAGTATGTGATCTGGACCAGTGGAAATCTGATGCTTTAGGCAAGTGATTGAGACCCACTGGTATCAGTCGCCCCCTCCCCACCAAGATCCAGGATGGGAGGAAGCCTTTCTGGAGTTTTTGCTTTTAGGGGGAAGCAGTGCATTGAGTAGAAAACTTGGAAGAGGGGGTGGACTTGAAGAGTATACAGCAACCAGATTTGAATACAGGTTGGAGTGGATTTGCCATCAGTTTGGTGGATGGCAAGTCAGCCATACTACGAAGGTCTGGGTAGCCTGGGGGTTGCCACTGTGGGAACATCATGAGAAGGTCTTAGCAGGAGGCTAAAGCATGGCCATCTTAATTTCACCTGCCAGGATCAGAACTCTACTCTTGAGATAGGCTGAGGGACTCCTGTACCCCATGGAAACTGTTGTCAGGGGACACTGTGAGACCTGCCCCTGAAGGATTCTGGAGAGCTTTAAGATCCCAACTCTGTGGGGTCTGAATGTTGAGGAAACAATCAGGTGATCATTGAAGGCACCTAAGTTAGGAATAAGGACCACAGAGATTGCTGGCTCTGTTCTTCATCTCTTAAAAAAAACACAGTACCATGAGGAGCTCTGGTCACATATTGCAACATATATTCCTATTAAAGTTGGTCCCTTCTGCTACATATAAATTTTTTTTTAGTTTTTTATTTCTGTTTTTCTATTTTTCTTTTTTTCACTTTCTTTTTTCTTTATTTTTCTTCCTTTTCTTCTCTATATCGATAGGTAGCTGCAGTTTGGGGCTATTTGGGCTTTTCTTGTTTTGTTGGATGTTGTTTTTGCTAATTTGTTTGGTTGGTTCTATTCTTAACTTCCATTTTTACTTTCATCAAGAGCAAAAACTCCTGGCCAGGCATGGTGGCTCATGCCTGTAATCCTAGCACTCTGGGAGGCTGAGGCAGGTGGACTGCCTGAGCTCAGGAGTTCGAGACCTCAGAGCAAGACCCTGTCTCTAAAAATAGCTGGGCATTGTGGCAGGTGCTTGTAGTCCCAGCTACTTGGGAGGCTGAGGCAAGAAAATCACTTAAGCCCAAGAGTTTGAGGTGGCTGTGAGCTGAGATACCACGGCACTCTATCAAGGGCAACAAAGTGAGACTCTATCTAACAACAACAACAAAAAAGCAAGAATTCTTGAATTTTTGGTCACAAGGAAGACTTTGGCTATGCTGAGGCTGGTAAGAAGCTCTTGATTTTGTGGAACCCTTTCAGCCCAGCTCTTGAAAATCCTTGAATTACAGGAGTGGCCTTAAAACTGTGCCAATCAATACCATTTCTTCTATCACTCTCATTCTCTCTTCCTATTCTCATTCACTTCTGTTCTTCAATTCTTTCCATTCATCCCCCTTCCCTTTTTTCTTTTTCTTTCCTTTGTCTCCTTCCTTCTTTTTCCTTCTTTGTTTCTTTTCCTTTCATTTTTCCCAGCTTTATACCCTTCTCTTCCTTTTGACTTAAGTGCCGAGACAAGGTAATTTGAAGCAAAGAGGAAATGAGAAGAAAAAAGGAGGACACAAGGAGGTAAGTAAGTAGAAAGAACATATGAGGATGAACAAACAGAAAAATTCGGGCAACATGAAAAAATCAAAACAACAACTCCCCCAAGGCACCATGAGGCAACTACTGCAGAAGACTCCATCTATAACAAATTAATGGATTTGATAGAAAGAGAATTTAAAATATGGATGATAAAGACAATAAAAGGAATGAAAGAGAAAATGGAAAGACAGAACCAAAAGACAGACGAGACATATGTAGAATATAGAAAGGATATGGCACAGCTTAAGGAAATGAAGGAGATGATCAGAGAATATAAAGATGCAGTGCAAAGTATCAAAAATAGGTTAGACCATGGAGAAGAAAGAACCTCAGAGCTAGAGGATAAAGTTTTCGAGTTAGCCCAGATAGTCATAGAGAAAAGAAGAAGTGAGAAAGCAGAACAGACACTTAGAGAACTACAAGACTCCATGAAGCATTCAAACATATAAATAACAGGGATTCCTGAAGGTGAAGTAGATTGTCTCAAAGGAATGGAAGCCCTACAAGAGATGAACATAAATGAAAACTTCCCGAGTTTTACTAAAGATCCTGACACACTCCTTTCAGATGGATATCGAACCCAAGGTGATCTCAACTCAAACGGAACTTCTCCAAGACACATTGCAATGAACCTGTCCAAAGACAAGATGAAAGAAAAAGTGTTGCAAACAGCCAGGAGTAAATGCCAACTGACCTACAGAGGCAGCACCATTAGGATGACAGGAGACTTTTCAACTGAAACCTTTCAAGTCAGAAGAGTGTAGTCATTCACCTTCAAGATTTCTAAACAAAACAATTTTTAGCCCAGAATTCTATATCCTGCTAAAGGAAGCTTCAAAACTGATGGAGAAACCAAATCTTTTGTGGATATACAAACATTAAGGAAATTTGCCACAACATGACCAGATCTATAGGAAATACGCAGACCTGTTCTCAACACTGACCACCACAATAGGCCACCAGCAAAGTAAATACTCAAAAGCTAAAGGAAAAAACTTAGCTTCCACAATGGCACAAAGGGTAAAACTACACAGTGGACTTTCACAAAATAAGATGAATAGAATTCCACCATATTTATCAATTCTTTCAACAAATGTCAATGGACTGAATTCACCACTGAAGAAGCACAGGCTGGCTAATTAGATAAAAAAGCACAAGTCATCCATATGCTATCTCCAGGAGACAAACCTAGCCTTGAAAGACAACTCAAGACTCAGGATTACAGGATGGAAAATAGCATTTCAAGCAAATAGAAATCAGAAGCTAAGGAATATACAATTTCCTCTTCAGCTTGTGGTACATACTCCAAAGTCAACCACATCCTAAGATACAAAGCCTCAGCAAAATTAGAAGAATAGAAATTGTACCTTTTATCCTAGACCACAAAGCAACAAAGGTGGAACTCAACTCCAACAAAAATGTCCATCACTACACAAAGACTTAGAAATTAAACAACGTTATACTAATGATAGCTAAGAGGAAATTGTTTAACTCCTCAAACATAACAATAATGAAGACTCAAGTTACCAAACCTGTGGGATATTACAATAGCAGCGTTAAGAGGGAAAGTTATCACATTAGATACATACATTCAAAAAACAGAAAGAGAGCACATCAACAAAATCATGAACCATCTTATAAAATTGGAAAAAGAAGAACAATCTAATCCCAAACATAGCAGAAGAAAAGACATATCCAAAAATCAGAGATTAATGAAACTGAAAACAAAAGAATCATTTATAAAATTAATAAAACAAGGAGTTGGTTTTTTGAAAAAAAAAATAAAATAGATAAACCTTTGGCCAGACTAACTAGAAACAGAAAAGTAAAATCTCTAGTAACCTCAATCAGAAACAATAAAGAGGAAATAACGACAGATGCCACAGAGATACAAGAGATCAAGACCTGCAAGAAATTCTATGCCCAGAAATTTGACAGTGTTGAGAAAATGGATCAATACCTAAAATCACACCCTCTTCCTAGACTTAAGAAGAAATAGATCTCTTGAACAGACCAATTTCAAAAACTAGAATTGAAGAAACAATAAAAAAGCTCCAAACAAAAAAAAATCCCCTGGTCCAGATTGTTTCACACTAGAATTCTATCAAACCTTCAAAGAAGAGCTTATACTCATACTGCAGAAATTATCCCAAAAAAATTGAGAAGGAAGAACTATTCCACAACACGTTCTACAAAGCAAACATTACCCTGACACCAAAACCAGGAAAAGACCCAACTAAAAAGGAGAATTTCAGACCGATTTCACTAATGAATATAGATGCAAATATTCTCAACAAAATCCTAGCCATTCAGCTTATCATTAAAAAATCATTCATCACAATCAAGTAGGTTTCATCCCAGGAATGCAAGGCTGGTTTAACATATACAAGTCCACAAATATAATTCACCATATCAATAGAAGCAAAAACAAAGGCCACATGATGTTCTCAATACATGCAGAAAAAGCATTCAGTAAAATTCAACATCCTTTTCTAATTAGAACACTTAAGAATTTAGGCATAGGTGGCACATTTTTTAATTTCTTAAACTGATCAAAGCTATCTATGACAAACCCACAGCTAATATTATACTGAATGTAGTAAAACTGAAAGCTTTTCCACTTAGAACTGGAATCAGACAAGGTTGTCCTCTATCACCATGACTATTCAAAATAGTGCTTTAAGTTCTAGCTCATACAATCAGGCAAGAGAAGGAAATAAGGGCATCCAAATGGGGGCAGAGGTGGTCAACCTTTTGCTCTTTGCTGATGATATGATCTTAGAGAAACCCAAAGGTTCAACCACAAGACTACTGGAAGTGATCAAAAAATATAATAATGTCTCAGGAAATAAAATCAGTGTCCACAAATCAGTAGCCTTTGAATGCACCAATAACAAGAGGAGAAGATACTGAAGGACACAATTCCCTTCATGGTAGCCTCAAAAAAATGAAATTCCTAGGAATATACCTAACAAAAGAGGTGAAGGAACTCTATAAAGAAAATTATGAAACCTGAAGAAAAGAAATAGCAGAAGATACTAACAAATGGAAGAACATACTGCACTCATGGCTGGGAAGAATCAATATCATTAAAATGTCTATACTTCCCAAAGCAATCTACAGCTTTAATTCCATCCCCATTAAAATACCATCACCATACTTTCAAAATTTGGAAAAAATAATTCTTTGTTTTGTATGGAACCAGAAAAAACCTTGTATAGCCAAGGCAATTCTTAGTAATAAAAACAAAGCTGGGGGTATCTCACTACCAGACTTTAGGCTGTACTAGGAGGCCACAGTGATCAAAACAGTGTGATAATGGCACAAAAATTGAGACACTAACATTTGGAACAGAATAGAAAACCATCAAATAAAACAATCTTATAGCCACCTGATCTTTTATAAACCAAACAAGAATATACGCTGAGGAAAAAAAATCCCTATTCCATGAATGGTGTTAGGAGAACTAGATAACCACATGTAAAAGACTGAAACTGGACCCGCACCTCTCACCATTTACAAAAATGGATTCAAGATGGATTAAAGATTTAAACCTAAGGCATGAAACAATAAAAATCCCTAAAGAAAGTGTGGGGAAAACACCTGAAGATACTGGCCTGGGGAAAGATTTTATGAAGCAGACTTCCGTGGCAATTGCAACAACAACAAACATAAGCAAATGGGACTTAATTAATCTGAAAAGTTTCTGTACAGCTAAGGAAACAACAACCAAAGCAAACAGACAACCTTCAAAATGAAAAGATATTTACATATCATGAATCGGACAAAAGCTTGATAACTAGGATCTATAGAGAACTCAAATTAATCAACAAAAAAAGACCAAACAATCCCTTATATCACTGGGCAGGAGACATGAATAGAACTTTCTCTAAAAAAGACAGATGAATGTCTTATAAACATGAAAAAATACTCATTGTTCCTAATCATCAGAGAAACCCCGATCAAAACTACTCTGAGATATCACCTACCCTTGCCTCCATGAGAATGGCCCACATTACAGTTTCAAAGCTGCATATGTTGGCATGGATATAGAGAGAAGGGAACACTTTTACACTGCTGCTGGGACTGCAAACTGATACAACCTTTTTGGAATGAATATGGAGAATCCTCAAAGAACTCAAATTAGATCTCCTGTTTGACCCTGCAATTCCATGACTGGGCATCTACCCAGAAGGAAAAAAAACATTTTATCATAAGGACATTTACACTAGACTGTTTATTGCAGCTCAATTTACAATTGCCAAAATGTAGAAACAACCTAAATGCACACCAATCCAGGAATGGATTAACAAGCTGTGGTATATGTATACCATGGAATAATATTCAGCCATTAAAAAGATGGAGACTTTACATCTTTCCTATTAACCTGGATAGAACACATTCTTCTTAGTAAAGCATCACAAGCACGGAAAAGCAAGAATCCAATGTACTTAGTTCTAATATGAAGGCAGTAGATGAGCTAATACAAGGGGGGAGGTAGTGGAATGAGGCAGCAGAGAGAGGGGAGGATAGAGGGGAAGCGGGGACATGGTGTATGGCACACCTCTTGGAGGCAGGATACAAGTACAAGAGGGATCTTATCTAACAAATGCAATCAGTGTAGCCTAATTGTACCCTTAACAAACCCTAAACAATAAGGATTTAATTAAAATTAATAAAATTAGATGTATTAAACAAAAAGAAATGCAGTCAACGTAACCTAGTCATTTCTACCCCCATATTAATCTGAAATAAAAAAAAATATATATATACAAAAAAAAAGAAAGAAAGAAACTCTATAAGGTCAGGAATATTTGTATGTTTGTTTGCTGCCGAATTCCTTAGCCTACATAATACTACATGCTCAATAAATATTTATTGAATGAATAAACTTACTGAATACACTAATATCTGTGACTGAGCTGGATGTTAGACATACAATAACAAGTAAGGCATCACTATCTCCTGCAAGGGGCAAGGAAGGCAGGTCATCAAATGCAAAGAGGAATAAATGACTTAGGAAGCATCATACAAGTGCTTCCTAAGAGGACCTCAGTGACCACGGAGCTAGGGATAGCCTCCTGGGGAAAGTAATATTCCAACTGTGAGAAGAGATGAGGGCCACTGTAACAGCAACGTGTAAAGAGAAGGCAGAGAAGAAGGCATTAATAAAATTTCGATGTAGTCAGCTCTGTGCACTGCCACAGAGAGGCCACACCAGTTAAAGAGAGAGACTTGAGAAACTATAGGCAACCCTCGCCAGAACACAAGTTTGACGTCACTTCAGGGTTCACCATTATCCCAACTGTTTTAGTAGGTTCAAAGTAATGCTATTTCCACGTCAGGAAAAAAAGCTTCAGAAAAGAAAGCTGTTTTATCCAGGGCTACCCTGAGGTAAGACCATCTGGGTCCAACTCTAATGCAGTCCTTTAGACATAAGACTCACAGGGAAATACAGAACCCAAAGATTATCACTGTAACAGGTACTCCCTTCACTTTGTGTACCTGCATACTACACGACACAGAAAGAGAGCATATACTGTCTGCCTGCCCCCAAGCCTAAGAAATTGCTCCTTGTCCTTCAAAAGTTAGTTTTTATGTTATCTCTCTCTCTAAGCTTTCACTGACCTCCCAGGCAGAGTTAAGTCTTAAGTTTTTCTTACCTTAGAAGATTTTCCCATCTTGAAACAAATACAGTTTCTGACCATGTCATACTGCTTACCTCACAATCATTTCCTTTTCTTATATGCTTTGAAAAAAAGGATACATTTCCTGAACTAAATACTGAGGTCCAAATTACATATCTAGTTTGTTTCTCAGTGATAACATATGCAAACGAAAACAGATTATTAGTAAAAGAAAATCTCATTCCAAAACGAAGTAGTTAGCAGATGTACACAAGAATTTCACATAAAAGTTTACACCCGTTTATCAAGTTGTGATCTACACGAGAGTATAACCCACTAATGTAAGTCTGAAATTTTCCATTTAATTAAAAAACAAATTTATGGAAAAATAAACGCAAGGCTACATTGATTTTCAACTTCCAGATGACAGTAATTGGTTAGTGAGGGGGAAGAAAATCTCAATGTGCAGGACACTTACAGAGGAAAACGAGAGTCAAACCACACACTCAGTCTCTACCAGACTATATTCATTCTTGCTGATCATGAACAAAAACATGAGCCATGGGAAGATACTGAATGAGATTGTTCCTACCTTGTTTCTCACACAACTGCAAAACAAGATGGGGCAGAAACAGACTCAGAACTCAGAGGCTTTAGATTCTGCCTTTTGCTCCGGTCATCAAACTCTATGGTTTTCTAGCAAACAATGCAGATTTTAGGTTTATTTCTCCAAATTTAAAAGTAAGGAAATTTATTTAAAAGTTCATATGAAGATATCCTTAAAAACTATCAATGAAGATATCCTTACAGGCTATCAATGTACTAAATTGAGCAGAACTTTGATTTCATATTTTTATAGTTTTCTTTTCATATAATACTCAAAAAGAATATGCGTTTTCAAGCATTCACTGTAGACACTAAAGAGAAGGTTACAAACATTTCTATTGAAAGCCATGCATTTTCTCTTGCTTCTAACCTTCTCAGAAATTTCTCTTTTGTTTAAAAGTTCTATGTTTCAGCTAGATCCCAAGGAGAAATATTTTCCCAAATTAGAAAAGCCACTTTAAATCAATTCAGCTTTTTATGAGTTACAGGAACTAGCCTAGAATTGCAGAAGAGAAAACCCACTATTAACACATCCCTCACCCTCAAAGTCTCTTTATAAGGTGAACTGCATAACAGTGATTGACACCTGAAAATTTCCAATTTCGAAAAGGGGAAATTCCTGAAAATAAAGACCACTGAAAATGGTCTGCACACTAAGTTCTCTAGACATTGAAAGGCTGATCCGTGAAGTTGTGTGAATGGTGCTTTGTGAAGCAGAGCTAAACACAGCAAGCTGGGGCCTACCAGCTCCAGCCATGAGGAACAGACTGAAAGCTTCTTAAAAAAAGTCATTTCATTCTGCAACCTATCTTCAAGCAGAGGAGATTCACCCTTGCCAGTAAATTTAAACCCCTCACGAGCTATCGACCTCAATATATCTGACACTTGTGTCTCTTCATACTCCTATATTTGTCTACTTGAACTACTTATCCTGCTATGTATGCAAAACAACTCGTTTTCTTCTTTAAAAAGCAGCAGTATTCTAGGTTTTCGGGGTAGTATAACCTTTCTATTGTGGCTAACAGAAGTATAGATAGATAGAATATTCCTAATCCAAAAATTCAGAATTAGAAATGCTTGAAAAAATCTAAAACTTTTGGGGTACTAACATGACATTCAGAAAAATTCTTATTGCAGCATTTCATATTTTATGGATTAGGGATGCCCAACTGGTAAGTATATTGTAAATATTGCAAGATATAAAAAAA
>NW_003852407.1:15020731-15021520 GCF_000181295.1 Otolemur garnettii
GAGGGTCTACAGCGGTCCCACAATATCAACACGATTATTACCCGGTAGATTATGCACACGTATTTGACACTATACAGTTTATAAAATGTAGATAAGACAATTGATAAACTTCCAATTTCCCCAAACATTTTCCAAATTTTCAAATCATATCATTAGATTTTTACATTAAATAACAAGAGTTAATGTTCCAAAAAAGTTTTAACATTTACTACTGTTTAGAGCATTGTGATAATATTATTGGTTTATGTCACTTTTTACAAAGACAATGCTAATGCATATGAGTTTCATTTGAAGGAAACATGAAATTTCCTCTACTAGAAAATACTATCTCCTGATTAGTTCCTGACTTGATTACCCCTTGAAATGAATCCAAGATGGCATATGGTATAATACAAATGAATTAAGTTAGGGCAACCTATCTAGACTAAAAGAGAAATCACACTGAGTAAAATTAAGGATGTTATCCATCAAAGTAAAATTTCTTCTTTTTCTCCAACTGGCATCAATAAAATTACAGTAACATTCAGTTTTCTAAAACCCAAATGACTTGTTTTCTAGTTCCATCTATACCATTTGTGCAGTAATTGTTTAAAAATGGCTTGAAAGCAATGAAAAATGCTAAACAACTCTCCACCCTGCTAAAACCATTGATATGACCTATTTCTTTCTAATGAAATAAAGCTAACAAGCACTACATGACTTTACTGGATTTAACAGTTTCAATGATCAAGCAGTTTATCTAATATCTTCTCCTCAGTTCAGATAATGGCTTTGAAACATATAAACTAC
>NW_003852407.1:15023111-15026470 GCF_000181295.1 Otolemur garnettii
GCATATACCTCTGTATAGCAGAACTGACTGTCTAACAGTAGAATTTTGAATCCCTCTACTATACATGCTTATGGATAAGAGCAATTGAGAATGAATATATAAGTTCTATATTTTTAAAAAGTGTATTTTATGCATCCATTTCCATGAGAATATTACTGACTTTTTTTTTGTCCCTTTAAAAAGACTCTCTCTTTAGGTACAGACCTTTTATAATTTAGGAGAAAAATTAATAAATATATATGTATATGTAATATAAAACATACTTTAATATACATAATTTACTGTATATTAAATAGTAAACTATTTTAAATTCCACACAAACTTTATGGCCACCCTATATATTAAATATATGTACATATGTATATATATTTTTAAACTGTCACTTTACCTATTCATGCTATTAATTATATTAAATTGTTTATATAACTATTCTAATTTGACAACCAAGATCTTTCCATAGGTCTGAGGTAAGGAAGGATTCAACTGATTGAAAAATAAGATGATTGTTTATTTTGTATTCATACATCAGTAAAAATGTGAATTAGCTAAAAGTTACATAAGAAAACCAACCAATCTGTCAAGAAGAGAGAATAAGGTTCAAGATGAAATACAAAAAACAAACAAAAATACAAACACACATAAAAGAGCTGTTTTCACCAATGATAAATACAGGTTCTTATTACATAGATTTTCTAGTGTTTTGAAAAATACCACCATTATATCAAGATAAGACGGAAGTCAGGAGAAAAATATTAAGAATTCATAATCTTCCCTTAGTTAATAGTCTTGCTTACATCCAATGCTTCACAATTACAGCAAGCTTTGTTAACTGCACACTTTCCTTCTCAAAATACACTTTAGTATTTTGTCTACTTTGGATTTAACCTTTCCACATTATCAATCTGTCAAAAATAGAGGAAAAGAAGAATATACTGCCAAGCAGGAAATCTAAAAGTGTTGTCCATGGACAGCAGCATTGGTATCACCTGGGAGCTTGTAAGAAATGCAAAATCCTGGGTCCTACTCCAGATGTGGGTCAGAGTCTGCATTTTATCAAGCTGGCCAGGTGACTAATGAACAGATTACAGTCTAAGGAGCACCAGCAAGCAGCACTGTTTAAGCCACTATGACAGAATTCCAGGTTCTGTTTCTACCTATCCTGTACTTCTAAAGTAAAGCATTTATTGTGTCTCCAAAGTCCTTATTTTTTTTATAAGGGATTAATTGGAATGTTTATTTTTTTAATTTGCCATTATTTTGTCAGACTTTCTAACTTTATTGGAACATAATCTGTTTGGATCACAATAAAATACATTCAAATATTTCTCTTTCAAAGGATATCTGAGATAAGATTAATTACATATGACTAAATATTAATTTGTAAATTTTATTACATAACTATATATACAAATAAGACTTTTTTTCCTATAACAAGACAACAGACATTTATTAAATAAAAAGCCTAGTGATCATTTTCAATACACATAGATGCAGAAAAAGCATTTGATAAAATTCAACATCCTTTCATAATAAAAACTCTGAACTAGGCACAGAAAAAATGTACATCAACACAATGAAGATCATATACAAAAATCCCACAGCTAACATCATACTCAGTGGTAGAGAGTGAAAAACTTTTATTCTAGGATCATAAATAAGACAAGGATGACCATTATCACTATTTCTACTCAACATAGTACTGGATGTTTTAAACAGACCAGTTAGACAAGAAAAAGAAATAAAAGGCATCCAAATGGAAAAGAAGAAGTGAAATTATCTCAGTTTGCTGCTGATTTTATATATGGAAAAACCTAAAGAATCCACCATAAGCCATTTGGAACTGATAAATTCAGTAAAGTTTCAGGACAGAAACCACAGAAAAATAAGTAGTGTTTCTTTACACTAACAACAGACTATCTGAAAAAGAAATGAAGAAACCAATCTCATTCACAACGGTATCAGGAAAATAACTATTTAGTAGTATATTTAACCAAGAAGGTGAAACACCTATATTCTGAAAACTATAAAACACTGATGAAATAAATAGTTGATGACACACAAAAATGGAAAGGTATCCTGTGTTCACAGATTAGAAGAACTAATATTGTGTTAAAGTGTCCGTATTACTCAAAGTGAGCTACAGATTCAATGCAATCCCTATCAAAATTCCAATGTCATTTTTCAAAAAAATAGAAAAAAATAATCCCCAAATCCATATGGAACCACAGAAGATCTTAACTAGCCAACACAATCTTGAGCAAAAAGAACAAAGCTGGAGGCATCACACTGACTTTAAAATTTACTACAAAGCTATAGTAATCAAAACAGTATGGTAATGACATTGAAACAAGCACATGGACAAATGAAATAGGATAGAGAACCCGAAAATATACCCATGCCATACAATCAATTGATTTTCAACAAAGATGCCAAGAACACATAATGGAGAACACAGTTCTCTTCTATAAATGGTGATGAGAAAACTGGATATACATGCAGAAAAATGAAATTAAGCCCTAACTTCACACAGTATTAAAAAAAAAAAAACTGAAAATGTTTTGAGACTAAGATTTGAAACAAAAAACAGTAGGGAAAACATTAGGGAAATGCTCCATGTCATTGACCTGGGCAAAAACGTCTTGGATGTGATCCCCAAAGCATAGGCAACAAAAGTAAATAAAAGACAATTATATGAAAAAACACTCATCATCAGTAATCATCAGGGATATGGAAATTAAAATAACAAGGCTACTATGTCTTAGAATAGCTATCATCAAAAAGATGAAAGATAAGTATTAGCAAGGGTGTGGAGAAATGGGAGCCTCTGTGCACTGTTTGTGTGAATGTAAATTAATACAGCCATTATGGAAAACAGTATGGTGGAGACTTCTATTTTAGTTTTCCTGAGAAAAAACTAAAAGTAGAATTACCATATGATCCCATTTCTGGATATCTATCCAAAGGAACTGGAGTCAGTATGCTCAAAAGATATGTTCACTACAGCATTATTCACAGCAGTTAAGATACTGAATCAATCTAGTGTCCATCACTGGATCTATGAATGAAGAAAATATGGTACAAAACAGAATACTAGTCAGACTTTCAAAAGAAAGAAATTCTGTCATTTGCGACATGGATGAACCTGGAGGACACTAAAGTGAAATAAGCAGGCAGAGAAAGACAAGCATCACAAGATCTCACTATGTGGCATCTTAAAAAGTTAAAGTCATAGGGCAGTGCCTGTGGCTCAAAGGAGTAGGGCGCCAGCCGCATATACTGGAGGTGGTTCAAACCAGCCCCAGCCAAAAAAAAAGTTCAAGTCATAGAAGTAAGAGAGTAATGTGTGGTAGTTATCAGAG
>NW_003852407.1:15026694-15052536 GCF_000181295.1 Otolemur garnettii
TAATCTATACATATATAAAATATACAATTACTATTACTAAAACAAAAAAACCTTAGCAACTCAAATTTATGTCACATGCCTAGAACATATTTTATAAATTAGGTGAACATTTAAAAAAATAAGAATTAACATTTCTTCCCTCGTTGTATATAAATGCACCAAAACTAAGTGTCCTGGTTATAATGAATTTAAATCCATAGAAAAAAAGGTTTGAAGGCTAGAGCCTATAATTCCACACTTTGGGAGGCCAAGGTGAGACAAAAAAAATTTTAAAAAATTAGCTGGGTAAGGTAGTGAGTGCCTGTAGTCCCAGCTACTCAAGAGGCTAAGACAGGAGGACTGTTTAAGCCCACAACTTTGAGGCTGCAGTAAGTCATGCTACTGCACTCCAGCCTAAGCAACAGAGCAAGATCCCTTTTTTAAGATTTCTTAAAAAAGAAAAAAGAAAAGGTTTGACAAAGGAATCTTTATAAGATTCTTTGTAATAGGATTATTTATCACAGCATTTTGCTGAAAACCATTACACCTCTCATTAATTCATGCATATTGCCACATAACTTAAAATGCCAAAACCCCAGAAATTTTCTGATAAAATGACCTCCGTTCTCTCAAGCTATCTCTCCTGACTTCCTAAAACGCACACAGTATGTACGTAAAGCATACTAGGATGGCTCATTAATTAGGACAAGGAGCTGCAAAGTGCTGAGGGACATTACTCTTTCCTCTCTTTCCTAATCTGCTTTTTACAAGTCTTCAGTGTGTACGGTGAATAATCCTAAGAAAAGGGAGGCGCCTGTAGCTCAAAGGAGTAGGGCACCAGCCCCATATGGTGGAGGTAGCGGGTTCAAACCCAGCCCCGGCCAAAAACTGCAAAGAAAAAAAAAAAAATCCTAAGAAAAGACGAGCCACTGTCCATAAACATATTTAGCAATAACAACAAAAACTGTGAAAAAAGGACAAATATCAAACCAAACCTAACAAAAAATAAAACCCCCACTAACCAACTATATGCTTCCAAGATAGCACAAGGAATTAAAGGCCATACACTATCTGGAATAGCAATGATGGCATAATGTAGGCGGTTTTTAACAAGGAAAGGGGTAAATGCTTTTGTTATTTAAGACATAGGCTGAAAGGCTAATACAAAGGGAGGTCTAAATTCGCTGTTTTTAAGTGATGTCAGGACTGGGAAAAAGGAGAAGGGGGAAAAGTGGGGACTTAGAGATCTCATTTTGGGTAGATGATTTCTACTCAAATATTGGCAAACTTTTTCTGTATAGAAAGAAAGAATAAAAATTACTCTGACAAACATGGTAGTATAAAAGCATAAACTATAAGAAATGTAAAAATTAGGAGACTAAAACAGAAGAGCAGAAGAAAAAAGAGAGGAAGAGGGGAAGAAAAGGCTAAGAAAAAGACATACTAGGACATAATTTTAAAAAATAGACCTTCAATTTATTTATTATTTGTTTTTCTTAGAAACTGGGCCAATGTCCACTAGCCCAAATTACATGGGCTGAATATAAATCTAATTAGGGGGAGATTAGGGCTAAAGAGATGACAAGACATTTGGGGGGAAAAGGATGTTTCTTCGCAGAGCAATTATTGTTACCAAAGTCAAAGTTAAATCCTAGAAACTTTTAAAATAGACATTTGAAAACTTTGCCTTAATTCTTTCCTTCCCTATTTTTGCAATCCCTTCATGTTTGTGTCCACAGTTTGCAAACTTTCTGTAGTCTATGTTTTTATAATTCTTCTTACAAACAATACTAACCCCAAACTTCACAGTGGTTTTTTCTCTAGTGTTTGGCGGAGACGGAAGAATGGAGAAAAACAAAAAGACAGGCACAGACTTAAAGTTTTAAGAACAGTATAGATCGAGGGATCTTTTTTCTTTATTGTGAGGATTCAGCAAAGACCCTGACTCTGGGCTAGCTGTGTATTTATTTTATGTGTCATAGTTCTTGTTGAGCTTGTATTTCCCATTTAAACCATATCTTAAATTAGCTATTTCAGTCAAACTGATTCACTTCTTATTTATCTCATTTTAAGCTATTTATGATTTTAACATAAGCAAAGCATGGAACAGAGTGACCCAGTCCGAAGGCAGGACACCAGAAGTAAACCTATTTAGACCATGCACACAGATTCTTCGAGGAGTGATTTAGACGCCTGGAAATTTGTGAGGGTGAAGTTGGCCATGTCATACTGAGAAATGGAAGAAAGAGGACAGTCTATCTCACTGTGGCAAGAAGCTCTCTCTCAGTGAGATAAGGCATTCTTGCTAATCTCCAGCCTGTCTGGCCCCTTATCTGTAACTGTTTCTAATTCCTAGCATCAACTCTCCTGAACAGGGCATACTTCCCAGGTTATGCTGGAAGAGATGGAACTTTAATACCCTTCTATTACTTTAAAAGATCAGACTACAACTCCTACACTAACTAAAAAAACCTCAGTAAATTATAGTCATAATTTAAATGGGTCCATACTCCTCTTAATGAACATTCTCTTCAATCTCTAATCATCTCTTCTACCCATCCTCTACATTTTTGTAAGTCAATTCCTAAGCTACTTATAATAAACAATTAAAAACTAATTTTAAACTTATCAAATCATATGTCTAACAATATAAACACATTAAGATACAACTCTTCCCTTAAGAATCCACTTTTCCACCCACAAACTATCATGAAGCAAATACTGTTTCCTACAACACAGTTGGTAGATCAGGTACTGATTTCTATGGGGAAGTCATAGAAGCATCACTGTTCTGTGTCATTTAATCTAAATTCAAACAAAGAAATGAGGAATCTACTCTAAAATATAATAATTAATTGGTGGGGAAACAGATCTTGAATTTGAATTTTGGAGATGCCTGCAGTATGATATGAAGAATTTGGGATTTATTAGTATGTTTCTGATTTTTTGTAAACATAGTTGTAACGACCCCTTATTCGCAGGCATCAACTTGAATACCAGTAACAAAGAAGGATAATGGTGTGATTCTAATCAAAGGCTATATCAAACCCCAAAGATTGAAACAGAAATTAGGAAAATCTTGCAAAGGATGAAGAAAAGAAAGAGACCCAATTAATTTATCCTTTCCCCTCATACTAACTCTAGAAAGTAAACAAAACTGACCAAACTGAAGAAATTTTGCTTTTTCTTACTTATTCTTGTACCCTCGATTTCTGACTGAGTTTTCTGCTATTCTACTATTGAAGTCTAAAAGTCTGTCCTGAGAGTAAAAAGACACATTAAAAAAAAAAAAAAAGCCAGATGCAGTGGTTGATGCCTATAATTCCAGCACTGTAGGAGGCTGAGGTGGGAGGATCACTTGAGCTTAAGAGTTTGACACCAGCCTGAACAAGAGTGAGAAAAAGAAAAAAATTAAGTGTGTATAATGGTGCAAGCCAGTGGTCCCAACCACACAGAGTCTGAGACAGGAGGATCACTTCAGCCCAGGAGTTGGAGGACAATGATTCCACTGCACTCTACCAGGGTGACAGAGCAAGACTCTGTCTCAAAAGAAAAACAGAAGAAGAAAGAAGAAAGTAGAAGACAATGACTTAGCATGAACATAAAACCATATATAGTGAAAATCCAGAGATGAATATATTGTCATCACTTTTACACTGAATAAAAAAGGAATTTGAACAGGGATTCTTTTCCACGATGCATGTTAGGCTTGTCAAAATATCAAATGATGATATGTAGCTGGATTCATCTCTAGATTCTCTATTCTAGTCCATATACCTACATCTCCCTTTTTATGCCATTACCATGCTCTTTTGATCACTATCAATTTGCAGTATAACCTGAGGTCTAGTAGTGTGATGCCTCCAGTTTTGTTTTTATTTCTAAGTAGTGTATTGGCTGTTAGGGTTTTTTTCTGAGTCCATATAAAACAAAGTACTATTTTTTCAAGTTCGTTGAAGTAAGACGACATTGGTGCTTTGATAGGGATTGCATTAAATCTATAGATTGCTTTGGGTGGTATGGACATTTTAACAATGTTCATTCTTCCCAGACACGAGTATGGTATGTTTTTCCATTTCTTTTTTTTGTTTGTTTTGTTTTTTTTTGAGACAGAGCCTCAAGCTGTCCCCCTGGGTAGAGTGCCGTGGCATTACAGCTCACAGCAACCTCCAACTCCTGGGCTCAAGCGAGTCTCCTGCCTCCACCTCCCAAGCAGCTGGGACCACAGGCACCCGCCACAACGCCCGGCTATTTTTTGGTTGCAGCCGTCATTGTTGTTTGGCGGGTCCGGGTTGGGGATTTGAACCCGCCACCTTAGGTGTACGTGACTGGCGCCTTAGCCGGTTGAGCTACAGGCGCCGAGCCTGTTTTTCCATTTCTTAACGTCTTCTGCTATTTCTTTTCTCAGGATTTCACAATTCTCTTTATATAGATCTTTCATGTCCTTTGTTAGATAAATTCCCAGGTATTTCATCTTTTTTGGCACTACTGTAAAAGGAATAGAGTTCTGGACTATCTTTTCAGCTTGACTATTTTTGGCATATAAAAAAGCTACTGATTTATAAGTATTGATTTTGTATCCTGAAACACTGCTATATTCCTTGATCATTTCTAAGAGTTTTGAAGTTGAGTCCCTGGGGTTTTCCAGGTAAAGATTCCATCTTCCATGAAGAGTGAGAGTTTGACCTCCTCTGACCCTATCTGGATACACTTGATCCCTTTCTCTTGCTTAAATGCAAGGGCTAGGACTTCCATTACTATGTTGAATAGCAGTGGTGACAATGGGCATCCTTGTCTAGTTCCAGATCTGAGTGGAAATGGTTTCAATTTTACTCCATTCAATATGTGGTTTTGATTTGCATTTTTCTGATGATTAAAAACGGTAAGCTTTTTTTTATGTGTTTGTTGGCCATTCACCTGTCATCTTCAGAGAAGTTTCTGTTCAAGAATCTACAGAGAACTGAAATTAATCAATAAGAAAAGATCAAGAGACTTGAACTTTGAGATATCACCTAACTCCAGTAAGATTAGCCTACACTACAAAGTCCCAAAACAGCAGATGTTGGCAGGGATTCAGAGAGAAGGGAACACTTCTATCCCACTGCAATCCCACTGCTGATGGGAATGCAAACTAATAAAGCCTTTTTAGCAAGAAGCATGGACTGGATCTTGACTAATGTGCAAAATGCAAGGATATATTTCTAAACAACTAAGAGTAAATGTCTTATCACAAACAATAAGTGAGGTGATGGTTATATTAATCAGTTTGATTTAAACATTTTATAGTATATATCAAATTATCACACTGTATACCCCATAAATGTATACAGTTATGATTTGATAAAAAAAAATTTTAAAAAGAAGAAATTCATATTAGTGGAAAAAAATGGAATTTGAAGCCAGCTACAATTAATTCTATAAGCAAAAGGAACAGTACATCACCAAAGCACCTATTTTCTTTTTCACCTCAGAGCAAATGACTGAGAATATGTCATAGAGCTACTTCCCCGTATTTACTGTCGAATTTCATTTCTCTTCCAGGGCAATTGCAATAAATGTCAGTTGAGGAAATACTTAAATGAAATCTCAAACTTTTTCTAATGCAAATTGAAAGACTGATTATTGGAAATGTTTATGGCTGAAATCTAATACGGTCTGTGTTACAAAGCTATTAAGAGTATCATAGATTTTTTCAATAAAAACTCCTTTTGTCCATATATATTTTTCCTCTATGCTTCCTTAAAGGTGTAAAATAAGCTGCCTAAAAGTAGGAAAAAGACCATTGCATTTAAGTGCACATGGCTTAAATCTTTTATAATTGATTTTGTTCAAGTATGCATGATGCTTTCTGTAAAATATAATATGCAAGGTGGAATTTTATGAGCAAAAAAATTCTCATAGAGAATATATAAAAGCATAATTAAGCTATTTAATGCTAAAAAAAAAACCCTAAAATTTAAAAAAATAAAATAGCCAAACTTGGTAATTTTCAAACATTTACATCACAGTATATATTTCCTAAAACAAAAAACAGCAAAATTATTGCAAAATGGTACATTAATGACCACTTTATTTCCGGTTTAAAATAAATCTGTAGAAAATTAATATTTTACATTTCTAAAAGCCAGAGGGAAAAAGAATGTTCAAATATAGGCTTTATAAACCTAAATCCTAGCCAAAAGACTTCTATATTGTTTGGGGGCTTGTGGGGGGGCTTTGGATTAATGTTGAGTAAAAGCAAAAGAAATCCATGGTGACAGTCCTAGTGACTACCCTACTTTTCAAATACGTATACAGCAATATACTGAATGACATAAACACACAGGCAGATTAATTAGAAATAGTAGGCAGCAAACACTGGAAACTATGGCAAAGTGTAGGACCCTAAACTTTAAAGAAAAATGTCCACTTTTAATACTCAATCAGGAAAAATGGCCACTTTTAATATTCACAACTCCTTTGTGAGTTGCGATGGAATGGTTATAGCATTAATGTCATATTATAATATTCAGATTTATGTCGAACAGTGTGTTCTTTATCTTATATTTAAATACAGAAGAACTAAGACAAAAAACAAGTGTCCATTGCTGTTACTAATTTAATCAAAGTGTAGAACAATAATTACAAAGTGGATTCTGTAAGTATATGCAGAGCATTATAGGAGGTCCATTCTGCTAACACTATAAAATCAAAGCAGCATCAGCACAACTAACTTGATTACAATAGCACACTTTATAACCATCCTTGTAGTACTCAAAATGCCCATTAAAGAACATGCTCCTATCTTTTCATGTATTATAGTAGTAAATATAATTTAAAAATTATTATTATTATTTTTTTAGAGACAGAGTCTCATTTTATTGCCCTTGGTAGAGTGCTGTCGTGTCACAGCTCACAACAACCTCTAACTCTTGGGCTTAGGTGATTCTCTTGCCTCAGCCTTCTGAGTAGCTAGGACTAAGACGCTCACCACAATGCCCGGCTATGTTTTTGTTGCAGTTTGGCCAGGGCTGGGCTCGAACCCACCACCCTCAGTACATGGGGCCGGCACCTTACCCACTGAGCCACAGGCACAGTAGTTTTTAAAACTACTATTACTAAATTCAAAAGTAGAAAACGTCCATGCTGTTTAGAATACAAAAAGTCTCAAGAAAATGTTGCTTCCACCCTAACAATGATGGAGAGCCAGATAATCTACAAACCATTACTTTTTTGAACCCAAAGAAAGTTGACATCACCACGCAACCAGGTGAACTGAACACCAAAGAGTGAAAAGCCCAAGGAGAGACAGGACAAAGAAGCCAAAGAAAGACGTGGCCATAAAAGGCAGATACGAATTAAATATCTAAAATTTTAAATGAGTTCTAAGAGGCTGAGTGTGAGCTAGTGTGACAATTGAGACATTCCTGGGAACAACAGACACAATAGTAGTATGCATTCACTCACTAGACCTTTTTCACAGGCCTCTACCATGGGCTTATGAGAAATAATGCTAAGGTGGGAGGACTGTTCGAGCTTGAGAGTTTGAGGGTGTACGAGCTATGATTGTGCCACTGTACTCCAGCCTGGGAGACAAAGCACGACCCCATGTTTAAAAAAAGAAAAAAGAAAAAGAAACAAATGAGCTAGGAACACGAGCTCGAAGAGTTATGCTCAGTCATGTATATGTACAAACTCTGCCCATTTCTTGAAACTTTCTCTCATAGAAAATAATAGTTAGAAGAAAACATTGCTAAGAAAAGGTCAGGAAACATTTCTGCCTATTGTCATACTCAATTTAAGCTGTTACGTAGCTGGTTGGCTTATAAATAACAGAAATTTATTTCTCACAGTTCTGGCAGCAGGCAGCCCGGAATCAGGGTACCAACAAGTTTGGGTTCTGGTGAAGGTTGCAGACTTTTCCCGGGCAGAAAGAGGGCTAATCACCTCTCTGGGGGTCTCCTTTTTAAAGATACTAATCCCATTTAAGAGAGTTCTATCCTCAAGAACTACTTATCTCCAAAGGATCTACCTTCTCATAACCACACTAGAAATTAAAATTTTAAAATATGAATTTGGAGGAGATACAAACACTCAGTTCATAGGACCTACCAACAACCTAGTAACAGTAGGAAACACCTGTTGGCATTCCAAAATTCACACTAAGCACAAGGTGGCAAAAACCTACCAAAGGAGAAATTTCAAGTCATATACATCTGGTCAGACACAGTGACTCACACCTATAATCCTAGCACTTTGGGAGGCCAAGGCAGGTGGATTGCCTGAGCTCAGGAGTTTAAGACTAGCCTAAGCAAGAGTGAGACCCCCACATCTAAAAAAACAAAACAAAACAAAACAAATAAAAAACAAAACAGTTGGCTGTTGTGGCAGGCAACTATAGTCCCAGCTACTTGGGAGGCTGAAGCAGAGGATTGGAGGCAGAAGCAGAGGATCGCTAGCGCCCTAGAGTTTGAGTGCTGTAAGCTATGATGTCAAGGCACTCTATTCAGGTTGACAAAGTAAGACTGTGAAAGAAGAAAAGAAAGAAAGGAAGGAAGGATATTTTTTCTTCCATTCTTGAGATACTTTACTAAGTAGGATATGTTCCAGCTCCATCCATGTAAACATAAAAGAGGTAAAGGCTCCATCTTTTTTAAGGCTGCATAATATTCCATGGTATACATATACCACAATTTATTAATCCATTCATGAGTTGATGGGCACTTGGGCTTCTTTCATGACTTGGCTATTATGAATTGAGCTGCAAAGAATAATCTGGTGCAAATATCTTTGTTATAAAGTGATTTCTGGTCTTTTGGATATGCACCTAATAGAGGAATTGCAGGATCAAACAGCAGGTCTACTTTTAGATTCCTGAGTATTCTCCATACTTCTTTCCAAAAGGGACGTACTAGCTTGCACTCCCACCAGCAATGCAGAAGTGTTCCCTTTTCTCCACCTCCACGCCAACATCCGTAGCTTTGGGATTTTGTTATGTGAGCCACTCTTAGGAGAGTTAGATGATATCTCAAAGTAGTTTTGGTTTTCATTTCTCTAATGATTAAAGATGATGAGCATTTTTTTATTTCTTTTTTTTTTTTTTTTTTTTTTTGAGACAGAGCCTCAAGCTGTCCCCCTGGGTAGAGGGCCGTGGCATCACGGCTCACAGCAACGTCCAACTCCTGGGCTCAAGCGAGTCTCCTGCCTCAGCCTCCCAAGTAGCTGGGACCACAGGCGCCCGCCACAATTGTCTGGCTATTTTTTGGTTGCAGCCATCACTGTTGTTTGGCGGGCCTGGGCTGGATTCGAACCCGCACCTTAGGTGTATGTGGCTGGCGCCTTAGCCACTTGAGCCACAGGCGCCGAGCCGATAAGCATTTTTTTCATGTGTCTATTGGCCACATGCCCATCATCTTCAGAGAAGATTCTGTTCAAGTCCCTTGCCCACAATGAAATGGGATTACTTGTTCTTTTCTTATTAATAAGTTTGAGCTCTCTGTAGACTGTGGCTACCAAACCGTTGTCAGAAGCATAACCTGCAAATATCCTCTATGAAACCAATTTACAATCACTCATATTTTCATATGAAGAACAGATCACAACTATGGCCCAAGATGAAGGAGGGAAGGAGGGAGGTCAGATCGAGGGAGGGTGAATGGTGGGATCACACCTATGGTGCATAATGCAAGGGTACCTGTTAGATCTATTATAGAGTATAGAGTATAAATGTCTTAACACAATAATTAAGTAAACAAGATGAGGTATATATTAATGAGTGTGATGTAAGCATTTTTAATTCTATATGAAATCAAAACATTGTACCCCTTAAATGCATTAATGTATACATGAAAAAAAAGGAAGGAAGGAAGGGAGAACAGAGGGAGGGAGGGAAGGGGGAAGGGAAAGAAAGGAAAGGAGAGGAGAGTAGGAGAGAGGGGGAGGGAGGAGAGGAGGGAAGGGAAGGGGGAAAAGGAAAAGGAAAAGGAAAAGGAAAAGGAAAAGGAAAGGAAGAAAGTCTTGTACACTACAAAGCAACTACCAGTAAAAATAAAACCTGAATTCACTTCAACTATTGACTTGAATGACTCAAACCACACACCACCTGCCTACCTGACAGAAGACAGATGCCCATTTCTAAGCTAAATATGATTTACACATACCTCAGTCTCTATTGTTCTTTAACACAATGTGAGGCATTAAATAAAAATTTAGGAAAAAAAAGACAAGGGGTGGGGGAGGGGGAATCCCAACAATATTCAAGAGATAAAATAATCAACAAAACTAGATTCAGAGGTAGATGAGATATTAGAATTAGCTGATGGGAAGGCGAAAGTAATTACTTTAAAGGATTTAGTGAAAAAAGTGGGCACATGCATGAACAGATGAGGAGTTTTAGGAAAGGGCAACTGTATTAAAAAATATCAAACAAAAATATCTAAAATAAAAAGAATGTGATACAGTATAAGAAATAAAGAATTTCTATGATGGTTTTATCAGCGGACTGAATACAATATAGCAAAGAATCTAAGAATTTGAAATAAGGCAGCAAAACGTCTCCAAAATGAAACACAAAGAAAATAAAAGTAACAAAGCATCCTAGATCTGTGGGACCATATCAAACATGCATAGTTAGACTCCTAGAGAGAGACAAGAAAGAAAGGGAGTGGGAGGAGTATCTGAAGAGATGATTGTCAAGAACTTCAGAAAATACAACAGACCACAGACCAAATAAGCTCAAAGAACTCCAAGCAGAATAAACACACACATACACGCACATACACACTGACCCCTAGATGTATAGTCACATTGCTAAAATCCAAAGCCGAAGAGAAAATCTTGAGGATACTAAAAAAAAAATTACTGAAACAAAAGGCTATCACAACAGTAACAATGTTCCATATTTGTGAGTCTTGACAGTTATAAGCAGCAGCAGCAGCAACAGCACAGATTACACTTACTAATTAATCACTTATTACATGTCAGACACTGTTCTAAGTGTTACAAAACCCTGTGAAGTATAATTAATATCTCATTTTACAGATAAAGAAACTGAGATACATTCTATGATAGACACTCTTATTTGACAATGTGAATGTTACTTTTTTATTATTACTGCTCAATAGAGAAAAATGAAACTGAGATATTACAAACTTAAGTAAATTGCTCAGAATCACACAGTTAGAAGCTGTGGAACAGGATTCTAGTCTCAGCAGTGTAGCACTAGGGTCCATTTATCATTAAGCACTTTATCATTTTGTTGTGTAGATCCCCCCTAAAAGGATTAAGACCCTTATATCCACTGCACAGGACACCATAAACAGGAATAATTAACACACCACCACCACCCTAACATATACACCATCTATCCAGTAAGTCCTCCTAAAACAGAAAGCAACACCAGTAATAGGGAAAGAACACAAATGTCCTTTATCGCTTCCTGGGATTGGCAGTGAATGTTAACACAGTTTACATAGTTCCTTCTACATTAGATAAATACGAATAGGTAATAGAAAAACCTGGGCTTTAACTGCACTATGTACGTATTACAAAGGCACTCACACTTAGAACCACCTCTCTCTTTCCTCCCTTATAGTAGTGAAAATAGTTAAATCAAGGAAAAAGTTATTACTGCTTCTGCTCATATCAGGTAGAGTCTCCAAGTAACATTCTTGCCACAGTACTATGATTAATTTAATTAGTAAGATTTTTATTTAGAATAATTTTAGATTTATAGAAAAGTTAAAAAGATACCACCAATAGTTCCCATATACCCTTACTCAATTTTCCCTGTCATTAATATCCTATATTACCATGGTATATTTGCTATACCAGCAGTCCCCAACCTTTTTGGCACCAGGGATTGGCACCCACCAATTTCCCTGGGGCATGGGAAGAAAGGGGGGATGGTTTGGGGATGATTTAAACACACTACATCTCTACCTCAGACCATCAGGCATTAGATTCTCATAAGAAGCGTGCAGCCTAGACCCCTCGCACGCACAGTGTACAGCAGGGTTTGCACAATCATCTAATGCGCAGATCATCCGACAGGAGGCAGAGCTCAGGCAGTGAGGCAGACAATGGGGAGGGGCTCTAAGTGCTGATTAGTGCTACATCTAAGAAACCAACATTGTTACATCACTATCAACTGAACTCCACATTTCCATCAGATTTTACTAATTTTTCCATTAATGTTCTTTTTCTGTTCCAGAATCCAATCCAAGTATCACACTGCACGTAACTGTTACGTTTCCTTATTCTTCTCTTTCCTATTCTTCCAGATAGTTTCCTTATTTTTCCTGACTTTGATAGTTTTCAAAAAAGTGGCCAGGTATTTTTTATAAAATGTCTCTCAATGTGAGCTTGTCTGATATTTTTCTCATGGTTGTGTAGTAGAACATGGCTATGAATTCTTGGAAAGAACACCACAGAGGTGAAACACCATTTCCACATGTCATATCGGGGTAAATGATATTCACAAAATACTGGTGATATTAACTTTGCTCACTTGGTTTGAGACGTGTTTGCCAGGTTTCGTCACTATAAAGTTATTACTTTTCCTTTTCTATACTCTGTTTTTTGGGTGAAGTACCTAAGTCTAGCATACTATCAGAAGTACAAGATGGGAATTAAGCTCCATCTCCCCAAAGAGGAGGAATGCACAAATATTATTTGAAATTCTTCTATAAGAAAGAGTTGTATCTTCTTTCCCATGTTACTACTCTATTTTTAAGCTACTGGGTACAAAATGGTCAGGTAAAGTAAAAAGGTTGTTAGCTGAGATTTCACCTACTTAAACAAACCCAAAAAATAGCCACTAGCCCACCTTTCAGCTAGAAAACTGGAAGAAGACAGAACAGGACTTGTCTTCACATTACTGTGCAACCACAGCCATAGACAAGCACACTCTTTCTCCCTTTTGAGTAGGGTGAGTAGGATGGAAGAAAAGAAAGGAAGAAAACGAGTGAAAGTGGTGTTCCTCTTTACTACTGGTAACACAGAAACGCTTGGTCCTGCCATTACAACCCTGGAGGCAGAGGGAACCTGATAGCCAGGTATGCTGAAATAATAACTACAAATTGTTCTTAGTCAGCTAGTAAATATTTGCCACTTCCCAGATAATATGCCCTCCATTCAATCAATTAACACATAGGAAACTGAACCCCTTTGAACAAGGAGTTTATCTCATAGTAAACTGAACATGAAAATGCCAAGGAAATTCCACACTCAGAAGACTTGCACTATAAAAGCTGCAAAAGCTGAAGGTTTCAGAAAACAAGGACAGCAGAAACCTGAAGAACAAAAATGTTGAGGGAAATCCTAAAAGAAAAAGAAATCAAAAGGGAGAGGGAATACAGGAGAAGAGAAGAAAACTAGATGAAATGATTATTACCGGCAAAACTAACCATTCCATAAAAATCACTTGTAAGAAGTGTGTTAAGAATCAACTATTGTTCCAAAAGGCTAAGATATAACTAATGTGATTAGTCTGGTGATCTGTTTGTACTGTACAGAAAAAGAGTTTCCAAATTTGTTTAGTGTAGAATAGATCTCCCCAGGAATAAGGGATTCGACCAATAAGTTCTTCCTTGGTTAGCTCAGCCTTTCTTCTTTCTTGGCTCCTATCTTCACTGTCCATATATTTCCAATCAGTCTTCTGGAATTCCAAGTATTCTACCATGATCTGTTTTTATTGTTTCTGTTTTTACCTAAAACCTTCCGTCCCACTTACTTACTTTAAAGTAAATATAATCTCACCTAAAAGTAATCATACTTCTGTAAACTTCCAAAATGTTTTTCCTCTTACTCCCTTACTTAAGCTTTATAACAATAAAAACACCATAATGCTTTCTTATCTTACAAAGGAAACAAGGATAACTTACATAACAGAAGGCCATATCAGTTCTCTCTAAGGGTACTCCCAGCGACCCTTTACAAATCCACCTCCAGGTGAAGGTCTGAATTCACTTGGTGATTCGGCACACTGCAGTTCCCAGAGGTCCCAAATGACTTCCTGTTCAACAAGTCCAATATATGCTTTATGGTTCTCTTATATAACTTCCCTGGACCAGCAACCTGCCTTTGAAATGTTATTTTCTTTGGCCTTTTTTGGCACTACTCTTTTAATATGCTTCCTTTTCCTGTAACCATTCCTCGTTCTCATTCCAAGGTCCTGCCTTTCTTTACCGAACAAATGCTGAGGTCTGTGTTTGGTTTTTATCTCTTCATGATGTATGTCCTCTCTGGCCAATCTCACTCAAACTCAAAGCTTCAAAAGCCAATGAAATTCTGGTGACTCCCAGAAACACATACCTGGTTCTGAATTTATCAGCACCAGACTTAAATCAAGCCTATCTTCAAAGTTAATGTGGCCAAAATTAAAGTCATTATCTTTTTTTTCTTTTTATTACCTG
Source organism: Otolemur garnettii (assembly GCF_000181295.1). Taxonomy (NCBI): domain Eukaryota; kingdom Metazoa; phylum Chordata; class Mammalia; order Primates; family Galagidae; genus Otolemur; species Otolemur garnettii. Next base: position 15,041,067 of record NW_003852407.1, read on the forward strand.
ATTTTCCCCATCTAAGTCCTACACCTTCTCTATATGTCTGATCCAAAGATCAGAGGTCATCCAGATTTTGTTAGCTCCCACACCAAAGCCTCCTATCTACTATACTTCCGAATGGCTGTTACATCTGTCTCCTCCTTTGTATATTTACCATCTCTAATTTAGCTCAGGCCATGGCAGCTCTCTTGTTTGGACTACTGGTCTACTAGACAGTGAGCTCCTAAATATTGATTTTACCCTCTCAATCAATCATCTATGTTGGTGCAGAAAGATTCTTTTAAAACACAGTCAGATCAGCTCACCAGTCCTTTAATAGTCAAACCAAACACCCACTCCTCTACCCTATGGTGTCCCATAGGGTAAATGTAAACACCTTTGCTTTTGAAGACACTCAATGATCTGGACTAAGCTCACTTACCCTTTCAGCATCATTTCCTTCCAGTTTGCCTTTGCATCTTCCATCTCACCATTGCAACCTACACTCTCATGAAAGCAAAATTCCTAAAGTTTCCTAAACACATTGTGACAGCTCTATCCAATAGAATTTTCTGTGATGATGTAAACATTCTATGTCTGTTCTATATAGTACCAGATGCACGTGGGTAATTGGTAGCGTAAAATGTGGCAAGTATGACTAAGGTAATAAGTTTATTTTACTGAATTCTAATTAATTTAAATTTAAATTGTCCCATGTAACTAGTGACTATCCCATTAAATAGCGTGGCTCTATGCTGTTTCTCTGTCTCTTGGGTCGGATATGTCCCTCTGTCTGGACATTCCTTTATCCTTCACATGCTGGTTTTTAACTAAAAATTCAATTACTCCAATAGATGTAAAGCTATTCGAATTACCTGTTTATTCATCCCTTTCGGGTAAATTGTAAAGCTTATACACATAAGTTTAAAGTTATTTATAATAATCCCTTTTTATTCTTTTATTATCTGTAGCGATGAGGCTTTGATCATTCCTGATTTGATAATTTGTCTTCTCTTTTTGCCTGATCAGTACAACTAGAGTTTGAACAATTTTATTATCTTCTTAAGGAATGAGGCTATCTTCATGATCTCCATTATTTTTCTTTTGCATTGATTTCTTCCCTGATCTTTTACTGTATTCCTTCTGTAAAGTTCTGGTTTCATTTATTTTTCTTTTTCTAATTTCTTAAGGTGAAAGCTGAGGTTATCGACTTGAGAGGTTTCTCCTTATCTGACATAGGCATTCAGTGGTAAAATTTCCCTTTAAATACTGCGTTACGTGCATCCAAGAAATTTTAACAGGTTGTGCTTCATTTTCATTTAGTGCAAAATACTATCTAATTTCAGTTTGGATTTCTTCTTTGATTCATGGGCATTTAGAAGTGGAAAGTAAGAAAAAAATAAAGGAAAAAAACCTCGGTTATAAACATCTTCAATGTGTTTTGACATAGAGGAATGCTATATATTAAGGTATGTCAATATATTGCTACACTTTGCAAATATAAAGTATTGTAATACTTTGCAAACAAAAGGCACCAAGACTCCTCTCAGAGCAGTATGTAAAATGGTTCTCAAATAATCTCCTAATCATTATTAGAAAAGCATTTCTAACCTAAGTAACTTAAAAAATGAAGTTTGAATTTGCTGAAGTGCTCATTAACTCAACACTTATGTTTCCCATTAAAGTACATAATGGTCCACCTTCTTTAGACTTCTGTTGGGCTAAAGTTTTTTTCTTTTTAAAAAGGTAAGGAAAAATCATCTTTACAGGTCCTAGTGTAAACATATTTAAAGTAACCACTTCAGAACGAAATTCACAGAACCAATCTAAAAAAGAATCCTACTAAGTTTTAAACATGGAACCACACACATCCCCTGTGGCAAACTATAAACAAATGAGATAACTGAATCAGATGGAGTGTGTGATGTGACAGATTCTTCAGGACTGATTTTCCATGATGATGCCGACCCCAATTATAAACTCTTTTATTACTGACGAAAATTAGCACATCAACTCCATGCTTAACTAAGAGGCAAGCTAAGTTGCCAGCTGAGTTGGACTGGGGAAAGTGGGTAGACATGAATCTAATTAAAGTATGGCACCATAATAGCAAACGGACGTCTACCCTACTTCCTCAAGAGCCATGTGACCACAAAGGAGACAATTACTTTCTAGACATAGCAAACAATGACAATGGCATTAAGTGCTACCCCTATCTTGCTAAAATATATATAATTAAAAAAAAATTAAAATGGAGTGCTACGACTTATTGTCTGTGTTTAAAAATATGTATTTTCAAAAATTCCCAAACCACTTCTGAAATAAGGTACTTTGATAAAAACATGTAAATAAGGGAAGGAAGTACTAGAAGTGGGTTCTTAGAACACAACACAACCATACTGAGGCAGCTGCCAAAATTTAGTAAGTTATAGGGATCATGGAAGACTCTGACAGTACAAAGAATGGCAGACAAGTCACAGTACACTTGTTAAGTCGGATATCTGTTTAAAATTTAGTGTAAATAACCTAATTTTATAGGTTATTTTCCTTAATTTATTTTTGTTGTTAACTTATGAAATAGAATTTTGTTCAACTTGAACTATAAAAAAATCCCTCTTATAATCATGATCATAAACACTGTCTTCTTAGAAGCTTCTGCTTCTACCTGTAAAGAATAAATTGGGAAATAAAAAGAATAAATTGGAAAAAGAACTGCCCTCCTGTCATATACAACTAGAAAAATGGACAAAATGTATGAAACAACTGTTTTCAGACATTATACAAAGGACAGGGGAGAATTATGCTGCTAGAGAAAAGGTTTAAAAAAAAAAAATTAGCTCGACGATTACCCTGGCTTGCCAGGCTACAGCACAGTTAGAGGGAATCCAGACAGAACGTGGTGCCTGGCTGAGGTATGTGGACAGAGATGGGCAGACTGGGAGGCTAAGGATGCTAGACCTTGCAGGGCAGAGCACTGCATCCCTGCAGAGGGATGCCTTGATCCTTTGGCTGAATGAAACACCTAAGGCTGATGAAAGAAGCTTTGGAAAGCCTTTTGCCAGAACTCACACAGGACCAAAACTAGGTTGTACTTTCTCCCATCAGGCAGAGTAGAGAAACTATATAATCCTTAAGACACTTGATAGGGTGCTCAGAAAGGTCATCACATCTTAGTAATATGGCTAAATTAGCCCTAGAATAATAGAGACACTGGACACACTCTAATAAAGCTTTTTGGAAAAAATCTTTTTATTTCTAACAAAGCTTAAAGCAAAACACATGCTGATTCCAAAAGCTAATTGGGTTTCTGAACGAAAACATTTTATAATCTACAAAAAATAAAACAAATTAAAGTTCACAGGGTAGAGGATAAATGTTATTCTACTTTAAAAGGTTGCTCCTATTTTTTTTATTAATTTTAATTGATGCATGATAATTGTATATATTTATGGGATATGATGTGATTTTTTGATACTAGTATACAGTGTATATGACAAAAATCAGGGTAATTAGCATGGTTCCTTTAATAAGAATTGGTACAATATTAACTTAAAAGTAGATTTTGATTATTTAAAGTGCGTAATGTAAACCCTAAAGCCACCACTAAACAATAATGTAAAGTGGTAGACCTAAAATCCAATAGAGGAATCAAAATAATATACTGAATATTTAAGTAACACAAAATGAAACAAAAATGAAGTCTGTGAGGCAAACCACAAATAAAACAAATGGCGAACCAATAAAACAGCAAAAGACCTAAATTCAGCCATATCAGTAATTACATATATATATGTATTACATATATATATATATATATCAGACTACGTCACACTGATAAAAAAGAAAAAAACTGGATCTAACTATATGTTGTCTACAGGAGATGCACTGGAAATAAAAGTAACAGAAAATTCTTTTAGTATAGCAAAACTCTATGTCTTTTAACTTGATCACACAAACATTATAAATCAGCCCTGCCCTTGACATTTATCTATATTGTTACCCATAATGGTTTGGTCTTTTTTATTGCTCAATGGTACTCCATCATATGGAGTCAACCACAGGTTCTATATTCACTCACTCATTGAAAGACACTTGGAATGTTTCTAGTTCTTTGCAATTATACATAGTGCTGCTATATATATACTTACGTACAGTTATTTTTTGTGATCAAAAGTTTCCATCTTTCTAGAATAAACGACTAGAAGTAGGATTTCTGAATCATAAGTTGATGTTTAACTTTATAAAAAACTGCCTATAATGTGTTATAAAGTGGCCATGCCATTTTGCATATGTTTAGCACAACCAATGTGTGAGAATCCTAGTTCCCTTGCATCATCGACAGCATCTAATATCGTTAACATTGTTTTTTATTTTACCCATTCAGGAAGGTATGTAATGGTATCTCATTGTGATTTTAATGAGCTTTCCCTAATAAGTAAAGATATTATGCATCTTTTCAAATGTTTACTACTGTTTCTATGCTGTCTTTGGTGAAGGTTTAGTTAAAATCATTGCCTTTCATTAGGTTGTTTTCTCACCATTGAGTTTTGAGTATTTTCAGGCAAATCTGTATACACCTGTGGATGTGTTTGCAAACACTTTTTCCTAGTCTACAGTATTTTTCTTCATTCTCTTTAACTGTTTTTCACAGATAAGACTTTAAAAAATAAAATCCAATTAATCAGTTTTTTTCCTTTTATGCATTATACTTTTGGCATTCCATCAGAACACTCTTTCCTGCCCCAGGTCACCATTGCATCTTTGTCAAAACTACTGATCAATCTGCTTGGGTCCAGTGCTAGAGACTCAGTTCTGTTCTATGAATTTGTGGATCAATTCTTTCACAAGGGCTGTACTATATCACTATTGCTTTACAGTATGTCTTAAAATTGGGTAATGTATTCTATTTTTTCTTTCAAAAAACAGTGTTTTTTTAACTTTTCTTGCTCCTTTAACATTCCATATAAATTTTAGAACCATCTTGTCAATAGCTACAAAGAATCTTGCTATAATTTTGACAGAGATTTACTTTCGAAATCCAGGATAATTATTATGCTGAATTTTCTACTCCATTGAACATGGTTGATTTATTAATTTATTTAGGCTTTCTTGATTTCCTTCATAAGTATTTTGTGGCTTTGGCACACAGATCTTGTATGTATTTAAAACTTGTTTCATTTGGGAATGGGGAGGTATTGTAAGTCGTGCTATTTTTTAAAACTTTTGTTTCCAATTATTCATAATGATAAACATTTGTACTGTTGATATTGAATCCTGTAATTTTACTAACTTTACTTATTTCAAGGAGGTTTTTCTGATTTTTGTTCTTTAAGATTCCTTGGGATTTTTATGAAGATAATTAAAGCTCAAAACTAATCCCTAATCTTCTGCTTGCACCATGCTCAAGCAAAACCAAAAAATATGAAGAATAGAATGAAGTGATCTAAAACAGATCTTAGAAGGCAAAGAATTAAAGGGGAAAGAGCAATATACATAATTTTTCAAATTTCATAAGTAATATAACCCAAATCTGCAGATTCAAGATGAACAATGAATCCTAAGCAGAGTAATCTAAGGAGATTCATACGTAGAATTACCACAATGAAATCAAACAATAAAACTTAATTGGAAAATTTACTTATTGATTGACTCTAGGCAACTTTTGTGGTAATCTTGATATGAAACATGGCTGTGAAAACAGCTTTACTAAAGGTTCTCCTATTACTCAAAATCAAATCATAGAACTAATTAAATATATCAGATGATATCAATTCGGGGGTAAAATATAAGTCACAAGTGTTTGCAAAGATAAATTTTTTTTTTTTTTTGCAGTTTTTGGCAGGGGCTGGGTTTGAATCCACCACCTCCGGCATATGGGGCTGGCACCCTACTCTTTTGAGCCACAGGTGCTGCCCTTTATCTGCCTTATTAAACTGTCATAATAACCTCCCCCCAAGTAGTTCAGTAAATATATTACTAAACAATAACTTAGTACTTAAAAATAAGATTAGAAGCTAAAAATGTATTTAGATGCTGATATGAAAGTTGTTAGAATTAAAATGAAGTCAATATATTAAAAAACACATGCCCTGACAAACAGAGCCAGGAAGGCCATAAAAAGAAGAGTTCTGCATAAAGTTTCTGATAACAAAGCTATCACAAAAGACTACAAAAAGAGTAACTTTATGTAGACACACAGCCCACTGCAACATTATACCCAAACAACAAATAAAACTAAGCTTCTTAGCGGGCAACAACTGCCTGCCCAACGTCAGACTGGCATTCCCCTTTATTATTAATCCTTATAGTCAAGAGTTAGTATCTCAAATTGTTATGCAATCTTGCTCATTTCTCCTTCAAAAATCTTTTTTTCCTTTATCTCCCTTCATGTATATTTTCATTGTGATGCCCTATTCCCAATAATATCATTTTCTTATTTAAAGTCTGTTATCTAGGTTAACACAAATGGTGTCAAAAGTGGGATCTGAAGAAAGATCACTATCAGAAGAAATTGGCAATTCTTGGAACCAATGCACAGTACTTACTTGAACCCTTTGAGCTCTCTATTGTCATGACTTGTTTTTTCTGCCCTGATGAGTCTTCTCTCAGGCAACCTCCCCTTCTTTGGTAGACAGTCTTGACTTTATTTGGGATCTAACATGGATAAGGCTGCATAAAGACCCTTATATCCCTCCTGGATAATAAAAAGCTTTGTTTTTCTAGCAAGTCCTATCTGGTATAGGAGACAAGAGTTATCTATGATTTGATTAACAGTGATTTCTACAGAATTTAAATTCTGTCTGTAAGGCATGTCTTTTCTGGTGAATTCAATTTTGATCTACATGGCTAGTCTAGTATTTATTTAATCTGCATGCCTGTTAAAGTTTTTATGAACACTCTTTCCTTGGTTTTTTATAATTTGATTAGGCAAGTCTGTAAATGATGTTGGCTATTGTCCTTTGCTTGTTTCTGAAAGTCTTCAGAGAATAAAATAAACATCCCCAATTATGGGCATATTATGGCTATTTAAAAGCTACTAGGATAGTCACCACCATCTAATTCCTGACACTCTCTCACAGGATTTGTAGAATCTTTTCTGTTCTTAAAAAATTAGTAAGAAACAGAATGGGATTCTCAAACATTAAGACATGCCAAGGTTTCTGAAATTTTAGCTGGCCAAATATTATGACTCATTCTTGTGTAAACTTTTAAACTGATGAGTAAAATGAAAAAAAATTCAGAGCTCAATTGATCATTATTTAAATTTGCTAAAAACAAACCAACCAACCAACAAACAAAACTGTGCAACCACAGAGTTGAAACGTACAGCCTTCTAAGTTCTCTGTTTTCCTGTATACTTTGAGTATGCTGACTTTTCCACTGGTGCTAAGATAAAACTTACTGCTTATGGCATTCCAGCTGAAATTAAAAAAAAAAAAAAGTCTCAAATGGGCTTTCAGATTAATGGTTTTACAAATACAAAAGCCCCCAGGTAACCAACAATTTAGACCTGAGAGTCATCCCTTATAATGTAAATCTGGCTTTTCCAGACTAACAATTACTTAGAATGATGAAATAGTTAATTGAACACCTGATAATCTAAAAGGAAAAACTAGACATATATTTATAAAAGTTAGGCTCTCAGAACAAATAGATAAAAATCTTGAGTGCTGAGCAATTTTGTAAGGTACCTCTGTCTGGTATAAAAATTGTTTTGTCTGCCACACAGGGACATAAAGAAAAAAGCCAAAAACAAAAACTAAAAGAAAAACCCTGCTAAAATACTTCTCTGTCTACAGTGACTAGTAAAGGAAAACCATACCAACAAACAAAAGATAGAATTTCTAATAAAATTCAGCCAGTGCTAGCTAAAAATGAAAACACAAAAAATTTAAACTATCCAGGCTTGGTAGATCATCCCTGTAACCCCAGCAACTCAGGAGGCTGAGGTGAGAGGACTGCCAGAGGCCAGGAGTTCAAGACCAGCCTAGGCAACGAAGACATACTTCATCTCTAAAAAAAGATTAGAAAAATTAGCTGGTATGGCCAGACACAAAGGTAGGAGGATCAACTAAGCCTGAGAGTTTGAGGCTGCAGTGAGTTATGACTATACCACAGCACTTCTATGTGAGTGACAGAGTAAAACAATGTCTCTTAAAAAATAAAATCCTACTTTTCAGATGATATATAATCCATGGAAAAAAAAATTTAAACTATAATTCATTTCAAATTCTTTTAAAAGCAAATTACTATGGACTGCTTTAGCCAAAATTTTAGTCCACAGTCTTCATTACATTACCTTCAGGGACAAAGTTCAACCATATGAATAGGTCTCAATTTTGTTGGAAATACAATGTGGATCTGTTTTTTATAAACTGGTGAATTTGCATGTTTTATTATTACTAAAATTCTAATATGAAAGTTGTAAGATCTTGTTGTATAAATATATGCTTAGATGTATTTACACATTTGTAGGTCCATCATGTCGAATATTGTCTCTATAGGGTAAAATCTGGCCATAAATCCCTCGATAAGTTCTATTCAGAATGGCTTAGATAAATGTATGGTCAGTGATTAACCCAAGTGCCTTTTAGTTCATGTGAAATATCTAATAAACATACTACCTTTAAAATCATTGGTGAAATAAAACAGAAATGTCTTTGAGATTGTATCCTACATATTTGCCTCAACTTACTGGTCAGACAGTTTTATATATGTATCTACCAGATGTTTTAAGGTGTCAGAGTTTGACACAAAGGTTATAAAACTATAAACCCAAGCTGAAAGCAGAATAATTTTTGTGTAACTTTTTGATAAGGAAGACTAATGGATTGCCTGAGTTAGGAGTTCAAGACCACCCTGAGAAAGACCCTGTATCTACCAAAAATAGAAAAACAAACTAGGTGTTGTGGTGGGTGTCTATAGTCTAAGCAACTCAGGAGGCTGAGAGAAGGGGCACTCAGGCCCAAGAGTTTGAGGTTGCTGTGATCTATGATGCCATGGTATTCTACCCAGGGAGAGTGAGACTGTCTCACACACGCACAAAACATTAACAGGAAATAACCTGAATAGAAGAGAAATATTTCTACTTTGTCTAATATCCCAGTTTTTACAAATAATCTACTTATAAATGTTAAAAATATATAAATTAGGTAAAGCTAAATAGGATAATTATAAATTAATCTTTTCATTTAATTTGAAATCTTTAAGTTATGTTAAAAAATAGATTCAGAAATGAACTAGAAACATGATAGAAAGAAATCAGTAAGGAGAGAGAGATATAAAAAAGTTATAGGTACTACCATGAAGACACTTTTTTAAAATAGTTATGAGAATATGTAGTTTTGAAAGAAAATATAATTATCCTCAAAAGTCTGTACTTCTAAGACTTTGATCTATTAAAATAAATACTGTTGTGCCTCTGGAAAAAAATACGCATTTTTTGGAAGGAAGGTTTAAAAAAAGAAAATAATTTGTATAAGAAAAAAAATCTTACATGATAAAATTCTGTCCTAAAATAAAGGACTGATTATATGAAAAATAAGTACAAGATAAAGCAGAAACTCTAAGGATATAATAAAAGGTATGAGCAGGTATACAAAAGTTCATGAATAAATTTATGAAAGAAATGTTATGTGTGGTCAAGTTGGCTATGATTAGAAGGTAATTATTAATTTCTATCTAAAGATCAAGTTTTGATGTTAATAATACACTAGTATAAAACCAAACATTTATATTATGTTAAAATAATGTTTTCTTGGAGTATATAGCATCTCTCTGTAAACCTACAAGATATTTTGTTTTCGTTCTAAAATCTGTTTAACAGCTATCTTCTAAACTGCATAAAGTTCATATTTCTGTTATACTTCTTCCTGAAATCCACTTAACTTCCTTAGTTTCAGGTTGGAAATGTTGTCCTCTTCACTTAGAATGGTGTTTAGTTTTAGTTGGATCTTACAGCACATGATTAGCAGATCGCCACTGCCCTCATCTCTTTCTCTCCTCAGGAAGGCCTGTGATGTCAGCTCTCTCAATTTTTTCATCAGGTTCTTTAACTCTTTTCTATGCTTCTACTCTGCTATTACGGCCTCATGCTGAAATGTTTACCTTGAAGGCCTAAAAAAGCAAAGTTTTCCTCCAGTACAACTTGATTCTGTACTCTTGGCTTTTCTTAATATGTCTAAATTGTTTCATGTATCTAAGAAATTTCACATGCTTTTATTTTTTAAAAGTATCATTTTGCTTAAGGTACTAGTTTTCTTTTTTATAATCCTCTTTCTTTTTTACATTCATAACCCTGGATACACTCTTCCTCTGCTTAAATTCAAGTGTCCTTTTTTTAACAGGTTGGACATCCAGGTTATCTAAATGGGCTTCCCATAAGAAAAAGCAATCATACTGCAGGAGGTTTTTCTTTACCTTTTTAGTAAGCAGGCAAAAAAAAAAAAAAAAAAGAATCTACATTTCATTAGGATAATTTCCTGCATTATCTTTATTAGGTTTTTGATAATATAACTGAACATTGATATTTAAGATAACTGAAGTTTGAAAGTGTTAAGGTTTTTATATACATCTTAACTTTTTGTATTGCCTTTCAATTCTTTCAAGTATCACTCTGGTTAATAAATGACTATAATTTCACAGTGACTGGTGATCCTGTTTTAACCCAGTGTTTTGAACTTTCTGACATCTCTCACAAGCTTTCCCAGGATCACAATTCTAAATTAAGTCTTTCTGACTTAGAGTGAATTTTAGGGTTTTTCAGTTAGGCCCTAGAGAATTTCAAGGAATATACTTCTAATTTTGTAGATACATTAAATTATATTTGGTAAATTTATGCATATGTTATAAATGTTTTAAAATTGTATGAAACTCTTAGAAATCTAATACATGATCAGTCATAATTTTGGTTGTTAAATTTTCTTTAAAGTTATCTTTTCATGGATGTGTTATTCATGTGAATATCTAAAAATTATATGAAATATAGTGATGGTTCTGATGTCAGTTGTGATCTGGCTGTTATCGTAAAATGCTATATGTAAAAGAAATAACTAAATTTCCTTGTCAATTGGGAATCATCAAATTTTTAAACCGTAGCTATTCTAAGTTTTGGTCATCCACAGTTAATTGCTTTAATTTTTCTCTAAAAGTATTTATGATCAGATTTCATGGAAAAGATTCTAACAAATACTCGAATATAGTTTACAATCTTAAAAATGATTAGTGAACCAAATAAAAAAATCCCAGAATTCTAATAAAAAAACAATGAGGAATTCATAAAACTGCTAATCAAGATCAAATAGAACAAAAATTACATGAGACTGAATAATTAAGATAATGTTTTTATGATTTTTATTTAAAACATTATTGGTTCTTACTTATTTTGTTTCTCAGATTTAAAGACATTTTCTCTCTTAAGGTATTTATAGTTTACAGCAATTTGGTGAAATTTACTTTTCTGAACAAAGCATTTGCTTCTTCTCCCTACTTGAAAATT
>NW_003852407.1:15052785-15055615 GCF_000181295.1 Otolemur garnettii
GGTGTACGTGGCTGGCGCCTTAGCCGGTTGAGCTATAGGCGCCGAGCCATTCATGTTTATTCTTATGGAAAAATGGTTATTTGCTTAAGTCCTATAAAAATCTACTCTCTTTATAACATCACACAATTGGAAATACTGATTATATTACCAAAGTGCTGACTGAACTATCATATTTGAAAATGTACACAGAATGCCTGGCTTCAATTCCTAGCTTTATAGTGAATGAATAAAAATTATCACTTCCTGCAGGCCCATGAACATTATTAAGTCCGTTTTAAGTAAAATCTAAAGTTTACCTACATTTGGCTTCAGAGCCTCAAGAGAGTTTTAAATTCGAGGTTCCTATGTGATCAATGTAGAAAGAAAAAGTTATGTTTCTATAAAAAGCTATATAATACACATGCTATTAGACTGTAGACCTGCAAACTGTTTACAAATTCTTGGTATCTACCTATAGACTAGACTAGATCTCAAATTCCAGATTCTTCCAATCTAATTTTCTCCCATGGAATTAATTACTAAAAACAGAAACTCCTGTCTGCCTAAAGGCTTATAAGCTGAAACTAAGTGAATTTTAAGAAATAGGGCTTATAAGCTGAAACTAAGTGAATTATAAAAAATAAGTCTCAGTCAGGCATGGTGGCTCATACCTATAATCCTAGCACTCTGGGGGGCCAAGGCGGGTGGATTGCTTGAGCTCATGCGTTTGAGACCAGCCTGAGCAAGAAAAAGATCCTGTCTCTAAAAATAACTGGGCGTTGTGTGGGCACCTGTAGTCCCAGCTACTCAGGAAGCTGAGGCAGGAGAATTGGTTGAGCCCACGAGTTTAAGGTTGCTGTGAGCTATGATGCCATAGCGAAGGCAACAAAGTGAGACTCTGTCTCAAAAAAAAAAAAAAAAGAAAAAAGAAGTCTTATGCATGGTGTATGGGACACACAAAAATTTCACCAAATCACCCAAAAGCTAACGAAAAACATTTAAACTGAAAGTTAGGAGGAAAAATGGATGTTGTCATACTATAGAATGCTTTTTTCAAGACATGAGATTAAGACTCCATCTCACAATGAGACTCTTAGCCCTCTTAAAACCTACCTTTTTCTCTTGGCAGGATATAATTCCAATTTCACCATCAGTAAGTAGCTTCTGCTGCTAACTTGACAGATGGTAACCTAAGAGATCCTTTAGTGTCTATTATTTAAATAAGGAAATACCTGTGCTATTGCAATTACTAATAGTGGATTTGAATAAATTCCTTTGGCAAAGTTGAGACTCATGTCACAAAATAAGAAAAACAGTCATATGGTTATAACAGGTCTCACTAATTCATTTGACATACTCAGGTTAGGGTGGCTGCCTTAAGCCTAGGGTGACGGCAAACTGAGACTGCTATATTACTATTAGTTTTACTTTTTATTTTCTCTTTTTAAACTTTGAATTCTTAATACATTTTTGCAGAAGTAAAACTCCTAACAGAATAAAGCTGGCCCATACTTTGAGATGATAGCAAAATTGAACTTATAATAATAATGGACTCAGCTAGGTGCAGTGGTTCATGCCTGTAATCCTAGCACTTTGGGAGGCTGTAGCAGGTGGACTATCTGAGCTCAGGAATTCAAGACCAGCTTGAGCAACAGCACTCATCTCTACTAAAAAGACAAAAATTGGCTGGGTATTGAGATGGGTGCCTATAGTCCCAGCTATAGGGACTTAGGAGGCTAAGGCAAGATTTCTTGAGCCTAATGCTTTGAAGTTAGCATGAGTTATGATGCCACAGCATTCTACTGAGGGAAACAGAGTGAGACTCTGTCGCAAAAAAATAAAAAATAAAAAATATAATGGGCTCCAAATAGACTTACCCTAAGAGCCATTTTCTTCGAACCTCCCTTGTTGCTCAAATGTGGCTAAAAGGATTTTGACACTGATTCCTGTTTGCCATTCACTCCCTTCAATGTAAGATTAGACCTGCAACCATCCCGGGTCCATCCTGACATGAAGGTACAATCAAAACCAAGCTACAGGATGATTATTGCTCAGTGATACTTTTGGAGGAAGATCCTGATCAAAAGGAGGAAATATGAAAGTTTTCAGAATCAAAATAAAGTCACATTTGTTCAAAAAAAATTTGATAAATAGAGCCTGAGAAGGCCACCAAGAGAAGAGCTCTCATGCATAAATGCCTGATAACCAAAAACTATCACAAAAAAACTCTACAAAAATTGCAACCTTGCACAAAGGCTGTCATAGCTCCATGTAAAAACTGTTCTACAAGGACACCTGCCCAGCAACTGCCTATCCAATCTTGGACTAGAATCGCCTTTTTTTTTTTTTTTAATTGAGACAGAATCTCATCACAGCTCACAGCAACATCAAACTCTTGGGCCCAAGTGATTCTCTCGCCTCAGCCTCTCAAGTAGCTGGGACTACAGGCGCCCACTACAATACCTGGCTATTTTTGGCTGCAGTTGACATTGTTGTTTAGCAGGCCCAGGCCAGGCTCGAACCCACCAGCCTCGGTGTATGTGGATGGCACCCTACTTACTGAGCTATGGGCGCTGAGCCTAGAATCAATCACTTTTATAGATCCTGTAGACAAGGATAACTTCTTCAAAACCCTCATGTAATAACTCTTTCTCATTTTTCCTTTAAAAATCTCTATCTTTCCTTACTTCCCTGAATAGATACATAGTTTACTATGGCAGCACATCTCCACTGGAATGCCTACTGCTGGCTCGGCACCTATACCTCAACCGGCTAAGGTGCCAGCCACGTACACCTAAGGTGGCGGGTTCGAATCCCCAGCCCGGACCCGCCAAACAACAATGACGGCTGC
>NW_003852407.1:15055770-15086783 GCF_000181295.1 Otolemur garnettii
AAAAAAAAAAAAAAGGAATGCCTACTGCTATGGTTTCAATGTTAGTACCTTTTGAAATTCATATTAAAATTTAATCCCCAATGTGGCAGTTGAGAGGTCAGCTTTTAAGAAATCACTGAGTCATTCATGGATTAATGGGTTATCATGGGAGGATGGTGGCTCTGTAAGAAGAGAAAGAGGGACCTGAACAACCACACTCAGCTCTATTGCCATGTGATGCCCTGCACCATCTTGGACATCACAGAGAGACCCCACCAGCAAAAAGGCCCTTACCAATATGTGGCCCTTTGACCTTGGGCTTCTACGTCTCCATAACCATAGCAAATAAATTCCTTTTTGAAAAATAAACTACCAGGCATTCTGGCATTCTGTTCTGTTTCAGGCATTCTGTTATAAGTATTAGGGAACAAACTAAGACACCTGAATAAATCATTTTCTTTTAGAGAGCCTCTTTCTGTTTGTTATTTACATTAACAAACAAAGGTATTAGTGGCTTGGCACCTGTAGCTCATAAACCAGGGCTGGTGGGTTCGAACCCAGACCCAGCCTACTAAACAACAATGACAACCACAACAAAAAAATAGCCAGGGGTTGTGGCAGGCGCCTATAGTCCCAGCTACTTGGGAGGCTGAGGCAAGAGAATCACTTAAACCCAAGAGTTTGAGGTTGCTATGAACTGTGATGCCACAGCACTCTACCAAGGGCGACATAGTGATAAAATAAAAAATAAAAAGGTGTTAAATACTAAAATGCATTCTTAGTTGGTAGAACAATGAAAAAAGGTTTTTAAAATCCAAAAATTTCCTAAAGGGCAGTGCCTGTGGCTCAAAGGACTAGGGCACTGGCCCCATATACCGAAGGTGGTGGGTTCAAACCTAGCCCCAGCCCCAAACTGCAAAAACAAACAAGCACACAAACAAAAATTTCCTAGAATGGCAACCAGTGATTAAGAACTAAAACATAAAAGAAAAATAAAAAACAAAAACCTGCCAGAAGTTTACAGAATAAGATTCGAAAAGACCAATAGGAAGCTTGAGAATATTTGCCAATATTTTTGTATTATAAATATATTAAAGACAACATATGAAGTTAAGTTAAAAGAGAGTAAACAAAGTATAAAAAGGTTAGTCTATTCACAATAGCCAAGATATGAAAACAATACAAATATCCATCAACAGATGAATGGATTTTAAAAAATGTGGTATATGTGTACATCCATGATGAAATCTTTCTCAGGCTTAAAAAATAAAATATTGCCATTTACCACAACATAGACAAACCTGGAGAATATTATGCTAAGTGAAGCAAGCCAGTCAGTCACACAAGGACAAATGCTTCATTATTCCAATATATCTAAACTCATATAAGCAGAGAATACAATGGTAGTCGTCAGAGCCCAGGCAAGGGGAAAATAGATAACTGTTACCCAATGGAAATATAAGTTCCTATTATGCAAGATGCATAAATTCTAGAGACGTGTTGTACAACATAGTACCTACAGTTAACAATATGGTATTGTGCACTATAAAATATGTTAAGAGGATAGATTTTATGTTAAGTGTTCTAACCACAAAATAATAATAGCAAAACATACAAAAGGACACAAGAAAAGGACACTGGTGAGGATATCATGGTAGTGGTGAGGGTATTCTGGGTGTATGCATGTGGCCATATGTTAAATGTATGCAATTTTTTTGTGTTTCAATTACACCTCAATAAAACAAAAAAAAAAATCTGAAAAAAAGTAAAATGAGTACAATATCAGACAAATCAAAAAGTTAAAATGAGATGTGTAAAATGATATTTTAAAATTCAGGAACCTAATATATAGTTAAATAAATCACATGCACATTAAGTAACTTATAAAAATGTTTTAAAATCAGATAATGCAAAAATGCCATAGGAAATAAGAAATATACCTTTTGATTAGGATTACCTGTATAGATAGGCTTAGAGAAAGTCATCTCTATTGTATTAACAACAAATGTAATTGGCCCCAAACCCAATATATACCCAAAATACATTTATTTTCCCTATTGAATAACAGTTATTGCAATGATTTGATGGAAAAAAATATATATGGTAAATGTATGTGTGTGGGTGTGTGTATGGGTATACACACACACAGATATAAAGTATTAGAGATTTATCTGAAACTTTTTAAAAAAGCAAATATTCTTGAACAAAAAAACCAATGCTAAGGTAGGAGCGATTATGACCTAGCCCCTAAAAGATATACACATCCTAATCCCCCAAATCTATAAATGTATTACCTAAAACAGCAAAGGAGGCCTTTAAACAAAGATCTGACTGGAAAACCTTTTTATAGTGTGGGGAAAGTTCAAAAAGTCAGAGTACTCAGGTTGGGTGCAGCAGTTCTCATCTATAATCCCATCATTTGGGGAGGCCACAGTGGGAGGATCACTTGAGGCCAGGAGTTTGAGACCAGCCTAGACAACATAGTGACACACCCTGTCTTTATAAAAATTAAAAAAAAATTCAAAATTAGCTGGGCCTGGGGGCAGGTGCTTAGAGTTCTAGCTACTTGGAAGGCTCAGATAGGTGGACTCAGGAGTTTGAGGCTGCAGTGAGCTATGATCACACCTCTGCACTCTAGCCTGAGCAATAGGGCAAGACTTTATCTCTTTAAAAAAAAAAAAAAAAAATCAGAGTATTCAGTCACAGTCACACAGAGGGTTTTTAGAAGAGACTAGTCATGTGACTCCCTCAGTCATGAAGCAGAAGCTAAATATAGATATAGGATCATCCAGGAAAAAATTGTGGAAAAGCCTCTCACCTAATAGAATGAATTCCCAAGACACACACAGAAAACGCACAAGTTTATTGAGAATGTTATATGAGCAGAAATACTGTTAGCTTGGACTAAAAGGGACAGAGAGAAAATAAAATTTAAGAAAGCTCTCAGACTCCCCAAATACCACTGGCAGGATACACGATAATGAAACTACTCAGTTGCAAATATATCTAACCTTTCAAGAAAAAGGAAGAATAATTTTAGTGGCAGAGCCTACAAGCCACAAGGGTAGCTTCAAATCACAGAGGATTTTTTTCCAGGTTTTACTTCATGATTTGCTGGCTGGATTTTGAAAGTGCCTAACACATAATTCTATTCCTCCTCAATTTTCTGTTTTTGAATGGGGATGGCTATAACTACTATCCTATGATTATCTCACCACTGGCGAGCAGATAACTTGAGTGAATTTTGGAAGTTCACAGATCAATAGGAATTGTGCTACAGAAGGAAATTTTCCCAGAATCTCACCCATGCCTCATCTAGATGATCTGGATCATGAAATTTGAAACATCTGAGTTTATGAGATTTAAAAGAGATTTTAGACTTTGAAGTAATGCTGCAATGGGGTCAAACTTTGGGAATGTTGCAATGGGGTCAAGGTATTTTACACATGGGAAAGACATGAACCTCTGAGGGACAGAAAGCAAGACTGTGGTAGGCAGAGTAATAGGACATCCAAAGATGTCTACATCTTATTTGCAAAAACCTGTGAATATGTTACATTACCAGGCAAAAGGGACTTGGCACATATAAAAAAATTAAGAATGAAAAGATTATCCTGGATTATCTGGGTAGGCCCAATATAATAGCAAAGGTCCTTATGTGAGGCTAGAGAGTCAGAGAATGATGACAAAAGAATATGTTGGAATGATGCAGAGCCAGGAGCAAAAGAATTTGGGAGGCCTCTAAAGTTAGGAAAGGAATTTTTAAAGAGGAATCTCCCCTAGAGCCTCCAGAAAGATTATGGCCCAGGTTACATCTTGTTTTTAGCCCACTGAGATTATTTTGAATTTCTGACGTCCAGCACTGTAATATAATAATTTCTATTGTATTAAGCTACTAAGTTTGTAGTAATCTGTTACCACAGTAGGAAATGAACACAAATACTTTAAAGAATTCATATATAAAGAAAATTTCAACTTAAAAATTAACAGAGATTTGAAAGGGTCTTAGTAATCTACCAATATATATTTAGAATATATAATCTAGAATATAAAATTCTAAAATATAAAACTATGGGAAAAAATAAGCATTTTTTTCCCTAAGGCCTTCAATAATAATATCGAGGAGCTCTGAGTGCTTACTATATACCAGGCACCGTGGTAAGCCTTTATAGCATATAATCTTGGCAATAACCATATGAGGCAGAATCTGTTATCTATCCACAGACCAGAGAAGAAAAAACTGTGGCTTAAAAAGTAATTTGGCCAAATTCACATAGCTAGAAAGGAACATATCCTTGTGTTGAATTCAAGTATGTCTTGAGCTTTTGTCAGCCTTTATACTACACAGCTTCATACAAGGTCTTTCACCAGGTCTGTATTTCTCGCCTCAATGCTTTAGAGTAGATAGCTTGCTCTGCAAGAAAATAAAGCGAGCATTAAAAAGCAGATAAAGTACCCTACACATAATGCTTTTGTACAAGGTCACACTGGGGTAACGGAGAGTTAAACTTAAAGAGAAAATAGAAATTCCGATTAATTGACAAAAGACCAAGACATATGACCAAGGTTTTTTTTTTGGTTTGAATGCTTATTAATAATTTTAATAAAAAGTCTAAGGATTCTCTCCTACCTTCGAAAGCTAAGCATTTTTAAAGGAAAGAATATTACACATATTTGATGGCTTATAAGAATTCACAGTCACAATTCTATTGTAATCACAGTATTGTCATAGAAGAGGTAGAAGAACAGACTAATAATGGCAAGACCTTAGAAATTACCCTGTAAGTTGATTCTTGTCATTGTAATAAACTAAGTCCAGCCATTGTTTTACTGTCATATAAATTATATTTTGATTATAAAACACAGTACAAAACCAGGAGAGTTTGTGGTAGATTTGGGTAGCCTCAAGCACATGGCTGATTTCCCCTCAGGATTTCCATCAAAAGCCAGGGCTATGCAAGGAAAGAGGGTTAAAAACAATGTAGGGTTTAGAGTGAGGAAAGCCACTAAGGAGGGTGGCAGTGATTCAAAGGAGCCACAGGGGAGCTTTGGAGGTATTGATAAGGGTATGGCACAACTACTCTAGGCCAGGGGTGGGAGGGTGGGGAATGTTGGGGGTGGGATAGGAGGGGATGAGTGGGGGTGGGGTCGGGGTCGGTGGTGGTGGTGGTGGTGGTGGTGGTGTGGTAAATTATAGGCAGTGGCTCACACCTATTATCCTAACACTCTGGGAGGCTGAGGTGGATGGACTGCCTGAGCTCACAGGTTCAAGACCAGCCTGAGCCAGATGGAGACCTTATCTCTGAAAATAGCTGGACATTGTGGAGGATGCCTATAGTCCCAACTACTTAGGAGGCTAAGGCAAAAGAATCTCTTGAGCCCAAGAGTTTGAGGTTGCTGTGAGCTGTGACACCATAGCACTCTATCAAAGGTGACGAAGTGAGACTCTGTCTCAAAAAAAAAAAGGTAGATATAATATGAAAGACTGCATATAGGAAGCAGATGAAGAATTGGGACCAGATCTACCACACAGACAGACTCTAGTTTAATTCTGCCACTACTAAGTAAGCCTAGATGGATAATAAACCTACTTCAATGTGGCCTTGGAAATAGGGAATCTTCTGTGAACTTAAACTACAAAGAAAATTCAGTTCACATCAGAAGGCTGAGGCAAGAGAATCGCCTAAGTCCAGGAGATGGAGGTTGCTGTGAGCTGTGACATTACAGGACTCTACCACGTGCAATTAAGTGAAACTGTCTCTACAAAAAAAAAAAAAAAAATTTGTTTTACAATCCTGTGTATTATAAAAAGGGGGACAGCTCAATGTACACATATTATATTGTTATAAATAAGTAGTAATGTTTATGTTTATATACAAAAAATAATTAATATACATTCTTGATTCATACAGCTACTCTGTCCTGCAATGCCATGTAAATATATTTGCACAAGTATTCCAAGTTAGTTAGCAAAAGTATCCCAACTTAGTTAGCAAAAATATGGTCAGAATTAGCTATTAAAATTATTTATGAGTTCCAGAAAAATGGTCTGTAAGTTGCTAAAATAATGAAAATAAGTTATTTTAGTGTCTTAAAAACAACTATCTCTCTAATTCTGCCAACTAGATGTTCAAAACTCAAAAAATGACAAACTGAAAAATTCCTCCGCAAGGAGAAACAAGGTTTTCCACATACCTTTTTTTAAGCAGGAAAGAAATGTGCTGGTTTTATTTCAAGTTACTTAAAATATTCAGTTAATATCTCTGTTATTACTCTAACTTTTTTTTTTTTTTTTGAGACAGAATCTTACTCTGTCACCCAGGCTGCAGTATAGTAGCATCATCACAGCTCACTACAACCTCAAATTCCTGGGCTTAAGTGATCCTCCTGCCTCAGCCTCTTGAGAAGCTAGGACTATAGGCACAAGCAATGATCCCTGGCTAATTTTACTATTTTTAGGGGAAATGAGATCTTACTCTTGCTCAAGCTGGTCTTGAGCTCCTGAGCTCAAGCAATCCTTCTATCTTAGCCTCCCAGAGTGCTGGGATTACAGGTGTGAGCCACCACATCCAGTCATACAAATTTTCCATTTGAAAACACTGATGAAATGAACAAATTCTTTGAAAGATATGTAAACAAAGCTTATGCTAAAAGAAATAGATTATCTGAATGGCTCTAAATGGATTAAATCCATATAGGGCCCATATGAAATTGAATTTATAGTTAAAAATGTTTCTATCAGAACAAGGAAAAACAAAAGCAAAAAAAAAAAAAAGTCCACTCCAGGCTCAAATGACTTCATTAGTGAACTTAACAAAAACTTAAGGGAAATGATTAAAACCCATTCTATATAAAATTTTCCAGAATACTGAAGAGTGGAAATACTTCCAACACATCCTCTGAGGCTAGCATCACCTTGCTACAAAACCAGATGAAAATATTACGAGAAAAGAAAACTATAGACTATCTATTATTAGGCAAAAATCCTTAATAAAATATTAACTAATAAAATCCAGCAGTATGTTAAAGGATAATGTATCATACCATGTGGGGTGCCACCAAGAAATGCAAAGTTGGTTAACAGTCAAAGATCAATCAATGTACTCACCATATTAACAGACCAAACAAGCAAAACTATATGATCATACCAATAAACACAGAAAAAGCTTTCAGGAAAATTCAACATAAAAAATATCAGCAAACTAGGAATAGAAGGGACCTTTCTTAGCCCAATGAAAGGTTTGTATATGGAACTTCCTGCTAAAAACATTTAATGAGACTAAATGTTTTCCCACTAAGATCTCTGGAATAAGAAGAGGATTCCTTTAGCACCACCTTAATTCAAGATTAAAATGTAAGTCTAGTTAGTGCAATAAGACAAGAAAAATAAAAAGCACATAGATTAAAAAGGAAAAAATAAAACTGTCCTTATTTGCAGACATCATGATTGCTTATATAAAAGATTATAGAGAATCTTAAAAAAAACTCACAAAATTAATAATAGAGAATAGTAGTCACAGGATATAAAGTCAACATACAAAAGTCAACTGTACTCCTTTATGCCAGCAATGAAAAATTAAGACTCTGTAATTTAAAAAAAAAAAGATAATGCCAAAAAAATTTAACTAGGTAAAATCTAATATGTGCAAGATCTTCAGGTAGAAAACCATAAAACATTCATAGAAGAAACAAGAAAAATCTAAATGAATTGAAAGATGTATCATATTCATGTATTGGAAAATTCAATATTAAGAAGTAATTCTTCCTAACTGATGTATACATTCAATATAACCCCAATCAAAATCTCATTAAGCTTTTTTTTTTAGGCTATCAACAGGCTGATTCCAAATTGATATGGTGGGTAAAGAAACTAGAAGAGCCAAAATAATTCTGAAAAGAACAAAGCTGGAGAACTCATTATAGGATTTCAATACTTCTTGCACACAGCAACAGTAATCGAGACTGTGAATTGGTGAAAGAATAAACAGATAAACTAACTGAACAGACCACACAAATAAAGTGGAATAATTTTGACAAGGGAGCAAAGGTAAATCAATAGTAAAATGACAGATTTCTCAACAAATAGTGCCAAAATAAGTCCATAGGCATCTCCCATGGAGATTTGAATTGATCATTCTAAAAACTACCATACAAGTATACTGGAATTCAGCAATGAAATAAATGAATGACGGATGGGTCAGAGGCAGGATTCTCATTGTTTCAGTGGGAAATTACAGACAAGAAAGGGAAGAAGACTAAACTGATCCATGTGGCAATTAATTAATGTTGGAGACATTAATTAGAACTTATGTTTAGCTGCCAATTTTACATTGTGGTCATCAACCTCCATCTACCATCATGGTAACCTGAGAACTTACCAGCAACAATGAGATGTTGTTACCCACAAATTTCTAGATATGGAAGACAGCAAATGGGCTGTGCCTGGAGGCAAAAGAAAGGTGGTCAGTAAAACAAAAGGTAATTAAAGCTCATTGGTAGACATGACAGTGTACTATCAGTGATGTGCTATTTTTAAAGCATTAAAGAAAAATAAAACCTTAAAAAATAGACTTTATTTTGTGAATTCAAAGACAAAGAATTCATAAGTACAATAATTTTAGAGGAAGTGTGTCAGGCAGTAATAATAAGTGTGGACTATATATATAAAGGTAGGCAGAGCACTGGCAGTGGTAACTAAATGAGTAAATGTATATATTTTTTATTATTTAAATCTCTTAAAGATAATTATTTAAAAAGGTAAAAATATGATGTGGGTATAAAATTAAAATGTTATGTTGACAATACCATAATCATCAGGAAGAGAAAAATGGTACTATGCTCTTTTAAGATAGCAAAAATAGTATAAGATGTACCTTATAGCAAATAGTAAATGGAAGCAGAACAGATAGCTAAGAAGCCAATCAAAGATAAAATAAAAAAACTATAAATATTTGCTTAATCCAAAAGAAGGCAAAAAAAAAAAAAAAAGGAAAAGATTAACAAAGGTCAAATGGAATGAATTGTAAAATTCAACTTGCAACTCTAACTGTACCAAGAATCACATAAAAGGTAAATGTTCTAAGTATCTCAATTAAAATGTATTGATGTCAGATTTGATTAAAACACAAAACCCATTTATGTGCTTTAAATATAAAGACACAATTACTTCAAAAGATATAAGGTACAAAAAGATATAACATGCTAACACCAATCAAAAGAACCTAAAGTGGGCCCATAAATATTAGGCAATGTAGATTTCAGATCAAAGAATATTATCAGGAATAAACAAGGTCACTTAATGATAAAAGGGTAATCCATTAGGAAGAGATAACAATCTTAATCTTTTGTAACCTAAAAATGGATCTTCAAAATATATGAAGCAAAGAAAGAACTTCAAAGAGAAATATATAAATTCACATTTATACTCAAATATTTTAATATACCTTTCTTAAGTATATTAAACAAGTAAAAGAAAATAAACAAGTAAAAGAAAAATCTGTATATAGAAGCTCTGAGCCACACATCTGACACTTTCAGAATAATCCACCTAATAGCAGCAGAATACATGTTAACAGAATATACTCCACATTCTGTCATCATCCAAAGGCACAATCTGTGGGATTTTAAAAAAGAGAGCAAAAGCTTGCATTTCTCCGTTGCCTATGTCTTTTACATAAAACATTCCTTTTTGCAAGAAATGCGAACAGTGCCTTAATGTACAGATCACCTGAGGATCTTGTTTAAACACAGATTCTGAAAAAGTAAAATGGGACAGAAGGCCTAAGAGTCTGCATTTCTCACAAGCTTCCATTGTTGTTGGTGATGCTGACATTACAAATCCTTGCCCTACACTGGAGTAGCAAGGAACTAGAAGATGGGATGAAAGGGTAAAGGAAGCCAGGGTCACTTTAGCTTTGCCACTTGTAGAAATCCAGTGATAGAAGAGAGCATTACATTGTTTGAATGATTCTAGGTGCTTAGTCATGCTACAAAGTGTTCAGTATGCATTATCTCATTTACTCTTACAATAAACCTATTGAAGTAAATACTACTATTCTCATTTTCCAGAAAAGGGGCCAGAAATTTAGTGAGGTCAGTGATTTGCACTCTGTATGGCTTAGTAGAGCACACAGTCCTGAGCACTAAATGAGCACAGGAATTTTCTTTTTCAAATACTTCCCTAAAGTCACATCCATCAATTTCAGATTTCTCTTTCTTTTGAATTCTTCCTTCCCTTCTCCTCTGGAAAGAGCTAACCAAGTAGAGAACTTCACAGATACCATTAATACAACTGAACTGGCAGAAAGCGTTGTAAACATAAGGCATTAAACATCTTTTAGCTGACTTCTGTGTTTAAAAGAGATGTTTAGTATTTTACCTTAAATAAAATATTATTATTTAACACAAAATCAAAGGTAAGAGATCTGAAAACTTCTAACTTTGTGATGTCAGATTCGATTTACTTGCATCCATCTAGCTATTCAAGGGATGATTAAACGAGACACATGAATATGGTATGCACTGATGATTTCAAAAATGAAACAACATTCTGTATTATTCTAATATATTCCATAATGGGCATGTGTTGTTTTGAAGTCAGATAAAACCTAGTTAAAAATTTTTAATGGAGAGTGGCGCCTGTGGCTCAAAAGGGTAGGGCACCAGTCCACTATGCCAGAGATGGCAGGTTTAAACCCAGCCCTGGCCAAAAAACCCCCCAAAAAACCCCAAAACTTTAATGGATAAGGCATTCATTATCAAGTAGCTCTTCCTATGTCATTAAATACTAGCACAAAGCATAGAGTTAGGAAAACATGAATAGATTTATGTTTGCAAATATCTCCAGAGGCTGGAGAATTCTAAGATTAATTACTGTCCTAGCTAACAATGGAAAAATAAAACATATGCAGAGAAAATCAAATACCCTAAATTAAAGTTTTCTTGAACAGGTGCAACACAGTGGATACCAAAGAGTCCCTGCCACCTTGCAGAACAGGTGGAGCACAGGCATCTCACAGTGCTTAAGGTCTGTTTCTAAGTACTTTCATCATCTCAAAAATGGAAATGGAAACTGTGTTCCCTTGGCTATAAAAGGAGGAAACAAATATAACTGAATAGGTAAACTCCTCCCAACTGGTTGGTATCTTACGAATAATATCCGACTTTGTCTAGAATTTTTAACTCTACAAAAAACACACAAAAAAGCTGTTCTGAAACTTAAGTTAGAATTCTTTTATCCTCTGAAGTCGGGGATTGGAAATGAGTCAAATAGGACTAAAACACACCTCCTTTGCTGCCTCAAAGATAGAAAGTTCTACAGCAACAGAGATGTTCTGGGGCAATATGTCAGATTAAATACCATGGCATTTTAATACTGAACAAGCAGCTGAAATTTTCATTTCAATGTTAAACCTCTTTCTAAAAAAGGAAGAAATGTGTATATGGAGGAAAAATATGAATGGTATTTTTTTGGTGACAGAGAATATGTTTCTCTAGCTTGTGGCAAACTGTCTCCACCAAAGGAAAAAAATTGGTTGAGAATGAAATCAAATCACAAATAGCTTTATAAAGAGCTGAAAGTGATTCCTTGCTCATAAGTGAGGCTGGACTTTGAGAATTTTTTTTTAAACTTTCATATATGTTTGATCTGACAATAACAAAGGCTATGTTTTCCCTAGACGGAAGGGCATGACCAATGTTTTCAATATGATAGTTCAGAAGATCTCATAACTGTGAGAAGTACTAATCTCAGACCATTTCAGGAGATCATATAGAAAAAACATGAAAAAACTAGAGTAAAAATGAACAGCTATAAAATTTATAGTAGTTTCTTCACAACCATTATCGTATTTCTTTTTTGGCAATTCCCCAAAGAACAAAACTCACTGAAAAAATTTCATTGCCTCTTGACCTGTAAAGCTGAATAACATTTCTATCCAAATAATCCTTTTATGCTGTATAAGTTTTATGCTATATCAGTTCTAATATATTTTTAGCAAGTAATTTGGGGCAAGAACTCCTCTCAAAGCTGCTTCTGTACCCTATCTTGCTAGACTGCCAACCATGCATTTTGAACTCTGCAGAGTCAGCCCCTAGCACTGCAGGTCCATTAAGAGTCAACCGTAAAATGCTGCCCTGAGCTGTCAGTCACAGGAGACCTATGAAGACCAAAATATGGTAATGACTTCATGCCCACCCATCCGCCACCAAAAAGATAGCTGGTTGTTCTAGTTTAAACTTTTCCAACCATCTGATTGACAACATTCACAAAAGCATCCCCCAATGTTGGAGAAACAAAAGCTCATAGTACACACAGTATACAAAGGCAAGCGGATAGTACTCCAAAAGGCACTGAGTTTTTCCATAAACTTGTCCTTCCATATTAGTTCCACTGCCTCACTTGACGTGTCTCTCCCACCAAGTGACTCATACTTTTACACTGATCATTTTCTAAATGCAATTAAAAAAAAAAAAAGCTAAGATGCTCAAGATCATTAACATAGCAGCTTCTGCCACAGACATTACAATCCAGGTTAGGAGACTAAAGGAATAAAAGTATAGAGAATAATTTGAGAACTAATATTATGGCCTAATATTTTCAAAAGCACTGAAAAACTTGCATCTCAAGATCAACATTTCAGAAGCAGAATTCTAAATATTCATAAGGAACAAGACCTTCACTAAGACTCATCTCCTCATTGAAGACAACAAAACTAACCCTAGTTAGGTAGATAACTATTCATAATGAAGCATTTTGAAGAAAAAAACAGATTATAACATTTAACCCTGAATGTTTTATTTCATAAACCTATTTCTATGGAGAAAGGCTCTATATCTAAAATTGCAGATTCTTTAAAATTTTCTTTGCCATTTGGGGGATGGAAAAGCATCCCTGATTTGTATATTAAAGCACAAGCATCTGTCCTACTGATGATATTCTAGGGAAGCACATTAGCATAAAATTTAACGATGTCAAATAAGTGGATGTGAAATAGGGACTGCGTAAAGACACTATTTCCAAGGCTGACAGAAACATCACTGTTTAGAAATGCAAATGAAACCATTATGTTCAATAATTATATGAAAATATGAACAGTTCAGCATGTTTTCCAGCCCTGATGGTGGTTAATGGGATGTACGCTTATGTAAATAACTACTATTAAAGCTAATGCTGAAAAAAACTAATAAATTCATACTAAAGCAACTGATTTAGTATGCTTTTAAACCCCAGCAGTGCTCACTTATTAGAAAAGAGTGCATTATTATGTTTAGAACTCATTACTGCTACAAGTCACTGCAACTCCATCAATTACCATGCATTAATGAAAATGGGACACATACAAAAAAAAATTATTGCCTCTCAGCAGTTTTCTTTAAAGACAAAATCTAGGAGTATTACCATCGTGGGGCTCTGCAGGGAACTTATCCACATGATGATCTTTATTACTAAAGCAGTACTCCAACACTATCATCCTATAGTATTCTGATGCTAAGAAGGGCTAACCTGTATACGTAAAATCATCAACATTTTACAAGATCGACCATTTTAACATCAACAAGAAAATTTTAATACTTGAATTGCATTTTTAAAAACTTTTACTAACATATTTGGCAGATGGTCCATTTTTTTCAGAGGGGGGCTAAGAATCAAAAATATATAGGGGTAATCCTAACAGTCCCACAGGGGTGCCCCATTGAAAGAAGAGCTGTCTTAGGCCACACATTAAATACATAAATACTAGCAAAAGCTGATGAACAGAAAAACAAGGTCCATGCATAATTTTCATGATACTTGCTATCCACCACAAATGAGCAAAAAAGTCCTCACATAATCCACACATAGCCCACAGGCCAAGGGTTGGACACCCCTGGTGGAGGATAGATGGTTTCCACTCCAAGAAGCTTTCTGATGTAACAGAGAACTCCACATAGATCTACACTCATGTGACAGTGAATTTCGTGCAACTAAGAGACCAAATTTTTAAGAACAAGCCTTAAATTTTGTTCTTGGCCACAAGCTGGACTTTTTTTGCAATATATTAAATATTTAGTAGACTATATTAAGATGTGAGAAAATTCTTTTTCTTTAATATTGAAATTCAGCTGGCCACCCTACAGCAAGGTAATGCTGACAGAGTAGAAATTCAAATATACTATATATATATATATATACACATTTGCTCTCCTTTCAACTTTCCCAATTTATTTCTTTAACATATGTAATTTAACTGAGCCTCCAACTTTTTCTGGAACTTAGGAAAACAGAAAACTCTTCAGCACTACTAAATGTGAAATATATTTCCTAAATCTCAAACACAGTCTTATTATATTATATACTGACTATATGTTTATTTTTAAATTATTTAACTATCACATCAGTCCAGTCATTTGCAGTGTTAGCTCTCACATGTTTATTCATCTCCCAAGAAGCTTTTATTGCAATTTAGATAGACTATCACCAGGTGCTGGCAGAGTACCAGATGATGCAGCTCTTATAGTAAAATATAAATTTTCTCTCAAGAGATAGATGTTTCTGATCAAGCAACTCTGGTTTAGCAATTCACTCCTATAACAGGTACTATGTACTTATTGAGTACATACTGAATTATCAGGTACTGTATTAGATTTTCAATATACAATGGTGTACAAGACAGAAATGATGTCTTATGAGAGAACACAATATGTAATAGATGTCAAGGGCTATGAATAAACAATGCTCCTTCATGATTTCATAAAGCAGAAAACAGAAAACAAAATAAAGGAGAACTTCTTCAACATGATATAATGGTATCTATTAAAACAAAAAATCTATACCAACATGAAACTTAAGGATAAAATATGAAACTCTCCCTAAGGAACAAGACAAATATGCTCTCTCACATAACTGCTATTTAGTCCCTAACTGAGGATCTTGCAATAAAGCAAGAAAAAGAAATAAAGGACATAATGATTAAAAAGAACTAAAATTGTTTTCATTTGCACAATGACATGACTGCAAATAAAATCCTAAGGAAAACTATAAAACAATATATAAGAAATCTGTGAAACAATTGTCAAAATTAATAAGTGAGAATATGGCAAGGTCCTTTCTCCTTAGGGCAATTACTATTTCTGCCATTTCTGTGGGTTTCATCTCTCTGATGGGCTTGTATCCTTTGCAATCAATAAATAAAAATCAATTGCATTTTTAAGCTCAACAATTTTGAAAAATGAAATTAAAACCAAATATAGAATAAACTTCTTAAAATTCACAGTCTCTATTCCGCTGACTTAATGTGCACAAGATGACTGAAGCCTGGAGTACCGAGATAGAAGAAGTCCGGCTTCCTAAAATCTATGGAGTCACCACATTTGCCTCAAATTACTGATACTTAATATCTTTAACATGAAAAAGAAATAAACACATATCATGTTTTAATTAGTGTTACTTTGGCCTTTCTTATTATATGCAAGGAAATCTAATCCTGACTTAAATTCATAAAATATTCTTATGTAGGTTTCATCCAATTATACTTTTCCCCTTTTTATTTCTGTATTACTTTCCTTGAGATCTCTTCTCTGCCCTGCCAGAACAACATACGATGTTGCGATTCCTTAGCAATTACTAGCTGACTTCTTTTAGCAACAAGCTTCCTTACAACGGCTTCAAAAAATTTAACGGGGCCTTCTCTCACATAACCAAAAAATATTTGCTTCAAAAATTATACTGTTTCTTCAAAAACTGGAAAGCTAGTTACTTTCTGGGCAATCAAAATCTGAATGAAGACTGTAAAGGCATAAAAAAAAATCTTCGAATAGAAGATAGCATCTGACATAAAAGATAACACTTGAAAGATACATCAAATATATCTTCACATCAATTTTGTAGGTTGTTAACTTTTTAAGGGCAAAAAAATATTTTGTAGACCTTGTATTTTCATAGACTTTTATAGTTCTGGGGAAAAGTTATATACTTTAGTTCATTTGATCACTTTGTGTGGTCAATAGCTCAAATATTATAAATATGTCATGTACAATGAAATTAAAACTTGTATAGATTTATGCGAGGTCACATAGCTACAGTTTAAAGGCAAAACTAAGTCAAGATTCCAGGTTTTATAATTCTGTTTCTCTTTTAAAAATATTATAGCACTTCTTACTTATATCACACATTGAGATAGGTCATATTTGAGAAATCCAATTCCTAATGAACTAAAGGTTTACCAATAGGATTTTCCATACAATTGTTTTTTGATTTAATAAGAGGAAAAGGAGCTACCTTATTGACTTCTCAAATTACTTCTCTGCTATGTCAAATTACCATAATATGTTATACAAAGAATATACTTCTAAATGCTGTGATGTTTCTAAACAATTACATTTATTCTCACATTTAAACCTCTTCTCACTCCCTTTCATTTAGCCTGGCTTACTGATGCCTTGGGGATATTACTGTGAGATGGAGGGGCTACTCACCACTTTTTTCTGCACCAAATAACTATCACTTTTGTCACAGGTTGTCTTGATTGTCAAATTTTCTCCAGTGAAAATTTCTCCTTAGGGCAATTACTATTTCTGCCATTTCTGTGGGTTTCATCTCTCTGATGGGCTTGAGTCCTTTGCTTAAATTTTCCTGTGTTTATCTATTGGCTTTTGTGTAGAACAAAGTCTTATGGCTTTAGCCAAAAACTAAAACACACACATCACAAAAACTATGTGAAAATCTGACCAAGTGAAACACAGTAAAGATTATCTTTAGATATCTAGATTTGCCAGGCTACCTTTACTTAGAAATGCAAGGACTGCCTAAGACTGTTTTGGTATGAGGGATTCTTTCTCCATCTGGTTCCGCTCTTCACAAGGTCGAGGATTCAAAAAAAAACGAGACACTTAGTAGCCTAAGACTTCTGTATTAAGAAAAGATAATAAAATTGCAGCAGAGGGAGGTGACAATCCACACCATCTTATCTATAGGGACATCGAGTTCAGATATTCTTTCAGCTTCCAATCATTATGTGACTAGATTTAGATTTACTACTGAAAAATTATAGAGTTTGGATATGCAAAATCTTGGGTCTAACTCTTTAAAAAAAAAAAGAAATGGTTTTGTATAAACCTCTAATTGAAGTGAGAGTGTTACCATCTGAATCATTTAATTATTCATAAGCAAAAGCCATTCTAAGGTTAAGAAAAAACTAAGACGAATTTTCTAGTGCTTAATAATAAAGTCATTCATTATATCCTTCACATCAAAGCATTACAAGTATGGTATGGCAAATGGATTTAACTGAAGAGATTATATCAGAACATTCCTTTAAGGATAATCAGTAAAGTAAAAGTCTAAACAGAATAATGAACTCTCCTGAACAATAATTATGATATTGCTTTATTGAAAGTCTATTTCTTCATGCAGAAACTGCTAAACTTTCCAAAGTAATTTCTTTTCATTTTTACATACAAAACCAATGTACCAAAGTAATGTTGAGATGTCATGATGATATACAGATTCAGTGCCATTTACCCAGTACAAAACCACAACTAATAAAAAAATTAATTCAACAAAGATGTAGGAAATATTTTTTTGAATCTTAGTCTGCTGAGCTCATTTCCATGTGGACATCGAAAATAAATGAACATCTTAGCCACTAGGGCAAGTTTAGAAGCCCCAATCCACATTTATTTGAATTCCAGTGTCACTCATTATAAAGGAAAATAGACGTTGCTCTCTGGAGTACAAAGGCTCCACATTCCACATCTGGTGGCTTCAGCAAGATGAAGAAATCAAAACCACAACAAAATCAAGCCTAGAACATTATTTATCTTATTACAAAATGAGCACACCATAGATATTAAAAGAGTCTCAGACAAGGCAGAGAGATGGCCAGAAGCACATCTCATCAAAAAATAATACAAAATAATATAAAAAATTATTGCTCTGGCTCAGTGCCCATAGATCAGTGGTTAGGGCACCGACCACATGTGCCAGGGCTGGTGGGTTAGAACTAGCCTGGGCCTGTTAAACAATGACAACGACAACAAAAAAAATAGCTGGGCATTGTGGTGGGTGCCTGTAGTTCCAGCTACTAGGGAGGCTGAAGCAAGAGAATCGCTTAAGCCAAAGAGTTTGAGGTTGCAGTAACCTGTGACATCACAGCACTC
Source organism: Otolemur garnettii (assembly GCF_000181295.1). Classification (NCBI taxonomy): domain Eukaryota; kingdom Metazoa; phylum Chordata; class Mammalia; order Primates; family Galagidae; genus Otolemur; species Otolemur garnettii. The sequence goes on from NW_003852407.1 coordinate 15,073,888, forward strand.
TACCAAGGGCAACATAGTAAGACGCTCTCTCTTAAGAAAAAAAAAGAAAAAAGATTGCTTCAACTGGAATAATAAAGATAAGGGAAAATGATCAGAGAGTAACATGTGAAAACACACTAATGTTCAGAAATACAAGCCTTCTACAAATATATTTAAAGGTCTTTTTACCTTATACTTAGAATAATACCAAAGAACAAATACAATAAGATCGTCTCAGTCTACTCAGGCTCCAAAACAAAATGTCATAAACTGGGTCGCCTAAATTACAGCAATTTATTTTCTAGAGGCAAAAACATGCAACATAAGGTCTAGCAGGGTTTGGTTTTTCTGGTGAGGGCTCTCTTCTGGCTGTGTCCTCTCAGATGTGGCAGGGGGCAGGGAGGATCACAGGCGAGAGATGTCTCCTCTCCATACCCCATGATAGTATTAATGTACACAGCTATGATTTAATAATAATAATAATAACAAAAAGAACAGTTCTGTTGGACTAGGGCCCCATCATTATGACCTCGTTTAACCTTAATTAACTACTAAAGACTATATGCAGTTATAGTCATATTTGGGGTTAAAGCATCAGCGTATGAATTCCAAGGAGACACATTCAGTTCTCAACAAATACTAAAATAACAATTACATACATGAACAAGTAAACCTTGCTAAACCCAGAATAAAGGGCCAAAAGGCTGAAAAGCATAATCTCCTCTTACAACACTCCAAAAAAATCTAAGTTTAGCAGTTAGATAAATTAGAATTTTTTAAAAATTTATCTCATTTTCACAGAAGAAAAACTAAAAATCAGAAAAGGTACTAGAGGATATAAAGGAGAACTTAAAAATCTCTTTCAGCCTTAAAACAACTCAAAAACATTCCTTCAAACATAGATGCCCTTTGGCAAGACAGTATCTGCTTTTCTTCATAGCCTTCACTTTCTCTTCCCGACTCAAGCCTAAAGCCACTGCAAATTAGCTTATTCTTCTGAAATGTCACTGAAATTCTCCAGCATTCAGTGACTTATCTAAAATTACAAAGGTATAAAATAGCTGATCCAAGATAATGTTAAGTTTTCTTACTCAAAATTCAGCACTGTTGTTAAGTGTACCACAGTTGCCCAAGGAATAATAAGAAGATACACATTAGGGCAGTTGGTACAGGTGTGAATGCTAAGAAACAAATACAATTAAAAAAAAAAATGCCAGAACAAGTCTTTAAAAATTCTTGAAAAAGAAAACTAGCTAAAGGAGCAATGATAAAGAAAGAAAAATATAATGTAATAAGTAGGAAAAAAAAAAAAAAAACAGTGAGTCTTTCTTACCTGGTACATAGAGATCACATGAAGGGGCCATAAAAATGAAGGGCACATGTGTTACTTTACACCAGTAATGGAGGGCTCAATGTCAAAATCAAGACTATGCATCTACAGGCCATAAGAAACTACAGAAAGGGAGGCCGGGCACGGTGGCTCACACCTGTAATCCTAGCATTCTGGGAGGCCAAGGCCAGTAGATTGCTTGAGCTCAGGAGTTTGAGACCAGCCTCAGCAAAAACGAGACTCCCATCTCTACTAAAAATAGAAAAAATGAGGCAAGAGGATTGCTTGAGTCTGAGTTGGAGATTGCTATGAGCTATGATGCCACAGCACTTTACCTAGGGCGACAGCTTAAGACTCTGTCTCAAAAAAAAAAAAAGTCAAACTATGGAAAGGTATCAAAAGCCAAGTGATATAATAAAAATAGTCCTTAAAAAAGATTAATCTGGCAGCAGTAATGAACTCAAAGGTTACTTAGAAAAAATGGAGGCAAGGACACACAGACACTATACAGTAATGCAGGAATAAAGTGAGGTGGCAGTGAAAACAGCCAAGAATAAGGAGCACAGAACAGCATTTCAGAGGGAAAATAAAAAAGGCTTGGTGACAGTAGAGAAGTCAAAATACAAGAAAATCACTAGAACATTCTATATATCTGGATTTTCTGAATAACTTAGAAACACTGTTTGAACTACCAAAAAAATTTTTTAACCAACCCTGGATAAAAAGTACTATAAAATAAAATTTTTATAAAATTGTGCTTTAGCCATAAAGCAGTCTAGAAAAGACTTATTGATATTTGTGTCACTCCCTGCTTCAGAAATAATTTGATATAGCAGAAAAAGAGAACACTTGGTGTCAAAGATTTCACTCTTAGCTCTGCAATAGACTGTTTCATAACCTTTCCAGACTCGTATTTTCATCCGTGAAATGAGCATAATAGTATCCACCTCACCTAAGTTAACCTAGATGAAAAAAATAAGTGAACTAGATGAAAAAAAATAAGTGCAAAATATAAATGTCTTATAAATACAAAAGCAATATACAAACATAGGATGCTTTGGTATAACAGAAGTACTGGTAGTACTGCAGGTAATGGCATAAAAACAATTCAGCATTATCTTGTTGCCTCAGAATCATCATTATGAATGTTATGTACTATGCTATGGGTTGGGGGATATTTGAGACAATGTCTCACTCTGTCACCTGGGCTAGAGTACAGTGACATTATCATAGTTAACTGAAGTCTCAAACTCTTGGACTCAAGCGATCCTCCTACCTCAGCCTCTCAAGTAGCTGCAACTATAGGCATATGCCACCATGGTTGGCTAACTTTTCTATTTTTGGTAAAGGCAGGGTCTCCCTCTTGCTCAGGCTAGTCTTGAATTCTTGAACTCAAGAGATTATCCTGCCTCAGTCTCCCAGAGTGCTATGCTGTGCTTAATATATGACATCCTTGAGTTATATTTAGGTGGATAGAGGTCTACACTGCTGTGCATTTTCAGTTCTTATGTTGCTTTCTTAAATTTTTTTTGGTCAATTTCTTTGTCATATTTAATATTTTCACTGCAGCTAAATTACCTACTTAATATTTTCTGCTTCCAATCTGCAATAGGCTTAAAAACTAGACACCAGATAATGAGTTTATTATATCCATATGACAGCTTCAGGAACTCTCATGTAAGAAAATATATACACAGGGGACCAGAATATGTAAGGAGTACTTCTTTTTATTCTTATTTCCTTCTTTTTATTCTTATTTACTTCCAAAAAAGTAAGTATAAATATAACTATTAATGAGAAACTTAAACCCTAAAGACTCTTACTGAATGAAATTAAGTATATGGATAAATGTATATAATTTCTTTACTTTCTACAGATATTTGTCATCAATTCCTCCCTGTGGCTAGCAATAATATCTAAATATTTTTAAGAAAACAAAAATAAATCTTTAGGGCGGCACCTGTGGCTCAGTGAATAGGGCACCAGCCCCGAGTTTGAACCCGGCCCCAGCCAAACTACAACAACAAAAAAATAATAAATAAATCTTTAAGAATGGTTGAGACAACCACAAGCTAGTAACAATCAGTTCTATCCTTAAACATGCTGCTTTTTCTATAATACAAATAGGAAGAGGTATTTAATCTGTTACTCTGATTTAAAATGACTTTCTAGGACAATTTAGCACAGTGGTTCTCAACCTTCCTAATGCTGCGACCCTTTAATACAGTTCCTCCTGTTGTGGTGACCCCCAACCATAAAATTATTTTCGTTGCTACTTCATAACTGTAATTTTTGCTACTGTTATAATCGTAATGTAAATATCTGATATAAGGCAACCCCTATAAAAGGGTCGTTCAAGTCCCAACCCACAGATTGAGAACCACTGATTTAGCAGGTTTTGGACCAATTGTTATTTATACAGCATCATGAAATAAATAAAACAGTCTTAAGGACTACAACTTCTATAGCACTAAAGATACTAGATTAGTAAAACAATTAAAGTCATAGAATAAAGTGGCCTTATCCAAATACTCAGAATATATTCTCTTACCATTTTGTGAGCATAAAAAAGAAAACCCCAATACTTATTCAATAAAAAAGGCTAAGATTCATCACTGTTGATAAGGTCTTTATATGAGTATTACTCTATCGCATAGCCAGACATGAAAACACCCTTTCCTCTTTGAAATTCCTTTTCTTCTATGTATAGTCTCCTTTATTTTAAGAAGTTTAGATTGTTAATTTTCACAAAACAGTTTCTGAGCCTTCTCTTATGAAGGGCCAGAAAGATTATTTTAAAAGGAGACTTACCCTTTCTATTGAAATTTCCATTCTTTCTCATGAAACTTACTTCTACTTTCCTTCCTTACCCTCCCACACCACTCCACAGATATATGATAGACAGAGCTTCCTTCGTTACGGTTTCTGTGATGGTGGTACAGCATGGGCGTCTGGCTCCTACAGCACAGATGAGATGTACAGTCAAAGAGAAAGCTTTGGATATTTCTGAAATATTACTGTTGTTCAGAACCAATGATTTCTTTTACATAATTACAAACGCTTGTGAATTTTTCTAATCCATATTTAGCACAGGCATATTGAAACCATTTTTGGTTCATTCTAAAGCAGTCCTCAACATTAAGGCCAGTTCTTTTTTTTTATTAAATCATAGCTGTGTACATTAATGTAATCATGGGGTACAACGTGCTGGTTTTATATACAATTTGAAATGTTTTCATCAAACTAGTCAACATAGAAGGCTAGTTAACTTTTAGAAGTCTTTCTTCTCAGATCAGTATTTTTTTTTTTTTTTGTAGAGACTTTATTGCCCTTGAGAGAGTGCCGTGGCATCACAGCTCATAGCAACCTCCAGTTCCTGGGTTTAGCCAATTCTCTTGCCTCAGCCTCCCGAGTAGCTGGGACTCCAAGCACCTGCCACAATGCCTGGCTATTTTTTTTGCAGTTCAGCTGGGGCCGGATTTGAACCTGCCACCCTCAGTATATGGGGCCAGTGCCCTACTTACTGAGCCACAGGCGCCACCCTCAGATCAGTAATTTTTAACCAATGTGCTGGGCCTGCTGTGAAAGTATCTTAGGTGTGCCGTGAAAATTTTTAAAGATTAAATTATTTTTGAAAGAAGTTCAAAGCACTGTAAGATTATCTTTTTTTTTACTCTCATTTTTGATCAACATACTGTAGGTGTGCCACAGAAGTTCAACTATAGGTTCAAGCATGCTGTGAAATACACAGGTTGGAAAACATGGTCTTAGACCAAGATTTCCAAAATGACCACCCATGCAATGGGATGAAGGATGTGAGCTACAAGCACCTCTAAACCTTTTTTGATTTACTAAGTCCCAACCAGAAAGATAATGGAAACAAACCAGAATGGGGAAAAAACCCCACAAACATCTGTCAGTATTGTTTCTGGGAGAGGAAATTAAAACTTGGTGTCCTCTCTCAAGGAGTATTCAAAGGTGCAAGTGGTAAAGAGAGGTTTCCCATTCCACAGAGATTAGAAGATAAAGAAGAAGACAGATCGATTTCACTCTTCTACTGGGCCTCTCAGCAACCCAAGGACTTGCATAATCTAATGAAAACCATCAAAACCCCAGTGAAGAAAGGCACAAAACTGAGAAACAGAAGAGCAAGTTATCTCATTCCTCATCCATATTAACAGTAATAAAAATAAGAACTGCTACTTTTTATTTAGTGCCCATTAAGTACAAGGCATTGCTAGGTTCTTTACAGACATGATGTAAAGAATCTATCAAATTTCAATAGGCCTCCAAGGGCCCTTTTTATCTATATTGTACATAAAGAAAGAAACTCAGAAAAGTTCAGTAACCTTCTCATGGGGTCAGACAGCTAGCCAGTGCTAAAACAGGATTAGGACTTGAAAGCCCACTGTGCTTTTCTTCACTGTTGCTTCCCTTGCTGTGCCATTTAAAAGTGAAACCAGCACGCATTAGGATTTTAGTACTTTCTTTCTGTAAGCTTTTGATACCACTGTGGATCTGAGTCACATGGTCTAGAAATACAATTAGCTCAAATGTTAATTTCCTAATAGCTACATCCTGTGTCTTACAATATTACAGTTTCAGAATTACTGTTATTGGACATATTTCTCTTGAAGTTTCAGATTTCTCTCTCCTTTCACACTCATTCAGACAGGCAAAAATCCACTAGGTTCATCAGACTACTTGGCTTTGTAAACAGCATAATCATTTAGGTGGTTAACTACTCAGGAAAGAAGTGTTCTTTGTTTAAAAGACTTAAAATTGCCAAACATTTTTATATTTTAATAATAAATTCTCAACATTCTGTAAAAACAATTTCTTCAAAAGTCTCACTCCAACGCAAACATGTAAAGTACCTTTCGTTTTTTACTAAAGCACTGGTCTGTATTTGTATAGTTGAACAATGAAACAGTGATTAGAACTTTTAAAACAAAAAAACCTATAAATGTGGTATAATACATCTTTAAAATGCCAAAAATCAGAATTCATGGGTATTGTTTCTCCCCCGAAACAGACTGTAAAATGATCTGAAATTATCTGATTTCATGTATATGAAAGAGTCTGAATCATTCACATATGATAGGTAAATGTATCTGTAGTTAAAATTATATTGTTTTAAATTATAACCTCGTTTTATGTTTCTAAGTTTTATAGAGTTTTATGTACTGTAAAATCATCTATATTAACCTTGACAGGTTTATTCTGTAAAGGAGATTTGTACCTGAGCAATGTACTTAGAATAAAAACCATGGAAGTCATTTTCTTTTTTTTATCGTGTCTTCCTTTCTCCTTTGACAATAAAATGCTACAAATACAACTTATCCTTTGATGATTCAAAAATCATAAACCAATTATACAGACTAAACCACTTTAACTTTTCATAATGGTTTAAAATTTACTCCAATCCTCATTTACAATACAGAATAAATGCTTAAGTTAAATCCTTTTTTACCGCATGTAAAATAAGCCTTACATAATGCCACATGTTTATTTACATGCCTCTTCCTCTACTTTTATAGCTTACAAGATAGACCAACCATGAATCAGTAAACCTCTTCTGTAGAGGTTAAATAGTAAATGCAAGGTCTGACAACTAAGTCCCCAAACTTGCCACAGGGTGCTTACGTTGGCAGCACTATACAAATAGCTCAGAAAGGTTTCACAACCTTGGTATATCACTATTTCACACCTGTGTTTGTGTTGACATGTGGCGATGTCTAACCAAGTGGAGTTCATTATTGTTGTTGTATGTTTTTGTGTGCTATATGATGACAGCTCTGATGGTCATACCAGAGACATTCCAGAAAAAAGACTTCCAACATTGCTTGGAAGGACAAACTAAGCACTGGTGTCAGTGCATAGCTTCCCAAGAGGAGTACTTCAAAGGTGACCATAGTCAGACTCAGCAATGAGGTATGTAGCAGTTTTTCTAAGATTAATTTGCCAAGTTAACTGTCTGGCCTATTTTAGGCTAGAAGAGCCACAAGGTCTTTTTTGCAATTACTCGGCAGGTGGAACATAAAAACAGCCACGGACAATACAGAGGAAAATGGGTGTGGCTGGATTTTGCTGGCACCCCACTAAATTTGGCCATGGTATTAGTATGCTAACCCCCTGAGCTTCAATCACAGGGAAAAACATGAAATATAGTGCCACTACAATCACCCAGAGTGTCTAAATATTCAGCCTGACACAAGAAACCATTCACAGCCATGCTGAGTTTAGACTGCTTTAGCACTGAACAGAATTAATCTTGACCCAGACTGTGTACAATATCATAGTCTACTGAAACTAGATTCCATTTTTCCAGATAGCCACAGAATTTTCCTAAGCATTTTGACAAATAAGAATCTACTGTAACTGTGGTTAGGCTTTCTAAATTGTCTACTACCCAATCTCTTTCACCTTCTTTCCCCATCTCACCCCAGTTCCACTAAATGTTATAGATAACTTTTTGTCCCAAGAAGGTCAAAATCACACTACTTCCTCTCTCTATAAAAAGTAAATTCTATTTCCCATACTTCCGCTACCAGAGTTGAAGGCTACTTCATTTCAGATCTCCTTCTTTCTTGTTGCCTTCCACTGTATCAGCTATAGATAGCTAAATGCTCACTTTCTCATTCTCTTTTAACGCTTAGCATAGCCATGGCCACATAATAAAGCTCAGGACAATAAATATCACATGAAAGCCTACCAGGTAGGGTATATGGGGCTGCTATCAGTAAGTTTTCATGGTTTTAAAAAGAGAGAGAAGGAGTTATAATCACCAGTACCTCGTTCCCTCTTCTGCTTCCTTAATGCAAATGTGATGCCTAGAATCAGGGAAATAATTAGAAAAAACTGAGGACAGAACTGAAGCGATGCCAGCATTGAAAACTTTAAGCCACTAAATCAATGCCACAGGCCATATACCTCCAGACTTCTTGTTATGAGAGGAATAATAGACCTTATAAGTTGAATTTTTATCACAAATAAAAGCATTCCTAACCTACCATTTCTTGAAGGTGCGAGGATCCTGAGTCACTACTCCTCATGAGAAGTGAAAGAATAAAACTGGCTTTGCACAGTTTGTTGTGAATTCAACTAAACAGTATTTCTGTAAACCTAGAGACAAAAGTCTAGTCTAAGGGTTGATAACCAAGGGCAATGAAGTCAAAGAGGTCAAAGAGGTCAAAGAAAAGACAAAGGCAAAAGGCATTAATTCATCCTATTTTATGGCTGAGTACTACTCCATGGTATACATATACCACGTTAATCCAGTCATGAATTCATGGGCACTTGAGCTGATACTGGATCTTTGCAATTGTGAACTGTGCTGCAATAAACATTCAAATGCAGGTATCTTCTTGATAAAATGACTTCTTTTTCTTTGGGTATATACCTAGAAGTGGGATTGCTGGATCAAAGGGTAGGTCTACTTTTAGTTCTTTAAGAAATCTTCATATTGTTTTCCATAAGGGTTTTCCAGCAATTTGGAAGGAACTAGAGACCATTATCCTTAGCAAAGTATCTCACGAATGGCAAAACTAACTCCACATGTACCCTCTAATAAACTGGAACTGATGGGCACACAAGTGCACAGAAGGAAGTAAAAGTCACTGAAATCAAGCAGGAGCCGGGGGGGGGGGAACTCACCTACCACGATAATGACCACTATTTGGGTAATGGCCACATTTATAGCCTGAACTCAAGCTATGTAACAAACACATTTGTACCCTTTTAATATTTTGAAATAAGAAAAAAGAAAAAGAAAAGAGAAAGCCAGAGATGGTTACACAAATTCTGGAGATTACCAGGTTCTCTTAGTGAAGATAAAAAAACAAACAAATGCTAGAGATACAGGGGAAAAAAATTGAAAAAATGCTCCCGTGTACTATAAAGTAAAGCCAATAAGCCTTATTAATGTACTACTCAGCAAATCTAGTCTGAGATCGCTGATTAATTTCCCATCGTGAACTTCCACTGCTTGAAAAACAAAAGTTCAGGACTCATTTTTTATAGTTAAAGTATATTGTGTTTTTCAAGCTAATTAACTAAAATTTATGCTTCCTTGTCTCTGGTATTCACAAAGGCATAGTTACTATCAATATATGAACATTTTGATACTTGCAGAACTTTGAAATAATTACTAACAATCAAGTTAATGATAGCATTGCCAATAAGGCCAATGGGTCTTTGAACACACTTGTTTAGCTAGCAGTTCGGTCATCCTACTTGTAGGGAGTCAACATCTCTTCTACATCAATGCCACTGCATAAAACACCCAAAGAAAAGCAATTTTTCCCATTCAAAAGAAACTTCAGAAATATGCCTATGTTAACTCACATACCCCTTAACACACAACTTTTAAGTTAAAATGTCTAATTTTACTTTACTATGTTACAAATAATGCAATACACATACACACACAGACCCTCTCTATTTCTTACACCCAATAGTTTTCTGCTCCCTAAGAACGGTCTGGTAGTTTTACACCGTAGTGTAAACACTTATAAATTACAATACCTATACATCACAAAGGATTTTTTAGCCTTATGGTTTCAGAGTAGAATTCCTTAGGTTTATCAAAGCTTTAACTAGAAAGAATATTTAATACAAGGAGGTTTCAGGCTCATTTACAGTAGTGGAACAAAATTTAACAAAGTTCCAACACTACATTTTAATGCCCAAATTTCTTATTGTCTTTTTTAGTTGACAAATATGTGCTTTGCAGCATAAAAGCAGCAGCAGAACAGCTGGATGGCCTTATCAAGCACAAAGGAAGCAACAGCACATGCTGTTCAGTGTCTTTCTGATTGCTTAGAAATGGAAGCACATGCAGATTTATTCCCTGTTATAAATTAGAACAATTATTTCCTTGGAGTTTACATTTTCTTCCTGAAAGTGTCAAACTTTCTGCGCGTTAAAAAAGAGGACTTTCAAAAAGGATATCTTCCCTTTCTTTGATGATGAGTTCATTCTGTTCTTCCAACTGCCTGATTTTCTTCTCAAATGATTCCTGCTCAGCTTTCAGTCGTTCCTCTGTCACCTCCTTTTCCTCACTTACTCTGAAAGAAGTACAAAAATGAAAAAAAGCCTATTACAATAAAATTAAAAATATGCCAACAGCTGCAGTTTAGCAAAATTAGATTTCTTCCAAAGGTACACAGAATTCTTCAGGAACGTGGTGTTTTATTTTATTGTTGTTGTTGCTTTCTAATTTAATCTCTCATAAGGCCATCTTCCTCACTTTCATGATATGCACATAATTTTTACATTAAAAATGTTTCTAATCATCAGAAGTATCTTAAATATAAAAAGTCTTACAAAGGAAGGACTTTATAATCCAGGACAGAAAAATATCTCAATTTTTAAAACACAGGTTTCATTTTTTTCATTATCAAAATACGTACTTTACCAATTGATTTTGATTTAGACTGTTTTCATACTTCTATTCAAACCCTATCAATGAAATAAACAACATATATATCTTAAATGCGTCACCAAATGCAAATATGGAATTTTACTTTTTTCCTCATACTGATACCCTGCATTCTTTGGTAGTCTATAAATAATGACAATTAAATAAAAAGAAAGCATTAATGTAAAGGAAGGTCTAGAAATACCAACCAAAAAAGAACTGCATTATTATTTAACTTTGAAAAATATTCCAATTTAATCACACCAAAATGGGATGGTTTCTGAAAAGACCATAGAGGAAAACAAAGATCAGAAAAACAAAACTGAGTAACACCAACATTAAATTTTAGAATTCACTGAAATATATATTGGGACAACCCTAATCTTCATGCTACTCTGTCTGCAGAAACATTAACCCTGTATTTATCTGTCACTTGTGCTCATTTCTCCAGAGGATACAAAGCATTTCTCCTATACGATCACAGGGACAGGTATAAGAGAAATCCAGAGGAATCAAAACTTTTTCTTTTAACCACGTTTACTCCCTTAGTCTACCAGAGCAACTTCTATGTTAACATGAATCCCATGTTATAAGCCCTCTGGTAGAGACACTGAAATCAATGAGATAACCAAATGAAAATAAGAATCCCGAATGTTCATGAGTTGACTGCATCTTGTCTTTGAAATACAGTAATTTGTGTGAAAGTACATAGCACACAGCAGGACTCAGTAAACAGGTTTATTTCTTCTTGTTTATTATGACATTCAAGTCATTTCTCTGATTCATACATATTATTTATGTTTAGCATACCACTAAACTCATGAATGAAACCCCAGGCCCTTCTTTTGAAGAAAGTAATGTCTAAGACTGCTATATTTAGGCAGGGTGTGGTGACTCATGCCTGTACTCCCAGCATTCTGGGGCCAAGGTGGGTGGATTGCCCTGAGCGCACAGGTTTGAGAGCAGCCTGAGCAAGAGCCAGACCCCTTGTCTCTAAAAAAAACCAGCGAGGCATTGTGACAGGCGCCTGTAGTCCCAGCTACTTGGGAAGCTGAGGAAAGAGAATCACTTAAGCCCAAGAGTTGGAGGTTGCTCTGAGCTATGATGCCATGGCACTCTACCAAGGCTGCTTTATTTAAAAGGAATCCACAGATGACTAAATGAATACACATAAATGAGACAATTTATACTGTTATCAGGTTACCCTACCTCTCTTATTCTCATCTCCTTACAATGCCTTCCTTTTTCAAACATATTTGCATTAACATCTTTCATAGTAACTTTGACAAAATCTGCTTATTTCTCTGGGCATCATTACTCTCATTCATAAAGGAAAAAGGCCAGACCAGACAATTATAAAAATCCTATCCTGCTGAAGTTCTATAATTCCCTCCACAATATTATAAATATCCTGATACTGTATATATACCCTTTATAAATATGAAGAACATTTGCAAAACGGCATTTGGTCAAGGAACGAGGCATATAACAAGGCATATAATTTAGGCAAAAACTAGGCCCACAGGATGACAGAAGAAGTAGATAAATATTAAAATGTATAAAGATGAAAAATTTGGCAGGAGAATATATAAATGTGAAACAAAGAAAGCAATGAATCTGCAGGATTTTGCATAAAACAAAGATGAAATAAATGATGCAACATACAAGTTAAGCATCCCTTATTTGAAATATGGAGGATCAGAGTTTTTCAGATTTTGAAATATTTACATTCTCCTATGAGGTAATCATGCAGGTCTTTTTGACATTTTACACCACAGAGCAGAGAATAACAAACACAGTGAGTCACTGGCTCTGTGTGAGAAAGCTGCTCTGGGTGCATCCAGCCTGCACATGTGTCATTTCAAATTGTATATAAAAATAGCACACTGAACCCCATGACAGAATCAATGTACACAGTTATGATCTAATAAAAAAAACAAAGGACATAAGTTCATGCTTGTCCACAATTTCTCTTTCCATGGTTTCGGTTATTCACAGTCAACAGTGGTATAAAAGTATTAAATGACAAGTTGCAAAAAACAAACAGTTCGTAAGTTTAAAACTGTGCTGGGTGGTGCCTGTGGCTCAAAGGAGTAGGGTGTAGGGCTCCATATGCTGTAGGTGGTGGGTTCAAACCCAGCCCCGGCCAAAAACTGCAAAAAAAAA
>NW_003852407.1:15086803-15089505 GCF_000181295.1 Otolemur garnettii
AAAAAAAAAAAAAAAAAAAGAACTGTGTGCCATTCTTGGTAGCACAATAAAAATTTCATGTGGGCCTGGTCTGTCCTGCCCAGGAAGTGAATCATCCCTTGTCCAGTATATCCACATTATGGCTCCCCACCACTAAATCACATAGCAGCTGTCTGGGTTAACAGATGCACTGTCATATGTGTTCAAGCAACCCTTATTGTACTTACGTAATTATTGCAGTACATTGTTATAATATGTAAGGTTTCAGGTATCCACTGGGAGCTTTGTAACATTACTGCCACCAACAAGTCTGGGACTACAGATGTTAGGTAACAACATGAAAATCTAAGCACAAGAAAGGGAGCTATTTGATTAACAGGATAAAAAGGTGAAACCTCTGGACTGGAGGATATATCCACTACCGGTGTAGAAGAAGGGCAACAGCCTATTCATAAAGAAATCACCAGTGTCAGCATTTATTTAATAACTCAGAGTATTTCTCAAAAATTTCCACAAAATGCACTTTTACTAATGAGAAAAGAGAATTCTTAGAGTTGGGCAGTGGGGCTGAAAATTTTGCCAAAGTACTAAATTTCTTGCTAATGTTCTTTCTACCTTAAACATATCTGCACATATTATACTTTTCTCCATAAAACAATCTTATCTATTTTAATATAAAAAGTTTTCAAAGTTCGCCTATTTTAAATTTTTTAGTAAAACTAATGTTCTAAACAGATTTCTTTTATGACTTTATATACCCCTGATATTCTTCCAAATCCAGAAAGGAATACTATTACACGGATGTAAAAGACAAGGTAAATTCAGCAAACCTTCTGTCCCAGAGAGAATTATAACTCATCTAATGGCCAACCAGCTAAATTTCTTCCCTTACTTAATCTCTCCCATTTGGAAGCTGGGTATGCTCGTTGTATTTCATAACGTATAAATATTAACTTAGTGGGTAAGATTTAGAGAAGGTAAGACAATATACTCAGCAAACAAAAACAGTTTTCAATCAAAGGTGACTGTATAGAGAAAAAGAAGGGATTTCATCATTAAGAAATATTTCACTAAACTCAATTAACTTCCTCTTTACTAATTTTAACATATGGCTCTTATTTAAAATGTACCACCTAAAAGAACACAAATGCTTTCAGAAAACAGACAGTGATCTATGTGCAGGAGAGATCTGCTATCTACAAACCTAGGACAATATACTGAACCCTTATCCCAGGAAAAAAAAGTAAATTTGAATACAGAAAAAAAAGATTAATGAAAACTGATTAAAATATATATTATTTAAAAAACCCTACCAATAAAGCAAAATTTTCAAGAAACAAAGGGTAAGACATAGTATGAAACACAGTACTTAAAGCTGATCAGACACCTGATCATTTAAATACATGTTTAAATTGGCACCTAAAACAGTTCAACATTTTAATACTTACTGGTTATCTCTTCTAGTTCATGAACACACTCATAAATTAACCATTGTCTTGATATCAAAATCTGACAAGCATATTATTGAAAACAAAAATCATAGTCTAACCTATCTAATAAATATAACTGGAAAAAATCCTACAAAACGTTTCACAAAGCAAATCCAAAGGTATAAAAAAAATATAGCCAAGTTGCATTTATTATAAGAAGGCAAGATTTGTTTAACAGTTGAAAACTAATTGATGATTTCACTATGATAAAAGAATAAATGTGTCCATCTATAAACATAGGAAATGAATTTTGGCAAAACGCCAACTGGTCATAATAAAAACTCTCAACAGCCTAGGAAATAAAGAAAATATCTCAATTAAATATAGAGCATCCATTAAAAAAGAAAAAACAAACCTTTCAGCTGACTGGGCACCCACAGCTCAGTGATTAGGGCACTGGCCACATGCTCCAGGGCTGCTGGGTTCGAACCTGGCCCAGCTTGCTAGCCAACAACAAAAACACCCCCCCAAAACCTTATAGCTATGTATCTATCTACAGGATGAAAAAAAGAAATCTGTCCCTATTTTTGCATTTCAAGAATAAGACAAGTATATCAGTTATCACTCTCTCTACTCTATATTGACTAGAGCTTTTTTTTTTGCATGAGCTAACATAAAATATCACTCAAGAATATCTAGTTACATGTGTTATATCTGGATTAATCAATTAATTTAAAAATTATCAGAAAAATCCAGTAAAATATGACCAAAAAATTATCTCTTCCACAAATGCTAAAAGCAGATCATCACACAACAAATGATCGATAACTCTTTTTCAGTCAAAATGTGAAAACTAGGGCAGTGCTTGTGGCTCAAGGGAGTAGGGTGCCAGCCCCATATGCCAGAGGTGGCAGGTTCAAACCCAGTCCTGGGCAAAACTGCCAAAAAAAAAAAGTGAAAACTAATATAAGAATAAACACTTTTATTTTTATTTATTTATTTTGAGACAGAGTTTCATTATGTCACCCTTGATAGAGTGCTGTGGCGTCACAGCTCATAGCAACCTCACACTCTTGGGCTTAAGCGATTCTCTTACCTCAGCCTCCCAGGTAGCTGAGCTACAAGCACCCACCACAACACCCAGCTCTTTTTGTTGTCATTGTTGTTTAGCAGGCCTGGGCCAATTTGAACCGACCAGCTCAGTTCAAGCGGTTGGCGCCTTAACCAAGAATAAACACTTTTAGTTATAAAGTCCTAACCGGTGAATTCTCAATTCCCAAACTTCTTCTTCTT
>NW_003852407.1:15089525-15097248 GCF_000181295.1 Otolemur garnettii
TTTGAGACAGAGTCTCACTATGTCAACCTCTGTGATCACAGCTCACAGCAATCTCAAACTCTCGGGCTCAAGAGATTCTCTTGCCTCAGCCTCCCTTGTAGCTGGCACTACAGGCACCTGCCACAATGTCCAGCTCTGTTGTTGTTGTTGTTGTTGTTGTTGTTGTTGTTATCTGTTTGTTTAGCAGGCTCAGGCTGGGTTCAAACCCACCAGCCCCAGTGCATGTGGCCAGAGCCCTAATTGATCACTGAACTATGGGTGCCAGGTCCCAAACTTCCTAATTCAATAATTCTAATTTTGAGGCAGCAACCTAAATAAATAGTCTTGTAGGAATTTCTGGTAACCTCTAGTTTTGACCTTTCCCTTAGCCCAATAATTCTTCTTTTCTATTGTTTATTACAGGTCTAAAAAATGTGAATTCATTAAAATAAGCATACAAAAAATAAACTGAGAATAATTGACATATATAGGCATATAGGCAAAAAACATGAAAACTGCCTATACTTAGCTATAGCATATATTTGTATGCATATGTACTTATGGTTGTAATGTTTCAGCTTTTCCTTAGCAAAATTTAACCCAAGCATAATTCTGAGTACATCTAGCAAGGTCAGAGAAAATTATCTACATTCATATGACACTGTACTTGTTTCTAAGTGCCATGCAGAAAAGAAAAATAATTGCTATAGAAAAACTAAATTCTTTTAGGAGGTAGGTAGATCAGACAGGAAGAAAGATTACTGAATGCACACTAGTTACTCAAAGAATGGTCTTTGAACTCAGAATAGACATACTGACATACTGTTCTACAGCGTCAAATTCCACTGAAGGTCAGAAAATGCTTTTCTATGTAAAACAAACTAAAGAGTCTTTATCTTTTCTTCAAATTTTCTATATAATCCATTATGAGGACTACTGTATGCTAACCCCTCCCAAACAAAATCCATAAAGGCATCTAAAGACAAAAAAAGAAAAAAAATCTGAGTCAACGAAAAATTAAAGTCAACTTTCCTATTGTACTGCAATGTACATTTAATTAGAACAAAAAAGTTACAATCAATTTAAAAAAAACAGAATAAATATAAAATAATAACGATCTACTCATTTTACAATGGGAAACTAATGGTGCTATGCTTTCTATTTTGCTTCTGAGAAATGTCAAGTAGAAATAGCAAACCGTCCTCTGGGAAAAATCAAAGTATCTGAGTCTAAAAAAAGCCGTGTCCTCAAGTGAGTTAGTACACAAGTATTCACTGGGGAACCACACATTATTTGACAGTATGGGCACAGGACACGAAATACTGGAGGGTATTCTTTTTTAAGGCTTCTTAGAACATGGCTCATATACATCAAAAATTATAAATGTGGCTGACATTATCTTAAAACTTTGAGGCTCAGTGCCGGTGGCTCAAGTGGCTAAGGCACCAGCCATGTACACCCAAGGTGGCAGGTTCGAATCCAGCCCGGGCCCGCCAAACAATGACGGCTGCAACCAAAAAACAGCCGGGCATTGCGGCGGGTGCCTGAGGTCCCAGCTACTTGGGAGGCTGAGGCAGGAGACTCGCTTGAGCCCAGGAGCTGGAGGTTGCTGTGAGCTGAGATGCCACTGCACTCTACCCAGGGGGACAGCTTGAGGCTCCTGTCTCAAAAAAACAAAAAACAAAAAAACAAAAAAAAAACTTTGAAACTTTTTATTTCTTTAAAGACCAAGTCTATAGTAAAGTACAGTACAATCTATGCATTAGTTTGTGGTACCCTTCCTCACCTTAAAAAGTCTTAGTAACAAAATACAAATGGATATATGTCTATAGAGAACAGTCATCATATTTTAGCACCAACTACAATATTTTGCAAAGCCACTCATTTTTCAAGTCCCAATAAATGACACTGCTTTTCCCATTTATGCAAACAATTCATTAATTCTACTGTAAAAGACTTTTTGAGGTCACTTAATTACATAATCTTGAACAAAAGGAATTCTCTCTATCCTAATACCTCTTAGAAAGATCAATCAATATTCCACTTATCCTTCTACAAATGTAAATCAGTGATAGACACCTCAGGGAAGCCCCTTCATTTACCTGAAACCCATATATCAATTCATCCCCTAGAATTCTCTTTCACAAGTGAAATAATTTACAATACTCGGGCGGTGCCTGTGGCTCAAGGAGTAGGGCCCAGCCCCATATACAGGAGGTGGCAGGTTCAAACCTGGCCCTGACCAAAAAACTGCAACAACAAAAAAATAATAAAAATAATTAAAAAAAAAATTTACAATACTCCTAATTTATCTTTGTGGTATCTATCTTCTATTAGCCAACAAATTTTTACTTACATTCATATTCTATTATTTTATTAGTACAATTAACACAAGTGAAAAACTTCCTTGAACATAATACAGATTACTAAGGAGACAACAAAACATAAGAACAAAGAAGACTCAACTGCATATGGAAACTGCACAATAGAACCTCCACAGGTGATCACCTACCTATACTGACAACCTCCATAAGTTGACCTGATTTTCATAGATCAGACATGTAGCACATGCACATCAGTATAGTAGGTCCAGTTTCCAATGCTGACCACCTCCATATGTTGCCAGTTTGTTGCAGTGTGTCTTGGGTGGTCAACTTATAGAGGTTCTATTGTACATATAAAAAGAGATTATAACTTAACTCAAGAAAAAAAGATGAAAAATGTAGTAAGTGATACTGGAATTCTTTAAAATTCATATTAAAGAAGGACAAAAGTAGATGCATTTCCTAGGAAAAATTACAAATGTATTAGATATTTAACTGCAAAAAAGGGCAACCATAAAAGCATTAAGAGAAAAATTAGGTTAATCAATAATAATAGGTCATGCTGGTATCACATAACTGATGCTCTATAACGTGTGATGAAAAGGACACTTCACCTCTGCCAAATTCTTACTAACCTCAAACCCAAAACCCCAGACTATTTCTAAGAAAACATCAAATCCCAAATTGAGGATCATTCTACAAAACAACTGACTAGTATTTTTCACAAGACTCAAGGTCATAAAAAGCAAGGAAAGTCACAGACTGGAAGAGATTAAAAAGATATGACAACTAAATGCAATATGACATACTAATTGAATCTGGAATAGAGAAAGGTTAAGAGCAAAAAACCTAGAAAAAAACAAGCCGACTTGGTAGGTTACTTGACAGTACTATGCCAGCTAACACTAGTATTAATTTCTTAGTTTTTATAAATATACTATAGTTATACAACATGTTGATACTAAGGGAAGTTGAATGAAAGCTAAATGGGAACTCCATATAAACTATCTGTTATTATTTCAAGATAAAATATTTAAAGACACAAAAGTATGTCATGTACACATTCATCAACAGACAGCTATATTAATGTCAGAAAAAGGAGACTGCAGGATAAGTAATATTCACAGAGATATAGGGGGTATGATCAATTCATCAAGAAAATATAATAATCACAGGTCTACTAACCTAATATCACAAGTTCAATATGTGAAATATGTGAAGCAGAAATTTAAATAAATGAAAAGAGAAACAGACAAATCTACACACATAGCTGGAGATTACACTATTCCTTTTCCAATAACAGGAAGAACATACATAAAGAGAAAGAAAATCAATATAAATATTGAAAACTTGAGTAAATCTATTACTCAGCTTGATCTAACTGGAAATCATAGACCACTATATACAACAATTACTGCACACACATGATTTTCAAGAGCATATGAAACATTTTCCAAATGTAACCACACCTTAAACCCATAACATAAGTTTCAACAAATATAAAAAGGCCAAAATCATATAGTCTCTTATCACAAGAGAATTAAAAAGTTCCCTGGAAAATCTCCAATTATTTAAAAACCATGTCAGATAATATCACAAACAATAGCAGAGTAGGGAGTTCCAAAAGTTGGTCCCTCCACTGAAGTAACTTTTAATCTAGCAAAAACTAACAAAATAAACCTTTTCAGACCAATGAAATCTAATTTAAAAACTCACAGCAACCAGGAAGTAATTACTGAAGAAAGAGACTGGGAAATTTTGATTAAAAAGTACCATGGGTTTTTGTTTTTTGTTTTTTTTTTGGCCAGGGCTGGGTTTGAACCTGCCACCTCCAGCATATGGGGCCAGCACCCTACCCTTTTGACCCACAGGTGCCACATGAAAAAGTACCATGATTTTTTACTTACCCATTTAACATCCTTCTTTCCCCATCTCAATAGTGGCCATCAAAATAGTGGCGCTCAATCCTGGTGAGGTGAGCTAGTACCAGTAGGGAAATCTGGACCTTGTTATTAAATATTTGTGGTTATTTATTTTGACCTGACAGACTGGCAGAGAAGCTTATTTTTGTGTCTACTCCTTTAGGCTGGAGCAGATTCCCAAGCAGCAACTGCCAGAGCATTTGAAGACATATACTAGTCATAGCTAATGGGGAAAAGACACAGTAGATGTGGCAACCAGTGGATGGACAAAAAAGCTTGAGAAAGAGGAGGATAAAAAGGAAGATAATCACTAAAATAAGGGATCTGCATGGCTCTCACATATACCAGGGAATCTAGAGTCCATATGCTAAGAGCTACAGGCACATTCAGAAAAGACTTCAGAAAAGGTATATACTTCTGGTTGATCTTTAAGCTCTGTGCAAGCAAATGATGGAAGACTAATGCAGAGTTGTAGGCCAACTGGGTAAACACTGAAAAATACCCCAGATCAGAGCCAATCACAACCAGGAAAATAATTATTTTTTCTTTTTGACTTCAACTGTTGAAAGACAAGTCATTGGCTGACATTGAGATACCATAACTAAAACTGTAGAGACTCTATATGACAAGGAATAAAGTCTTTGCAAAAATATCTTGGAGAAGTCACTGAACAAATAAATAAGAGCAGCCCTCAACAAGCAAAAAGAGCAAACTCTAGGAAGGGGAAGGAAATCTAGATTTCCAGAGATTTCAGTTTTCAAATAAATACTATAAGCCACAAAAGAAATAAGAATTTATGACCTATTCATTGGAAAAAAAAAAACAAACTGATAGAAACCTACACTGTGATTACCCAGACAGTGGATTTATTAGACAAAGACTTCAAATCAACTGTCCTAAATATATTCAAAGACCTAAAAGAAACCACGGTCAGAGAACTAAAGAAAACCACGTGAACAATGCCTGAAAATATAGAGGATAAAAATAAAATAAGACAAATAAATTATGAAAAGGAATCAAATAAAAAATCTTGAACTGAAAACTACCATATTCAAAATGAATTAAGAAAAGAATAAATAAATAAATACATAAGGGGTTTAACAGCAGATTTGACATAGGCACAAGAAAGAATGAGCAAACTTGAAGATACGACAATTGAAATTATCCAGTCTGAATAGAAATGAAGAGTAATAATGCACTTGTGGAATGGTAACAAGTCTGTTAACATACATATTATAGAAATGCTATAAGAAGAGGAGAAACAGGCAAAAGGCACATCTGAAGAAATAATGGTCCCAAACTTCCCAAATTACATGAAAGACATGACATTACATATCCAAACTCTTAACTCTAATGAGGATAAATTCAAAGCCATCCAAAGACGTATTATAATCAAACAAGAGAGAATCTTAAAAGCACCAAGAAGGAAGTGACTCATCACAATAATGAATTCTCAATAAGATAAACAGTAAATTCCTAATAAGAAACCATGAAGGCCAGAAAGTAGTGAAATGACATACTTAAAGTCCTGAAAGAAAAAGAAAAACAAAGAGTTCAATATCTGGCATAATAGCCTTCAAAAATGAAAGAGAGTTGGGAGAACTGGACAACTAAATGCAAAAGAATGAAGATGGATGTCTCCACCACATCATATACAAAAATTAACTCAAAATTAATTAGTGACTTAAATACTCCAGGCAAGAGCTAAAACTATAAATCACTCAAAAGAAAAAATAGAAATAAATCTTCATGACCTTAGATTTGGAAATAGATTCTTACATGACACCAGAAACACAAGCAACAAAAGAAAAAAGTGAGGAATCTAAACATCAACAAATAAATATAGTACAATATAATAAAACTTTTATACTGTAAAAAACCAAGAAACCAAAAAGACAACAAAAAAGTGGGAAAAAATATCTATGAAACATAAAACCTGATAAAAGACTAGTAATCAGAACATATAGGGCAGCACCTGTGGCTTAGCAAGTAGGGCGCTGGCCCCATTATATTGAGGGTGGCGGGTTCAAAACTAGCCTTGGCCAAACTGCAACAACAACAACAAAAAAACCCAGCTGGGCTTTGTGGTAGGTTCCTGTAGTCCCAGCTACTCAGGAGGCTGAGGCAAGAAAACTGGTTAAGCCCAAGAGCTGGAGGTTGCTGTGAGCTATGACACCACAGCTCTCTACTGAGGGCGATAAAGACTCTGTCTCTTAAAAAAAAAAAAAAAAAAAAAAACAGAACATAGAGAAATCATACAACTCAACAACAAATAATCCAATTTAAAATAGGCAAAGGACTAGAACAGACAATTCTCCAAAGAAGATACAGAAAGAGCCAACAAGCACATGAAAAGACCTTCAAACTAAAGAGTCATTAGAGAAATACAAAATAAAATCATAATAAGATAACATTTCACATCTACTAGGATGGCTATAATCCAATAAATGAAAATAACAAGTGTTGGCAAGGATATAGAAAAAATGGAATCTTCTTTCATTGATGGTAGGAATGTAAAATGTTTCTGCAACTGTGAAAAGCATTTTTGCAGCATCTCAAGAACTTCAATGTAAGATTCTTACAAGACCCAGCAATCCCATTCCTAGGTGTTCACTCAAAAGAACTGAAAACAGGTACTCAAACAAATCCTTGCATATAAATGTTCATAGCAGCACTATTCACAATCACCAAAAAGTAAAAAGAAGCAAAAAGTCCATCAACAGATGAATAGATCAACGAATTGTCCTATAATCCTGTAGAATATAATTTAGCTATGAAATAAATGAAGTCATACTATATAGTACAACATACTCACCTTGAAAACATTATGCTAAATGAAAGAAGCCAGAAACAAATAGTTCAAAGTATATAATTCCATTATATGAAACTATCAAGAATAAATAAATAGAAACAGAAAGTAGATTGGTAGTTGCCAGAGACCAGAGGGAAAAGAAGAAAGTAGTAGCTGTAAAATGAATGGGGATTATCTTTTCAGAGTGATGGAAACTCTATCCAGTTCATTCAGGCTGAAATGAATATTAAAAAGTAACTCAAAGACACCCCAAGTTCACAAGATAAAGATCACTGGTAAAGGCAACTATGTAGTTAACTATAAAAGTCAGTGCTGTCATATTTTTGGTATGGAACTTTTCTTTTAGTTTCATACATGATTTAAAAGGCAAATTAATAAAACAATTAGCAATCTAATTAATATAATAAGCACATGTCAGTTTGTTAGGACTGCTGTAGTAAAGTATCACAGACTGGGTAATTTCAACAACTGAAAATTATTTTGCATAGTCCTAGGGGCTAGAAATCTGAGATCAAGGCGTCAGAAAGGTTGGTTTCTTCTCAGGCCTCTCTCCATTACTTGCAGATGGCTGCCTTCTTCACATGTCCTCATATGGTCTTTCTGTTGTTTGCATTCATGTCGGTTCCTAATCTACTCTTTATATATAAATATCAGTCATATTGAATTAAAATCCACCCATATGACCT
>NW_003852407.1:15097407-15099006 GCF_000181295.1 Otolemur garnettii
AAGTAGTAGCCCTCTTGATTAGATTGAGGTTGTTAGCTTGAGGTATCACAGTACTTGTGGTTTAACTAGCCCTTATTTTATCAAATAATGGCCCCAAAGCATAAGACTAGTGATGTTGGCATATGGTTAAAATTATTCTATTTTATTATTGGTATTGTTATTAATCTATAATTTATAAATTAAACTTTGTCATAGGTAAAATTTTTAAATTAAACTTTATCATAGGTATGTATACATAGGGAAAAATATGGTATATAAAGGGTTTGACAGTAGCAGCAATTTCAGGCATCCACTGAGGGAGTCTTGGAACTTGTATCCCACAGAAAAAAAGGGAACTATTATATTTAGAAAATCATAAAGAATCCTAAAAATAAAAAATACAGCTGATAAGAAAATTAAGCAAAGTTTAAGGGTAAAAGATCAACATAACACTTAGACTTCTGTACTTCGACAATAAACAGTCTGAAAGGATATTAAGAAAACAATCTCATTTACAAGAATATCAAAAGGAATAAAATACTTAGGAATAAATTTAACCAAGGAGGTGAAAAACTTGCACACTAAAAACTAAAAATATTGCTTAAAGAAATAAAGAAAACCTAAATATTGAAAGACATTCAATGTTCATGGACTGGAAAACTTAATATCGTTAAGATGATAACCTATAGATTAAATGCAATCTCTTATCAAAATCCCAACTGTCTTCCTCTGAGAAATGGAAAAGTTGATCCTAAACTTTATACAGAATTGCAAAGGTATCTGAATAGCTAAAACTTGAAAAGGAAGAACAAAGTTGAAGGTCTTGTACTTCTTGATTTCAATGCTTTCTACAAAGCTACAGTATTCAACAATATGTTATTATCAGAGAGGTAGACATACAGATCAATGGAACAGAATTGAGAACTCAAAAATAAGCCTGAGCAAATGTCGTAAATTTTTGACAAGGATGCAAAGACCATAAAACGGGAAAAGCACATTCTCTTCAAAAATGGTGGTGGGACAAATGGATATCCCCATGCAAAAGAATGAAGTTAGAACCCTGCCTCTTACCATATACAAAAATTAACTCAAAATGGATCAAAGCACTAAATATTAGATCTAAAACCATGAAACTTTTATAAGAAAACATGAGGGTAAATCTTTATAATCTATGAGTTAGCAGTGGTTTCTTAGTTATGACCCCAAAAGAACATCAACAAAGGAAAAACTAGAGAATTCCGATTTCATCAAAAGTAAAAACCTTTGTGTTTCAAAGGACACCACTGATAAAGTAAAAAGCCCACAGAATAGGAGAAGTAATTTATAAATCATACATTTGATAAGGATATAGGAGAAGTAATTTATAAATCATACATGTGATAAGGATATAGGAGAAGAAATTTATAAATCATACATGTGATAAGGATCTAGTATCAGGAACATCTAAAAAACCAGTTATAACAACAAACAGACAATTTTTTAAAATGGACAAAAGACTTGAATAGGTATTTCTCCAAAGAAAATATATACAAATGGTCAAACAAGCACAAGAAAAGATGTTCAGCATTGTCAGCCACTTGGGAAATGCAAATCAAAACCAAAGTGAGATGCCATTTCACA
>NW_003852407.1:15099666-15106346 GCF_000181295.1 Otolemur garnettii
CTACTAAAATCGGATCCTTATGTCATATATGTATACATATATATCTATGTATGTATGCTTATATATTTATATATATCTTGTTGTTGTTGCTTTTTTTCTTCCTTGTAAAACTCGTGGTTAATTTTTTCCTCTGTCTCTCTTCCTCTTTTGGTTGCTGAGATTGCTTGCATCAGGCTATTTGAGCTTTTTCAAAAAATCTTGTTTCAATGTGTTTTGGTTTTTGCTAAGTTGTCCAGTTGGCTCTTTTCCTCATACCCATTTTTACATTCAACAAGAGCAAGGGCTCCTGTACTTTTTTTCTTTTCTTTTTTTTCCTTTTTGTTGGTTGCAGAACTTTAGCTTGATTTATTCTCTCTCCCTACTTCACTCCTCAACATTCCTTCTCAGTAGTTCTCAATCTGTAGGTCACGACCCCTTTTTAACAATGAAAATACACTGCGGCATTAGGAAGGCTGAGAACCACTGTCTCAGATGATAGAGACTCTTCCACTCTTCTAATCTTTCCCACGTACTGTGCTTCTACATTAGCTAAGATAATTCCCTCCACCCCCCTTTTTTTCCTTCATCTTGGACTGCTATCTTTCTTTTATCTTTGTTTATTCCTTTTCCCTCCCTCTCCTTTATTTGATTCAACAGTACATTTAATTTCCTTTGTCTATTCTTTTATTCAGTATTTTTCCATTTTTATTTTATTTTATTTTTTGTTTCTTTCTTTCTTTCTCCACTCTTTCTTTGCTGAGGGCAGGTGTGACACAACTGCAGTCTAGTGGATAGAACGCATCAGTTGTCTGGCTCAAGTAGGCCAGGAACTCAAGTTACCCTTCTTGTTTTTTGTGTCTGCTCTTTTTATTCTCTTCCTAATTTGGTAGCGGAAGAGTTTGACTGTGTTTCAGGCTGGTAAGGAGTGCGTGATTTAAAGGAATCCACCCAGTCCAGCTCCTCAAAACCCTTGAGCTTATGATGCGGCCTTAGCACTTGGCTGAACAACATTTCTTCTATCACTGTCATCTTTCCTTCCCATCCTCCTTCTCTCCTATTTTTCAATTTTCTTCTGTCATTCCCTCTTTTCTCCGTTTATCTTTTTCTTTCTTTTTCTTTTCCCTTACTCTTTCTTTTTTCCCCTCCCCAACTTTTTCCTTTCTTCTTGCTTCTCCTTGCTTGCTCCAACCCTTCTCAGCATTCTGACCCCACACCAAGAAGCCTCTTCATCACCTAAACTCTGAGACAAGGTAACCTGAAGTAAAGGAGGAAGTGAAAAGGAAAAAGGTGCACAAGGAAGTGAATAAGACAAAAGCACACATGAAAAAGAACCAAAAGAACAATTCAGGTACCACGAAGAACCAAAATAGAGCAACTCCTCCAAGGGACCATGAGACAATTATAACAGAAGATTCCTCCTATAAAGAATTAATGGCTCTAACAGAAAGGAAATTTAAAATATGAATGATTAAGACAATAAAGGGATTGGGTGAGAAAATGGAAAGACAGAACCAAAAGTCAGATAAGAGATATGTAGAATATAAAAAAGATATGGATGAGCTTAAAGAAATGAAGGAGACAATCAGGAAATGTAAAGAAGCTGAACAAAGTATCAAAAATAGATCAGACCATGGAGAAGAAAGAACATCAGAGTTAAAGAATAAAGTTTTGAGTTATCACAGCAGGTAGTTACAGAGTCAGAAAAAAATAGAGAACACAGAGCAGGTACTTAGAGAATTACAAGACTCCATGAAACATTCAAACATACGGATAATAGAAATCCCTGTAGGGAAAGAAGATTGTCCCAAAGGTATGGAAGCCCTACTGGAGAATATCATAAAGGAAAACTTCCCAAGTTTTACTAAGGATCTTGACACGCTCCTTTCAGATGGATATCGAACCTAGGGTCTTCTCAATTCTAACAGAGCCTCTCCAAGGCACATTGTAATGAACCTGTCCAAAGTCAAAATGAAGCGCCAATTGACCTACAAGGGCAGAGCCATTAGGATGACAGCAGACTTTTCAACTGAAACTTTCCAAGCCAGAAGAGCACGGTCATCCACCTTCAACATCCTGAAACAAAATAATTTTCAGCCCAGAATACTGTTTCCTGCTAAACTTAGCTTCAAAATTGATGGAGAAATCAAATCATCTTTTGCAGATATACAAGCACTGAAGAAATTCATCATAACAAGACCAGCTCTACAGAAAATACATAGACAGATTCTCAATTCTGAACACCACAATGGACCACCACCAAAGTAAACACTTAGAAGCCAAAGGCCAGAGCTTAGCTTTCACAATGGCACAAAGGATAAAATCACACAACAAACTATCTCACAGTAAGATGAATAGAATTCCACCACACTTATTGATACTCTCAATAAATGTCAATGGATTGAATTCCCCACTGAAGAGGCACAGACTGGCCTATTGGATAAAAAGAACATAAGCCATCCATATGCTGTCTCCAGGAGACACATCTTTCCCTGAAAGACAAATCAAGACTCAGAGTGAAGGTATGGAAAATAGTGTTTCAAGCACATGGAAATCAGAAGGAAGGAGGGGTTGCAATCTTATTCTCAGATACAAGTGGATTCAAAGCAACTTTAGTTAAGAAAGACAAAGATGGACACTTCATACTGATCAAAGGAATAATACAACAAAAAGACATTTCAATTTTAAACCTTTATGCACCTAACTTAAATGCTCCCAGATTTATGAAACAGACCTTGAGGGGTGTGAACAATACAATATCCTATAACACCTTAATAGTCGGGACTTCAACAACCCTCTAACAGAACTAAATAGATCCTCTAAATAGAAACTAAACAAGGATACAAAGGATTTAAACATCATCCTAAATCAAATAGGATTAACAGACATATACAGTACACACCATCCCAAAACAAAAGAACATACTTTTCTCTCATCAGTTCATGGCACATACTCCAAAATAGATCACATCCTAGGACACAAATCAAATCTCAGCAAAATTAAAGAAATAGAAATTATTCCATGTCTCTTCTCAAACCACAAGGCATAATGGTGAAGCTCAACTCCAATAATAATGTTCAACCCCACACAAAGTCTTGGAAACTAAACAACATTATGCTGAATGATAGCTGGGTTCAGGAAAAGATAAAAGAGGAATTTGTTAATTTTCTCAAAAATGACAACAATGAAGACACAAGTTACAAAAACCTCTGGGATACAGAAAAAGCAGTCCTGAAAGGAAAATTTATTATGTTAAATGTCTACCTTTGAGAAACAGAAAGTGAGCACATACACATACTCACAAACCTTAGGGAATTAGAAAAAGATGATCAATCTAACCCTAAACCCATTAGAAGAAAGGAAATAGCCTAAATTAATCAGAGATTAATGAAATTGAAAATAAAAATATCATTCAGAAAATTAACAAAACAAAAAGTTGGGTTTTTTGAAAAAGTAAATAAAATAGATACCTTTGGCCAGATGACCTTGAAGCAAATCAAAAAAAGCTCTAGTAACCTCAATCAGGAAAGATAAGGAGGAAATAACAATGATGCCACAGAGATACAAGAGATTATCTCTGAATACTACAAGAAACTCTACGCCCAGAAATTTGACAATGTAGAGGAAATGGATCAATACTTGGAATCACACCCTCTCCCTAGTCTTAATCAAGAAGAAACAGATCTTCTGAACAGACCAATTTCAAGTACTGAGATCAAAGAAACAATAAAAAACCTCCCAACAAAAAAATGCCCTGGACCAGATGGCTTCACACCAGAATTCTATCAAATATTCAAAGAAGAACTTATTCCCATATTGCAGAAATTATTCCAAAAAATTAAGAAGGAATCAACTTCCCCAACACATTCTATGAAGCAAACATCACCCTGATACCAAAACCAGGAAAAGATCCAACTAAAAAGAACTACAGACCAATGTCACTAATGAATACACATGCAAGGATTCTCAATAAAATCCTAGCCAAGAGATTACAGCTTATCATTAAAAAATTCATACATCATGATCAAGCAGGTTTCATCCCAGGGATGCAAGGCTGGTTTAACATACACAAATCCATAAACATAATTCACCATATCAACAGAAGCAAAAACGAAGACCATATCATATGATCCTCTCAATAGATGCAGAAAAAGCATTCGATAAAATTCAACATCCCTATCTAATTAGAACTCTAAAGAATATAAGTATTGGTGGCACATTTCTTAAACTAATTGAAACAATCTGTGACAAACCAACAGCTAATACTATACTGAATGGAGTAAAACTGAAAGCTTTTCCACTCAGATCTGGAACAAGACAAGGTTGTCCTCTATCACCACTGATACTCAACATAGTGCTGGAAGTTCTTCTAGCCAATACAATCAGGCAAGAAAAGGAAATAAAGGGCATCCAAATGGGGGCAGAGGAAGTGAAACTCTCCCTCTTTGCTGATGATATGATCTTATATTTAGAGAACCCCAAAGTCTCAACCACAAGACTCCTGATAGTGATCAAAAAGTACAGTAACGTCTCAGGATATAAAATCAATGTTCACAAATCAGTAGCCTTTGTCTATGCCAATAACAACCAAGATGAGAAGATAATCAAGGGCATAATTCCCTTCTCAGTAGCTTCAAAGAAAATGAAATATCTAGGAATATACCTCACGAAAGGGGTGAAGGACCGCTATAAAGAAAACTACAAATCCCTAAGAAAAGAAACATCAGAAGATATTAATGAATGGAAGAACATAACAATGCTCATGGCTGGGAAGAATCAACATTGTTAAAATTTCTATACTTCCCAAAGCAATCTACAGATTTCATGCCATCCCTATTAAAATACCAACATCATACTTTCAAGACTTGAAAAAAATAATTCTTTGTTTTGAATGGAATCAGAGAAAACCTCATATAGCCAAGACAATTCTTAGTAATAAAAACAAAGCCAGGGGCATCAGCCTACCAGACTTTAGGCTATACTAAGAGGCCATAGTGATTAAAACAGGGTGGCATTGGCACAAAAATAGAAACATAGACATCTGAAACTGAATAGAAAACAAAAACATGAAACTAACGTCTTACAGCCACCTAATCTTTGATAAACCAATCAAAGGATATACACTGGGGGAAAGAATCCCTACTCAATAAATGGTGCTGGGAAAACTGAATATCCCCATGTAAAAGACTGAAACTGGACCCACACATTTCTCCACTTACAAAAGTTGATTCAAGATGGATAAAAGACCTAAATTTAAGTCATGAAATGATAAAAATCCTCAAAGAAAGCATAGGAAAAACACTTGAAGATATCGGCCTGGGGGAAAGACTTTAAGAAGAAGACTTCTGGTGGCACATGTGGCTCAAAGGAGTAGGGTGCCGGCCCCATATGCTGGTGGTGGCGGGTTCAAACCCAGCCCTGGCCAAAAACTGCAAAGAAAGAAAAAGACTTCTGTGGCAACTGCAACAACAACAAAAATAAACAAATGGGACTTAATTAAACTGAAAAGCTTCTGTACAGTTAAGGAGACAACAACCAAAGCAAATACACAACCTACCCAATGGGAAAGAATATTTATATATTTTAAATTAGACAAAAGCTCAATAACTAGGATCTACAGAGAACTCAAATTAAGCAACATAAAAAGAGCCAACAATCCTTTATACCACTGGGCAAAAGAGATTAATAGAATCTTCTCTAAAGAAGACAGACGACTGGCTAACAAACATACCAAAATATGCTCATCATCCCTAATTATTAGGGAAATGCAAATCAAAACCACCCTGAGACATCATCTAACCCCAGTGAGAATGGCTCACATCACAAAGTCTTCAAACTGCAGATGCTGGCATGGATGTAGAGAGAAGGGAACACTTTTACACTGCAGGTAGGACTCCAAACTAATACAACTTTTTTGGAAGGAAGTATGGAGAACCCTCAAAGAAGTCAAGCTAGACCTCCCATTTGATCCTGCAATCCCATTACTGGGCATCTAACCAGAAGAAAATAAAATCCTTTTACCATAAGGACACTTGCACTAGACTGCTTATTGCAGCTCTATTTACAATCGCCAAAATGTGGAAATGGTCTAAATGCCCAACAAGCCAGGAAGGGATTAACAAGTTGTGGTATATATATACCATGGAATACTATTCAGCCACTAAAAAAGATGGAGATGGTACATCTTTTGTATTAACCACGATGAAAGTGGAACACATTATCCTTAACAAAGCATTACAAGAATGGTGAAACAATAATTCTATATACTCCTTTGGTAGTGTTGGACAGATCCTCCATTTCCCTAATTAAATTTTAGATTTAAATTTAACTATTCAACTTTTGGACCTAACAGACATCTATAAAACTTTTCACCCAAACAAAACTGAATACACATTTTTCTCATCAGTTCATGGAACATATTCTAAAATCGATCACATCTTAGGTCATAATTCTAACAACAGTAAATTTAAAAGAATAGAAATTATTCCATGCATCTTCTCGGACCATCATGGAATAAAAGTTGAACTCAGTAACCACAGGAATTTGAAGTCTCGTACAAAAACATGGAAGCTAAATAACCTTATGCTGAATGATAGATGGGTCAGAGACGAGATTAAGAAGGAAATTACCAAATTTTTAGAACAAAACAATAATGAAGACACGAGTTATCAGAACCTCTGGGATACCGCAAAGGCAGTCCTAAG
>NW_003852407.1:15107487-15112028 GCF_000181295.1 Otolemur garnettii
AGTAGCCACTAAAGAGACACAAATTACTTCTACAAGGTGATAACACTATTCTCTTTTTATTTTTAGCATAACTTTAATTTTTTTATTTGAGGTTAATCTAAGAATATAAACAACCAAGTCACAATATTTGAATTTGTTAGGTACAGCCCCTCTTATAGATAGGCCAGAAATGCTAGGTAAATGAAACATTAAAAAAAAAAACAAACCCATCTATCAGTGATCAGTATAATTTACCAAATTAACAGAACCCAGATACTAAAGGATTGACACTTATATGAGGCAACTAGAATACTAGTTGCTCTTTGGGATGGGCAGAGTAGTCAGACTCATAGAGACACACAGAATAGTGGTTGTTTGACAGGGGCAAGAGAGAACAGACAAGGAGGTATTATTTAATGGGTATACAGTTTTAGTTTGAGATGATGAAAAAGTTCTAGAGATGAATGGTGGAGATCTTTGCACAGCACTGTGAATGTACTTAATGCCACTGAATTGTACACTTAAAAAATGAGTATGAAGATAAATCTTATGTATACTTGCCAACACCACCACATATAAATAATTATCCTGAGGAAAAGAAGCCAGATATATACTTTCTGGCCATTTATATGGTGTGTCAAAGATGTAAAACTCAGCTATAATGACAAAAATCACATTAATGGTTACAAATTACTCATTGAAATATATGCTCAAAATGGGTACATGTAACAAGAGAGCACCAAGAAAATTTTTTTAAAAAATTAAATGGGTACATACTATTACATTCAAATTGTACTTTGATACATTTATAAATAATACACTGACAAGCAAGCAAATAAGCTTGATGAAGAAATGAAATGCAACAGATTAGAAAATAATATTATAAACTCTTAGGAACAAGGTTACATTGTGGAGTACAAAAAAGTCAGTAGCTAGAAGGAAATATGGTCAAAGGAATACTTCATTTTTTAAGATAAAAGAGAAATGAATTTATTTAATGCCAACAAAAACCAATTATTCAAAACTAGGTTGAAAGTTCAAAGAAAAAAAGAACAGACACATTTGGAATGTTTTATTGCCAGTGATTGAAGTATATGATATTCTGTAAAAAAGTTAACAAAAACTAGCATTTTTCTAGCAAGTAGAGGACTACTGAAACTAAAAGAACATGGTGAATATTTCGGGTATTCTCCAAGCTTGGAAGCTGAAATAAAATGGGTCAGTCAGAACAATAAATAAGTAGTGTCAAACTAATGCTAATATCCTTTCAATGCCATCAAACATGGGCTAAGGACATCCACAATCATCTGTGTTATATATAACCTCATGAGAAGATCATCTTCACATACTGTGTTTCCCCGAAAATAAGACCTACCCAAAAAATAAGCCCTATCCCGATAATAAGACGTAGCCATGCATTTCGGCATGGAGGTAAGACATCCCCTGAAAATAAGCCCTAGTGTGTCTTCTAGAGAAAAAATAAATATAAGACAGTGTCTTATTTGGGGAAAAACACAGTACTGAGAAGTACAATTAAATATTTTCCCAGTAAAAGAATACTGTCTGAAGTTAATGAAAACTCTACTTTAGGAACTAGAACGGCCACAGAATTTTAATGAAAGAAGTTACTCTTTATCTCAGGTACCTTACCAAATTCAGACTAAGGCAGGCACTTTGAATCTACATCCTTTATTCTGGTCCCCAAAACATTACTTTTTTTGGTCATCTTTGATATTCAGATTCTATGATTTAGAGTAATATGCTACAATTATTTTAAGACCTCAATATGAGAAATGTTTTGATACACACCCAATATTATTTTCAATTAGAAATGAAAAAACCCACCTACTACTGTTTCCAAATATGCAACTCAGTGACAAAACTAGTACTTTTTCTAAAAGCAAAACTAGTACTGTTTTGTCACTGAGTTGCATATTTGGAAACAGTAATAGGTGTTTCATCAACTTTTAGGTATGTTCGCTTCCTAATTTTAACTTTTACAATTTGTATTAATACATTTCTCTATAGATATCTTCATTTATCAAGTACTTTTTAGACCCCAAAACTGGATATGTGTATAGATGAAGAAATTATACATACAAAGTAGATATGCACCATACACATCATTAATAAACTGGAATAGTACTTTAAACAGCTAATAACTATCATTCTCAAATTCAAAATCCCTTATCTGAGCATTAGGTTTTAGGCAAGAGACAATAAGTACTCTTGTGATAGACTATAATAAAATATTCTTCCCTATTCAGATGCTAAAGCAAAAGCAAAAGGAATGTCTATGCCTCTGGTTGCAATAGCATCTCTCTTGATAGGCAACGGCTATAAATATTTCCATCAAATAATCAGGAAAATTAAATAAATAAGAAAATATAAATTAGAGAGTGGTATGCTTCTGGCATTTCTTTTTTTAACCATTTAGGGTTTTTTTTTTTTAACCTCTCAGAATAGTTTTTCTTCCCCTAACACATTTTATTCTCATAAGGTCAAAGATATAATAATATCAAAACATATTTGTAATTTTCTGTTTTCAAAAAGAGTTCTGTCATATATTAATGCATTTCATATAAAATTTTGCCTTACCTGGCCAGTTCTTTAATTAAATTTGCAATGCGTCTTTTGTCTTCAAGACATAAATCCTTCAATGATGCACTCTTTATGTCTCCCCTGTAGGAATCCTAAAACAAAAAATCTTCTGGTTAAACTTTTTCTAAAAGCAAAGTGTTTTAATCTTTTTAAGAAAACTATTAAAATAAGCACAAAAGGTGAAATTTCTGAGATATCTTTTATCTAGAACACTACCTGTTTCATTTAAAACTACTATGAACTAAATACAGGCTAACAACTGTCCACCAGAGGACTTCATGAAATTTACACAGAAAAGCACACAGAAATAACTTTAAAGTAAAAGAAGTCCCTGATTATATGCTAGGGAATATTAGGGAAACAACTTTCCCTTGGGTGAATGTCATAAAAAACAAACACCTAATGGAAGATACTGAGAACTTTTTCTATACCATAGTCCCTAGGCTTTATTTTATTTATTTATTTTTTGAGACACAGTCTAACTATATTATAGCTCATAGCAACCTCAAACTCTTGGGCTCAAGTGATCCCCTTGCCTCAGCCTCCTAAATAGCTGGGACTACAGGTACCCGCCACAAAGCCCAGCCATTTCACTCTGGCTCAGGTTGGTCTTGAACTCATGAGCTCATGCAATCTACCTGCCTCAGCATCCAGAGTGCAAGGGTTACAGGCATGAGCCACTGCACCTGGCCGCCTCTAGGCTTCTTAAGAGTATACTAAGGTGGCAGCAGAGGCACTCATAACTAAGAAGAGTAATAATACAATAGTAATAGTTAACATTTATATTTACTGCTTACACATGCCAGGAATATTCCAAGTACTGTGTACCTACTATTCCATTTCATTTTCAAGACAATGCTATTAGACAGTCATTATTTCTATTCTACATCAAGGTATATCCAGGATTATAGCAGTTAAACAGCATCATTAGGTTGCAAACATAGGTTCTAGAGTCTGTACTCAATCTTAATCCTCTGTGCTACAAAAAGTTCTCCCCAGTACTCTAGCAATCATTAAGGGAGGTCTTTAAAGACTGTAAAACTCAGGAGGTTAAGAGCACCATTAAAAAACACGTGAAAGGAAGGAACTACGGTCTCTCGCATTTGCATAACCACTAAAAGAAGTTAGCTCATTTACTTCAGGGAGCCAAGAAGAAATGAAGACTCCTAAAATGGATCCTAGAAATAGCAATAGCCAAAGGTAGAAAAGAGGGTAGGAAAAGGAAATGTGGGGAAGGAGAAGGAGATGTAAGAAAATAAGTTTGGTTTTTAGAAATGCACAATTTAAGATGCCCACAAACATTCATAAAGAAATCTTTACACAGGATGTTGGAAAGGTGGGTCTGACCCTCAAGTCAGACATAAAGATTTAAGTCAGCTACCTGGTATTATGAATGATGTTTAGATTTTTCTTATTTCCTTCATACTTCTCTATGTTTTAAATTTTTCATTCATAAATATATGTACCTTTAAAATTAAGAAAAATACTAGTTTTAAAAAATCATCTACAAATCTAAGAAACCTAGTATTTAAATTGGCATTTGAAAGGAAAGGAAGAGAATCAGAAGCATGAGATAGTGTGGGAGAAAAGAAAGATAAAGTTTCAAAAAGAAATACATTCTTCTTAGTACAGTATTGCAAGAATGGAAAAATATTATAAAATAAAATTAGATAAATAAAATAAAAATAAAATATTTTATAATAAAATACTATAAAAATACCTAAAAATTGTACCCTCATATTAATTTGAAAAAATAAAAAAAATACTCAAAAAAAAAAGGAGTGGGGTCAACACTCTAGAAGGCACTAGAAGGCACTAGAAGGCACTAGAAGGCACTAGATTTGGCAATAAAAGAAGTTGCTAATAACCCATGAAAAGACATTTTAGTAGTGACACGTGAGTAAATAATAAGACAAACCCTTGCACACAGGCAAAAACTTTAGCACCACTGGGTTTAACAA
>NW_003852407.1:15112371-15113947 GCF_000181295.1 Otolemur garnettii
AGCAATACAAGAGGACAGTTTGGTCAACAGTGCTCAAGCAGTAGTTCACCACAATCAGCAGTGTCTACACACTAATGGTCATCTCTTGTAATTGCAGAAGTCAAACACAACTTGCATCCATCTTTTGTTACTGGTACATATTAAGTATTACAATTTTAATACATTTTTTTCGTTGTTTAAACTATGTATACATTTTTTGGCACTCTGAATCTAGTCACTTACAGAAAAAGTTTGCCAATCTCTGACATAGAAAAACCAAAGAAAGATAAGCATAAAGTTCAGGATTAGAATTACCAAGAGGAAGATATGATAAGGGAACGACACACCAACAGTCACTTGATTTATAAGCACTGCGTCATTGATACTTGGGGAGGTGGGACAGTATTCTCAATAAGTAGTGCTTGGGCCAACAGACTATCAGTACGGAAATATGAACTTACTTAACACTTTATGTGCATATTAATTCCTAATGAATTATGGACTTTACTGTGAAAAGCAGAATAACACAGCTGCAAAAGAGAGAGGGAACTACTAGCCTCCAGTTGCTCCATCTTCTAAGAACAGGAGAGCTACTAGAAATGGACCACCTCTGTTCCAAATGGCAGCCTCAAAAGGCATATTGTTCTGGTGTTCTCCACTAGCATAACAGACAATATTTCAGACTACATGGCAGTCTGATGTCCAAGGTTCTTCCTACTCAGCTCTCCTCTCCCGAGTGCCACATCTGTAGTGAAATATGAAGGCTTCCCTTTTCTGTTCCTGCTCATGCTACTCTTTATCCATAGGTTTTCCTTCATTAAACCTCTTCCATTTCTAATTCCATCTGGAGGTCTGCTTCCCAGAAGACTTGAACTGACATAATTACCACTGTGAAAACCTTAATGAATGAAGGCTGTAGATATTGCACATCAGTAACAACAAAGATTACACACAGAAAAAAATCACAAGACATATGTTCTTCAATGAAAAGCAAAGCACATCATCATTTCTAGTTTTGAGAAAAAAATACATACATACAGGTACACACATCCCACTCTAAATGTCTTCTTATAGCTAAAAGGGAGTAACAGGGACCTGATTTACCCTATTTTCATAAATAACAACAAAAAGAACCCTGACAAAATATATTAAACAACAGCTTTCACTGGATACAGGCAGCATAGGATTATAAGCATTAAAAGTGGGGAACCAAACAGGGTGAGCCATATAATTGTTTTCAAGGTGCAAGGTAAATTAAACCCTAACAGAGCCCAGAAATCTCCCAGAGTTGAAAAGACAGAACTGAGAGTCCAGGAAAGCCAGAGCAAAGTAGTAGGGAGATAGAGCTGCACAGAATGAGGGTTCCAGAAAGCTACAAAGACCCTTCAAGATAACCACTGACTACTCATCACCATATGTATATGAGAAAACTATTCAAATCTAGAAAAAGAACTTAACTAAACAGTGGGAATGATCTCTGCAGCTAATACAGGGTAAAAAACAGTTCATGTTACCACTGGCCAAAGTGGAAAACCTTGTGATTTAAAGGGTATCACAAAAAATATTCAAAAGGGTAGTGCCTAAAATGGGCAAAATT
>NW_003852407.1:15114252-15122615 GCF_000181295.1 Otolemur garnettii
AAAAAAAAAAAAAAAAAAAAGCTTAAAATTAAGCTTGGAAAGAATTAAATTACTTCCAAACAACTTAATACTATCCCAGAATAAACCTCAAAATTATTCTAGAAATACAAAAATATCCAGGACCTAAACAAATAAAATTCATATGATCTGGTGATATCAAATAAAATGAAAATAAGCAGGCACAGAAGCAGAAAAACACACCTTATAATTAGGAGAAAAATTACTCATTCAAAGCCTACCCATAAATGACTTGGATAATAGAATTAGTAGTTAAAAACATTAAAAGTTATGATAGCTATATTCCACATGTTCAAGAACCTAAAAGATAGAGTATATTAAGTAGAAACACAGAAGACCCAAACTGAACTTCTAGAGATAAAAACTACATCATTCCATATGAAAATATACTGGATGAGATTAGCAGCAAATGAGACACTGCAAAAAAGAATACTGAATTTAAAGACAGAGCAATAGGGCAGCGCCCGTGGCTCAAAGGAGTAGGGCGCTGACCCCATATGCCAAAGGTGGTGGGTTCAAGCCCAGCCCCGGCCAAAAAAAAAAAAAAAGGAAAAAAGAAAAAGACAGAGCAACAGCAATATAAGCTATCCAAAGATAAACAAAGAATGAAAAAAAAAAAAATGAATAGAAGCCCAGAGAGCGTGAAGTAACTCCAAGTAGCCAGATACTTATGTAACTGAGGTCACTGGAAGAAAGAGAGAGGGAAACACAAAAATATCTGAAGAAGGCTTGGTACCCATAGCTCAGTGGTTAGGGTGCCAGTCATATACACCAGGGCTGGTGGGTTTGAACCCAGTCCAGGCCTGCTAAATAACAATGACAATACAACAAATAGCTGGGAGTTGTGGTGGGCGCCTATAGTCCCAGCTACTTGGGAGGCTGAGGCAAGAGAATAGCTTATGCCCAAGAGCTTGAAGGGTGCTGTGAGCCATGATGCTATGGCATTCCACCAAGGGCGACATAGTAAGACTGTCTCAAAAAACAAACAAACAAAAAACTGAAGAAATAATAGCCGAAAAATTTCCCAATTTGACAGATTACAAATCCACAGATCTAGAAAGCTCAACAAACTCCAAGTAAAACATTTTAAAAATTACTCCAAGGCATACTACAATCAAATCGTTCAAAACCAGTGATAAAGGGAAAATCCTAAAAGCATACGGACTTTATACACACACATACACACAAGGAATAAAAATAAGGATCAGAAAAATAAGATCAGAACAGACTTCTCCAGCAAGCCAGCCAATAGTGCAGCAACATCCTTATAGTACTGTTAGAAAAAAACTATCAACTCAGAATTCTATAACCAATGAAAATAGCTTTCAAAAATGAAAGAGAAATAAAGACTTTCCAGGTGTACAAAAGCTGAAAAAATTCATTCTCAGCATCCCTGTGCTACAATAATGTCAAAGGAAGTCCTTTAGGGCAGATGGAAAATACCAAATGAAAAACTAGATATATACAAAAGAATTAAAATACCAGAAATGGGCTTCGCACCTGTGGCTCAAGTGGCTAAGGCACCAGCCACATATACCTAAGGTGGAGGGTTTGAATTCAGCCTGAGCCCACCAAACAACAATGACGGCTGCAACCAAAAAATAGCCAGGCATTGTGGCGGGCGCCTATGGTCCCAGCTACTTGGGAGGCGGAGGCAGGAGACTCACTTGAGCCCAGGAGTTGGAGGTTGCTGTGAGCTGTGATGTCATGGCACTCTACCCAGGGAGACAGCTTGAGGCTCTGTCTCAAAAAAAAAAAAAACCAGAAATGGTAACTACATGGGTAGATTTAAAGGAGTTTTGTTACATTTTTAAAACTTCTTTAAAAGGCAGTTAAAATAAAAGGCATTCCAAACTGGAATGAAGGCATTCAAAAGGAACATCTATTTACAGATGACATAATCTTATATATAGAAAACTGTAAGGAATTTACAAGAAAAGCTATTAGATTAAAAATAAGTGAGTTTAGCAAACTCGCAGGATACAAGATCAATTCACAAAAATTAACTTTATTTCTATAAATGAGCAGTGAACAATCCAAAAATGAAATTAAGAAAATAATTCCATTTATAATAACATCAGAAAGTATAAATCCTTGCTGATTCTACAATTCCTGTGGAAGTACAAAGGACCTAGAACAACCAAAACCATCTTTAAACGGAGGAACAAACTTGGAGGACTTATACTTTACAATTCCAAAAATAAAAATAAAGCAACGGACTAGAGAGTTCAGAAACAAACCCTGACATTTGTAGGCACTGACAAGGGTACCAGAACAATCACAGGAAAAGGATATTCCTTTCAATAAACCGTGCTGGGACAACTGGATATCTACATGCAAAAGAATGAAATTGGGTCAATACCTCATACCACATAATAAATTTAACTCAAAATGGAACAAAGACTAAATGTACCAACTAAACCTATAAAAACTCTTAGAAGAAAATATAGGCATAAATCTTTGTAACCCTAGATTAGGCAATGATTTCTTAGATGACATTAAAGCATAGGAAATAATAGGTAAACTGAAATGTATCAAAATTATAAACTTTTATGCTTCAAAGAACATCAGTCAGTAAGAAGGCAGAAAATATTAGCAAAACATCTATCTGATAGTAGATCTGCAGATGGATTCTTTTAAAAAGAGCTCTTATAATTCAATGATACAAAGATAGATAACTCAATTATAAAGGATCTGACTAGCTATCTGTCTAAAGATATTCAAATGACCAAGAAGTACATAAAAAGATGTTCATCATCATTAGTCATTAAGGAAATGCAAATCAAAACCACGATGAAATCCACTAAAATCCACATCTACTATTATCTAAAAAACTGACATGTTGGCAAGAATGCAGAGAAACTGGAATCCTCATATGTTGCTAGTGGGAATGTAAAATGGTGAAGTCACTTTGGAAAATAGCTTGACATTTTTTTCAAAGGTTAAATATGCAATGCCACATGACCAGCAATTCTACTTTTAGGTATATATTTAAGAGAATTGAAAACATATGCCCGCATAAAAATTTGTATATGAATGTTCATAGCAGCATTATTCATAACAGCTAAAAAGTAAAACAATCCAAATGTCAATTAACTGTTAAAAAAAGATAAACAAAATACATATTTAGCAAAAGAAAGGAATGAAGTAATGACACATGATAAAACACTGATGAACCTTGAAATCATTGCTAAATAAAAGAAGCCAGCCACAAAAGGCCACATACTATGTGACTCCATTTACATGAAATGTCAGTAACAAGCAAATCTATAGAGACTGAAAGTAGAATAATGGTTGCTAAGGGGCTAAGATGACTGGGGAATAGGAAATGCCTGCTAATTGGTATGGCATTTCTTTCCGGAGTGATAAAAATGTTCTAGAATTAAGATTATGGGAATGGATCCACAACTCTGTACATATTACCCCCCCCAAAAAAACCCAAACAAAAAATAATAAAATTTAAAAGAGTGAGTTTTATAATATGTGAATTATATCTCGATTTAAGAAAAACAAAGACAGTTGACTATTTAAAGCAAGTCATAACAAATATTTAGGGGTTTGGGCATAGAAGGAAAATGTATGACAATGACAAAAACACGAAGGGAGAAACAAAGTATACTTTTAAAAAGTCCTTAAACTATAGGTAAAGTGGGGAAATACCAGTTGAAAATAGGCTATAATAAGTTAAAGACATACACTATAACCCCTAAAGAACCCACTAAAATAACCCAATCAAGAGTTATAGCCAATAGCACAAAAATAGGAACTTAATCTAAAAGAAGGCTATTTGTTCAATATAAAACAAACAAACCAGTATAATGTCTCCAAGAACATAGATCAATGGGCAGCGCCTGTGGCTCAAAGGACTAGGGCGTTGGACCCATGTGCCAGAGGTGGCGGGTTTATACCCAGCCCAGGCCAAAAACTGCAAAAAAAAAAAGAACATAGATCAAGAACTGAAAAATGTTTTCTACAAAAGGTCTGACAGTAAATGTTTTTGGCTTGTAGGCAAACAGACTCTGTAACAACTCTGCTATTATAACATGAAAGCAGCCATAGACAACATGTAAATTAATGAGCATAGTTGTGTTCCCAAAAAATTTTATTTACAAAATAGGCAGCAAGAGGATTTGGCT
Source organism: Otolemur garnettii (assembly GCF_000181295.1). NCBI lineage: Eukaryota > Metazoa > Chordata > Mammalia > Primates > Galagidae > Otolemur > Otolemur garnettii. The sequence goes on from NW_003852407.1 coordinate 15,118,407, forward strand.
GGCAAGTCATAGATTCCAAACCCTGATTTGAACTCTGGTTGGGGAGAGAAATACAACAAAAAGTAAAGCCAAATTAAACTGGCTGGATAGGACATGTACAAAAAAGAACATGTAGACACTATTACAGAGGTAAAGACAAGGGACAAACCTCAATGACTGGGCTGTAAGAAGTAAGAATCTTTATGAAATTAGTTTCCAAGGGAAGGATATAATAATTATAATGCAGGCTAATTTTCCTTTCTTTTCTTTTTTTTTAATTAAATCATAGCTGTGTACATTAATGCAATCATGGGGTACAATGTGCTGGTTTTACATACAATCTGAAATGCTTTCATCAAACTGGTTAACATAGCCTTCACGGCATTTTCTTAGTTATTGTGTTAAGACATGCATCCTTCTATGGGAAAAAGTTTATTCATAAAATGATACATTCGCAGCCAGGTGAAGTAGCTCAAGCCTATAATCCTAGCACTTTGGGAGGCTGAGGACAGAGGATCACTTAAGCTCAAGAGTTTGTGGCTATAGTGAGCTATGATTGTGCCACTGCACTACAACCTGGACTACAAAGTAGGACATTGTTTCAAAAATAATAATAATAATAAATTCACAAGAACAAGTAAACAAGGATGTCTAGTTTAAAAAAAAATTCTCTTCAATTTGATTAACTAATACAATACAGATCAGTATGTAGGTCTTTCGAGGCATACCAAGATTATACATATTCTTAGCTAAAGTTTAAAGCAAGTAGAAATTTTAGAGCAAAATCCTTGAGTTATCTAGGTACTTTATCAAGCGCAGCATCATCAAGGATCTTAGAATCTTGCAAATCTTTTAAGATGCTTATAGATTACCTAATGTGTTTTTCAAATACTTTTTTACTCTTATTAGTTAGCACTTGTTAAGATTGGAGAATATGAAAAAAATAAGAAATTACTGACCTGTTCACCCACATAATCACCTGCACCTTTTAAAGACTCCATGGAGATTGAAGTATCAGTCACCTTGGAAGTCCTAACATCAGCTTTTTGACTTGTCACCTTGCATCTTGATCTGCTATTTCTTTCTGTAGAAATTCCTAAGGGTTTCAATTAAACAAGATTTCAAAATTATATCTTATTCTCATAAGCCCTCCCCCCTCCAATCAACTTTTGCCTTGGTATCCTCTACTTTAGTGACCTAATGGGAAAAACTCTTACTTCATTTTAAAGCTTTTAACAAATGAATCATGAAAAGTTTGTATTTTTAAAAAATACATTCAAGATTGAACTCAAAAATTGTTAATTTCCCCCCCTCCCCCAAAATGAGGTCTCCCTATGCTTCCCAGGCAGAACTCAACTCCTGGGTTCAACCAATGTCCCTGCCTAAGCCTCCCAGGTGGCTGGGACTCTAATCATGCACTTCTGTGCCCTACTTTACTGAATTATCTTTAAAAGGTGTTTTGAATGTTTATTAAGTCACACTTAACCAATAAATTATAATATGTCATAGATACCTTAACTTAGGGTAAATCAAAGATCTTTTTCACACAGTTAGGGTGCCTTTAATGATTTGTTTTTACAATTCATTTAGTTATAATCAGTAAACTTTTTAAAAGTCACTTACATACACACCACATCAAGAAGTTTTCACACTTTCTTTGAAACATTAAGTTTAGGCTATCATTCGTAAAATTAAAAAAAAAAAGTCTCCTGCCTCTTAATACATAAAATATTCTACAACTTCATTAAAAGCTGACTTGCCCAGTCAGTCCCTAAGATGAGCCAAATTTCAAACTTTAATAGGGTTATGCCAAATATTCAAAAAATGAACTTTAGGTTCTGATGCACTGTTCTGCATCCAAGTATACCTGCAAAGTTGTCCTCATGTTCTATTTTCTCTCAACACTTAAAGAGCAAAGGAAGCCTCCCAAATTTGAACACAGAAAATCATACCTGGAACATATACTACTGATTGTTCTTCATCAGAAACTATGTAGGAGAATATGAAGGAAAATCCAATACAAAATTATTCAACATCCAAATGCTTTCTCTTTTCTGCATATGTTACAATTTATCATGTCTTTTGACCAGGGAATTTACAACTTTTAGAAACAAAACTAGAAAGCAAAGTAATTGAATTAAATGTAGCAAAATTAAAATTAACATTTTTTAAAAGTTCATCTTTGTATATTCATAACGTATGTTTTGTTCCATGAAAATTTATCCACTCTTATTTCCAAATGGATTAACCTACGATATATATTCTCTCGTTAACTTCCTTTCCACTTCCTTTCATTTTGTAAATAAGGAATTAAGTGCTCCAGTTTGGTCATTATTGGGGAACTGACAAGTTATTTTAGGCAGAAAGAATTGAGTAATCTTAAGATGGGCTTTAGCTTTGAAGAACAAATACTATTTGAGGGCAAGTCAATCATGCAAACACAAAGGTGATATTTATTCTTCTGCAGTGCATATGTGAATGTCTCAAGAAGCCCTAGTATTTAAAAAAATGGAAGAAATTTAAGTCAAAGAATGATTTTGAATTTCAAAGGATAAATTTAGAAAGGCTAAGATCATAAAACTACTACAATAGTGTAAGAAAGCTTTCTGGAAACCAAATTTTACTCAGAACTCTACCTGAACTTAAGATATATCCATAATTTGATAACCCACTACACTTCCAGGAAAGAAGCATCTGAAACATTTTTTCCCAAATGATCTACAAAATTTCAAAGTCTTCTGTTCTTCTTTCATAAAATGTTTTCTTTTCAAAGATTTCTGGACAAAGCAATTATTACCTATATCCTTCCTGGAAAAGGATGGACTAGATTTAATAACACGTTCAAAAGGTCAATATATTTCAGCTCAGTATTCAATGCTAATAATGGTATCTTTTGGGGGATAGTGACTGGAAACACCTAGTCTCCAACAGGAATTTAAGAATACCAAGATGGTGCTTACTCTCTGAATTGCCAGTTAGTTTCTAACAGCTCCCTGCAGCAGCACACAGCTGCAACAGCAATTTTGGCTAATAACTAGTGCCCATAAGTTTTCAATTCCCTTAAACATCAGGTATTGAGTTTAGAAAGTTTTGGAGGTACATAAGGCAAATTAGAATCCACTATTCCCCAGAAATGGATAACTGACATGAGAGCAAAGAAAGAATTTCTAAGTTTATCAAATTGTACAGGCTTTTCAACATCAAAAACTAATACTTTTAAAATATCCATTGGGATTAGCACAAGGTCTAGCACACACAGTAGGTGCTAAATAATTGTTTATTTGTACTTGAAACATACACGTGAGGAAAAAGTATGGGGGACAGGAATCCAAGACAATGATGCAAGATATGCCTCATATGGTGGCATCTTCAAATACAAGATACAGTAACGACGAATTTTCATTATATTCTCCAAGGATGTCCTAAGACTAACATAACTGAGTCCTATAAAATATACTATACTTCCCTTGATAGCTCACGAAGGAGCCTACTCACAGCTGGAAGAGATCAGCCCCTAGAGACCTACTTAGCTTCACTTTGACTTGGATGCTCAAAGTAGCTTTCACTTTCTTCTCTCTATTCAAACCTGACACCACTTCTTCCATCCTTACTCTCAACTAATAACTTTGCTTATTTAAAAAATAAGCTTTTCTTATTTAACTTATTTAACTTATTTAACTTTTTTATTTTCTTTTATTTATTAACTTTCTTATTTAACTTATTTAACTTTTCTTATTTAAAAAAAAGAAGAAGAAGAAAAGAAAAACTACCAGGACCTTCCCCAAGCTTCTATCATCTTATCTGTCCAGTTTTCCCATATCTATGCCCATATATTCTGCTTTCCTTCTCTGTGCTATGTATAAACTATTCACATGCCTATCACACACACACAAAAATACATTCTTGCCTATCACAAAAAATATACCATTCTCTCTTTTCATTTAAGAATATCAATGCTGGCATTTTCCTCCTCTTTATCCTATTAAATTTTTTCCATTAGCACCCAAACATGTGATAATTTATTTTCTTTCAGAAAGGAAAAAAAAATCTCTTTGCTCTATATCCTCCTCCAACTACTGTGCCATTCTTGCTCTCATTTACAATAAAACTTCACAGAAGATCTAACACTTACTGTCTCCAATGCCTCTCATCCCAATCAATCTTGAACCTACCCTAATCTAAGCTTTTGACTCCATTATTCCAGTACAACTACTTTTTTTGGGGGGGGGG
>NW_003852407.1:15122949-15125204 GCF_000181295.1 Otolemur garnettii
AAAAAAAAAAAAACCCCAAAATATACCCACCTTTTTTTTATTTTTTGGATTGGCTTTAAAGATACCACCTGCTCACAATTTTCTTCTACTTTTCTAACCATTCTTTCTCAGTCTCCTCACACTCTTCTTCACCTATAAACCCTGAAGCGCCCCTGGGTCCACTTCTTGGACCTTTTCTCTATCTACTCATTCCCTTGATGAGCTCATTCTGTTCTCATGTCTTTAAACACCATCAATATGACATTGCCACTTATACAGTTTAAAAAAAAAAAAACAAAAACCTCAAACTCAACATGTTAGAAATCGAAGTCCTAATCTTCCTTTCAAAACCTTCTCCTCCCACAGAACTCTCCCCTCTTGGTAAATGGCAATTCCATTCTTCCAGCTGCCCTAGCCAAAAATCTGGAGTCATTCTTGACTCCTCTTTCACTCATAATGCACATTCAGCAAATCCTGATGGCTCTACCTTCATAAAATATCTACAGTCCAACGAATTCTCAAGGCCAACACTATCACCTTGACCCAAGACACCCTCTCAATAAGCTCACAACTGCACTCTCTCATTTCTACACATGACCCCTCAATACCCTACTTTTCAATGTTCAGAATGATCAATGCAAAACTTATATCATTTCTCATTCTCATTCAGATTAAAAGACAAGTATTTTGAATTGCACAGCAGGTTCATACACACACACATACACACACACATACAAACCAAAATATTTATGTGAGCCGATAGTGCTCAAGATCTGATCTCTACAACCCATTACCCCTCTGATCTCATTCCCTACTACTTTCCCTCTCACTTATTCCTAACTCCCTTACAGTTGTTAACAAGCTGTATTCATAACTTCTTCTATTCAGAAAGCTCTTTCCCCCAAATCTTCACAGCTCACTTCCTCACAACCTTTATGACTTATGTCATATGTCATTATAGCATATGTTATCTTCTAATGGAGGTTTTTACTTCCTATGCAGGTACTTAAACTTGCAAAAATTCTCTTTCCTGCAACCTGTCTCCCTCCCCCTACTATCTGCCTCTTTCCTGTTTTCCTGCCTCCATAGTACCAATAACTGGACATAAAATACATTTTACTTATTCGTGGCCTCATCTCATCTCACCAAACAGTAAGCACCAAGAAGGTGATGTTGTTTTCATCTTGTTTTTCTCAATGCAGTACCCCCAAATATGAAAGAATGCCTAGCTTGTAATAAGCCATCTATGAAAGAATTAAATTATTTAATTTAATTAATCACTGTCCAGCAATTTTCAGTGTTCCTTTCTTTTCATCTCATTCAAAATATGCAGACAAAACTGACTACTTCTAGCTATATCCACACCAAATTTCCTTTCAAATACAAAACACTCTAAAATGAACTAATTTCAACAAAAATTTTTATAAAAATATTTGAAATTGCCTCTATCCTATCTTCTGTAATAATCTATAATCCATCTTCATGTCATTATTTTAAGAATCCAAATATTTATCTTTTCCAAATATAGAATTTTCTAAAATGTCTTATGGGGAAGTCATCAAAGCATTATATATATTAGATACATTATTAATGTATATTAGACCTACTAGTGGGATCCACATTGTCACTTCAGTTCTACTTTGATTTCTTTGGAAGTGACTCAATAAGACAAATATAGCAAGTTGCAAAGCATCTTTAATGCTGATACCAAACTATCCAAATCTCCAAAATTAAAATAGTACAGTCCTTGATATAGTCCTTGTTCTAGGATCTAGTCCTTCTAGATCAGCAGTTCTCAACCTGTGGGTCGCGACCCTTTTGTAACAATGAAAATACATCCTCCATATCAGATATTTACATTACGATTCATAACAGTAGCAAAATTACAGTTATAAAGTAGCAATGAAAATAATTTTATGGTTGGGGGTCACCACAACATGAAGAACTGTATTAAAGGGTCGCGGTTGAGGAAGCTTGAGAACCACTGTTCTAGATCCTTGAGAGCAGCCTTTAATTGCATTCAAATATTATAAATCCTTTTACAAATCCTCTTAATACAGGCATTTGTTCTGGAGATCTGGAGGATCACATGTGACTTTGAGGCCACAGGTTCCTTTTCTCTGTCCTGGGGAAATTGGTTCCAGGTCCCGCCATGGATACCAAAATCCACAGATGCTGAAGTCCCTCATAAAACGGCACAGTATTTGCATATAATCTATACACATCCTCCTGTATAATTTATGTCATCTCTAGATTACTTATAATACTTAATATAA
>NW_003852407.1:15125394-15130774 GCF_000181295.1 Otolemur garnettii
CAGCTACCTTTTTTTTTTTTCTGGTTGTAGTTGTCATTGTTGTTTGGCAGGCCCAGGCTGGGTTCAAACCCGCCAGCTCCAGTGTATGTGGCTGGCAACCTAGCCACTGAGCTACAGGTGCCAAGCCCTGTATTGCTTTTTAATGAGTATTTTTATTGTTGTATTTTTTATTTCTTTTTCTTGAATATTTTTGATTTACAGTTGGATAAACTGCAGATACTGGACCCTCAGATACAGAGGACTGACTAAAATTAGAAACCCATAACACAAGTAATAGAGAGGAAGAACAAGCTCTATCCCAGACTTCCAAGATCTGAAAAAAGGAACTTTGTACTGCCTACTCTAACCTACTGAATTTGAATCACCTGCCAACAGTACATGTACTACGTATATGTAGTTGTCACTGACCATAGAGATTTTCTAGGTTCATATATTATTTTTACATCAACATGAAGTCTTTGTCTATGTTTATTTGAAAACTCAATGACAGAAATTATAGATATTATAATATTAAGTTCCTAATACTGCTAAGGTTAATAAAACATTTGAGTGCATTTAAGCAAGCAAATTTAGACACTGCAGAAACACTTTTTTTAACATTACTAGGAACTGTAATAAAAGAGGAAAGCAAATGAAAAGGCATTATTTTGCTGGACGATTTAGCCCATAAAATGATGACATGGCAAACTCATTGTTTACACATTATATACTATGATGTATTTTGTACAAAACCGCACACTGCTGAATCATATTGTGCATGAGATGCATTACTCATAAGAATAGAAAAGATGACATTCAGTCATAGACAATGTCCTCTCATGATGGAAACATCCAGGATTCAGAGATTTCTCAATCACATTTCTCTAATTATCTTTTTTTCAATAGTATAAGTATACCGGATTATATATGGTACATATTTTTTGGTCTTTTTCTACTTAAAATTCTAGGCTCTCATGTGGTCTGGGAAATCGTCATTGTGACAGAAGATCAAGATCCAAAGATGTGACTAAAGCAAATGATTCTTAACTATCATTATATTTTTCAGTTAATATTCAGTAACAAATTTGCATTTGACATTGTTTTCACATCCTATAGAGATTTAAAATGAAAATATCTGTGGCTGAATGTTAATTGATCATTAAGTGGAATAGGCTGGGTTAAAAGGTGATACTAGTAACTTTGCAATTCCTTTCATACATCTGAGTTACTACAAAATGTAATCATCACCACTCCCCCCCCCATACATTTCAGTTCCTCATTGTCAATAAGAAGAGTATTTTTCATTACTTTTTTTAAAAATGTACAAGATAAAGGAGTATATGTGGCTTTTACATGAAATAGAGTGATATGACTCCATGAGCATGTAAGAGTACTAAGCCGCTAAGACCACCCACAAGTTCAAGTCCATATACTTGTTAATTAATGTATTCAGTCCCAATAATTATTCAGTGCAACAGATTGTCTGCCTCTGACCATTTATTCTATATCAGAACAATACTCTTGGTTGGTATAACCTAATAACCTTCAAATTTCTCCTCCATCACAAAATCCTATCAATGCAGAGGCAGTGCTTCATGAGAAAAGACTGGACCCAATTTCCTGACTTCCTAATTCAGCCTAGTGTATGTATTCTCTCCTGATGGGCAAAGGAAAACATTTAATTTGCATGCTATACTAGTGTGCTTTCCGTCCACAATGTATGTGCATGATTTCATTTGCTTCTCACTAACCTATCAGAGACAATTGGTAATTATGTATAGTAAGTGCGTAACACTAAACACAGACCAGCACAGAATGCAAAAATCCCTCATTCTACAGACAACACTTCATTGTAGTAACTCAATATGGGGACTTCATAACACAATTTTTTAAGTTTCTCTAGGAGCTAAGTAGAATGTCCAGAGTGATTCTGCCAAAGGTAACAGCAATGCCATTACCAAACCTAGTGAACAAAAAGATGCAGGCCTGCAATGACACTGATTATCCTCTCTCTAATGAACACAAAGTAATTATAAGGACCAAAACTCAAGCTAGGACAGTCTGCCTAATCCAGGGAAAGAATCATTCATGCCACACAAACATGTCATCATAGCTATTGAACTGGAATTACCAGTATGAAGTTAAAAAGCTCCACAGCTTCTAATGCAAAACAATCCAAGAACTTCAATCCCTGACGGTTTGAAGGTCACGATTGTAACCCACAATCTAACAAGTTAACACTACTTCTAGTCTCAATAATTCCCATCTTACACTGTAACCAGCACCACCGACCATATCCCAGTGAAACCAACCTCCACACCTCCCCTAAAGCCATAGTACGAAAATGTATCACCACTAAAGGGCCCTCGAAGTCCCACCAGCTTGACTTGCTCTTAAGGGTGCAGATTAAGCACAATGGTAAATCAAAACAAAACGGCCATGATCAACCAACACCCACTCTTCCACGAACTACAAGCTCACCCCGCACAGTCAGCTTAGGGTCACCCTTCCAGCCCCAGGTTGGGTAACGATCTGAGGTTATCTTTCCTGAGTTCACTCTCACTGAGGACGAGGAGCCAACTGTGCTGCGTCCGCACAACTGGAATTGTAGCCTGGAGACAGAATCAGGTTCTCAGCCACCTAACACCCAAGCGCAGGGAAAGCTCAGCACCTAGACTGAGGCCGAACAGTACGTGCCCGCCCCGCGGTTAGCTCGGAGCTTCCGGTCAGCACTCCAGAGTCCCTCGCGACCACTCCCCCCTGGCCGCCCCGGAGGGCGCCGGCGCCCCCTGCCAGGCGGGCAAAGGATACAGTCCCGGCTCCAGAACGCCGCGGCGCGGGGGCGTGAGGGGCCTGCCACGTCCGCCATCTTCAAACAACCGCCACTCCGGGCGTCGCGCCGGGGCCGCCACGCCCCGGCCTCCGGCCTCAGTCCCCATTGGCCGCAAAGCGCAGAGGCCCGCCCCCGCCTGCGCCGCTTGCCCCGGCGGGGCGAGAGGGTCCGGGCGGCCGGGAGGCCGTGTGCCGGTGGTGCGGTGTGGAGCACAGGCCAGGTCAGCGGGATCGAGCGCCCCGCGGAGCTACTGCTGCCAGACCAGCCCTGGGCCCCCATGTCCACCCCGCCGCGCTCTCAGGCACCGAGAACTACAGCTCCCGGCATGCCGTGAACTTGACGGGCGAGGCGCTGAGGCGGGGTCGGGCCCTCCTCCCGCCCGCCCCGCACTCCACACCTGGTCCCGCCGCTCTCCCGGCTGCGCGCGGAGCGGGGACGCGAGCCATGGAAAAGACGTCGCCCCCGCTGCTGGGCTGCAACAAGCCGCACCTGGAGAAGCTGACCCTCGGCATCACCCGCATTCTAGGTGAGTGGGGACCACATGCGGTGGAGGGCGGGAGACGGGCCCGAGCGGTTGTGGAGGAGAAGAAAGGAAGCGGCGGTCAGTGAGGTTTGGGGTGGGCAGCACGACGCTGGACCTTGTGTGTGAGTGGCCATCCCTACTGCGACTTCCGTTGTTAAGGAGGAAAGACCGGCAGCCAACAGTGTTCGGAGGCAGAGCTGGGAAGCCCAAAGGTTTCCTCCATTCATTCAGACCTCAAGTCCCACCCTGGGTTTCCAAGAAGGAAGGGCAGAGAAGTGCAAAGGGGCGACAGTAAGCACCTGACATTTGGGAGGTGGGTCTCCCAAAAGGCATTCTTAGCCCCGGGAGTATCGCTGAAGACCAAACCCTTCTTCTGGTAGCAGAATGAGCTGGGGAAATGATGCAGCCAACCTCGCAGGGGAACAACTATCACAGGCCTGAAGAGGTAGAAAGCAGTCAAAGCTTGCACCACCAAATGGGTTAAGGGGGGTTAGGGCTTTTCTCTTACTGAACATTGGTTTAGTACACACCCCTATGTTGGAATCTGGGGCTGCAAAGATGAAAAAGACACAGTTCTGTGAAAAAAAAAAATAGACAGGGACCATCAAAGTGTGAAAGGAGGTCATTAATCTATTGTTCAGAGTTAGCACAGAGGAAGAGGGGACTGACCTTATCTGGAAAGTACATCTTCCAGCAGAGGTGATGCTACATTTTGAAAGCCAAATGGGAGGTAGTAAGAAAACCAAGGAGGAGAAAGATCACCTAGACAGGCTGAGAAGCAACTTCAATGCCTCCCCATCACAATTATTATAAAGTCCAAATATCTGTACCATGACCCACATGTCCTTGTGTAATCTGCTGTCATCTGTCTTTTCAGACTATTTTCACTCTGTTTTGACCTTGCTGTACCTTAAATTCACTAAGCTTATCCCTGCTTCGAGGCCTTAGCAATATGCTAGAACCTCCACCTGGAATTAGCTTCCTCTGAAAGTCTTTCTTCATGTCATTCAGACCTCTGGTCAAATATTATTACCTCAAAAAATCCTTCCCTGAATATAGCTCTAATAACATCCTTCCCTGCTGATCCCTTTTCCCCTGCCCTATTTTTTTTTTAATCTTCATAGCACTTATCACTACTTGGAATTATGTATTTATTTGATTGCTTTTTAAATGTCTCTTTTCTATAATAGATAATCCAAGACCAAGTGTGATTTATCCTAGGAATGTGTGGTTTGTTTAACATATGAAAATCAATTAATGCAATATACATTATTAATAGTTTAGAAGACAAAAATCACATAATCATCAGGGGCAGAAAAACCACTTGACAAAACCTAACACCCTTTCATGATCAGGAAAAAAACCCCAACAAACTAGAAATTGAATAGAATAGAGATAGAACTTCTTCAACCTGATAAAAGCCGTCTACGAAAAACCCACAGCTAACATCATCCTTAATGGTGAAAGACTGGTAGCTTTCCCCTTAACATCAGGAATTGTAAAAGTGTTAGTAGTCTCTAATACCACTCTAAGTCGGATATTCACTAGGAGGATTATAGGACTCCGGAGACAGTCATACTCATGGCTGTGATTTATTACAGCAAGAAGAAAACCAAATCAGCAATGGGAAAAGTGCACATGAGGAAGTCAAGGAAATTAGATGCAAGCTTTCCATAGTCTTCTCCCCGTGAAATCACAGAGGACACAATTTCTCTAGCAACATGCTGCAACAACATGTCTGAAATATCTAGTAGAGAAACTCACCTGAGCCTTTTATTGGAAATCAGTTATGTTGGCACCCTCTGCCTAGTCAGGTGCCTGTGTGCAATATGTACCAGAATTCCAGACTCCCTGAAGAAAAGCAGGTGTTGGGCTTAAATCATACTGTTTGTATGAACACTTTAGGTATAATAAGCCATTCTTGTCAGGGAATGGTGGGAACCCGTACAAGATCCAAGGTTCCAGATGCCAGCCAAAGGCCAACCATAGATAATCAGGCCTTTTTAAGGATTGCTTCCTTGGGCCTACCATGTTCCCTTTTTTTT
>NW_003852407.1:15131403-15146285 GCF_000181295.1 Otolemur garnettii
GAAAAAAGTTAAAGACCAAAGTAATGAGAAGACGTACCATTTTTATGGATTAGAATAGTTAACATTGTTAAAAGCCGTTACTTACCAAATTGATCTACCAATCTGGAATCTGCAATTCCTATGAAAATCTCAACAGTTTCTTTTGCAAAGGTTGACAAGTTGTTTTAATCCTAAAATTAACATAGAAATGCAAGAGACTTAGAATAGCCAAAACAATGTTGGAAAAATGTTCCTCTTAGATTTTACTGTTTCAAAAACTTACTGGATTTGGGATGATGAAAGAGTTCTGGAGGTGGTTATACAATGTGAATATACTTAATGCTACTGAACTGTATACCTCAAAATGGTAATTTTTTTTTTTTTTTTTTTAAAGACAGGGTCTTCTTTCTCTGTGGCTAAGACTAGATAGAGTACAGAGGCATACTCATAGCTCACTGTAACCTTAAATTTCTAGGCTGAAACAATCCTTCTACCTCAGCTTCCTGAGTAGCTGGGACTACAGGCTTATGACACTATGCCTAGCTAATTTTAAAATTTTTCATTGAGACGAAGTCTCACTGTGTTACCTAGACTCGTCCTCAACTCCTGACCTCAGGCAATCCTCCCATCTAGGCCTCCCAAAGTACTGAGATTGCAAGTGTGAGTCACCATGCCTGGCCTAAAACAATAAATTTTATGTATGTTTTACTACAACAAAATTCACTGAAAAGTTACAGTAATCTTCAGAGTGGCACTGGCATAAAAATAGAAATTAGATTAATGGAATGGGATTGAGATACCAAAAATAAACCATCACATTAATGGATCATTGATTTTCAACAAGAATGTCAAGATTAAGGGGAAAAAACAGGCTTTCCAACATGACTCTGGATATGCACATATAAACGAATGATATTGGACCTCTTCCTCAAATTACATATAAAAATTATCTCCAAATGGATCCTGTATGTTAAAATGATAAAACTCTTGGAAGAAAACCTAGGCCATAGGTTTTGAAGTGACCTTGAACTAGGCTCTAGATTCTAGACATGAGACAAAAAGCACAAGCAAGAGTGAAAATGGATTTCATCAAAACTAAAAATATTTGTGTTTTCAAGTATACTATCAAGAAAGTGACAAGAGAGTCCACAAAAGAGGAGAGAGTATTTGCAAATCACACTGAAGAAAAGAGACTTATAGGTGGAATCTATAAAGATCTCCTACAACTCAACAGTAAAAGACAAATCCAATTATAAAGAATCAGGGTAGACATTTCTCCAAGGAAGGTAAACCACTGGCGAATAAACACATGATAATTATTAGGGCAGTGCAAGTCAGAACTATAATGTAATACCACTTCGCACCCAGGATGGCCATAACAAAAAAGACAGACACAGATGGTGGTTGTGCTATGGAGAAATCATATACTGCTGGTGGGAATCTAAAGTGGCACAGCAGCTTTGGAAACAAATTTGGCATTTCGTCAAAGGGTTAAACACACAAAAAGGTTAAACATACAGTTACCATATGACCCAGCAGTTCCATTTCTACTACATACCCTGGAGAAATGAAAACATATTTACATGCAAACACTTGTACACAGTGTTTATAGCCCCATTATTCATAAGTGAAATGTGGAAACAACCCAAATGTCCAGCTTCTGATGAGTAGGATATGCAAAATGTGGTATATCTACGTAATACAACATTACTCAGCCATATGAAGGAAGTAGTGAGAGTTGCTACAACATGGATGACCTTGAGAGCAAAGGGAAAAAAGCCACATGTTGTATGAGTTCATTTATATGAAATGTCCAGAATAGGCCAATCTGTAGAGAATGAAAATAGATTAGTGGTTGCCAGGACCTGGTGGGAGAGGAGATGGCTAATAGGTGCAGGGTTTCTTGGGGGAGGAGGGGCGGTTAGGATGCACAGCTCTTAATATATAATACTAAAAAACCACTGAATTGTACACTTTAAAAGAGTGAACCTTATGATCTGTGAATTATGTCTTAGAAGAGCTATTTTTTAAAAGAATTCTAAAACAATCCTATACGAATTCCTGCTGTGATCCCCAAGACTAAAACTAAGGAGATATCACACTTTCATCATTTTATGTTAAAAGGCAAAAGAAATTATCCAGGTGGGCCCAATATTCACATGAACCCTTTAAAATAAGCTTTTAACAGGGAAGTCAAAAAGATTTGAAGCATGAAAAAGATTTGTTATGCTATTGCTGACTTCAAAATAGGTGACAGCATGTTACAAGGAATACAAGTGACCTCTGTAAACTGAGAGTGGCCCTAGCTGGCAGCAAACAAGGAAATGGAGACTTCAGTCCAACAACCAGAAGGAAGTGACTTCTATGAATTAACTATTTCTGAATCTCAGTTTCTTGATGTTTATTTTTTTGAGACAAAGTCTCTGTCACCTAGGCTAGAGAGCAGTACATCATCATAGCTCACTCAGCCAACTTCTAGTCTCAAGCAATCCACCTGCCTCAAGCCTTCTGAGTAGCTGGGACTACAGGCATGTGCCACTGTATTAGGCTAATTTTTATATTTTTAGTAAATAAGAGGTCTCACTCTTGCTCAGTCAGTCTAGCTTTGAATTCTTGACCTCAAGTAATCCTCCCACCTGAGCTTCCTAAAGTGTTAGGATCATAGGCAAGAGCCACCATGCCCAGATTCTTCCCTTATCTTAAAATGAGAGTAGTGATACCTGCTTCACAAGATTGTTGAAACATTAAATAGGATAATGCATGCCAATTCCCTGTAACAGAGCATTATATAAATGGGATGTATTGCATGCCATTCTCTTCCTTATCCCTCATACCTCCTTCCCACTAATGCTGAAGTACAATACTGGATAGAGAAGTCTCTATAGCAGATACTTCCTAAGCAACTTGTTATCTGAAAGTTATTAGAGTCAAAATGCTGACCAGTTAGCCTATCATGAGAGTATTTTAAGCTGAAGTATGATATAACCCCATCGGTAGTGGCATCACAGTAGTTCTGTCTGAGCCTATAGCCCTTCCATATAAGTCTATTATAAATAGTAAATAATTATATGTCTCCTCTTGCAACCTTAAGCACCATACAGCCTATGAGTGTAGTCAGATGATGTCACTATACAACCACCCAGATCGTTGGTAAAGAATTCTGTATTCTCCTGTCCTAGTGCAAGTGGAGTGGTAGATTATTAAAATTAAAGATAGGATAATCAGCAAAGGAGTATCTAGCAATTTAGTGCATAAGCTTCCTTTTTCTCAACTAGACCCATGCTTAGAATCAAAGAATTGGCTTTGTGGGTTAACCTCTCAGCCTTGATGTCCTTGTCTGTAAAATGTGAATAGTATTTATTATTCACTGTCTTGGCTTGGGTATAACAGTGCCAAATGGTACCACTCCTAAAGGGATAGACGGCATCTTTCTTCTCCACGAGTCAGGGACAGGTTTAATGGCTGGAAGCTCACAGTACTTTTCCACCACAGTGACAGGCTTCCCAGTATTTTAGAAAGAACATTCAATAGAAAGCAAAAAAATTGTGTAACTGTGTGGTACTTTCATTTTTCCAAAGCACTTTCATTTCTGCTTCCTCAAATTCCCCTAATCAAGGTAAGTATCATTACTGACGGGAAGTGAAGAACCATCTGAGGTCACACAACAACTAGTCAATTCATAAGACAAGACTAGATCGAGTTCACATTGATCAGTTCCTATATTAAGCTATTGGTGCATCCCAAGATTTCCATTTTCTGACAAGTTGGAGGAAACTTTATGATGCATAAAAAGGATACTGGCCTAATTATAGAAATCAGTGAACCAGATAAAACTACAAGTCTCTTGCCATATTCCTAGAGATTTAAAAACTCAATACATTTCTCTATCTATACTATTCCAAGGTCTCATAATAAATAACCAAGATACATTGAAAATAGAATGTAAGTATAAATGTGTTGCTTCAACTCTACATGAGAATGGGTTGGCATATCAGGGAAAGCAGAGATCACTGTAGGGAACAGTTTCATGGAGGAGGTAGAAGTTGAGTATGTCTTTAAAGTATGGGTAGGATTTGGGTAGATGAACAGAAACATGGACACATTTGAGTATGAATATCAGGAAAGGGATATAGCATAATTGAATATGTGTACAGAGTTGTGTTTGGGGGGACAGAGGGATAGAGGCCATGAGGAGACTGACCCTACTGAAACAATATTTGGACTAGGAGATAGAAGACAAAACCCAAAATGTTTAAGGCCCTTATCATCCTGACCACAGGAGAACTGAACAGGATTGGATAGGAAACAAGCCCAGCTGTGGGCAAGATCCTCTGGTAGTGTCCTGAGGATGGATCGGGGAGGGAGAGAGAGTTTGTGGCTATGATTTCATCAAGGCTTGCTGTGACTGTGGTAAAAACAGTGATGTCAGTGGGACTAACCAACATGGTTTCGCAAAGTGAAAGAGTGGCTAGCCTTTGTATGTATTAATTTCCTTGGGCTGCTGTAAAAGGTACCACATACTGGGTGGCCTAGACCAACAAAAATTATTCTCTCACAGTTCTGGAGACCAAAAGTTTAAAATTAAGGGGTCAGCAAGGTTGTGCTCATTCTGACACTGCTAGGAGAAGAATACTACCTGGCCTCTTCCTGGTAGTTTGCCAACATTCTTTTGTGTTCTCATAGATATATTACTCTAATCTTCTATCTTCAGGTGGCCATAGCCTTTCTGTATGTGTCTCTTCACATGGTGTTCTCTTTATAAGGACGTCAATCACGTTGGACTAGGTGTCTACTCCAGTATGACCTCATCTAAATGAATTACTTCTGCAGTAACCCTATTTTAAAATAAGGTCCTATTTTGAGGTACTGTGGATTAGGGCTTCAAAATACCTTTTTATAGGAGGGACAGAATTTAATATCATACCTTTTATGACAAATTTTATGTCATAGATAAAGAACTTCAAACTCTTGAATCTATGTGGCCACAGACAGGAAGGAAGTATTGAAATCTGTTGTATTCCAAGGCAGCCTCTTTTTTACCTCAGACTAGAGGGTAGAACACAGTTCCACAAAGAGGTAAACCACATTATTTGGAGACATTTTTACTGACTTTATTCTCAGTATATTTCTAGATGGAATTCATTTTTCATATTAGCCTACCTTTTAAATCCTAGACCTCATATAGTAGAAGAGGTCCAGGATGAGTTTTATTTAGAAGAAAAAATTCCATGAACTTCCTTTCATTCCGTGTCAATTTTATGTTCAGAATGAGTTTTATTAGGAAGAAAACTTAGCAAGCAAGTTTTATGTCTTTGAGGTGCCACCACTGTATAGATTTAGCACACTGAGAAGTTCAGTGTGCAGTCACTAGGAATCTGGAGTTTTTTCTGTTCTTTGTTCAACAAGATAAATGACTGAGCAGTGATTGAGTATAGACCACATTCTGTTGATATCCCCTTTACCAGGTGGATTGTATTGTGCTAGGTATGGGACTGGGAGCCTTTCAAAGACCAACGCGTTCTTTGTGTTCATCACAAGGATAATAAATTCTTGTTGGGGGACTGGATGTTCCTTGAGCAGTCATCAACTATTAACCAATATCTAGAGTAGCAACGTGTGAGAATGATCCACTTGCAACTCTACCGAGTCTTTTTCCTCTTGCAGAATCTTCCCCAGGTGTGACAGAAGTGACCATCATAGAAAAGGCTCCTGCTGAACGTCATATGATTTCTTCATGGGAACAAGTAAGTGTTGCCATGTGGAATCCTTACCTCTCAATAAAGAGGTCAATTTAATGCCTCTAAAAGGGAAAGATTAGGGGAGGAAACCTCTTCTTATCACATGCCACAGCTGCCTTCAAAGTAAAGTTCTCCCTTTACTCTGTTACTGTTCAGGCCACTTAATACTTCCTTTCATTCCATGTCAGTTCCCCAGCATGGAGTGTCTCCCTTGAGCCCCACTATCCTATGGGTACAGTAGACTTTGAAGTTGTGTACAACAAAGCTATAAATCCAGGTAGGAAAGGAAAATACTAAGCATCATGCTAATCAGAATATAGTTAAATGTTGTAGATAACTGTTAACCAGATCAAAAGCTAGTGCTTTCCAATCCTCCTCTGAACTTTAATTCCTTTATTCAATAAAAGTTTCAAGCTTCTAAAGTGGGTCAGGCATTGTGCTTGGTATTGAGCCCTGGCAATTCAATGGTAATTTCTTAAAAGGCACTGTTCTTATCTGTTTATCTTATTGTCTAAGACATAGTGTAGATTGTCACAAGTGTAATTACAAAGTGGACTGAGTCCTATGAAGTATAATCAAATATTTAATATACATTTCCAGTACTAATATAAAGATAGAAATTGTTTAGTAAAGGGAGCATTGTACGGAAGCCTGCCCTAGTCTAGAAGTTGAGAAAAGATTTTCCCACCGAAGCTATAAGAAGTTGTTAACCAGGAAGATGAGATCTAGAAAGAGGCTTTCAACATCTGTGAAGACTTCAGGATAGAAAAGGTTACATTGCTCTCATAGTATCCTGGTGCCAGGAGAACTCTGTTATTATTAAGCATTTCAGTGATATTTCATAGTTGCAGGGTGCTTTCCAATGCTTGATTGGTTAACTCTCCAGTACCCATATAAAAATTCACTTTCCTCCTGGTGAAACTATAGCCCACAGAGACTAAATGATTTGGCAGAATTTCTACCTTCTTTTCAGTCTCACTGTTTTTTACATCCTACCGAGTGGATTCTGAACCTCCTTACAGATCTATTTCTTACATGCTCCTGCTATGAATTTATCATTAAGTGGGGAAGTCAGCCTGTGACACCATGTCCCTAGTTGCCCCCCCAACACACCTCGTGCTCATACTCTGCCCAGTAGCTCCTCCTCAGTCTTCTCCTCTTTGGTGCTTAACTTCCTCCCCCTATACTGGCAGCTTCCCTATAGGGTCTTTTCACCTCTTTAAAAAAATGATTCATGTTTAAGTGACACAAAAAAATTTTTAAAAATAAAACGAAAACACAAACCCTTCAAATTGTGTCTCCCTCTGGCTACTTAGACATTTGTTTCTATGTAGAAAAACTACCTAAATCAGGGGTCAGGAAATGTTTTATTTAAAGGATCAGACGGTAAATAGTTTAAACTCGGTGGGCTCTGCAGTTTCTGCATCAACTCATTTCTTCCAGTGTAGCCTGGAAAGCATTTTCAGTATTGAAAACAGTGGTGAAATTCATGGGCATGACTGTTCAAAATTAAACTTTCTTTTACAAAAATAGGTGACAGGGTGGAGATAGTGCATGGCCATAGTTTACTGACCCCAAGTCTAAATTACTGTCCCTTCCTTCCCTTTGCAGTTACTCTTCATCCTGCCACAGCCTCTCTTTACTACCATTCCTTGAACCCACTCTGTCAGAATCACCCGGGACCTCTTCATTCTAATGCAGTGGTTCTCAACCTTCCTAATGCTGTGACCCTTTAATACAGTTCCTCGTGTTGTGGTGACCCCCAACCATAAAACAATGAAAATAATTTTGTGATTGGAGGTCACCACAACATGAGGAACTGTACTAAAGGGTCGCAGCATTAGGAAGGTTGAAAACCACCACTGTTCTAATGCCTTACTTCACCTCACTTGACATCTCCTGGACTTCTCAGGTTAACCACTCCGCTAGCTCTCTGCTCCCTTGGATCCTAAATTACCATCTTCTCATAACCTTGAGTTATTGGACAGGGCAGAGGACTACTCAAAAGTGGTGCCCTGAAAGCCTTACTCAGAAGAGCTAAAAACATGGTAGGAAGGGACTAAAGCACCACACGCCTGCCCAGCAGTGCCTGGGGTGGAAAGGTCTGTAGCAAAGAAGCAGCGGGGCTTAGGACTGCCAGTCATTTACATTAGAATGACAGTAAAGTCTTAATGTTTCTCATAAATCTGGTTTACTAAACAATTTCATGTTTATGTTAGTATTGGAAACATGTATTAAATATTTGATGACTTTTTTTTCTATTTTTATGGATTTTGGAGAATTTTTTTAAAATGGTGTAATACCAGAATGTGTTTACTAGGTGAAACAAATACCATAATAAATTTATAATTGCTATTACTGGAATTCTTCAGCCTAACTTAAAGATGAATATTGCTTAATAGTCCTAAACTAGAATCTCACAGAATCCCTGTTAAGAGAGGCTGGTAGACAGTACTTTCCTTGTCTCTACCACAAGATGGCACTAGTGATCAAAATCTCAAAGTGGATGCTGGCCTTTTAGGGCACCAGAAAAACCTTGTCAGAACATTGATTACTTCCTGTATGAGGGTTCTGGGGTAGGAGAAAAGTATTCTGTATTCATACTTTTTCTCTTTGAAAATTCAGAGAATGTAGCCCTACAGAAGGCCCTAGAAGCAAGCTCTTAACTTCAAGTAAGAAGATAAATTAGCAGAATCCAAGAATCCAAAAATGACAGGCATTCTCCATTTAATCATCTAAAACACTGCTGAAAATTACCTGCAAACTTGAAACTTTTCCCTCCTCTATAGTTCTTGAAGATGTTGTGGCCACAAATCATAACACTTTCCTAGTATTCTCTCTTCCTGTCAAGCTCACATCCCTTCCTACCTCCAGTGTTTTATAGATGCAGCCTTAGAGTTTATTCTTGAACTTAGACTCACAAAGCTTAAGTGACATGCTCAGGGCTACTCAGCTAATGGCAGAGGTGGAAAGTGAACTCATCATTCTGCTACATTACACTTTCTCACACATTGGGCACCTTGAACTGACAGATTGTATGAACTAAAATAAACTTGATATAATTAGTGGTCAGCATCACATCTCAGTGAGCCACAACTTTGATAAGAGTTATTAACATTTTGCCACTTTGCTTCCATAACTAATATCACCAAGTCACTCTAGGAGGTCCAAGAAGGGAATTAGAGAACTCATCCCTCTGCATCCTCCAGGGTTTGAGTTGGCTAGAGAAGACTGGTTAGGCATTTGCACAGAGGTGAGTTATTTAGAATTTAGGGCTTGCTCCTAGTATCGCCTGAAAGGATACTAAGCTATTTCTTGTGTCTCTCCCCCACCAGTTTGGATGATTTGTTATCCATATGAAATATTTGAATGTAGGCTGTTATACTTTTTTACTTTCTAAGAATTGTCAGAACTATTAGAATAGGTTAATTGCATTAAATGCTCTGGAAATATATACTCTTCATTTTTAAGATGTTCTCATCTGTCCAGTAACTTGTTTTAGAAAATAATATAAAAGAGTCTGAAATTTATGGTAATGACTGATTTGCATGAACATTGTCAGTGTTTACCTAGAAACCCCTCTCTAACCATGTTCTTCTGTCTCCCCTTCAGCTTGTTCCCTCTGAGCTCTTTCTCTGGCTAATTTTGCACCAAGATATCATGGCAGGGCATACCTAGCCTGCTTTATCAGGTGAAGCGAAAAGTAAGGTCAGACTGGTAACTCTGTTTGCAGACACCAGTGCCTCTCTAATAGAATTTTGTAGGTGATTGTCAGAATCGTTCCATTTCAGGGATCAGAAACATGGTAAATCACGTCTCCTGTATCTTGAGGCATAACCCTGTGCCATCTTTCACAGCCCTGACCTAACACTCAGCTGCTTTGTGATTCTAGAAGAATAACTGTACGATGCCTGAGGATGTGAAGAACTTTTACCTGATGACCAACGGCTTCCACATGACATGGAGTGTGAAGCTGGACGGTGAGTTGGATACCTTGAGCATTTCCCTGGCTGAGTTTGGGTGCTCTCAAGTGCCACGTCCAGCAGCTATGATTACCTCCCAGAGCTAACAGATACCATCATTACTTCACCCACCACCACTCCATGGCAGAATCTAACCAATTCAGAACTGGAAGCTCAATTTAGATGATTCCTGTTGGAAAGGGGTAGAGGAAAATATTAATCATTACACAAAATACCTGAGCCACCTCAATCTTAAAAGCCTTAGAAGACTCCACCTTGGAGCACACCCTTCAGAGTAAGTGGCAGCGACAGTCTCCATGGTTGATGAGACAAGCTGGCTTCTCTCTGTCAGGCTTCTTTCATTTGTACATAGTGATGAAGACCTCAGGACTCTAACTCCCAAATTAGAGCCTTTGCTTCTCTCCCTCTCATCACCTCACCCTAAGGCATTAGCTACCTATGTTCACAGGCTACCTTTAGCCTTAAATGTGTCTAGGACAAAACACTTGTGTGCAGATGTGGGAACTCAACTCGGTTCTGATAAGAGATTGCAGGTACTATGTGCACCTAAAAGGCAGAACTTTACATTTGTGTGCAGACTGCTATAAAATTTCATAAGCTAGGAAACCCTAATTTAGCCACTGGAGTCAAGCCCATTTCTGGCACAGATTTCCCAGCCCCACCATGCACCTTTATTGGCTTTGACTCCAGCCGCATCCCCTGGTGTACTTTGGCCTTGGGAAGCACCAAAAACTCCTCACTGCTGCTCCCAAGAATGCAGTGACCTCTGTTGCATAGCACACCTGCAGAGCACACCTACAGAGGGATTTCCCCCGTTCACTGCCTCTGCCTTCTGCCTTTACATCTATGTTCCCTTTTTTGGTGATTCCCAAAGCTTTCCTGTCTTGCACAGCTGACTGGAGGTACTTTTTATAGCTTACTAATAAACATTTAACATTAGCTGTTAGCTTAGACTCATTTCCTTCTGTGGCCTAGAAACCATCCTTGTCTCCAGAATCAGAACCCTCCCATGCAGCTTGGTTGTGGCCTTTCTAGTCTGGAGCAACAGCGATGGGACAAAGACTAGACTTCTGAGTGAAATGGCTCTCCCTTGTCTGCATTATGGAGATAGGCTGGCCCCTTTACAAGCCTGCCTCAAAGAAGAAATGTTTCATGAATATTTTGTCAATGAGTCCCTGTTCAGTAACTTCTCTAATTCGATCTTCCCAATCCCAAGCTTCTCATCCCCATTGTCTTTCCTATTCTTTACTGTGAAGCTTAAATGTGACAGAAAGGCAGCAGAGGCAGCTTCCGATATTTACCTCTTCAGTGGTCTTTTCTTCTTGGATTTTCCATGATACACATACTAGCTGTTTTATTGCCTTCAACCACTTCAGTTTTTTTCAGCAGTCAGATAAGGAAAACTTAATCTTCCTACTCCTATTTATACCCTAATCCCGGAAGACTAAAACCAAGCAAGAAGAATTCCAAGTTATCTTCACTGAGTAAAGGAAAATGACAAATAAAGGGAGAGATACATATATATCACTTATTATGTACTGTGATATAGACCTCAGGATGAAGTCATGTGATATATATATCACATAATATATATATTATATATAATACAATCAAAGCTATAACTCCTTTGGAAACTCTTTATGCAGAATACTGGCTAAATAAGGGAAGAAGCAAGGACAACACTTTTAAGACCTTTACTCCTAGCCAGATGTGGTAGCTCACACCTATAATCCTAGCACACTAGGAGGCCATGGAAGGTAGATTGCTTAAGCTCAGGAGTTTGAGGCCAGCCTGAGCAAGAGTGAGACTCCCATCTCTACTAAAAATAGAAAAAAACCTAGTCAGGTGATGTGTCAGGCACCTGTAGTCCCAGCTACTTGGGAGACTGAGGCATCACTTGAGCCTAAGAGTTTGAGGTTGCTGTGAGCTATGACTCCCTGGCACTCTAACCAGGGCAACAGAGTGAGACTGTATATTAACAACAACAACAACAACAAACCTTTATTCCTTAAACAGGGATCCTAAGACCAGATTTCTTAGTTCTTTTTGAATATTCCTTTTTAAAAATTTCTTCAAGTCCACCCTAATGCATGAAGTGGGGGCTCTTTATCACCCAAGGCCCAAGCTGCTTTTTTTACATGAAAGGTTGGTGTTTAGGGGGCTTACAGTGAGTGATCTTCTTTCCACCTTACATCAGATTCCTTAGCTATGGGCCAGAACAATACCTGGGCTTTGGTTATTTATGCAGAAGACCTTATGATAACCGTTGTAACTAGGTTGTTATGCCATGTAATTCTCCCTATTAATCTTTCTATAGAGCACACCATTCCACTGGGCAACATGGCAATTAATAGCATCTCCAAACTGACTCAGCTCAACCAGTCTTCCATGTATTCACTCCCTAATGCACCAACTCTGGCAGACCTGGAGGATGACACACATGAAGGTATGAAGAAAATGCCAGGGTTGGTATCTTTGTTTTATTTTCAGCACCCAGTTCAGTGCCTGGCACATAGTAGGCACTTACTATTTGGTGAATGCATGAATGCTATAGATTAAACTTAACATATTGGTATCACAGGGATTCAGAGAATGTGACAGTCTAAACACAGCTCCTTTTCTCATCATTCCTATTTCCAAGTTCTTTGTCACTTCCAAGTGAAATGGTTTATCAGTCAAATGGCTGCTAAAACTCATGAGCAACTAAGTGAGTGTAAGAGAAGACTTCTTCAGTCAGAATTGTGTTTGGCTACATGTAAGAGAGATGTAGTATATTTAAGTTAAATAGCATTTTATTTTTCTCATATCAAAAAATCTGGAACTAGGCTGGTATAGCTGCTTGAGAAAGTCAACGATACTATCTCCCTCTTGCTTCTTGCTCAGATTTTGGATATGATTTTCATTCTTATGATTGAGAAGTGTGGGCTCAACCTCCAGGCTTCAAATCTCTGTTCCTGTCAGAAAGAAATAGAGTAAAAGACAAAGGGCAGAAAAACTGGCTGTTCACAGAATCACTCCCTTTTTATTAGAAAAACAATAGTTTTTTTTTTTTTCAGAAACCTCTCCCAGTAGCTATTGGCCAGAATAGGCAAATGGCTACCTACAAGGAAGTCTGAGGAGGTAATTTTAGTTGCACAGTATGGCCTGCACAAGTAAAAGCTAATAGAAGGCTTTCTCTGTCAGTTGAACAAGCAGTTGGAGAATAGTACCAGAGGAATTCAGGAGCAAAGACTGGAGAGTGGTGAGTCCTCAGAAGAGCCTGTCATTCAGAGATCTATGGAATCCCCACAAATGGGAAAAAGGTCATGTTGGCTTCTGGAAAAAGTTTAGAAACAATTACCTGGAAGTACTGGAGAGTAAATAAAAGTAGGCAGAAACTGGAGTGTTATCTACAGTTGGCAGAAGGGAACCACATTGAGTGAGTTTTCTGTTTCTGTAATTTTCACCTAAGGCAGCACAATGCAGGGTTGTTAAAACTTGGTGAGAAGCTACAATCTAGACTTTTGATTTTATCCATCGTTGATATTAGAGACCAGATTTATTCTCACACCTAGAATAATGACAACAATAAAACCCAGAACAAAAAAAAAAATGATTTTTAAGAGACTGGCTATTAACTAACAAAAGACAATGAACTCTGAGCAATGGAAAACAAACAAGATGAACTCTACGATTTCCCTAGCAAATTACCTGGAGAGAGCCTCCAGTCCACAGTGTAGAATGGGCACCCAGGTAGGACCTAACGCACTCCCTGATTAAAGAAGACAGAGCCAAGAGTACAGATAGGTCAGATAGGTCAAGGAAGCTAGAGTTCACAGAACTGAATAACGGGAGAATGCTGCATGAAGAGGGAACTCCAGAGATCTGCAGAGGGTTCTCCTCAATAATTGGTAAACACATGCATTTGAAGAAACTGCTCAAAATGATTACAGGGAACATTGCCCAGTACTCACACAAGACCAAGAATGGTGCCTGTTTCTACCAGGCGGGATGAAAAACCTTATGATTTAAGGGTCTTTTCTTTTCTTTTTTTTACTAAGTCAAATACACATAGATCATGAATACATTCATGCATAGGTGGGACCACACCTATGGAGCATATGACAAGGGTCCTGTCTTGGTAAGGTGGAGAAATTAGCTCTAGATCTTGCCTGACAAATCTTAACAAATTGCTGACCAGTCACAAGTTACTGGTAACATGAAAATTGTCAGTCAACAAATATGTTAAGATAGCAACTATTCCCTGATTCATTTCTCCCAGTCTCAATTCCCCTTTGTCCCAAATTCGGCCTCGTTTATTCTTTTTCCCCTCTTGTCTCTCAGCTGCTTATAATACAGAATCACTTAGCCCCTCTAATACCTTAACACCTTGTTCACTATCACTTTTACACAGAAACTAGGTTACTGGGTAACTCATTACTGGTTAGCTGTATGTTAAGAGCAAAGCTCAAATTATCTATTTGCAAGTAACTCAGTGGTGTCAAAGAACAGAGCTCAAGAATATTTACAGAAATACAAGAACATCCAGCACTCGCAATAGAAAATTAATAATTTCTGACAATCAAAGATTACCAGGCACACAAATAAGTAGAAAAATACAACCATAGTAAGGAGAAAAATGGATTAATTTAAACCAATCCAGCAGTGACACACATTTTAAAATTATGTTTATCTTTGTTTTATTGGTGGAAAAAAATTAGCATGTATGGACATTAGAAGTTTTAACTGTATTGTATTTATCAAAAAAGTACAGACTTAGAAGATATATGTGTGTGTACATATATAATTTATATAGCCCAAATTTAACTTTCAGAGATGAAAACAAGTTTCTAAGGTAAAAAATACACTAGGTAAGATTAACAGTGGTTTAGGCATCACAGAAGAAATGATTTGAGAACTTAAAAGCATACCAGCATAAACTAAATGACACAGAAAGAAAAAAACATATTTTTAATGAAAAGAGTATCAGTGAACTAAAGGACAAAAATGGTATAATATATATGTAATTGAAATTCCTGAAAAGAAAAGGGTTAAGGGCCAAAAAATAATAATTGGAAGAAATAATGGCTCAAAAAGTTTGCCAATTTAATGGAAACTATAAACTCACATATCCAGTAAGCTTAGCCAGGAACAAGAAACACAAATGAGAAACACCCTAATCAGCTCAGCGCCCATAACTCAA
>NW_003852407.1:15146648-15157725 GCF_000181295.1 Otolemur garnettii
AGGGCGACAAAATAAAACTGTCTCAAAAGGAAAAAAAAAGAAACACCATAATCAAATTGCTGAAAATCAAGGATTAAGAGAAATTTTTTAAAGCAGCCAAAGAGAAAAAAAAAATTTAAAGGAATGACGATAAGGATAATAGCATATTTCTCCTTGGAAACAATTCAAGCAAGATAAATTACTCAAAGTTATTAATCTAGCATTTTATACCCAGCAAAAATATCTTTCAAAAAAAATAGGCCTTTTTGAAAAGCAATCTGGCAACATCCATCTTACTGCAGGAAATCTGTTCCATGTAATGAAATCACCAGAATGTAAGGACATGTACAGAGGTGATTATTGTGACATTCACAGCAGAATGATGATAGGTGAATACCTAGCAACAGGGGATAAATTAGGGAGCAGCCACTCCCACAAACTCAAGTAATCATTAAAAAGGATGAATTAGATTTCCATGACTTAGAGGGCTTTCTACATGGTATTATTACAGAGAAAGCAAGATTCAGATCATGTGTTTAATGCCTCATTTTTAAACCATAAACAATCCTAGGGAAAGTTACATTAGCACCAAGCCATTGACATTGCTCTGCCTTTATGTGGTCCTATTCCAAGAAGTCCAGTTTGCTTTCCAATGCCTCCTTTCTCCACATTCCCTGACACTTGTCTGTTGGTGGTAGGTAAGCCCTGGCAGGTGGTCATGGATGAGATCCAGTACATAATTCAAATACAGGATTTTATTTGAAAATAGTACTTAAGCCATATGTCTGAGATAAGGCTTTTTTCTCATTTTTTCATCTTGGTAAAGTTTGATGTATCAGTATAATTATGGATTTAAGTTTATTTCAACATTACCATTAAATTCTGGGTTTGCAGACAGTGAGGACCAGCCAGAGAAGCCTCACTTTGACTCTCGTAATGTGATATTTGAGCTGGATTCGTGCAATGGGAATGGGAAGGTTTGTCTTGTCTACAAAAGTGGGAAACCAGGTAAGAATTATTTACAACCACTGTCCTGTCATTTGGCTATAGTCTTGCCTGACATTGCTTGTCAACGATCACACAAAAGGCACATACCTCTTTGGTCTCATGGGATGCTGCCTGGTCTCTTATATGTGCTATGACCCAGAAAGCCCCTTTGATCCTCTCAGAGCATCCCCTCTAGACTAATTACTGGAGTCCTTTTCTCCATCTTCATGTGTGAATTACTGCAAAACAGTCAATGGGATTAGGATAATAGATGAGTAAAAACTAAAAGAAATAGTCATTTTGTTTATAGACTACTGTGGCAGATTTAGGTATAGATAAGCATCAAGGAAATTATCTTTTATCTTTCTTTTATACTTCTATATCTAGGCCAATTAACAGCAATAAAATCCTGAATTGCTAGACCTCAAGACCTCTGATGGGAAATCAAAAGAAAAAGACTGTGTCCATAAGTAGCAGCTACCAGTTGGCCCCCTAACAACAGGTTATAGCCCAACAGAGCTGGATAAGACCAGGCCCTCTTCAAGTAGCGCTCTGTCTGGCAGGGGTGAGAAGATACACCAGGATTTACCTCTGGGAAGGAGAAATCATCTCTCACTAGAGGAATCTTTGCAAAGTAGCATTTGAGCTATATCTTGGTAGGAGTTAGATGAGGTAGGAAGGGAGATTTAGTGGTGTGAAGGGGGCATCCAAGCAAACGAACAAATGGGTCAAATCCATGCCATGGGAAAGTACAACTGACTTGGGGGAATGACAGATAAGTTCAATTCAGTGGGCTGCATGATTCATTTAGGGGATGAGGAGGTGAAGCCACAGGCCAGTTGCTTTCTCTCAAAAAGCCAAGCAAAGGAGTTTGGACATAATGTGGTGGACAGTTAAGAATCAGTCAAGCTTGCTTAGGAGAATGGTAGGATTCAAATAGAAATATTTATGACCATAGCAGTCTGGGCAAAGAAAGAGACTGGATGGATGAATGAGGCCACTTAGGGAGATAATACAGCTAGATAGCAGATGAAGTAGGATAAGCTTTAAGTAGTAAGAATAGGTCAGGACCAGGTATGAGGCAGGAACTGACATGTTAGCACCTGCTTCAGCTCAACCACTTTTGATTACTGAGAGAGACCTCTTCAAAACAGCTGAAGCCAGTGGAACTCGGAGGCTCACAATTGTGATCCTAGCACTCTCGGAGGCTGAGGAGGGTAGATTGCTCAGGAGTTCGAGACCAGCCTGAGCAAGAGTGAACCCCCATCTCTACTAAAAATAGAAAAATGAGCCCGGCATGGTGGCACTTACCTGTAGTCCCAGCTACTTGGGAGGCTGAGATAAGAGGATAGCTCAAGCCCAAGAGTGGGAGGTTGCTGTGAGCTATCAGGCCACAGCACCCTTCCCAGGGTGACAGAGTAAGACTCTGCCTCAAACAACAAAAAAGCCCAAGTCATTCAGAGTTTCTCTCCATTAGGAAAGCTGAGACTACAATGCTGATTATACACAGAAAAAGAGCAGTTGCTTAGATAGCCTGAATATGCTTACAGATGGTAAGAATCTAGCAGATAAATTAGTCAGCTGATCTGTCTTCCTGGCATGATGGCTCTTGCCTGTAATCCCTGCACTTTGAGATGCCAAGGCAAGAGATATCCTGAGGCCAAGAGTTTGAGACTGGCCTAGACAACACAGCAAGACCCTGTCTCTACCCACTCCAAAACAAAAAAAATTAGTCAGGTACGGTGGTATGTGCTATAGTCCTAGCTTCTCAGGAGGCTGAGGCAGGAGGATTGCTTGAACCCAGGAGTTTGAGGCTGCAATTTGCTATGATCACACCATTGTACACTCTGGCCTAAGTGACAGAGAGACACTATCTCAAAAAATAATTTGTAAAACAATATCAAACTGGTAAGAGTAGCCACTGGAGAATGGAACTAGGAGGTTACAAAGAGTGTGGGAGGGGAATTTTTATTTTGCATTCTCTCTACTGTATTATTTTTTTAACCATAAGTATATATATTGACATTACAGTTAAAAGGTAAAAATGTTAAGATACTCCTTTTATTTCCTTTGTCTGCTTTTTCAGCATTAGCACAGGACACTGAGATCTGGTTCCTGGACAGAGCGTTATACTGGCATTTTCTCACAGATACCTTTACCGCCTATTATCGCCTGCTCATCACCCACCTGGGCCTGCCCCAGTGGCAGTATGCCTTCACCAGCTATGGCATTAGCCCACAGGCCAAGGTAAGGAAGGAATACACTTGTCATCTCAAACCCTGGTGTGTATCAAAACCTGAGGAAATGGTGAAATTGCAAATTCCCAACTTCCCCATCTGATTCAGGAGCTCTGGGGTAGAGCCCAGGAACCTGCATTTCCAATAAAAAGGCAGATAATTCCAGTGTAGATAGACAACCTCACTTTATGCTGATCTGGTTAAGTAATTCCCAAACTTGGCTGATCCCCAGAATTACCTGGGAAGTTTTTATTTTTAAATGTTATGGGGAGGGGGCAAGGAGGGTGGGCTTAGGTCCAGGTAGTTGTTGTGGATTGGCAGTA
This sequence comes from Otolemur garnettii, assembly GCF_000181295.1. Taxonomy (NCBI): domain Eukaryota; kingdom Metazoa; phylum Chordata; class Mammalia; order Primates; family Galagidae; genus Otolemur; species Otolemur garnettii. Next base: position 15,150,175 of record NW_003852407.1, read on the forward strand.
CATGCTCACTGGAAGAATAAAATGTCTCTTATTCCCATTCTCCAGTATACTTTCCCAGAGGCACCCACTATTACTAGTTCCTATGTTCCCTTTCCAAGATTCTCATTGCACATAAAGTATATATGCACTTTTTTTTTGGCTCTTTTGTTCTAAATCACAACCGCAATGTACTATCCACATTGTTCTTCACCTTGTTCTTTTCACTTAACACGTCATCTTAGAGATCATTCCCTTCCAATACATTTTAGAGCCACCTTGTCCTTTTCAGTGGCTACAGAGTATTCCCTTATACGCGTGTGCCTCACTTATAGGACTAGGCACCATTTCAATCCTATAGATGCCACATGTGCAACCTAATATAACCTAGTTTGAAAACACCAAGTACAGTTTTTACAGCTCAGTCAGCATCATTTTAGCCGCTTGGCTTCAGCTCCACCTTACTATTCATCTAGTGGGCTTCATTTTCCTCAAATGTTGCTAACTAACCACATCCACCTGATCAACACTGGGAGGTGGTTGTGATCAGTGAAAAGTCAGTAAATGTGGATGCACTTTGCCCTCAGTTGCCTAGAAAGCCAGTAGGGAACAGAATCCCAACACACCGCTTCCCTCAGCAGAGGCCCACACTGGCCTTGTCATGAACCTCTCCTTTGGAATGGGTGCTTATCTGATGGAGGGTAGCTGATTTGAGAGAATAATTAGAAGGACATTGCTCCCTAGATCAGAAGGAAGTGTACTCACATTCTACTGTTTGTACATCTTACTAAGGGCTGATGGGGTCTGTCTCTAATTCCACTTAAAGGAAAAGCTAATAGTTTTTTGAGGCAATTTTTCATAGAATATATACTCTCTTCTCTGCCTCTGGTTCTCGGCTCTCTCCCACATCCCCACTAAAGAGACAAAGAATTAAAAAAGAAAACTAAAAAAAAAGAGAGACAAAGAATGGTATCTCTCCCTTGAACTATGACCCTCTCTCTCAATTTTCTGCCTTACAGCAATGGTTCAACATGTATAAACCCATCACTTACAACACAAACCTGCTCACAGAAGAGACTGACTCCTTTGTGAACAAGCTGGATCCGAGCAAAGTGTTTAAGAGCAAGAACAAGATCTTAATACCCAAAAAGAAAGCGCCTGTACAGCCTGCAAGTGGCCAAAAAGGGCCCTCAGGTTCCTCTGGTTCCTCCACTTCTAAACCTTCTGGCCCTGGAAACCCTGTCCGGAAATGAGCACCCCTATTTCCATCTTTTCACCAGCTGAACAACGGCAGTTTCTATACACAGATGGCCCCAGGGGTGGCCCCAACCTCAAATTCTGTGTATGATGGACCAATAGGCTTCTTCCCATTCCCATCTAAGTGGCCAGTCCTAGGCCTTTGCTTCCACTGACATTAGCCAGGAGTTAGAAGAACACACTGAAGTCTCCCCCAAGGTTCTCCCCACAGATATGTGTTACTGTCCCATCTCCAGAAGCAATGGGGGAGTTTATTTAAGGGGCCAAACTCTGTTTCTTTACCCACCCCTCAATCCCATAACAATGATTAGAAAAGTCCCCCATCCCCAAAGAAACCACTGGTTTTGACTCATGAGACATTAGAATTTTGCTGTTCAACCTGAAGCCACTAGTCACTGTGGCTATTTAAATTATATGAAAACTCAATTTTTCAGTTGTATTAGCTACATTTTAAGTATTCGTGGTATTAGTAGATTGTTTTAGCTCAAAGGTACAGATCATTTCTGTCATTACAGAAAGTTAGGACTGCATTAGAACATTTTCATACTTTGTTCTTTATATCCTTTACTACAAACAAATCTCACTCTGCTCATTTATTTTGCAGTTTTCCATAAAGTTTTTCTTCCATACCAGTTTCCTGTTAAGTTTCTTGCTTCCAATTTTGTGTTGTGATGTTTGTACATTTCCCAGAGTTACTCATTTTTTAAGAAGAGGTATACTTCTGCTATACTTTATTCTGACCATTTAAAAACAAAAAATTCCCAAACATTGTTTTGCAAGACTCTTCATAAGGGGTTTTGATGAAGCCACTGTTGCAAAAAGCTTTCCACCTGCTCTCCTAGAGTTTCCCAGCCCTACTCTGTGTGGTTCCTGGCCATCCTTAGGATAGACATGCGTGAAACAGGGTAGGGGTCCAAGAGTTCCTTTGGAAATAAATTCCCTGTAAATTAGAAAGCATTTTCCTATAGACACAGGGGTACTAGACTTCTAACAAGCCCACATATGCCTAGTATTTGACACAACATAAATCTGAACTTACCTGCTTCAGCTAATGGAATTTCTCTGAATAAGAGTGCTCAGGTTTTCTTTTTTCTTTTTTTTGAGACAGAATCTCATTCTGTTGCTCTGTATAGGGTATGGTGGCATCATAGCTCACAGCAACCTCAAACTCCTGGTCTCAAGTGATCCTCCTGCCTCAGGCTCCCGAGGAGCTGAGACCACAGGTGCCCGCCACAATGCCTGGCTAGCTATTCTCAATTAGGAATGTCTGTTTCCTTCCTCTTCAGCCCTGGCAGTAGGAGAAACAAGGCCTTCACTTTCCTTCCTGAGATGGAAAGTAGGGAAATCACCCACCCAGCCCTAGGTCCTCAGGTGGCGGCAGTTTTTATGCTGAAGTCCCAGAGGCTGAGGTGCAGGACCCTCTGCACCCTCTGCACCCACTGGCTTGCTCTTTCCTGACTTCTGCCACAGCAATCGGGAGGCGTCCTTCCTTTGCACTGTTTCTACCTGCCAACCACCTAGCGCTCCCCTCCTCCACGACCCACTGGGCGGCTAAAAACAGTCCCCCTGATTTTCTACCTGCACTTCTGCTCTGAAACATTTTCAGTTATTTATGAAGTTTTAAATTTTGATTATTGAGAATAATGATACTCATGAAAAAGAGGCTTCCGTCCTCCCTCTCCCTATCACTTTCCATACACTCTGAGGAAAACCAGGCTGAAGACTTGGCCTTCAAAGATGGAGGTAAACGTCTAGCTGGCTGCATCCCTATTTCTGTAATCACTGAAAGTTTTAAATATTAATGCTGAAAAGTCTGTGGGAGCAGAAGCTGAGCTTCATGTTAATAGCTTATATGTTTCCCAGTATGTGTTCATTAACCATTCTGACTCACTTCTAATGGAAAATGTTTAAAAAAGCAATACCTCTTACCTTTGTGACCCCCAAACTAACCATTTACAATACAGCAGGATTTCAACGTTTTTGTGTTTTTTTAACCACTACACAATGTCAAATCTTCCCTAATTTATTACACTTCAAACATTGATAAGTGTGTAGTAATTCATGGAGTAGGAGAAAAGGATAGAAACACCAAGGTTTAAAAGAACAATAGCTTGAGTTTAGTCTTCCAAAAGTATTTTTCTGGGCAGAAGTGATCAAATCATAAGGAGAACCAACAGCATCAGATAAATTTCAGCATTTGGCTGCTGCTCCAAGACAAGTCAAGGTTGAAAGGGAAGTGAGAAGTCATGTCATTGTTCATTGGAACCTTTAAGTTACCTTAACCTTCTAAGTCGGTCCTGGTCCAGTTCCAGGTTTCACAAGTGAAGTTGCAGAGGAATGAGCAGTGGTGCCCTTCAAATCAGAGCCAATCAAATGGAGTCCTCAAGATGCTGTCTCGGGAAAGGGCTTATGATGAGGAACAGTTCAAGACCTGCTAAAGATGGGGGAGAGCAGTGACAAGCAGGGTGGGCTTCCTAACATACAGGACATAGTAGAAAATGAAGATGTGGGCCTCTTCCTCAAAAATCAGGAAAACATGGCTCGGCGCCTGTGGCTCAAGTGGCTAAGGCACCAGCCATGTACACCCAAGGTGGCGGGTTCGAATTCAGCTGGGACCCACCAAACAACGACGGCTGCAACCAAAAAATAGCTGGGCGTTGTGGCTGGTGCCTGTGGTCCCAGCTACTTGGGAGGCTGAGGCAGGAGACTCGCTTGAGCCCAGGAGTTGGAGGTTGCTGTGAGCTGTGATGCCACAGTACTCTACCCAGGGCGACAGCTTGAAGCTCTGTCTCAAAAAAAAGAAAAAATCAGGAAAACAATGCATTATAGGAGCTAAGAATGGTTTTCCTTCTTAGGAAAGACGTCTCACAACTTAAGATGGTGTTTATTTGCCACTTAATGCTATTTTATGAAAATTAAAATTTTAAATTGCTAGCATGCATCTTTTATTGTGCAATTCCCATTTTAAATGAAAACACAAGCGTCTGGTGAAGATAGAATCACCAAAATTACAATTTGTGTTTTATAGCTTACATATACATACTGTATGCATATGAATTTCATTCTTACCAGAACAGTGGAAAAACTACACAAAACTAACAGCTGTTACCATTTTACTTGTTATGTGGATATTTTACCAATACTCTACCTTCAACTTGCCCATGAATAAGAAAGAAAAAGGAACTGTTTTTCTTTTCTTTTGTGTCATTTTCAGCATTAAGTAGTTGGGTAGTACAGGAAATCAACATGAGTAAGAAGGCGTATGAGAGGGCCTCTTGGTCATTGACATCCTTAAAATGTAGACGTAAGATGCTTGCTTACCTTGTACTCCCTTTGGATCCCTCTGAACTCTGACACATCGTGGGTCCACTGGAATTCTATGCACATGAGGCATCACAAGACTACATGTGAGTGGGGCAGTAGGGATCACTGGACACATACTGCACATATCTCCTAATGCGCACGCTCCATTGTCCCAGCAGACTGCATTTACATAAGTGCAAAGATAAAATGAATTTCAAGATAGTGACAGAAAAGCACTAAACTAAGTGTGAAGCCCTTCCAAATCTGAGCACTGTGCGACTGCACAGGTCACCCACCCGTGACGCTAGGCCGGGAGAAGTCAGCATTCTAACAGAAGACTTAACGACATGGAGCTGAGTGGGTTAAATGAGGGAAAAACACCCATGAGATTTATGTTTTGAAACTAAAGCAATTAAGATAACAGTAGGCTGTACTATAAATCAACTGCCCAGGAAAAAGACACTGGGCTGGAGTCACAAAAGGAGAATAAATGGCAGAATGCCTCACGATGCATTGATGTAGTTAAGGTCGTACAGAAAACGCCACACCATCATACTTTTTCCAGGGAAGTAACCAAGCCTTGGACAGGAATGAAAAGGGGCAGTTTGCACACAATTCACAGAATGTCCCATAAAGCTGACATGTACCAGTGCCACAGGGGTTGTGTATAGAAAGATACCCAAATCCCCCTCTAGACCTAAGTCAAAATTGCCAGGATAGGTGCCAGGCATCAGGATTTTTAATCAACCGAAATCACGACAATGATGCTCACCAAGTCTGAAATTTGCTACTTAGTGTGTCTGGTTTTGTTTTTATTGCATGGAGAATAACTCACAATCTCTTTCAAATCTAGTAAAGCATACATAATGACTGGAATAGAACGACCAAGGGAACTGTTTAGTTTCTGCATAATATATGTACTTTTTTTCTAAGCTTTTTATTGTGGAAAATTTCAAACATTTACAAAGAATAGGATAATGAATCCCTATTTATCCATTAGCCAGTTTCAATGGTTATCAACTCATGACCAATCATGTTTTATTTATACCTCTAATCCTTCAGTTTTATTCTGATTTTTAAATAATTCCATTCTAATTTAGCTATTGGTTTTTAAGCTATACTGCTTTATGTTTTAACAGTTGTTAGTGATTATAACATACTGTGTATCCCTTTTTCTGGCTAATAGCCACTCCCCCTTAGGTCCCTGGCAGTACAACTCTGGGCCCTTCTTTATACTTGACTGGATGCCGGCTGTGCACTTATCCTAAGGACCTTGTCATAAGCTTCTTTCTTTGGCTTAAGCCAACCTAGACTATTTTTCCAGTCAAGCATTGTCTTATTAACACATATAGCCTCCATTATGAAGTTACTGATAACCATTAAATGAACTTCCAGGTCAAAACTCAGAAAACTTCATCCCTCCCTTTCACTTCTTCCTTTATAATGTGAGGCCAACTTTTATTTCTAGCCATTGACTTTCTTCATGACTCATCCAGCTCCACTCTTAAACCACTTTCTCTCTTTCCAAAACACTTAGTTCTCTTCCTCCTAAACTATAGGAGGAGGACCTACAGTTTCCTCCCAAGGCCCAGCTCCAGTCCCACCTCAGAGCTCTCTGGAAAGCCCTAGCTCACAAGGATAGCCTTCCTCCAGGTGGTACCACTCAATTAACTTTTGGTCAGCTTGCCTTATCTCCTCTGTCTTCTGTGTTAAAATGGGACTTTATGTTACTCTGAAAAGCCATTCTGCTTGGTATAGAAACCCATGAACTGGGCGGCACCTGTGGCTCAAAGGAGTAAGGTGCCAGTCCCATATGCTGGAGGTGGAGGTGGTAAAAAAAAAAAAAAGAAAAAAGAAAGAAACCCATGAACTATTAAGTTTATGCTAAATCAAAAGCTGCCTCATACTTCAAGACAGACCAATAGGAACAAACCACTAAGCAAAATTAACGAGAACTAAAGTTGTGGAAATGCTGTTAATTAAAATGTTTATGTAATTGTGAAAAGATAGTCACTACTTTAGTGCAGAAGCAAGACAGACCACCTCTGTCAGAAAACACTGCCATAACGAAATGTTACTAGTGATCCAAAATTTGGCATCCAAATATTGTCTTCCAGACTGACTCCTGCCACTCACTAGCTTTGGCTCAAAATTCTTTATCAGATAATATGCTTTAATTTGTAGTTTTGGAAATGAGATCTCTGTAATTATATATCCTAAGTTCCCTAGAGCACCTAGCACCCAGGCCTTGTCCAATACCACCTTTGGTGAATATAGCAAGCAGAATGAATGAGACCATCTCACTCGAGTTTTCAGTATCCAACCAATTATACACTCTTATGTGGATAAAACTGGTTATAAGTAGGACTCCCAGGGGACAAAGTTGAAATAAAGTAGTAAGAACCAGCCAGAGGGTGACATAATAAAAACAAGAACTGAAATAGTGTTTTATAAAGCAAGGTAATTTAGCTGTTGCTGGACACTTGTGCTCTGCCACTGTGTGTATCACAGTCACAAGGTTATACCCACAGGTCTGATGTGGCCTCTGCTGAGAGACTGCATCTTCCAGGTGTGATATGTCACAATCACAAGGTTATACCCACAGGTCTGATGTGGCCTCTGCTGAGAGACTGCATCTTCCGGGTGTGATATGTCACAATCACAAGGTTATACCCACAGGTCTGATGTGGCCTCTGCTGAGAGACTGCATCCTCAAGGTGTGATATGTCAGAGGAGGAGTGCATATTTGATAGTATTAATGACCACACTGGTTTTCCTTTAAGGGAAAGAATTCCCTAAATTCAGAACATAATATGGGCAAGGGGTGGACATAGTTTCTTGACATTGTCTCAAGTTCTTGATGGAATAACTGTAGTCCAAAGCAATTTTCTACACCACTAAATTTAATGTAAAACTCCCCTTATGTAAAATAAACAGCAACAAAGTACATACAAAGGTCTCTATGACCTGCACTCATATAGGAGTGATAAAATTAAATTTGAAATTCCATTCCTC
>NW_003852407.1:15157964-15162576 GCF_000181295.1 Otolemur garnettii
AAAACACAATCTCCTTTTCTACTTTATATGTTCTTTTTACAATTCCTGGCTCATAGGAAAAGCAAAGGATGAGTTAGCGTGCCACTGTTGGTCCTGACGGCACACGTGATTGTCAGTACTCTGGGGCAGCCTCTCTAGGTCTCTGCTGCTGTGCAGGCTGTAAAGCTGGGAGAAACAAAGGGGCAGGTGTTACATCTGCATGGTTTTCTGCATCGTAAAGCAGCTCATCTCTTTTACCCTCCCAGGGAGCAGGTGCATGTACAAATGGCTTTGAGATTGCCCTCTCAGCCTTAGAAATAATCACTCAAGAAATAACAAGTCTCAAAGTGCCTGATAACTCTGGGAACCAGCTGAGTCCCAGTACCCCACTGCACATGCCCAACATAAAGATTGGCAAAGAATACCCTGGAGAGCAATCAGGACAGGGACACAAACATACCTGAGAATAGTTCACGTCCAATGTAAGGGAAACCCCTCACCGCTCAAGCAAAAGCTTCAAGTCAGGAACAATCTATTAAGAATAAGAACCTCAGGAAAAACAGCTTACCTTTCCCAAAGCTTCAGCTCACAGCTTTACACTTTTCAATTTTATTTTGAAAATGAAGTTGTATCATGGAATAGAGATGGCAGTATAGATTGCACTTAGGGCTCTGCTTTTAAATGCCAGGTAGTTCCAGGTGCCTATCTGTTCTCACAGGTGGCTCTGTCTAGACCATGGCCACACAGGTTCTGGAACATGGTATTGGGACTCTAGAATGTATGCAACTTAATGTTAATCAGAAAAGCGAAATTTCTCTTAGTAAATTTGATTCTAAGACAGACATCTGTGACTTTACTACATTCATAAATCATGTTTTTAGGCCATTAAAAATATAGTAATTCACCTTCAATATATCAATTAAAAACATATTCAAAAATCTGTCTTAAACATATATTGGCTTAGACATAAGCCAAGTTTAATTTAACTCAGAAGTTAATGAACTTTGAGGTTATATGTTGATCTAGAAAGGTATAAGTACCTACGATCTTTACAATTTCAGGCAATTTTTTCTTCCAAAAAGAGTTTTTGTTTTTTTTTTAATATCACCTGCCGACAGACAGAAGGGCTGCTGGTTTTAACTTGTTCTCATTCATTGAGACTACATTTCTGACTCTTCCCAGCTGAATCCTCAGTGCCTGGGACAGGTTTATGTCCATAACAGGCCTTCAGAGCACATCTGTATAGTTTCTTAACAAATTACCACAGCTTGGTAGCTTAAAACAAAGTATTTATTTTCTCATAATTCTGCATGCTAGAAGTTCAACATCAGTCTTACTGAGCCAAAACAAAGATGTCAAGGGGGTGCTCTCTGGAGGCTCTAAGAGGAGAACTTGTTCCTTGCCTCTTCCAGCATTTCTTGGTTTGTAGCCCCATCCCTCTTATCTCTGTCTGCACATCACCTTTTCTTTTGTGTTTATCACGTCTTCCTCTATCCTTCTAAGAATGCTCATAACTGGATTTGGGGGATACCCAGATAATTCAGGATAATCTCCCTATGCCAGGATCCTTAGTTCAATCACACTTGCAAAGATCTTTCCTTATAAGGAACACAAGTTCCAGGGATTAGGACCCGTCATCTTTGGGTGGCTGTTAGCCTACTTGTCCACTAGCAAGTGGTGATACACCATCTCAGGGACCCGAGCATGGAAACAGTGGATGTGGAGCCCCAGACAATGTGGAGGCCACACACAGATCAGAAGCCTATAAATCAAGTCTCCTGCCCCCGGGCCCTGTTCTTGCTTCTGTAGTTGTGTTGAACAACGGACTTGGACAAGAACAAAATTGGGTCTTCAGCTCCCTAAGGCCCTATATACTCTTCCCCCTCTATCCCCAAATCTTTTTTTTGTTGTTGAGACAGAGTCTCAAGTTGTTGTCCTGGGTAAAGTGCCATGGCATCACAGCTCACAGCAACCTCAAACTCATGGGCTTAAGTGATTCTTTTGCCTCAGTCTCCCAAGGAGCTAGGACTACAGGCGCTTGCCACAATGTCCAGCTTTGTGGGTGTGTGTGTAGTTGTTGTCATTGTTGTTTTAGCTGGCTGGGGCTAGGTTTGAACCTCCCAGCCTTGGTGTATGTGGCACCCTTCCCACTGAGCTACAGGTATTGCCTACCCAAATCATTTTTTAAACAGAAAGAAAAAAACCTTAATATCACAAAGAGACTAAAACCTAGTCATCTGTAACAGAAAAGTATTTGCTTTTTTTTTTTTTTTTGCAGTTTTTTTTTTTAAGCTAGGGCTGGGTTTGAACCCACCACCTCTGGCATATGAGGCGGCACCCTACTCCTTTGAGCCACAGGAGCCGCCCGTATTTGCCTTTATTTATCAGCAGTTTTGTAATTTCCATCCATATTCAAACATACAAGCATAAATATTTATGGTAATGACCAGAAAGATTAGCAATAGCATCTTACAAGTTTAAGGTACTGTTAACCTTAATACTTCTCAAAGGTCTTTTAGAGAACTTTACTATTCTGAATTCCAAATGGCTAATGGAGGCTGCCAGAAGGAGTGGCTGCAAGGAGAAAGGAAATGAGCAACAGGAAAACTTTAGTTTTACTAAAAACTACTAAGCCACTAAGTTTAAAGATACAGATTGATTTCTCTTATAGGTCTTTCTACGGACCTCTCTTTGATAGAGAGATTCTCCTAGTGGAACTGAATAATCTGAACAGAAGAGAAATGATCCAGGGGAGAAGGTTCTAGAGTCTCCCTGCAAGTAGGGCTCTCAAGGACTCTCAGCAGAGCATCTTATATATGTGTATGTATATGACAGAGTCTCACTGTGTTGCCTAGGCCGGAGGGCAGTGGCTATTCACAGGTATGATCATAGTGCACTGTGGCCTCAAACTCCTGGACTTAAGTGATCCTCCCACCTCAGCCTCCCAAGGAGCAGGGACTACAGGCACGTGCCACTGCACTGGCTGTCACTCACCTAACTGCTCCTTGACACTGGAGCACAGGGCCTCTGTGCTCACCTCCTGTGACATATCTGTCCTGTTGCTGAATTGGCAGGCATTTCGCTGGGCAAAAAAGAGACACGGCAAGAGCTGGTCCCTTACACCACATCCCATGTTCCTCAGATATTACTAAACATATCTGAGTTTAGTGAGGCCTCACTTGCTGCCTCTTGGCTTCAGGGCAGGCAAGGATGAGGCATGGATCTCTGGGCACACAGTGTTAAGAGGGCTTTGCTCCACCATGTCCGAGTTGCTCAGTTACTTGATAGCGATTAAAAACCAGTTCTGTCTTAAGGAATGTAAATATATTTCATTTTGCCCAGTTCTCAAAAATAGCATCTTTAGTCTCTAACTCCCACTGACCCCAGGGGTGGGGAGAAAGGAAAAAATATTACCCTGTAGCTTAGTACTTTCCAAAATTGTCTTCACACTAGAATTAAGAAGATGGAGATAAGATCTTTTAAACATTCCTAAGTCCAGGCCCTACTCCAGACCCATTAAATCACAATCTCTGGTGGAGACACAGAAATATCAGTAATTCTTGAAGCACAAGTGAATCCAATAAGCAGACTAGGCTGGGAACGGCTGCCCTACCTTATTCCCGTACAATGATGGGATTATTCAAGATGCCGTTCCCAGTAAAAGGGATCCTTTTTACCTAGCTATAAACAGATTAACTTCTTCTGAGAACTTTTTGATTCCTAAAATGAAATTAACATTGGATTTATTCAGCCAATTCCTTCTGAATGTGACCTTTTATTTGTAAGCAACAGCCAGCCCAGCAGAATACTAAGGACCCCCAGGAAGATATCAGTGTATCTGATAAATACAGTGTGACAAAATGCAACTTCCTTTTGTTTGGACATCATTATCCCACGTGATACAGATATCCCATATTTGTCTTCAGGGCCAAGGCCATAGGCAAATGCTCTCACAAACCATTACACCATAAGTAGAAATCTTACTCGTGCTATTTAGAACCATAAGGAAAATGAGTAATAATATCCTATGTTTCCTTTTCTTTTTTTTTTTTTTTGGTGAGACAGAGTCTCACTATGTCGCCCTCAGTGGAGTGCCATGGCATCACAGTTCACAGCAACCTCAGACTCTTGGACTTAAGCAATTCTCTTGCCTTACCCTCCCAAGTAGCTGGGACTACAGGTGCCTGCCACAATGCCTGACTCTTTTTTGTTGCAGTTGTCATGGCTGTTTAGCAGGCCCCAGGCCGTGCTCAAACCCTACTCACTGAGCTCCAAGCGCTGAGCCCCTATGTTTCCTTTTCAACAAGGTGACTAGATAAACACAGTACAGAGACTATGCCTTGCCGTCCAGGCTCTCCTGTATTATTCAACAAATGCCTGCTTGAAAGAGCTCTGTGTCTCTCAATAAGGATAGAACAGAGGTGGGGACACAGTCACAGAGGTCTACGAGGTAAATATATTCACCTTTAGCTTTTTAGTACTGCATACTGTCTATAAATCACATATGCCCAGATTTAGGAAAGCAGAGTTAGAGGTTTAGAAAGCTGGGCAAAGATGGAGTTAGTGGTATGATGATCCCTCCCCAACCCCTCCAGACAGCTACTGCAATAGTTTACCTTTTCCTGTTTACGGA
>NW_003852407.1:15162669-15166890 GCF_000181295.1 Otolemur garnettii
CACTGCCTGGGTACCAGCCTTCCTTAGCTCTGCTCCCTGGTTGCTGAGAGCCATTCACAGGACCTCCCCCGCCCATCTTAGCTCTTGATGACCTGCACTAGAGAACCACGTACCATTATGCACTGCATAATGACATTTTGGTCAATGATGGAGTGCGTAAACAGTGATAGTCCCACAAGGTTATAATGGAGCTGAAAAATTCCTGTAGGTGATGCTGTGGCTGACATAACATTTCAGTGCACTCTGTTACTCACAAGGTCAGGGTGATGCTGTGTAAACAGACCTACTGAGCTGTCAGTTACACAGAAGTATACCTTAATGTCCTTGGCCTTTATGTTCATTCACCTCTCTCCCTAACTCACCCAGAGCAACTTTAAGTACCCTATATGAGTGTACATTTGTACCTTTTATGCTGTATTTTGACTGTACTTTTTCTACGTTTACATACACAAATAGTTACCATTGTGATAAAATTACAGACAGTACTCAGTATAGTGACATGCTGCAGGGGTTTACAGCCTAGCAGCTGTACACCATACCATACTGCCAAGATGTATAGTAAGCCATGCCATCTAGGGTTGTGTGAGCGCACGCTACAATGTCTGCAAAACAATGAAATCACCTGACAATGCCCTTCTGAGAACGCATCCCCACTGTTAGGTGATGTGTGACTGTGCTAAGTGAGCAATTTGAAGGTTCTCTGTAGACAAAGCTTTAAATATCCATTTTGTTTCGGTGACTTAGTATATTTTTCAAGAAAACTAATTTTTACTTAAGAGGCAAGTGAGTTGCCGAATAATACAGGTGTGTAAAATGCTACTCTAAGTTTTGTTTCAGTATCACAATGAAGCAAAAGCCATGACATGGCTAACACATCCTGCCACAAGGCCTTATGTCCAATTAAACCAGGAGTTTCAAGACGCATGCTGTTGAGAATACTTGCTCTATTAGCAACATAGAACCCAAAGGCCCTGAAGGCCTTTCCAAGCAAGGGTGTTTCTGATGAAAGTGAGAAGAGGTTTCGTGATTCTAAAGGAGGCAAGCCTGTGAAGCTAAGGCCCTATACAAGGGGAATAAAAGTTTCTCATGATGGCATTAAACTCTATTTATTATTTGAAACATGGTGTACATTTACGTATTTGTATAAACATTTAGTACATCTAAAATCCACAACTGGTAAACAATCTGTGCTTTCTTTTGTGTACAAGTTTGGAGTTTACATCCAGATAATTTGGGGTTGTGGAGATCCAGTCTGTGAATCTAATCAAATTGCCTCATATACCATAATAACTGTGACAGAAGTGATTTGCTCTTTGAAGGGGCTGTTCCTTGCCCAGAAAAGGTGTCACACTTTGGAACTAATAAACCAGGTATCAAGGAATCAAGAGAAACACAGCTGACACGATGGAGAAATTATGTGCAGGACACTCTTGGGGATTCAAGTCAATGCACAGCAGGTGCCACAAGCCATGTGACACCAGGAAGTGAGCATCCCCTTTCTGAACCACTGGATATTTGGGTCAGGTCTCCCCTACCCCAAAGGGAGGAGTTCTGTCCAGCAAGAGCATTCCCTCTGCTCAGCACACTTCTTGGGGTGCCTCATGAGTGTCAGAGCTGCAACTCCGAGGTGCCAACCAAGCCCAGGGCTCTGGCTTCTTCCGGTGTCAGGCCGCTCTTCAGGGTCCTTCGTACTGCATCAGCACCCGCAGATCCCAGCCAGAGGGGAGAGAAGAGAAGGCGGTATTAGCATCGAGGCATAGGTCAGTCAGTACACCGGTCCCTGCTTCTCCCCAAGGACTTCCCGGAAAGCCAGGGGGCCCACACGGTGCCCTTGCTAGCACACCCTGGCCATCTGTCTGCTACAGTGCAAAAATCTTAGCATTATAATGGGCTAATCTGAACATACTGTGGACATTGAGCTGGAAAGATGAGAGGAGTTGGGAGACTTACAAAGAGGAAAGAAGGGAGGAGAGGTTCACCCTCACAAAATTGCTGATAAACGGGTGCAAACGACAAAAGTACAGATGGCACGCTGAGACTTCACCGTCTGCCCAACATAAAGAGCATATCAGAGCCGGAAATGTAATTCCAGAGCATAGGAATATGTGAGTTCCAAAGATACAAATTAGGTTCGATAATGAGCAATGCATAATCAAAGGGACCCTAGAGACAATGACTAGTATAACCAGTAACTCCTTGCATAATTCATGCCAAGAAGCAGACTGCCAAAATACTTTTGGGTGAATGTGGTAGGTGTTTTGTATGTAACACACAAGGCTGAAGAAGGGACAATGGCCACCTTCACTGGGGTCAACTGGCAATTTGATGCTCACATTTAACTGACTTAGAATTGCCTGGTGTTTTGCTTGGCGTTATGGTTTTTCCCATTTGGTACTGATCAATTTTGACATTGAAATAAAGGCTAGATAAAGGTGAATGAAGCAGCTACCCCTCTCAAGATAAATCCTTTCATTTGAAAGGTTGACTAAGTATATTTTCCTTAATTTACAAATTGTATTTGGTCTACTGTATATTCCTACATGGGTTATACAGAGTTTGAAGGTATTTGTTCTATTTTTAGAAGAGGCAGGTTATGATCTTACCTAAATCTCAAATCAGCCAGAGTGTCTGAGATGATCAAGGCAGCTGATCATCAAGGTTTGGAGAATGTAAAGTTCACCTTACTGTTTTCCCATTTTCCTTGCCAGACCCAGCTCCTCTCATCTTTTCCCCAGAGGCCCAGGGCCACACCTATGGGTCTATAGGCAACACCCTATCCTTCCCTGAACAAAAGCTCACTTAGCCTGAGGACAAAAGATCTGAGATACCCAGGTCCATGGTAGAAGGAACAGGCTAATATCTATTAACAAATGGCTTCTTCTCTTCCAAGAATTAGCACTTTGAATAGGGACCAACATCTAATCCACCAACTGGTCAAGTGACAATTTATGGACAACCTATTGTGTGCTCAGCATTTAACTCAAGGAATGAAACCTCATATGGAAGACTCACAGACATCAAGTATGGCTTTTTCAAGAGACAGAGAATGTGTGGTGACCCTCACTTCTTACCACCCCCCACCACTGTACTTCCAAGCCTAGCCTTGTGCTCCAGAGCCATCCGTCCATAGCTGCTCGTGTGATAGCTCTCCCTCCCCAGATTCTGGCTCCTTGGGCTCCAGACCAAGTGTCTAACTCGACTAGACAAAATGTTTGGCTTCAGAATCTCGGCTGGAGGCAGATTACATTTAACTGAGTCATGGAATTCATTCTATGGGGCAGCAGTAAAAATACTAGTTTGTAATAACATGTTATGTTCTTTAAACATATCTTAAAAGTGTTTGTTAAAGCAAGATAACAATTTTAACTGCAGAAAATAAGATAAAATATCTCTTGAATAAGAAAGACCTCTTGCTGAGACCTCTTAACCAAGATACAAAATACTGCCTGAAGAAGTCCACGCTGCACTGGCTGTGCATCTTAGATTTCATTATCTGCAGAAGATGGCATGGACATGAGTCTATGAACCACAATCTTTGTGCATTTAGGTGCATTTTCTTGGCTGAATGACCACAGAACACCTCACAGATTCTTAGGCATTTTACTTAAGAAGGTATTTAAAGATGCCTACTCACTTTTGATGCTGCAAACCACTTTGGACCCTCCCCCAGCCCTTCCTTACCCCTCTAGCCATGGCAAATTGCTTGTCCCATGTGTCCCTGAAAAATGAGTATCATAGAAAAAATCTTGTCCATAATGGAATCTTGATTTCTGTGGGCCTTCATAACAAATAAGATAAATTCTCTTAGACATGTATTAACCCCTCAGTGCAATGAAAAAGACCTGGAGCATCTGAACACTCAATTCACTTTCCCATTTGAAAGACCATGTGAAACAAAAGCAATCTGCTAAAATCGGTTTCATATCCAGATTCAAGTCACACACAAAAAGGGCTCCATCTGCCTGCTGTCCAGGTCATTTGTCACTCAGCAGATGGTACCTGAACGGCAACCCTGAGCCAGGTGTTGTGATTAGAGCCTCTGGGTCATAGCAGCAGGGACACAGTGTGAGGAGAGACACTCAGTGCAGCAGACCAGATCCAGACAGGGAGATGGCTCTCACTCAGGTTTCAGAGAGCAGAAAAGGGCTGGGGACATAGAAGAACCAGGGGTCCAGCAAACAGAGGCTGGATATGGAATAGTACACAGTCAACTTGTACCAT
>NW_003852407.1:15167010-15191051 GCF_000181295.1 Otolemur garnettii
ATCAGACCTGGCCCTCCCCACCGCCCATTTCTGCTTGAATGCTCTGGCTGAATGGAAGCTGGTCTCCAGCCTTTCACATGTGACAGCCTCCTAAAGCTCAGAAGCCACTTAGCAGGGAAGAGAGTGGAAATGTCTGTCCCCACCTGTGTTGCAGCTCCACCGCAGACAGCATGGGCCATTCTGATGGTGGCAGCAGCTGCTCTGTGCCCCAAGCACTGGTGACAGCTCCCATGATGCTGAAGTGACAGCGGGGGGACCTGACAAAGGCACCTCTGCTGTCAACATGCAGCACAGAACTGTCTAGGGACTCAAGGGAAAACCATAAGTTCTTTTTTTCCTACTCAAAAAAAAATTTCATCTCACGAAGTGCTCTTTACTGAAATGAATCCGATCTGAGAACAATGGCATTGGTCTGTGTCTATGTGGATTGTTTTATTTCATCTTCACGGAAGCTCTACTGGGAAGATAAGGACAAGCTCTGTTGTTGTTTCCACTGTAAGTGAGCAAACGGCAGCTCAGAGAGATGGAGTCACTGCTACAAGGATACACAGTAAGCATTTGGGCCAGGATGGTGGGTCACAGCTGTCACTGGGAACAGCCATGTCCTGATACCTGGCAGGACATTTGTTTTCAAGGGAAAAGGTCTCACTCTGTCACCCAGGCTAGAGTACAGTGGTACAATCACGGCTCACTGCAACCTCAAACTCCTGGGCTCATGCCATCCTCAGTCTCCAAAGTAGCTGTGACTTAGGTGTGCATCACTATGCCCAGCTAGGTTTTATTGATATATATATATATATATATTTTTTTTATTAAGTCATAGCTGTGTACGTTAATACTATCATGGGGTATAGTGGGTTGTTTCTATATTCAATTTGTAATACTTTCATCCGACTGGTTAACATAGCCTTCATGTCATTTTCTTAGTTGTTGTGTAACCCAATTTTAGCCCAAGAATACAGGGGAAGGGGAAAGGGAGGGGAAGGAGGAGGATGGGTGGAGGGAGGGTGATTGGTGGGATCACGCCTATGATTTATCCTATAAGGGTACATGTGAATCTTACTAAACGTAGAATATTTTTTTTCTACAGGGCCGGGTCTCACTATGTTGCCCATACTGGTTTTGAGCTCCTGGCCTTAAATGACCCTCTTGCCTTGGCTTCCCAAAGTGCTGGGCTCACAGGCTGACAGGACATGCCCTGATAATCCTTCACAGCGATGGGCAGTGGACCAAGCTTTCTTTCCACATGCTGGAGATCGCTCTGTGCTCTTTCACCTTTGCATCACTGCCAGATGTTTTCTCTTCTTTTATCTTTCCACATAATGTCAAACATAATGTGAAAAAAAAAAAAGCTTTTTTATGTTTTAAAAATCCCTAAGATTCTAAAGATTGTCTGTTTTCTATCAAGTATACCAGGAGCACTGTATCTAGGATTAAACTATTGTCAGAACTTTAAGATGCTTTAAATGTTCATGTCTCGGTTAGGTGGTCACTGGCCCTACTGCTGTTCAACCCCGACCACTTACGTGCTCCTCATTCCGTCTGCTGAGTGGAGTCAGAATGGCAGGTCCAGTCATGCCCCTTTGGACTTTTTGGTACATGAAACCCTGTCCATTAAAAGTAGGGGTTTCCCAAACTGAGAAACATTCTAAAAAAATAACTGACCAGTCCATTTTAAGAGTGTCAAAGTCATCAAATGTCCCCACCCCCCAGATCAGAGGAGACTCAGGAGACATGATGGCTAAATGCACTGTGGGATTCTGAGTAGGATCTTGGAGACAAAAGAGGACCTTAGTGGCAACATTTGTGAAATGTGAAAAAAGCCTCTGTTCAGTTAATGGTACTGAATTGATGTTACTTTCTTAGTTTCTATCAGTCGTCCTATGGTTATGCAAGGCGTTAATATGAGGGAAAGCGGTGGGAAGGATACAGAGAGACTCTCTACACTGTTTCTACAATTTTTCTGTAAGTCTAAAATTCTTTCAAAATAAAAAAGTTAAAACAATGACACATGGGACTACAACAGCAAAAAAAGCAGAGGTTCCCAAAACTGGTTGACTTAAACTCAACTTCTGGGACTCACCCCAGACACACTGAACAAGAGTCTCTGGGAGAAGCCCACATGTGCACAGTGCCCTTCCCCGGGGATCAGCCAGCCAGCCAGCAACTTAAACCACTGCTATCTGAGATGTAGGGAAAAGCAGGACGCTCAGAAGATGATAGTTTTTGCAGTGACAGGGTTGAAATCTCCAAGTTCTGCCTAACCCAAAATGAAGTGCACTCATGCTGAGACTGCTCTCAGAAATAATCATGGCTTTGAGCACATATATAGGCACTGGTCTGGCCAGTGTCCTTGGCTTTGCAAAGGCCCTACCACACTTTCCTTCTGGAACTGTTGGCATCCAGTGCTCCTTAATAATCTCTCTGGTTCCTAGAAGAAAACTGAATGGAAAGCCATCAGTTAAGATGCAAAAGCTGACTGCTGCCTACAAGCATGGGGAGTGTGGAATTTGGCCTGGAAGGAAACAGACGTTCTCCCCACTGTTTTCTGGGGGAGCTCACCTAAACTTGGGAAAGTCTGCAGACAGGAAGGAAGGGTGGTTCAGGAACCCACAGATACTGGGCTTTCAGCAATATTTCAATTAAGGGTAGGTCAAAACTGCCTAACTTTTCAGGTTACGTCTAGCTCACTGTTTTCTACTGGAGCATCACAAAAATACCAAGTGCCTTGCTGACACCACAGACTTCGCCCTCATAGGTGCGAGCATCCCAGGGGTAAAAAAGGTAGAGATAGGCCTGGTCTACTTACTGCAGCCAGCAAGGTGAGGTAGACAGTGGGGCACGGGGAGGTGGTAATGACAACAGAGTGACAACAGGGGTCACGCAAGGCAGCCCCTAAGCACCTGTAGGCAGTTGTAAATTCTAACCAGCAACCAGTAACTATGGGCGATAGCAGGACAGAACCCTGGGATGGGGGAGGAAGGTGTGGGAACCCATCATAGGTGTTGCACTTAACCCCACAACTGCCCTCCATGTGCTCATTCCTGAGCATGGAAATAGATCCCTTTTGATATTGACAGCAAGGAGACAATGAAATACTGCAAACATCAGCTGGTAAGGTGCTTGGCACTTCCCTGAGACCATTCCGGGAACCCTCTGCTTCGCCCATAGAACAGCTCCTGGATGTAGGAAGGACAGATTCTTGGATTCCTCTTTTTACTGATACTCCCTCCTTTTGAACCTCTACTCTAGGCCAAATGGGTACCTGGCACTCAAACAGATTTGCTGGAGGACATAAAAGCCAGCCTCCTCTTTCAGTGTGCCAGTTTTGGAGGATGATTCATCTGAAAATGAAAGAACCAGAGAGCCATTCAATGCAGCAAAACACTTCAGAACGCTTCTTGCATCCATTCCTTAACCTGAAGGCTTCTATCTTATCCCCAACTTTCTGACTTGTTACGTCAGTGTCCTGGTTCTGGCCTGGCTTTACTCTGAAGTGAGGGATGTCCTTCAGTATACAGTGATTTCTCCACCTCAAATGAGACCTTTGGTTCTCTCCCAGTCTTGTTCTGTGTACCCTTCTGCCCTGTGTCCATGGGTGAGTCCCTCAGCTATCTTCATAGGAGGGTCAGTCTATCTTTAATGAGCTTTAAAAATCAGTAGGTCCCCACTGAAGAGCCATGCTAGAATCTAGAGGAGCACATGAGGTGAGCTGGGTCAACCATTTCACAAGCTGGAAATCACCTGGCAATTTGAAACATTTTACCTAATGAGACCCTGATTGGTACCAGCTGGAAGAGCCGCAGATCTGAACCACGGGCACCGGTAAATCCAGTAAGATGCCCTTGGCCTATTGCAACTGACTGCATAGTCCAGGCTTCAGAGGGATATTTGCCATGCATAGTCTGGGTCATCAGCATCTTACAGGAAAACAGACGTTTAGTTATCTCAGAGGTTCTCAAGTGGCTTGGCTTGAGGGCCGTAAATTGCAAGGTTAGGGGATAGATTGTTTAGTTTCCTGCAATATATCAACTATTATTGTCTTTAGCCAAATGAGTTATGGCCCAAGTATGTTGGTTATTCATTATCCACTTGCCTCAGTGCCACCATGAAACAATCAAATCAAATCCAGCACTTTTTGAGGGTGAGGCCCAAAGCACTAAACCTCACATCGATTTTGCAAATTGCTTTTTCTTATTCCTTTAACCTCTTGTAAAAAGCTGCAGTTTATTGTCCCTTTATAATAGATATCAAAGTCTAATGTCCCCCATCTTAAATTACTGTTGATAGCGCCATTACTAATAAATTAAACCTGTTACAGAAAAACACATGCTGTGCTGTATTTGTTATAGTAACTATGTCATGGGAAAAATGTGTTTGGCTAAATAAAAAGAATATGCGGCTGTTTTGCATAAAATTGAAATGGAAATGATACCACAGGAAATTATTTTATGTCAACCACACAAACAGGCAAAATATCTCTCCAGCCAGATTGAAGAGGAAAATTAACTGTGTTATTGTTCTCAGTGACATTATATGTCTTTCTAAGAATCTGGTCCTTTCTAGACCAGAGGGTATGGCCAATGCAAACACGTAATCTCTAGGAGGAGCACAGACCCTGAGCCTTCAGGGCTGGCCAGGCCAATGTCCCAAGTCCTGTCTTCTTTTCTGAGGTCCCTGGCCCAGAGCTTCCCACCCTAACCCAGGTGCCTCCCCTAGCCCTCCCCTTGGCCCACTTTTCTACAGGCTCTTCCCAGCTTCTCCCCATAGTGATTCCTGCACTGAGGCTGCCCACTGCAGGAAGCCCAGGCGTTAAGGGATGTAAGGCTCCTGCCATTTGGTTATCAGTTTACTGAAGTAACTAACAGGAAGTGAATAAAAAGTAACCACTGAGGATAATCTGCCTAAGACCTCAAAAAAGCCTCTAGAAGTCTCACTGAAAAATCTCTTTCAAAAGTATATTTCCTATCATGACATGATATGGACAAATCATTCATAAAAGAGACACAAATGGCAACAGGCTTAACGTCCCTAGAGTGGAGGAAAACATTTAAAACCAGGAGGAAATACTACTCCACCCACTTTAGGTAGGCAAAATGGAAGTGTTGTCTTGGCCTGGAGCAACTGAGATCCAGGTCTGAGATGGATTAGCCTCTCCCCTTTGCAGAAGAATTGGTCACCTCCGTTCCTCTTCTCATGTCCCAGGGCTGACCACTTTATTGTGAAGGAGAATCACTGGGGATCTCCCCATGGGACAGGGGCTATAAATCTGCATTTCTAGCAAACCTCCAGGAGATAAAACTACTGTCTGAGTTCCAACTTTTTTTTTTTTTTTTATTAACTCATAGCTGTGTACATTAATGCAATCATGGGGTACAATGTGCTGGTCAATTTGAAATATTTTCATCAAACTGGTTAACATAGCCTTCATAGCATTTTCTTAGTTATTATGTTAAGACATTTATATTCTACATCTAGTAAATTTCACATGTGCCCTTGTAAGATGCACCGTGTCCAACTTTAAGGAGCAAGTTCCTGGCCAAGTTCTTTCACAGGGGCACCAGGGGACAGGCAACAAACTCACAGCAGGACAGAGAAATAATAAAATATCAGAAGAAATAAATGTAAAAGTTTAGATATTCATTCTGCTAGAACCCACAAACACTTTTTTTTCTTTCTGAGACAGAGTCACTGGGTAGAGGGCTGTGTGCCATGGCATCATAGCTCACAGCAACCTCAAACTCTTGGGCTCAAGTGATCCTCTTGCCTCAGCTTCCCTAGTAGCTGGGACTATAGGTGCCTGCCACTATACCTGCCTAGTTTTTTTTATTTTTTATTTTTTTATTTTTAGTAGAGACAGGATCTCACTCTTGCTCAGACAGGTCTCGAACTTCTAAACTCAAGCAATCCACCTGCCTTGGCCTCCCAGAGTGCTAGGATTATAGGCATGAACCACTATGGCTAGACAAACATATTCTTGAAGATATAAAAGGCCAGTCTCCCTGAATAGCAAATTTACATTTAAAAATGGAGGGAATGTGGGGCAGGGCACACAGTGATGAGAGACCCTACCTCTGAACCCTCCGGGGCAGAGGTAGGGAACCAGACTGCAAGACCCCACTCCTGAGTCCCTGAAGTATTTGGCCTGGATACAGTCCAGATACCTGAAATTTAAAAATCTCTGCAGAACATTCTAACATACAGTCAGGGTTCAGAACCACAGCTCTAGAGCCTTGTTACACAAAGTGTGCACCAAGGGCCAGCAGCATCAACCTCATCTGGGGACTTGTCAGAAGCAGACTCTCAGGCTACCCATCTTTTATTTTTAATTTCTGATTAATATGAGGGTACAAATGATTAGGTTGCACTGTTCGCATTTGTTAGACAAAGTCCAGGTTATAGTTGAGCCCTTCATGCAGAAAGTGTGCCATATACCCCTGCACTGTGCCCATTAGGTGAGAGCAACTAATCTCTCTCCCTCCTCCCCTCTCCCCTTGTTCCTCCCCCTCCCCTCACTTCAGTTGTGTTTTTGTCTTATGAGGGTGTGTAGTTGTTCATCTACTGGCTTCACATTACTATTGAGTACCTTGGATGCTTGCTTTTCCATTCTTGTGATACTTTACTAAGTACAATGTTCTCCAATTCCATCCAGGTTAATACAAAAGACAGAAAGTTGCCACCTTTTTATGGCTGAATAGTATTCCATGGTATACATATAACACATTTAGTAATCCATTCCTGGGTTGATGGGCACTTGGGTTGATGCCACATCTTGACAGGCTACCCATGTTACTGAATGAGACAGAATCACATCTTCCCCCTCCCCATACCCAACCCAAATGTTATTTTTCCCTTCTGGAAACTAAAGCAGAGCCACTGGGTCCAACTATCCAGCCCACACTCCATCACCTCCTGAGTGAATCTCAAGTATGGAACAAGCTGGGGCCCTCTGAGCTTGAGTTTTCACTGAACTCCCTGTCTACCTGGAGTCAATTTTGAGAGACAGAACAGGGGAGGGCCACCATTCCTTATTCTCAGAGGCAAAGCTTTCGCAGAGTGACCTGGCAGTGGGCTGAAGCTTAGGGGCTGAGCACTCTTCTGAAACACCCCAGGCCATAGCTGATGCAGGCAAATGGCAAAAGACCCCCAGGATCCTGTTTCTGTATGGAGAATAGTTCCTGTGAGTAGGCATAGCACCAACCAGAGAGACAACTCTTCCCTGAGCCCAGAGGGCAGGAGTAGGCCACAGGCACAGACCAAAGGGATAATCATTCACTTTGATTGAGATGAATCCTCTACTTGGTGGCAAAAGGAAAAAACTGGCCAATGTAGGCTAACATTAATATTTTAAGCATTCTAATGACCATCACCTGCTACCCCTGGTTTTCACCTTCAACATGCTATAGCAGTGGTTCTCAACCTTCCTAATGCTGCAAGCCTTTAATACAGTTCCTATGGGTCGTGACCACAGGCTAAGAACCGCTGCTGTAAGCAACGGTGAACCCGAGTGGGGAACTGATCTCTAGCCCAGCAAGTGACCCCTGATGTGGGGTGAAGGGCAGAAATCCACCGTCCAGCAAAGCACCTGGAGCAGTACTTGACACTGGGCCCCACTTGCGACTGCCTTACACACCAGAGACATTTAAGGACCTTTTGAACCTTGCTGGGGACAGACTGTGACTCAAGATACCCTGGAAAGATGTGGCTATGGCTCCTCTCCTCCACAATGACCAATCTTGACAGTCAACTTCTGTTGACAAGTGCAGGTGGGCAGTCCAAGCAGCCAATGACAAGTGACCAGAGCTGGACTCTCAGTATCTATCTTTCCCAGGTCATACAAAACAGGAGGGCAAACGCCCACAGGGGTGAGTCCCTCACCACCTCCCCAAATGCACTCACGAGATTTCCGGTTGGCCCGGGACCGCTTCCTCTCTCTCGGCACCACTCGCTGACTGGGCACTTGGGTGGCTGACTTGACTATGCGGTCCATGATCTCATCGGCAGCATCATCTGTGATGTTAGGTGAGTCATCAGTTCCCATAGTCCAGGAACCAGTGGATCCTGAAAATTAAACCACCAGAGAGTACGATGTAATCAGAAAGAAGGAAAACTCAGATGAAAATATGTAGCATGATTCCTCCATGCAGCTGAGTTCCGGATCAGCTAGGATCAGAGCTAGTGATAGCTGTAGAGCACTACCCTGTCCCTGTTGCAGTAGGCACCACTGTCATCTATGGCCATAACCCTCTAGGCTCTGAACAAATCCACCTTATAACATAGCTGTGATCTTGTTCTCATTGCTATCCTCTCTACCCCTGGCTGTGCTATCTTCACCTGCTTCATGCTGTGGTCACCTGAGGGCAGCTGACCCACACCACACCCTGTGGCATGTCACTGATACCCACCAGTGCACATCTAGTAATGTAGAGAGACCCACTGAGGGGTCTACTGCGTCAGCTCTCTACTGAAGGACACATATGCCTAGTGAATGTCAACTAATCCTAACATCTCATTGAGTTAAGTAGAAACCAATGGAGTGTGTCTTTTAAAAACTATAATAGGATTACCTCCTTCAACTAGCAAAGGGGATGTTGACTGAAATTTTCCTTTGGTACATCTATCTGCTCCTTGACCAAAAAAATATATTTATAAATAATTACATGTTAAGACAGTCCAAATCTGGCATAAAAGTATCTGCCCACAGACAAGCAAGAAGAAAGCACTACCAAAACATGGCTTCCAAGTAAGGTTAAACAGTTGGAAATTATTGCTAATATATTTAGAACTATGCCTTAGAGGTAGATCAACTTCCTTGTGACATCTCTCCTATAAGATGGTGAATAGGTGTCCACAGAGGAAAGATGTGCAGTGTGTTCAAAGTTGTTAATTTCCACTATCGTTTTGTAATAAATGTACAATAACTCCAAAAGCCTATAGGTGAGAACTCTCAGAATCACTGCCTGTGAAACACAGGTACTCCCAGCCTCACCGAAGTACAGTTTAAGCTGAAGAATACTGAGCTTCTTCCAATTCAGAGAACAAAATGAAAATAGCAATGAACATTTTAAATTTTGAATTCTCCCATACTAATGTTATTTTTAGGTTTTGGTGCTTGCAACTACCTGATTAGTAATAAACGAAGAAAGAAAAAACTGGATCTGGAGGGAAGTGGTTGGGAAGAGTGAACCACAGTTCGGTAGACTGCTGTTTTTATAAACACATGTGCGTGTAGTTGAAATGTCATGCAAATAAGTAACACGCTAAAATGCAGTCATAATTTCTGCTAGTAAAATTTACACAACTGGATTTAAGACATAAATAATTCACTTTGCCAAAGAAGTGCTGATACTCCAGGTGCTCCACCACCTGCGTGAGACTTGTAGCCATAGGACAATGACATTTTCAAATGACATGGGGTTTTTTGTTATTTAGTTTTGAAAATTTGTTTTGCTTATTTTTTATTCTTTCTGCTAGTCTCAAAATGAGAGGCCGCAGGTTGCCTTAATTTTTGAGGCTATTCTGCTATGAATGTGGCTGAACCAGCCTCAAGTGCCTGTCTTATCCACCTGTTCCCACCCCTGATGACAAAAATTTTGCCTTATAGATTTTTATGGGCTTGGCTTTTACATTCTATATTTGCAGACTTCATTAGCACATGCACTCACTTTAATTTAAAAAAAAATTTTTAAGTACAAGGAGAGGCAATTAACACCCATTAGACTCATAGCCACCAGGCCACCAGGGCACGCTGGGTTCTGTCATCACTCTGTGCCCCATTTCCTTGTGCTGGATCCTCAGCACCACTTTACATGAGGGGATATTTTTTCCCTCCACAGGGTTGTTATTTTAACAAAGGAGGTGTTTAAGACCTAAAGGAGGCCATAATTTTGAAAGGAGGGCCTTACGAAACCATTCTCTATAACCCTGTGACTACTATGGCCCTCCCATTTGCCAATGCACTCTCCCTTTGTTGTTATTACTGTTAACAGATAAAAGAAATGGATAATTTTATTTATTGCCTTTCCTTGGGGTTAGTGTGGTTCTTAAAAACCTCCATCTTGGAACTCTGAAAACGCTGTCACGTTTGGGTTCCCAGTGGCAGGTTGGGAAGTTTGTTTTTTTTTTTTTTTTTTTTTTAATGGGAACATACTTACAGCACTGGGACATACAGGACAGTAAGTTGTACTTTTTCTGCTTATACCCAAGGGATAAGTGGACCACAGTTCAGTAATCTACTTGTATCAGAAGACAAACTTTCTAGCCAAAACCTTACAAAACAGGTTCTTCTGAGAAATG
The DNA here is from genome assembly GCF_000181295.1 of Otolemur garnettii. NCBI lineage: Eukaryota > Metazoa > Chordata > Mammalia > Primates > Galagidae > Otolemur > Otolemur garnettii. The sequence goes on from NW_003852407.1 coordinate 15,177,307, forward strand.
AATGTTTGCAATTGTTGCTGAATGTTTCTGCATTCTCAGGAGAGTCTAGGAGTTCCAGTTGGAGGTAAAGGACCTCACAGTGTCACACTTCCAGACCGGGACTCTGCAGAGCCTCTGAACAACGGGCCCCCTCAGAGCACAGTGATCAGTAGCGCAATTCAATTGTGTTTTACTCAGCAATTTCCTATTTTCCCTTTTAGCTAGTGACTTACAATTCTGTGTCTTATCTTGAAATGTCACACTAACCTTTCAAAACACACAAAGCTCAATCAATTGTATTTGCTCATAATACATTTTCAGTGCAGTGGGCCAGAAAGAAAGTCATCACCTGATCTTCCCCCCTGAGAATTATGGACACTTTCCCATCTCACACATTCCTGGGGATCTGCTGTCAATGTATTATGTCAGGAGATACCCCTTATGTCAGGAAAAGGGGTAACCTACCATAGGGTCCACGACCACCAGACTCACTTTTGTGATGATTTCATTCCCTCATGACCTCACTCCTGGTTCTACTTTTTAATCTCTTCTCCTCTTAGTTACTGTCCCAATCCCTGATTACCATTTATTTCCATTCTTCTTGGCCATCTACATACTCCTCTTCCAGGAGCTATTGCAGCCATAAGGAGAATTCTGCAGACACATTCTATGCACCCAAGGGGCCATCTGACTCATCAGTCTCCCTAGTGGTAGCAAGGTCTTTGAGCTGTACTAGAAGGGATAAAGCACTCTAGACCATGATTGCACTATACCACTTTTACTTCATTTCTTGAAAATGGAAACTGAAGTTTGGGTAAACAGGAACACTGTAATTTATTTTTTCTCTTCTCTTCCTTAATGTAAGGAAACAGTCTATAAGAAAGATACACCAAAATATGATGTTTTAATGCAAAAAAAAAATTGTCTTCCTTTTTGAAATATAATTTCCCTAAGGATATACCTCTAGGTTAGAAGATTTTTCCTTTGACAGGTTAAGATATCATTCTTTCTTTTGGCTTCCATAGTTCCTGTTGAAAAGTGAGCCATTATCTTTAACAGTCTACTGTAGAGAGTAATGTATCCTTCCTATCTGTCTTAAAGCTTTTGTTTTTATCTTTAGATTTTAGTAGTTTTAGTAGTTTTTTAGTTTTTAATATTTCTTTATATTTATTCTGTTGGATTTGCAAAGTTTCTTAAATATGCAGGTTGTCACCCATCCTCAGTTTGGGGAAATTGTCGGCCATCATCCCTACTTCTTTGCTTCTTACCTATTTGCTTCTTACTTCCCATTGCTTCTTACCTATCTCCTTATGGTACTCCAATTACACATGTTAGACTATTTGACTGTGTCCCACATATCCCTTGCATTTTATTCTATTCTTTCCTTCCCCCCCCCCCAATCAGGCTTCAATTTGTATAGTTTCTATTAACCTGAATCACGAATCCTCTCTTTTGCCAGGACCAACTGCTGTTCAACCCATTCAGTGAGCTCCTTCATATATTTTATTTTGTAGTTTTAGAATGTCCCTTTGATTCTTTTTTATAATTCCTATTCTTTACTAGAATGATGTACCTTTTAATGCATTTTCTATGTTTTCCTTTAGTTTTTATTTTTAACATTTATAATGATCATTTCAAGTTCTTGGCTATACATTTCATCATCTAGATCACTTATCTAGAGTCTGCTATTTATCTGTTTTTCCTCTTGTTATACTTCCACGCTTTTCCCTTTGCTCATACAGTTTAACCACACACTGACTATAATACAAGAATGTAAAAACTGAACTCTATTATTTTCCTCCAAAGAGTATTCTTCCATCCCTCTGCTAATAGATATGGTGAGGAACTGAGCTGGGTGGAGGCCAGATAGCAGTTTTATTTCTATTTTATTATTTTATTTTATTTTTTGAGACACAGTCTCACTCCATCACCCTGAGTAGAGTGCTGTGGTGTCACAGCTCACAGCGACCTTAAACTACTCCTGGGCTCAAGTGGGTTCATTACTGAGTATCTGTGATATGTGATGTAACTCACAAACCAGCTTACCTGACACACTCCTTTTTACTGACTGTTCAAATGTAGTTACCGCAAGCACCCTCTTTCACACTCCTTACCTTAGCCTCCTAAGTAGCTGCGACTACAGGCACCTGCCACAACACCTAGCTAATTTTTCTATTTTTGATAGAGATAGGGCCTCACTCTTACTCAGGCTAGTCTCAAACTTCCGAGCTCAAGTGATCCACCTGCCTCAGCTTTCCACAGTGCTAGGATTACAGGCGTGAGCTCTCAGCCCAGATTGCAACTTTAGTTAAGACTCAATCCACCTGTCTTTTCAAATCTCTTAGGCTAAGATCTATGAGTATTTGTTGAAGGTGGTCACTTTAACTTGTCTTTGTTTCCTTAATATTTCAACACCATGGATTTCTTTCAGCTTCTCTAGACCAGCACCTCCCTCTGAATGCACCCCCTGCCCCCATGCTGTACTTAGCAAATGTCTCATGCAGAAAACCATCTGCATTTGGGGCTCTTCTCAAGCCCAATCTCTTATCTCACATGGATATTGCAATTTCTGCTGGTTACTCTTTGCCATTAGAGTCACCTGACCATGGTAAACCCAATCCTCAGCCTGTACCCAGATTTGGCAAATGCTCCTATCTTTCTAGGCTCAGCTCACCTAGAATTCTAGTTTGTCTAACTCTCTTTTCTTTCATAGTCCTCCAAACCTTTTTAAAAGAAAGACATTATAACCTCTCTCTCTCTCTCTCTTACTTCTAGCTGTAGCACAAGTGGTGCCCTGCCTCATCCTACCACGTGCCAGTGATAGAAGTCTCTGTGCAGATGGGAGACTACGGAGAAACTAAACAGCCTGCCTTCCCAATCCCTTTCATCAGCCAGAGAAAACAACCCCGTATTGGACAAAGGCAAGGGCATTTTTTTCTCTTTGTCATTTCTAGTCAGGAACAGATGTCTATTTCCTTTTAACAGTGGTACAACCTGTTTATGATCTATTACTGGCACCCCCAAAACCTTGGCTTTTACCCCAGACATCAGGTGAGGGTCTTGAGCCCCTGTACCTCGGTAGAGGCACTTGAGTCCCTCAGGAACCAACCATGGAGTTTCTCCAAGTGCCTGCAAGCTGTATTCTAGAACCCTAAGGTTTTTGTGGGATTCAGGAGTACAGCAGCACTTCAGTGTTGTTTATCCATTAGTGACTGGTTTTCCTGCTTCAAGTGAGTGCAGAGTTACTGACTCTGGTTCCCTTCTCTTCTTAGTGTTGGACTTTGGTGCTTACTTGTAAATAGGACTTTTTACTTGGATATACAGCCAGGAATATGCTAGTCATATGCTCCCGTGTGAATGTTCACTCATGCCTGGGAAGATGCCTGGGGTGCCGCATCATTCCTTCATTACTGAGTTTCTGCAATATGTGATGTAACTCACAAACCAGCTTACCTGATACGTTCCATTTTACTTACTGTTCAAATGTACTTACCGCGAGCACTCTCTTTCACACTTCTAAGCATCCCAGTTGGGACAAAATTATATGGGTTTTTCCTAGCTGCATGCATAGGGTAGCTAAGCAAACACCAAGAGGAGGAAGGCTATTTTCAGCAGCTGATTCTCTTTGAAGTTTAACATCCCTTAAAGCGTCTAAATTGGGTTCTCCCAAAGTGGTTTCAGGAGGTAAGTGGGGACTACATGGGCAAAGGAGAGGACATTCTGAGAAACAGGGGACTCAGGCTCACAGAGGCTGCTCCAAAAGGGTGGTAACAACAATATGGGGATGAGGGAAAGCCAAGTTTGGGAGGTAGGACCAGATAACAGGGACCTCGCACAACAGCATCAGTAGTGCAGGCTTTACCTTGCAGGCAGAGAGGAAACTCCGGAGAGACAACATGGTATTATCAGCAAGCAAATAGTCTCAGTATAAAATGCTAATACCTCCCATTTATGAAACAGATCTGAAAACTCTATCTTTACCATTTTGAAACTTTAGTTCTACCTCTGCCTCTAAGGATATGAATAAGGCACAAAGAGATGGTGCTCTGGAGTTAGCACACTTTTCCTGTACGGTAAGTTGTAGGTCCTGTGGGTCCTACATCCATCACATCGGCTCAACACCGCTGCTCTAAGTGCAGGGCAGCCATGGCGGATACACAAAGGAATCCACATGGCTGAGTTCCAATAGAACTCTATTTATACACATAGGCGGCAGTCGGGATTTGGCTTAGAGGCTGCAGTTTGCCAACCCTTGTTTTAACCCAAGAGGCACCAACCACAGTAAGAATACCTCTGTGCAAAGCAAGGTGTACTTTTGAGACGAAGCTACTGAATTGAAGGTGGGTCACCGAGGCTTTAGTGCAGGAAGGTGTGGGGTGAGGGTGGTGCTGAAAGTCCTGTGGAGCAGACACCCTTAGCAGCCACTGAATGTACCCTGCTGTGGGGACTGGACTCCTCAGGGGTGGCCAAGCTGAGAAGACAAGATGAGCCCCGTGTGGCCAGGAATTACCTCGGCTTGCTCTGCTGCGAATGCGGACGCCCAGCACCGGGGTGGCATCCTCCACGGCAGGGGAGGAGGTTTTCAGCACAGCCTTCATATTCTCGTGCTCGGCGGCGTCCTCCGCGTAGCTCAGACCCTGCGGCTGGCTTGGTGGTGCCGGAGAGCTGCCAGAGAACTTGCCCGACTGCAAAACCAAATGCAAGTTAGGACTGGAGGGAGACTCCCCAAGAAGCTGACTTGAGCTTGTACAATGTTTAGTTAATGAAAACTTCCCTCTGTCTCCTACGAGTTATGGCAGTTACTAAGCTTGTCAATTGATAACAACATCTGTGTCTACAGAAAGATTATCACAAAAGCCACCAGCCAGCCACCCCCTGTAGTGGGCCTCTTGAATTCCCTCAGTGGATTCCTGCAAGGGGCAACAGAGATCACTCTGGGAAGAGCTGAAAAATCAAGGTTGTCTTGAATGCCAAAGTCCTGATATGAGAATTAAAATATGCCTTGTTTATCAATTGTCTTAAGCTTTATGTTTTTTATTTAGTACCAGAAAGCAGTTATATTTTTCTAAAATATCACTCATGATGAGAGAATTACCAAAGTGGGATTCAGTCAGTCACAGAATCATACCATGTTAAGAGTGGGGAAGGATTCTTCTACTTCTAATCCCACCTCACTTTAAAGAAAAAGAAACTGAGGCCCTCCAAGAATAAGTGGCTTGCCAAAGGCTCCAGGAGGGTTAGTGTCAGAGCCCAGAATGGAACACAAAAATTCATACTGAGACTGAATTAGGGAACACTCACTATTCTTGGTTATGTCAATAACATAGTTGTTTTAATAAGCATTACAAACACATGACAACTTTCTCTAATTCTAACTGAACAAAAAGTCAAGACATATATGTTTTATTTTTTATGTTTTGAGGCAGAGCCTTATTTTGTTACCCTTGGTAGAGTGCTAGTGGCATCATAGCTCACAGCAACCTCAAACTCTTGGGCTCAAGTGATTCTCTTGCCTCAGCCCGCAAACAGCTGAGACTACAGGCACCCACCACAACACCCGACTAGTTTTTCTATTTTTAGTAGAGATGGGGACTCGCTCTCACTCAGGCTGGTCTTGAACTTCTGAGCTCAAGCGATCCACCTGCCTTGGCCTCCTAGAGTGCTAGGATTATAGGCGTGAGCCACTGCACCTGGCTGGCACATATGTTTTAAAAGACATATGCTAGTACACTGTATATACACCATGCCAAACATCTGGATGGAGTACAAGAAGTCAGATTTGCGAAGCAGCTCTGCATATTCCTGGCTTCTTTTAATCCAGTGTCTCAGTCGTGCCAAAAGGGTCAGGGATTTGTACCATTACTGCTCCCTTCCCATTTCTCAGGGCCAGTCAGGCCCAGCTTGGTTTCTGGCTCTTGCTTCTGCACCCAGGGCTGAGGAGAAGCCCAGGCCATCCCATCACTGCACATACACACACTGACCCACAGGTCCCACAGACACCATTCAAGGAAATGGGCACACTTCAGAGGCTGCCCATGGGCTGGTGGCAGAGGCTCTGGTCTGGCTTTTGGCCACTGCCCCCCTTCCTCTTGATTTGAGGACTCTTTATATGGTTATTCTAGAGACCAGTTCTCATAGTTGAGTTGCCAAAGGGCTCAGACAAGGGAATGAAATGGAAATTCCTTGTCTGCATTTCCAACAGCAGGAAGGGACCCACTGAAGCTGCCACTCATGACAGGGCTGCTGACCAGCCTGGGCTCTGGGACAGCTTGGAAAGGGTAGGTAACCCTTCAGTTCCAGGCACACATCACATGACAAGAGCTCATCACATGGTTAATGATCACACAAAAACCAACCAGAAAATGTCCATGCATGGTTTAAAGCACTGAATGGTGCTGACACTTCATGCTGGTTATGTTAGATTAGACTACAGAGCACATGGGAAAGTAAATGTGGCATTTTTCATGTATATGAACAGTCATACCTCAACTTCATCCTCGTCATCAGTCTACCCAACAGGACACGACAGGACAGGACGGAAAAGACAGAAGGGATTCATAGAAAGCACAGAAGTCAGCAAAGATGAGGTCATCTCAATGTCACATCAAATTCCAAATAAAGAAATTGGCCACCACGAGCCAGGGACACCCTCTTGGGTTGGGAGCCACTGGACCCTGCCCTCCCACCCTTGTCTGGACATTCCCTTTGTGAATTCCAACACCAGCCCTGAGCAGGATCAGGAAGGATGTTCAGAGCTTCAGGCCAACCTCCTGGGGTGGCCTGTGAGGCCAACAATCAGCTCACCTGGCTCCTTGATCACGACCAACCTCACTCCCAGCTCTGAGTCCTACTGTTGGCTGTGAGAGCCTCAGTATGTGCACTGGCCTGTTTGCTTGGCTCTGCCCATCAGCTATGGCCCCTCATCATGAGCACTGGATCCCTTCCCAGTGGCAGGTCCAGGCTACTGTTAATCCTTCCACATACCAGCCGGACAAGCTGAACAACTGCCCAAGCAGGATGTTTCGTGTCATTCCCTCCTCAGAGAACTGAGGAGATAACTGAGTTCCTTTTGAAATTTCACTCGTCTCTCATGGTGGCCACCTGAACTCTCTGTACTTCTAATAAATTTTATCACTAGATCACTTCTAAAAAATTAAGTTGAGGGTGAAAAGTCATGTAAATCTCTTGATTTTAAATTAAGCACACCTTCATTTTAAGTGTTTCCCCTGAGGTTATAGGCCATGCCAGCAAATATAACACAAGGTTTTTTAAAGTGAAAGAAAGGCATTGTGAAGCAAAAGGCAAGAGATAAGAATCCTGGTCTACCACTATATATATATTTTTTATCTTAAAGCCTATTTATTTAATTGGGATGACTGGCATTTCTTCCAACAATTCACACACATGTGCAAGGCATCACATATATAAAATCTCCAGTCATCTTCAGCATCCCTGAAAGTAACCATCATTCTCTTTGTATAGAAGATGCTGGCATTGATAGAGGTTAAGGCCCAGAATTACAGGTGCCCTCCAAAGTAGGAGCCCTGGGATGTACCAGCCCGAATTCTCACAGTTCACATCTGGAGGAGACAACAGCAGAAAGGCCACAAGTTGCCTTGTGTTGCCTTGTCTGTGTCACCATTTGGTCTAGAATCAGTTTTGAATATGAAGATGAGAAATTAGTTTCTCGCTGGCCCTTACCTGGGAGACTCTAGATTGTGAGAAAGGAAGCCTTCTGCAAACCCAGAAGCAGGGAGAGAGAGAAGGGAGGGGCACTTAGGAGCCAATGGGCGAGGGGTCTTCAGATTTCACCCCCAGACTTCTCATCTCTGTTTAGTTGCTACCACCTGAGTCCTCACTTTATTCAGCACCTATGTTAAAAGTGACTTTATACAATTTTCTCTACAATCTCTTTTAGCTCCAATATCAAGAGGCTCCATGATTCTAAATCTATTGGCTGGTTTTGTTTTCAGTGGTTTAAGTTGTGTATGTGTATATGAAATTTTTTAGGTAGGATGTGTGACATCCTTGGGATATAAGTTTGTCTTTAATTATATTCACATCTCCCTGGATATACAGTGCTGGGCACATAACTGACTTTAATCACGGAGAAGTGGGAAAACGCGAGGTTTCATCCACTTCACCCTAAGTAACGATATCCCAATCGTCCAACAGAGGGCAATCTTCCTGCGTGAACGATGCCCCCTTTGACAACTAAAAACGGGATAGTCTGAGAATGAATCCCAAAGAAGCCTGTTCTGTCCAGATTTTAAGGAGAATTTATGTATTTTTGAATCAAACTCAAGATGCATTCACCTCTGTTTATAATTGGAAAAGCTGAATGTTTTCAGAGAAGGACATAATTTAAAAATTAGTGGGATCTATAAAAAAACTCAAGAATTTAGCAAAAAATTCTGATGTGTTTTCCTAACTATAAGCATATTTGGCTTGTATTTTTCACCCTCCAATGTGTCTCATTTTCACAAAAATAAGTGATCCCTTTTTTAAAAACTTTAAAAATACTACTTTGGGACTGAAATATGGGCTAGAGTTTGCCTAAGCGGGTTTAATCTGCTTCCTGAGCTGCTGTCCTCCAGGAGGCTAAAGATCCTCCTGAGCCCAGATCCCAGGAAAGGAGACAGCAGGCTCTCATCTGATGGCAATGGCACTCAGAGCTGCCAGGGCACTACTGAAAGAGCTCCTTCCGCAGAAAAATGACCTGAGAATTCCCAAAAGTTCCAGAAAATGCCAAGGAAATAAGGAACTTAGGTGGAGGTGGATAGAAAGGGGATTAATTCTGGTTCTCAGAATTGCCCTAAAATTACAACATTTCTAAGTTAATGCACCCATGCTTCCATGTGAAGGTGAGACTCCTCAGGAACATGGGCCCTTAGACAGCAGTGACCAAGTGCTCTCTGTTTTGCCTACAATGTGATCCCATACCCAGGCACGGAAGGCAGGCTCAGTGAGGTCTTCTTAATTGATTTTCTTTCCTCCCCAAAGAAATCTGCCTGACTGAGTTCATCTGAGGCTTGCAACCCCTTAGATGATGGCACCCTCTATGGCTTAATCTTTTCCTCGTTCTAGTCCCTATACCATGGGGACCCACATGCTGCTCAAATACACACACAGATGGGAGAAGTTCGTGGTGCCAAATCACGAAAATAATCGCATTGAGAGTCCTTCAACAGGTTCCAAATATGACCTGTCAGTTTCAAAAAAGATGACTTCATTCTCCCTGAGTCTGCTCAAGAAAGAATAAATAATGAGTAATAAAAGAGAATTTCCAGAAAATGTCTACCTTTTGCCTGGAACTGACCTTATGGCTCATTGGTAATGAATATGTGAGATACCAACCTAGACTTCATATTTCACCCAGGCACAGCAAAAACAGCCACCTGCATTGTGTATCTTTGCTGGTCTCGGGCCCCTATCTTCATGCTTCCCTTCACAGCCCACTTATTGAATGCCCACTGTACCCACAGCCTAGTGGCTTGGGGCTGAGTTGGGAGATAAGGGAGAAGAGCCCAGGAATAGGAGAGACATGTAAGTTTGCAGGGCAACCCCAAGGTGCTATAGGGAAACTCCTACAGGATTCACTGTCCCCTGGGATATCTTTCTACACTGCTATTCTGTGATTCAAGGGACTGCCAAGAGCCCATCAGATTATATCCCTGTGCAATCACATCAATTTCCCTATTCAGATGCCCCAAATAGGTGGTCCACGTGTCAGCTTATTAGTTATATAGCATTGTTTTGATGATTAAAATCCTGAATCAATTCCCAAATCAGTATATCTGTCTTTCTGTGATAAGCACCATTATCTTTTACATTTGCCTTCTCTTCTTCCAATTTTTACCCCTATCAGAGGTCGAAATGGAATCAAGCATTTAATGTCACACAACACACCAAAATGGGTTACAGGTTCCTCCTTCAGCCATGAGTTCTTAACTCTACATATCCTAGGCGCTTGTTATATAGGAGGTTCTCACAAAACAGTGGAGGTTCTCACAAAACAGTGGAGGTTCTCACAAAACACTGAGAGCATTTTTTAAAAGAGAGATTTCATGCATTAAAAAAAAAAAAAAGGCCAGCTTCCAAACTGTGGGGAGGATTTATGATTGATCTTACTTCACAAATAAATGACATAAAAGAGATTGATTTTATGAAACTTACATCAGTGATCATCTTCCCTCTGGTCTTATTTCTCTCTCGGTGATTGGCCCGTTTCTGTTTCTGCTGTAAAACCCTTTCCCTGGTGGTGCGATACTCTAGCGCAAATTCACTGATGATCCTGCAGAACTTGTTGATGTTCACTTCCCGGATCGCGTACGGCGGATGGCCCATGAAGAGCAAAAAGGAGTGGAATCTGCAAGGAAAAAATAGTAAGACATTGTTCTTCATTCTTGGGCCTTTGAGTTTCAAGAGTTTTCTCAAGTAAAAACACGAGCAGAAGTCAAGTTCAGCTCACTGTCTCACTGACTGAGGCTGTATCTGGGTGCTGGAATTTTAGAAAATTACTTTTTTGGGAGGGGAAGGGAGAGGAGATGGAGGGGTGAGGGTGATTGGAGGGATCACCTCTATGGTTTATCTTACAAGGATACAAGTGAATCTTTCTAAAAGCAGAATATAAACGTCTTAACACAATAACTAAGAAAATGACATAAAGGCTATGTTAACCAGTTTGATGAAAATATTTCAAATTGTATATGAAAACACCACACTGTACCCCATGATTGCATTAATGTACACAGCTATCATTTAATAATAAAAAAAAGAATAGAACTAAACAAAAGAAAGAAAGAAAAAAGAAAGAAAATTACTTTTTTGTTTTGATCATCTATGCTTTAATATTTTCCTAAAATGTATATGTGAAACTTTTGTAAGTAAAATTTTAAGGAAGTTTCTAAAGGACTGAATAAGGAAACGTAGCTTAGAAATACTTTTAATACTTGGAATGGACGTGAACACATCACAAATGACAAGTTCATCGATAGCTTGTAAAGAGATGCGGAAAGTTTTCTGCGTAAACATTTTGAAACATTTTCTTGCAATGTGTCATAAATCTTAATTAAATTAGGAAACACCAAATTAACAGGACAAAATAAATGTACTTTGGCTATTTAGTTTGTAAATAAAAATTAGTAGATACAATTTAAAAATTTTGTAAAATAAATTAAAAGAGCAAACAAATGCCCAATTTTAAGTTATCAGGAAATGAGGGTGAAGACAGCAGGAAAAAAAGGAAAATCTTTCTGTAGAACAAACAATATTGTACAAATTATGACACTATTTGCAGACAACACTTTTCGTTTTGACCACTGTAATCTGTACTGTTTGATCATGGGTATTTTTTTAAATGAGGAACATTGGCTTATTCTCTTCATAAAGAATAAAAAAGTAAAGCATATGGCTCATCTTTAAAGGGGGCTAACATGCAAAAGAAGAAAACTGGATCCCTGTCTCTCACTGTGTACAAAAAACCAACTGAAGATGAAATAAAGACTTGACTGTAAGACCTGAAACCATTAAAATACTTGAAGAAAACCATTCTTCTGGATGTTGGTCTAGGCATAGAATTCATGACTAAGACCTCAAAAGCACAGGCAATAAGGACAGATAGACCAATTAAACTATGAAGTTTCAGCACCACAAAAGAAACAAACAGAGTGAACAGACAACCTGCAGAATGGGAGAAAATATTTGTACATTTTAAATCCAATAGAGAACTAATATCCAGAGTTCACAAAAAACTCAACCACCAAAAAACCCACATAACCCCATTAAAAAGTGGGCTACTACACATTTTTCAAAAGACAACATACAAATGACCAATGAGCATACAGAAACATGTCTAACATCACCAATTATCAGAGAAGTGCACCTTAGAACCACACTGAAATATCTTACACCAATCAGAAAGCTGTTATTAAAAGACGAAAAATAAGAGTTGTGGACGAGGATGTGCCTCTTCTACACTGTTGATGGGAATAAATAAGTGTAACCTCTACGGAAAATAGGATTGAGATTTCTCAGAAAACTGAAAGTACAATCCAGCAATCCCATCACTGGCTATGTACCCAAAGGAAAAGAAATCAATATATAAAAAAGATACTACATTCTTGTGCTTACTGCAGCACTATTCACATGAGCAAAGAAATGGGATCAACCCACATGTCTGTCAACAGAAGACTGGATAGAGAACATGTGGTGTATAAACACAATGAAATACTAGTCAGCCACAAAAAAGAAAAAAATCGTATCTTTCCCAGCAACATAGATGGAACTGGAGGCCATCATGTTAAGTGAAAGAACTCAGAAACAGAAAGTTAAATATTACGTACTCTCACTTATAACTGGCAGCTAAATAATTTGTGCACATGGAAGCAGAATGAAGGACAATGGAAGCAGAATGATGGACAGAGGTGGGTGATTGACGGGAGATCCCTCAGTGGGGACAATGGTCATTGCTTCAGTGATTGATGCACTAAAGGCCCCGATTTCATCACAATGCAACATATCAATGTAGCAAAGCTGTACTCATATCCCACAAATAAAAAATAAATAAGTTCTCCCAGGGCCAACTGTAGGTAAAGGGGGAACTTTCCTAAAATATAGAGCTGCTTTACAAGGGAGTGAACTCTCTGCAGGTGAAATTGTTCAAGCAGATGTAGAGGTGCAGGATTCGATGGGCCAGAGATCTTAAGGATATAATTCCTAATCAAGTAGTTTTTCTTAATCAAATTATCTTTGAGATTCCTCCCAACTTCAAGATTCAATGACATTGTATTATTACATGTGTAAGAAGAAACAATTGTCCATGGAACTGTCAAACATCCATATTATTGCTGCATTTGCTGTGCCCCAGTAATGTAAAAGAAAATTTCTGTAAATTTAACCTTCAGATCTTGGTTTGCAGAATACTCTAAACTTTCCATGTTACTGACATCTCTGTAAGTTCCTTGATCCACTTACCTGTTAATTATTCTTCTATGGACAATCTTCAAAATTATAATTCGTTCAGCACAGTCTTTTAGGAACTCTGACATCCGTTGTTTTAAAACCGGTTTCATTTCATGTTTTGCAATTGCCTTAAGGTGATCCCAGGAAGCTTTGCATCTTCTCTCCATCTGACATAAATTATCCTGAAGTTGATCAAAGTCAACCTGAAAATCAGAGAGAGAACACTGCAAATGCACTGGAACAGCCGGACACCAACCTGAACTGGGAGACCCAGCTGCCTCCGGGAAGATCAAACATCAAAACCTAATTTGCATCTTCCAATACAAACACATTTACAGCCCCCAAATCATTCACATGTGCATGTGTCATTATCTCGACATCAAATTATTTAATGATAAAACTGTTCTCCAAATGAACCCAATACATATGTCACCTTTTTGTTTTTGCCATATTTGGAAATACATCATAGGAAAGTCTCTGGGAACTAGAAATTAAAACATGATCTCAAAGAACCCCAGTACAAGATGAACCGAGCAAATGTCTCCAAATTTTTCAGAGTATGCTTGTCCTTCAGAGACGGTATCTCACCGAAGGTTGAGAAATGTACTCCAGTCGTACAAGGACAGCTCTGCCATGCTGGTGGACCGGCTAGCTAATGGGCAGCAGCTTCTCCATGATGAGACCTTTTATCATTTGTGTGACTAATTAGCTTTTTCATCTACCCACTTCTTCATTCACCCAACACACACACAGACCAGTATACACCAGCCCCTAAGCCAGGCACAGAAAACATAAACACAGAT
>NW_003852407.1:15191520-15193395 GCF_000181295.1 Otolemur garnettii
GGGCAAGCAGAAGCCAGGGAGGGGAGACGCCTGCAGGTGGGCCACCAGGGCTTCGGTGCCAGTGACTGTGCTCCTATGAGCAGGGCCAGGAGGGAGAAACCCAGCAGGGACTTACTGGGTGACCTCAGCTACCACCCCCTGCCCTCTCCCCCCTCCCCAGGACAATGGAGGCATCAAGTCCACAGTAGTGGGCTCTGAGAGAAGATCTGCGTCAGCATTAGAAGGAAGACACACCTACACAGGGGCGTCTGGGTGACACTGAGTGTCCTGGGCATCTTGGTGCTATAGAGCCAAGAAGTGAAATGTGAGCAGAACTCTGGGAATCAGGTAAGGGGGGTGGGGGGGCGTCACAGCCATTTGAGGAAAACAATTTGCCTGAAGCCAAAGGAATTCTGGGTCCAGGTGGAAAAGGCTTCATTTTCTTATGATACAATGGAGCTGAGAAAAAAATAGATGTGTCAGGCCAGCTCAGGGGCCCCAGCTTGGAACAAGTGACACCATCTGCTTGTGGCTCCTGTGGCAGGTGGAGAAGGCTCCTGGCCACCAGGTCCCCACAAGCCAGGGCTGTGGGACAAGGCAGAGAGAGGCAGCACCCTTGGGGAGGCCTGAGCACCCCCTCCCTGTGCCTTCCTACCTTTGACCCTCAATCTCCTTCTCTCACACTGGATCTCCCGTTCAGCTCCCACTCTCCCCCTGGGGTGTTTCCAGGAGGTTCCTCCACCCTGGCCTGACTCCCGCTTCTCACACCCCAGTGAGCAGCCCATCCGTGGACTCCTTCATTCCCAGTTCTGGTGTGTTTGGGAGTTGCTCTGCCTCAGTGGGCATCCTACACGGCAGGCTGCTGGGTGTCCACATACTGCAACTGTCCCTTTTCTGACAAACCATAGGATCATGAAAATGTGAACTCTGAGCTCACTTTAAGAGCTTGTAGCTGAGAGGCCAAGGCTACATACTATTCACAGCCCTGTCAAAACGCTCCCTCTAGGGAAGATCACAGGGACAGCCACTGTGGGGGCAGGGCTCCCTGTGAGGTCCTGTGGCCATCTCAGGGGAGCCAGGAAGCATCTTTTCGACCTGTTTGTCCACCTCAGACAAGCTGTGCAACACTGCTCCACAGTGGACACTGGAGTCACAAACGGGATGCAGGCCTGCCCTGTGTTCCTCAGCAGGGAAGAACCCAGCCGAGAACCAGAGATGGGGAAAGAAGGGCATCAGAAATGGCGTGGAACAAACCATTCACAAATCCTAGAGCAGGGCGCGCAGGCAGCACCTGAACACTGTGCTTCACAGAGCACGGTTCCTCAGGCCTGACTGATACAGGACTGACATCTGAGACGCCACACCTCAGACGCCCTCGGACATACCTTGGCTGACCTGGTGATGGCCCCAATCTCCGAGTACAGATCCGAGCTGTCTGGGAAGTTTTCCACCACCATGGTGCACACGTGGTGGAGAAGCGACTGCTTGTGCACTGTGTCTTTGACTTCTGGAACCTTCTCGAGGTAGCTTAACTCAAACGCTTTGGCCTGGATAGCAAACATCAAAGAGGAGACAGGAAGAGCAAGTTTTATATAGGCTCCCGGAGCAGCACAGATGGTTAGAATCAGGGCCTGGCTGCAGGAGCCCAATGTTTAGTTTCTCTGCTGCTGAAGTTTCTCAGGCCACATGCTCCATCCCCTTTGGCTGAACACACATGGGCAAGCCCCCCTGAGGAAGAGGGGAGCCTCCAGCCTCTTCCCACCACAGCCACGAGCCTCGTCCCAGGCTCAGCCCAAGATCAGGGCACTGTGGGACTGTTCCTCTCAACTTCTAGGCCTGCTCTGTGTATACCGTCTGACCAACCTGGGCCAATAAAACACAAGTATCAAGATGCGT
>NW_003852407.1:15193819-15198725 GCF_000181295.1 Otolemur garnettii
CACCCTCAGTATATGGAGCCAGCACCCTACCCACTGAGCCACAGGTGCTGCCCTCTGATGTCAGTTTTGAAAGTAGCCACACTTCATGAGGAACAGTGTGCTTGTTTTTCCAAGTTTTCTAATTTACAACAAGATGGAGGGTACAGATAAACAGGCTCTGATTAGTACTGATTATCCAGCTATTATAAAATAGGGTCTGATATTTTTAAGAACTAAATTCCTTCTAGATTTTCCATAAGAAAATATAAAAGTTGTTTGAACTATGTTCTGGGGAACCTGAGGTACAACCTTCATCAGGAAATGTCCTCAATAATTTCATGACAAGGAAGGCAGGGAGATGATGGAGAGGGAAGACTTACATTCGTTCCGTTTAGAAAATTCCCAATGGCTAAGAGGGTAGACAGGATAAAGCCCAAGGTTTTATTGTTCTCCAATTGGTCTATTCCTTCCTTCAGGTCCAAAAGTGGTTCTGCCACTTCCTTTCAGTTAAAAAAAAAAAAAAATAGAAGATGATAAAGAACGTACAATCTGGCTTTACTTTATTCTTTTGCTCTTTGTATAATAGGTAACAAGAGTCATCCGCCCCAGCAAGAGGTGGCTCCATGTGAGGGCCATGGGCTCCTAGGTACAGAAAAGGATGACAGGAGAGTCTCTACTCCCCAAAGCCTCCACAGTGGAGACCAACAGCAGCACTTGTGCTGAGATGACAAACACTCTGTCCTCCCCTGTTCCTGGCATCTTCCAAACCCAAGCGGAACACTCAAGGCATCCCCCCTCCATACTCCTTCATGCCCATGGCTGACATCTGGGGTGCTCCTCCTTCAGCATCTAGACCACAGTCTTCTCTTTGGCTTTTCTTCTCTCAGGCAGACGAAACTGGAAACTGTCACTTCACTGTTCCATCCCAGGCCTCCCACCTACCCACTAAGGTGCTCCATGGCTGGCTACCACTTAGCCTGGGCACTCACTAGATGGCCCCTGTCCTCAGTACTCCTGCCGCCTTTGTTACTCCACTTCCTCCAACCTCTAGCCTGCCCCACAGCCACGGCCTCCATCTCCCCTTCCCTGTCTCCCCATTCTAGAGTCCCCACTATCACGTCTTTACTGAGGCTCTCCCCTAACCAATCCCCTAAACTCACCTCCACAGTCTTGGGTATCTTCAAACCTGCTTGACTCCCTCACAAACTCACATACAGCAGTTCCCTCCTGAAGCTCCCCATAGCTCCCTGCCCAACTACCTGGCCCTCAAAGGACCTTGTTCCCTCCTTTGCCAGAAAATGGAGACCATACAGCCTGAGAACCTAAACTTCAGCCTCGGACTCCCTCCACTTAGCTCCCCTCCAGCTCACCTTCCCTTTCTCTCTTTTCCTTGCCTCTTCTCTCTGTCCAGCCTGCAAAAATACTCTCATGGCCCCTGTCCTGCATGTGTCCTTTGCTTCCTACCCAAGAGCAATCTCCCCCTGCCTTTCCTGTCAAAGTCTCTTTCCTTCTATTCTCCTCTCGACCTGCTGGAATCTGCTTCATCTTCAACTTTCTACTGAGGACTCCCCCGAAAGGGCCCCCAAAGACCGGCTAAAGTGCCATAGGCAATAGCAATTTAGGTGATTATCATCAGGTGGGAGGATTACAGGAAATTTTCTATAGAACGCTTGCCTGTATTTTCCAAATTTTCTACAATGAGCATACAGGGTTTGAAAAAGAATAATTTTGTAAAAATTCAGTCCGGTGCCCAGAGTGCAGCATGTGAGGCTGACACCCACACACGCTTTAGAATAAGCCTCCCTGGCAGGTTGCTGTTCACTTGGGGCAGACACATCCTCACAACTCACTCTCCACGTCCTGTGTCGAGAATGGCATTTCATTACCTTCTCACCCCTGGGGACACAGGATGGGCTGCCTCTCAGGGAGCGCTCACCTTCTCTGTGGTTTCGTAATCCATTTTGAATGCCCAGAGGTGGAGCCGAGCTGAGAGCTCGCTGATGGAGGAGAGCATCAGGAGGAACTGCTCTGCGCTGCCCAAGGGCACCTCGGGGTTGGCCAGCTGCGCCTCCTGGATCTTCTGCTTCTCCTCTTCCGTGGGGATCATGGTTAGAATTTTCTGGAAGATGGGATCATACAGTATATTCTGTTAGTGATGGAACCCCTCCCCCACCTCTTCAATGTTTTCACATTAATATTATAACTTTCCAGTTAGGTAGTAAAGATATTGTATTAGTGTTTTTATTATATACAGTTAGTAAATGATAAACCAAGTATACTTTAAGTAACTTGTCCAAAATTTTCTTGGTCACATGAAGGACATTCCAGGCAAGAAAGCAGGATGGAAGGTGAGAGAAAGGTGAAAGAACACCAGAGAACTCCTTGTTCCCTTGGAAACTTGTCAAGAATATATGCTTGTAGCCCTTCTCCTGGATTAGTTTAAGAGCTTACAAAAATGAATCTTTTCAAAGAACACACATTGACTTTTGTTCATACGACATAATTTTAAAAATTGCATATAACTGGTAACATTTTAAATAATATTAAACTCAAGTCTGTTTGTAGAAAAAATGATGACAGTATTTATAAAGAGCAATACCTACCTGCTAATGAAAATAGATTACCTTTCTACATGGCTGGTTGAATTTGACAAAGGTGCAAAGACAATTCAGTGGAGAAAGGATAGTATTTTCAAAAAACAGTGTCGGAACAAACGGACTCCATATGCAAAAAGGAACCTCAACTTAAACCCTACCATATACGTAAACAAACCCCAAATATATCACAGAGCTAAAACTAAAATGTCAGACTATACAACTTTTAGAAGAAACACAAGAAGAAATCTTTGTGATCCACGTTACGCAAAACATTCCTAGACATGATACCGAAAAAGAAGAGGTTGATACACTGAACTTTATCCAAATTAAACACCTTTGCCCTGTGAAACTATTAGGAGAACACAAAGGCAAACCATAGTCCCTCAAAGGATTACACACACAATTTCCCTATGACCCAGAAATTCCATCCCTAGGTATTTACTCTAGAAAAATGAAAATGTATGTTCACACAAAATCTTGTACATAAACATTTATAATAAGTTTTACTCATAACTGCCAAAAACTAGACCAAGCTAATTATTATTCAGTGGTGAAAAGATAAAATACGGAACAGCCCTACAACAGACTAATACAGGGCGATAGAAAAGAACAAACTATAGATACGTATGATGATTTGGATGAATCTCAAAGGTATCACGCTGAGTGAAAAAAGCCAGTCTCAAAGAGATTACGTGCCATCGCTGAAACATTCTCAAAAAGGCAAAACCATAGTGATGGAGATTACATCAGCGGTTGCCAGTGGGCTGAGAATGCAACTACAACAGGACATCATGAGTATTTTGGGGGCAGACGAAACTGTTTTAAATCCTGATTATAAGGGTCATTGTATGAATTTATGTATGTTTTGAAATTCATAGAACTTTATACCAAAAAAGTCAGTTGCAATCTATACTAGTTTAGCAAATAAATAATAAAGTGACAAACTGGACCCTGATGCCACAGAAAGCAAACATACAGATATTTACACAACTGCACATCAGGATGTGTCTGGGTGGGGGAAGAAGTAGTTCTGGGCTTGGTAAGGGTGTTAGTAGGCAGAGCTGTTGCCTTAGTGGCTTATCAAAAGCCAGAGATGCAAAAATACATTAAAGATGTGTCCTCTGGCTGCAACCAGAGTGAGGAGGCCGAAGGTGAGATCTGGGTGACCCTGGAACACCTCCCTTTCCAACTTTCCCCCGTGAACACCGAGGCTGTACGGGTGGAACACAAGCATCTGGGAGACACTTGGCAACCGCTCTCCTTGTATTCCTACTACCTGGCTCATGCCCTGCCTATTCACGCAGGTGGTGCTAAAAAAATAACCAAAACAATTCAAGTAGATACAGCTTCTTTAAAAACATGCATGATATGAACTCAGCTAAGTTTCCAAAAACCAAACTTCTGAGTTTTAATTTCCTTAATGCTTAAATTGCTTTAGGCATGACAAAAATTCCAAGACAAAAATCTGTCAACACTTTGTACAATCTTCAGAAGGCTTTTCTGGTGATGATTTCTGTTGCTTTTTTCTTTTGAGAAAGTAATCAGATACTCTTCATTTTGTTATTCACTTCTCTAATTTAAACCATTTGTTCACTGTTGAAGATTTATGAGGTTGTCACCTGCCAATTTATTTTTTGCACATCACTGACAATAAAAGTAGCCATAAGACAGCAGAATGGCAGGTTAAAGCCCCTCCTGTGAGTTAAAAGCCCTTGATTGAGTATGAGATGGTATCTTTTTTTTTTTTGTTTTGCAGTTTTTAGCCAGGGCCAGGTTTGAACCTGCCACCTCCAGGATACGGGGCTGGCGCCCTACTCCTTTGAGCCATAGGCACCGCCCTGAGATGGTATCTTGAATTTGCTTTTCTATTAATTTTACTGACTTACTGATGATTTTATGATCATCATTTGGTTTCACAGAAAACAAACATCGAATACCAGTATGTGATAACTTCAGTGTTTTCAGCTTTTCCCAGTGTCCCTCCACTACAGCTCTAAATATGCTTGCTTTTATATATGAAAGCTGTACATTTCTGAGAAAAATGCAGAAATATCCCCTTTTTATGGACCCAAATTCTCTTAGGGTTGGCCATTTTGTTCACCTGTAGATGAGATCATAACAAGTAATTATTTTGCTTTGTGAGTTTTGAACAGAATGGTGACTGCAACTTTAGATAAGAATGTATCACACAGATTTTAGTGATTAACAACAGATTAAGCTGGGTCCCTTAAAACCAAGACTGGTTTGTACACATCCTGCATAGTCTCATAGCAAAATGGCTTTTCGGCTTGACGCCTGTGCTCAGTGGTTAGGGCGCTGGCCACATATAC
>NW_003852407.1:15198975-15203039 GCF_000181295.1 Otolemur garnettii
AAACTTCTTAAAATGTCTTGATAGTATCATTACTCTTCTAACTGCTCACTGTGGCACACTGGGACACAAATTATTGTATCAAACTCACAGATGAAATGATTTGCCTACAGCTAGGCTGGATCAACCAAGGCAGGGCTGGCTATCCTATTTTTCTAGCACCATCTCCATAGTTCAAGGGGATTCAACCAGAAATGCAAAATGAACAGTGCAGCTAAGGTGTCCAGTCTCAGGATATTCTGGGTCCCTGGCACTGCTGGGCCAAATGTGACTCCCCAGGATCAGGCTCATCCGCGCGTATCCACCTTCTGGCTAGGCACCTGCAGACAGGCATTGTGCAATAGAAACTACTTTAAAAGATGCTGTGGCTTTGGTGTGTGTAGCCAAAGGAAACTTCTGTTTCTAGAATGCTGACAGGACGGGCAACCAGACTGGGCCAAGTCAAATGTTTTTTGGGACCATTCAATTATGCTACCCTCTAAGTAGACATAGTCTTTTAAAAAATTAGAAAAGAAAGAAAAGAAAAAGAAAAATCTTCATGCTTTCATTTGTGATAATTTGATGACATTTTACTTAGGAAAAAATCATTACCACTACTTAGAATGTCCCCCAGATGATTTTCTAAAGCATAGTACTCTTATGAAAAACGATTTCCTAACGAAGTTAACTACTTCCTCCGGTTTTCAAGCCAGATACATACCATTGGGTTGCTAAGCAAAGCCAGAGGATGTCATTTAATACACCCTCATTATATTCAGATACATGGAGATTTCAAATGACCCCATTAAGCCACAGTGCCATGCTACAGTGCCTGTATCCAGGAAGCAGACGGTTTGGCCACAGACCCTTTGGGTGCAAGCTGGAAATCTTATTAACAAAGATCCGTAAGTACACAAATGCATCTCTTCTCAGTCCTGATTTAACTCTTAGACAACAAGCCTAGAAAACAAGCTCTGGGTACACATGGTCTAGATCATCTCTGCCCCTCTGCCCCTCTGCCCCTGGGATCAACGGCCAGAGACAGCAGGTGATGACTGACAGTGCCCTGAATTCCAGGTTTTCCAAGAGGGCTGTTTTCACTGGAGCCTTTTCAGCAGTGCCTGAGCACAGCTGAGGGATATACTAAACTCTGTATTCACATAGGCAGTCTTTAGATCAGGGGTTCTCAACCAGGATGATTTTGTCCCTGGGGGACAAATGACAATGGAGACATTTTTGGTTGCTGGGGGAGGGGAGAGCATACTTCAGCACTTCCACAATGAGCAAGCACTATCCAACACCAAGGCCAAGGGCATTCAGACCAAGGAAGCTGCTTTAGATGAAAACTGATAAGCATGTGGTAACTCCAGTGCTGTTGTGACTCACTATCAATTTACTCAGGACTCCTGACACAACAATCTCAGGAAGGGTTACTGGTGTTTGCTGTGCCTGTGTCTTCTCATTAGCAATTCCTCCTGGGAGGCAACCTGCAGGCAGCAGAGTGGAGGGCCCCATGGCCCCAAGCCTGCCTTTCCTGCTCCCTGCCGGCTGCCCCTTACTCCCTGTGGCACACACACCCTGGCCTGCAGTACCCATCCCGGGCCAGCCACCCTAAAAACCACAGGCTGTACTCAGGACTTGGGCTCCCAAGTTCGTGCTACAGCCTGGCTTCTCGCTGGCTTAGGAGCTTGGGCACAGAAGAATGTTGGGACTCCCTTTCTTGTCTTTAAGACAATGAGCATAATAGCAAGCAGATTATAAGCTTTGATAAGAAATAATGCCAGGTAAAAAACCTATGGAAGTCAGATTTGGTGCTGTGTTGCTGTTCTCATATCCGTCAGCATCACAGCCACAAAGCATTCAAACACAGAAACGGAGTAATTTAGTTCATTCTACACTAAACTACTATCTCTAAAACTTACCCCACCTGGGGAGAGTTACATTTCAAGAAAGAACAAAGGCAAAACCCAAAGGAATTACTCTCTCCTGAAGGACTTTCAAGTTCTTCTGATAAGGAGGAGTAATATTTTTAAAAGGGGAAGTTGTCCTTTTTATCCTTTAATCAAGCACTGGCTCTGGCTGTCTTTGAAGCCTATCTCTGCAGGAATCCAAAGCCTTGGGAATCTTGAAAGGACCTTGTTATGTAAATAGGATGGCCCAAGGGTGCTGCCCGGGCCTACCACTCTGCTTCTCCTAGATGAAAGACACTTTGCACTTGGTTTGCCAAGGACAGACCACTTCTCTTTCTTTTGTCTTCTGGGGCAACCACCCCATCTACAGCTCCTCAGTGTCTCTCTTTGTACCTACATGCTATCCCCTGCTAACTACCTTACACCCCTGACTCATCTGCATGTGCCCTCACTCCCTGGTGGCCCACCTGGACCCGTGCTGACCTGCTGCTGCCTGGCCTAACTCCAGAGCTCAGGGCACAACTTACTCTCCAACAGGGAAGGAAATGCATTTCCCTTATCACACCTGTTTCTGGAACTGGCTGCATGTGTTTATCAGAGTAGAGCTGCTTGGGGCTTGTTTGGGTTTCCTAAGGCTGCCTTATAAAAGTAACAAAAACTTGGTGGCTTAACAAACAGAAATTTATTTGCTCACAGTTTTAGAAACTAAAAGTCCAAAGTCAAGGTGCAAGCACTCCTTCTGAATGCTATAGGGAAGGATCCTTGCCTCCTCCTAGCCACATCACCCTAATTTCTGCCTCCATCGCCACATGGTGTCCTATTCTGTGCACCCTGTCTTCAAATGGCATTCTCCTGTATCCAAACTTCCCTCTTTTTTTAAGGATACCAATCACTGGGAGTGGGGCCCACCCAAGTCTAATATGACCTCATCTAACTTGATAACAGTTCTAAGATCCTATTTCCAAATAAAATCACATCCTCAGTGGGTATGAATTTTGGGGGTATTCTGATATTCAATGTCATACAGACCTCTAGGAACAGTTATCCAGGGGGCAGTCACTTCTTTCCAAAGCACAAAGGTACACCTGGTGTCTGCGTTCAGACTCCACTGTACACCCATCTCTCTCCCATCCTTAGGGTCGTGGGTGAGTCAGGCCTGGGTCCTTTGTCCACTTTGGTCTTTTCTATCAAAGATTTACTCTCTCTGGAATCAGGCTCTGCTGGCCACCTGGATCTCAAATCTCTCAAATAAGATTACATATGAACGGACCACAATTATGGAGAAGCTTTAAAGAACCTGAGGCTCCCTGATAAGAGAAGGATGGGCTGGGTGTCACTCAATGCCATAAAGCAGTGTCCCCAGACCCCACTCTGACCCAGTGAGCCTAGCTTGTATCACCCTTCTGTGGAGGAATCCATGGACTGGGCCACTGGCTCTACTCACTTTTTTATTGCTGTAACAAGAGACTTAAACAGCTACAAATGCACCAATCCACAGTGAAAGGAAAGTGTGGGCCATTGGAGGGACATGAACTCTGGCACAGCAGGTAAACCATGGCTCCAGCTGGGCTTTCTGGCAGCCATGTGATCACAGCAGCTTCACCCAATCTCTCCATTTCTGACAGTCAGAACAAATGGCAAAGAATTAGGTGGCTTAGGTTCTCCAGCAAATGAGACACATTGCTACGTGCCCTAATAAGCACCAAGAGAGAAAGTCCCTTCATGGAAGTAAGCACATATTAAAAACCCTACTTTTAAAAGTGTTTTGTTAAACATAATTTGGTTTGAAGTGGCATGAAAGATTGACCCTGGCAGGCTCCTCACAAGGTTTAACAGTCATTTTCAGGTGGGTAGAGTATGGTCAGAGGGAGGTCAGTAAATGAATCAGAGTGAGAACTTCTTGGGAAAAATGAGGCTTACTCCCACCCCCCACAAAAGTTAAGGAAAATGTAAGAATTATTAATATTATTCAGAGTCTGATTGAGGACACAGTGGATCTCCTGAAATTGGGACACAGTCATGCTTTACAAGTGAAATATGTTATAAAATACAAAGAATGCTTGACAGAGTTCCTCTTACCTCAATTCCTTCTTTGTTTAAGGCATATTCATCGAAATTCAGAATGGCTATCTTAATCGTCCTTGGAGGGGGCAACACAGTCAAACCAATATTGATCGC
>NW_003852407.1:15204459-15205031 GCF_000181295.1 Otolemur garnettii
CTAAGGAATGTCTAGGCTCTAGAAAACGTAAGGAGATAAGGGGTGGCTTTGTGTAGGTCATTGGGAACTACCATGGATGAGGCTGGAGGTTTGATAGGACTGTATCACCCCCTCCTCTGAAGAGGGAAATCTGGCCAGGCCTGGGAGCATCTGAGCCATCTGGAGATGCTGGCCTGCCACAACACTAGAGATGTGAAGGTGATAAGGAGAACCAGGTTTAAGGCCAACTTAAGTTCTCCTGGACCCTTCCAGGCTTAATTGCTAAAATCCTACTTTAGATCCTTAAATGTGTTCTGGGACATAAATTCAAATTTGTCTTATGGAGAACACAACCGAGCATCTCAGCTGTTTTGGAACCTGCTGGCCAGGAAGGACAATTCCTATGGGTCACTGGAGTTGACCAGGGGCTCCCAGGGACATGTGGCATAGATGCATCCCATTCTGCTGGGCCAGCTTTCTCTTCTGTATAGTTAACCAAATAAACTTGTTAGGAGCCTCTGGAAATTTTCAATGTAGCTTTTAAATCTAATTGGAAGTATTATGTTGTGTGTGGAATGCTAAGAAGGAATAAG
>NW_003852407.1:15205375-15211173 GCF_000181295.1 Otolemur garnettii
TAGAGATGGCCCAGCAGACCCAGCTAGCCCAAATGGAGCCTTTGTGCAAATGAGAAAAAAAGGACTCTTCCACCTCCCCAGGGAAATACAGCCCCAACAGCTGCCCACAGAAAAGCATCAGTCAGATTTCAGCCTTGTCCCTGGTAGCCAATGTCCATGTTGTAGCAAACCACTGTACAGATTTATATGGTGGCTCTGCAGCTGAAATGTGCTCGACTCCATTCTCAGTAGAGCTCAACCTAACCTACATCAATGCACACGCCCACACCCACCCCCCCATAAATCAGGGAGAAGTGAGCCACTGGGCATCCTGAGATCATGGAGAGAGATGTCCCACAGAGGATTCTGCACATTTGCAGAACATGTCCACCCACATCATGAAGGAAAGAGTCAGAAGTAAGGTAATAGCTAAAAGTGAATTATGCCATCTTTGGTTTTTTAGCAAAAAGATGTTTTAAGTGCTGTTCTTCATAATTAAAACAAACCTCCATATGATGTGCTGGACTCTCAGGTGTCTTCTGGTTAGTTCTGCACAAGACAGGGAGTCGGGTGGGGGAGCTGTCTAAATCTTTCCTTCCCTCCCACAGCCACCTAGAGCCACACAAGCAAGAGCCAGCCAAACCTCCCTGTTCCCGGGAGCACACATCTGGGCCTAAGGATTAGCATTCATTAGTTCTGACCCATTTCAGTTGTTCTTCTGGGCCAAAGCCCTGGATCAGCTGCAGTGAACTTCACTAGGTCCTCGAAATCATCCTGTGACAGAGCTGCTATGGTCCACCCTCGTTCCCAAAGCCTCTCATGCCTGAGGTTCCTCCACTCTGGGCTCCTCCACTGGGCCTGACTGCCCAGCCCCCGGCGCAGCCTGCCCTGGCCTCCTATGTCTAGTCCCTTCTCTCCCCAACCCCTCTATTCTACTTTTGCTAAAAGTCTTCTGCAGACACTTTTCCTTATTGCTTTTCTCTGATCAGAAAGCCACAGAGATTGTACATGGCTTGAAATGTGAAAATTAGGAAACCGGTCAATGATGGGAAGGGGACACAAGGCAGAGGTCTTTGTGAAGGTTTGACAGATAAACGTCCCTCTGACAGCATCTAGAAGAGGGTGAGATGTGACAGAGAAGGGGGGATAGGGTCAGGGAGAGGAGAGAAGGTCACAAAGCTTCTAGCAGGAAATCCGAAAGTTCTTTTGCATTTGATAGGGACCAGATTTCTCCCTCCAAAAAATACACAATTAAGAAAACAAAACCCCAAACCTCTTAAAGTATCTTCTACCTGAAGAAAATGACATTTTCTCGAGAGTAATAAAAGACTTGAATCAATGAGAAACATCATGTTCTTGCCCAGGAAGTTTCAATATTATATTAGTTATTTTTCATCTAATAGATCTATTTAAAGTAATCCTTTCAAAATTCTGGTAAGATAGTAGAGTTAGAAAAAATTCTAAAGTCAATATAAAAAAAAGTACAAAAACATTCTTAAAAAGTAGAGTTGTATACATTATCTACGCAATCAACATAACAAAGGCCATGAATAGCTGGAATGAAAGAAAAGAAAAGAATGATAGCAAAGAAAAAGCTCTTATATAATGGGCCAGGGCATTCCAAAGACACCAAGATTAGTTACCCAGAATTGAGCATAAAAGATCAATTTCTAATATGGAACCTCTAATGAAGGGCTAATATCCTGAATGACAAAGAACTCAAATGAAGAAAATAACCACAACAACCCCATTAAAAAGTGGGTAGAAGATAGGAGTTTGTCAAAAGAAAATAAACGAACCTCAATGAATCCTCAACAATAAAGAAAAAAAATCAAAAACAGACAAATGGCCAACAAACATATGAAAAAAATGCTCAAATAACTCATCATCAGTGAAATGCAAATTAAAATCACAATGAGATACCTCCCTGTTAGAATAGCTTTTATTTAAAAGTCCAAAAACAAGGGGTAGCGCCTGTGGCTCAGTGAGTAGGGCATTGGCCCCATATACTGAGGGTAGTGGGTTCAAACTCGGCGCCGGCCAGACTGCAAGAAAACAAATAGCTGGGAAAAAAATAGCTGGGCACTGTGGTGGGCACCTGTAGTCCCAGCTACTCTGGAGGTTGAGGCAAAAGAATCACCTAAGCCCAAGAGCTGGAGGTTGCTATGAGCTGTGACGCCATGGCACTCTCCTGAGGGTGACAGAGACTCTGTCTCTAAAAAAAAAAAAAGTCCAAAAACAATAGATGCTCATGTGGATTTGGAGAGAAAGGAATACTTATACACTGTTAGTGGAACTGCAAATTAGTGCAACCTTTATGGAAAACAGTATAAAGATACCCAAAGGCACTAAAATTAAATCTACCATTTGATCCAGCAATCCTACTACTGTACTGGGTATCTACTCAAGGCAAATAAGTCATTTTATCAAAAAGACACCTGCCTATGAATGTTTACTGCAGCACAATTCATAGCTGTGAAGATGTAGAATCAACCCAAGTGCCCATCAGTTCTTGAGTGAATTAACAAGATGTGCTATACATATACCCTGGAGTATGACTCAGCCATAAAAAGGATGAATTACTGCCTTTTGCAGCAATTTGGATGGAACTGGAGACTATTATCCTAAGTGTAGTATCTCAAGATTAGGGGGGAAAAACCCATGATGTATTTTCTAATAAACTAAAACTAACTGAGGAACTGACATATACACAGAAGGAACTGAGAATTAAAAGTCACTGGAAATTAAATGGAGAGGTGTGGGGAGGAGAAGAGGGACAAAAACCTGCCAACACTATCCAGGTGACAGGCACACTTACAGCCCTGACTTAAGCATTGCAAAAGCTGTCCATGTACCAAAAACATGTTCGTATCTCCATAATATTCTGAAATTTTAAAAAAGTAACTTCAAGTTGAACAAACCAACATGGTTAGTAAACACCGTGACAGACTGGATTGACTGTCACCTTTCCTCTTAGAGAAAAGGCCAGGAGGAGGCAGGAATACAGGCCTGTGTGGGAGGGGCCAAGGGCCAGCATGGCAGGATGCACCACACTAAGGAGCCCCCCTTGCTGCCTGGGGGCCGTGTCCACCTGCTGGCCAGACTCTCAAGATGCCGTCAGTGATGGTCCATGATGGCAAACCCGATCCTCTGTCTCTTTCTCATTGGCCATGTCTTTTCCTGTAATTATGTATTGTTTCTCTTAGATATGCATCCCATTTCCTTATCAGATATTTTCTGGGTGCCTGCGAGGCACCTAGTCCTCAGGTGGGACTATTACCATGGACACTAACAAAAAGTACACACTTGAAGTGTGCTCTGGAGCAAGGGAAGTTAATGTTTCTGCCTTAGTTTTTTAATAAAAGATCCATCAGCCAAACCTCTGTCCTCTTCCTCAGCAAGTTTCAAGACGTGTCAAGGAGGAAAGAATGCTGGAAGCACAAGTCTGTGGGCTTGGGCTCCAGGTACAGGACGCTAGACTCGGGACTGGCTGGATGGGAAAACAGGAGCAGCCACCTCGGAGGGGGTCAGCAAACGGGTGGCCTGTGGCTGTGCGGGGGAACCACTGCAGGGCTACATTCTGGACGTGCCACTTTCCCAAATACGTCTAGAAGTGGTCAAGGGAAAAAAGAAACTTGATTCCTGATTCCAGAAAGCCTAGCTAAGCTGAGATCTTGTAGCAGGGCTCCTCCTCTGAAGCTCCAACTACGGGGAACCTCCAGCATGCCCAGAGTAGCCCTTCCCACCCAGAGGATATTATATCTCTCGGAGAAATGCCTCAGGCCTGAATGCCATGTAGGGCTTTTATTTTTGACTTGGCCAAGAACACTGCAGGAAGAGGGGGCAGGGGTGTGAACAGCCAAGTTGGATGAGAGACAGAGGTTACCCTCTGTGGAAAGAGACGCTGTCCAGGCAGGCAGGGGACTCTGAGAGAAAAGGGGCAGGAAGGAGGTCATTAAGGCAATTCACCTTTCTCTCCAAGAGGGCCAAGATTCAGCTTCCAGGGAGAGAGATGGGAGCCCCTCAGGGAAGAGGCTTCGCACAGATGGCACTTAAGGCCAAAAGAATTATAGGATTCTGAGAAGAGAGGAGGTAGCCAACTCTGGTAGCAACTGGCAAGGCTTCTGGAAAGGACTGTGACTGGTCCCTGCAGCCCCAGAGTCACCTGGCGGTCGGTCACCTGGGTCAGGAGTCTGCTCTCTAGAACCAGCAGCTCCACAAGGTAGGACTCTGAAAATTCAGCCACTGCAAGGGGCAGAAAGCCACACCTGATAATAAGAATATTTTCCAAACCTAAGCCAGACACTTAGGCTCAGGTGAAAGTAAGCAGTGCAGAACCTCAAGTCTGTCCAGGTGGACTCTCAGTGCAGCATCAATTTCTGATGCAGAGATGGAGGGCGAAGTACTCACAGGGAGGAGACAGACAAACTTGGGTTTGGGTTAGAAGCAATTATTGCCTCCAGGCACAAGAGTCTGCAAGTAAAGACTCAAACTGGCTTCTGATGGGTCACAACCACACAAGAGCTGTCACCACCAGATTACAGTTAACATCTTGGGGAAAGAGAAAAGACCTGAATTCCCTCTTTCAGTTTTAGAAGAGAAGGGTGAGGATTCAGGCAGCAGTGAGGAAAATGTGGAAAGGAAATCTATATAGTTACTAGTCACTGAGTTTACAGCAGCATTCTGCAATTCCATCACGCAGGATCACCCTGGTGCCTTTTTAAAAAGGAATTTTACTATAAGGCTCATAGAGAATATGTCAAAAGTGAATATTCAACACACAGAACTTGTCACCCCAGTAGGTGCTGTGACTGAAAATAGAAACCGGCCTAAGGACATGATTTATGGAGAGAACTCCTGAGGACTGGAGAATACCACCAGTTCAAGAGCACTTCCATGAAAGGCGACCGACCTCTGAAATGCTTCTCAGCGTCACTGTCAGAGACCCTGGGTCTGGCTCAGTGAGGGAAGAAGTCCCGGAAAGGATAAATCATTCCTCCTCCCTCCCTGCTCACTGCCAAAAGAGTGACGCCACAGGATATTTTCAAAAACTATCTGTTGAGAAAGTGACAGTTAACAAGGACACAATGATACACATGTCACAAAGATGTGGAGTTTTCCTAAGGTATTAAAACAAGGGCTAGGGGGAGCTACACAGCCAAGCATTAAGGCAACAAACAAACACAAAAACTAAGTCTAAATAAAAGCTGAAAAATCTCCCAGAAAAGATCTGCCTTGTTGTTAAGGAAAAAGTATTCATTTCCTATATTTGCCCTTAGAGTCGTCTATAGCAGAGGCCAACTGTTTAAAGCAACTTCCTGGGTTAATTTAGTTGATCTATTACCCTAATGTGGAAAGGAAAGGATCGTTCTTAATAATTTCAGAACAACAGGCAAATGGAGGACTGTCCTGGGCATACAAGGATATATGATCATCTTACTTACGTCTCAAAGTTGTGTTTGGAATTCTTAGGTAGAATTCAGGTTTCTGAGGGTAATGTTAAATAATTTATTCCCTGTGTCCTGGACTTGAATTCAGGGTAGGCAGATTTTTATCTCTTCTTGGCGAAAATAAAACTGACCAGGGGTATCAGCATGGAGAACAGTGAAGGAGGAATGCAGTGTTCCTCTGGTGCCACATTTTTTCACTTGAAATCAGTCATACATGGTATTGGTTGTGCTTTAAAGTCCCTGAGGGACTTTTAAAAAATCACCCAGGCCAAGGCCCACCTCCTGACCAATTAAATCATCCTCTCCAAATTTTCCTTAAGAGTTGCTGTGCATAGTTCAACAAATTTAGAAACTTTAAGGTAAACAAAG
>NW_003852407.1:15211533-15214171 GCF_000181295.1 Otolemur garnettii
AGGATTTCTGTGCTTCTCCATAGAGCGCAAGAAAAATTATCCTATAAGAAAACTACATATTGTGTGATGAGAGAGCAAAGTAGATCCAGTTCCAGAAACTACTGGGGGTGCCAAAAACCGTATTCACATTTTAAGCGATGTTATCTGTTACTTTTCAAAGTTGAATTGAATTATAGTAGCAACAGGTAGTATGATTTTCACAGCACCTCTTGTAATTGAAGAAGTCAAACGTGACTTGTGTTCGTCTTTTATTTTTGATAAATATTGAGTATTACAATTTTAATACAGTTTTTCCCTTTCTTAAAATATATATATATATTTGCACCCTTTGAATTTTGAAAGGAAAACCCAAAGCAGATCTTTTTGGTCTTCTTTTCATTATTTGGTCACCCCAATCTTGGATCTGGCTCATGAATATTTGTTTTGGGGTGACTTAGTCATAGCCATGCTTTATAACTTTGGTCTGTTAGTTTTCTGGTGGAAACTAAAACAAATTCTCTTTGTTTCGTGCTGACTTGTAAAGTCTATTTCATTTTATTTTGTTGCGCTCTATTGTATTGAATTAAAAGAATTTCTATGAGCCAGAATTCGGAAGTAGCTGTTTACACTGCATTTTATGAAAATGGCACTTGAGGATTAGAAACAGAAGTGAAACCAGTTATATTTGCATTGGTAACACATACAAAATGCATTCAACTGTCCACTGTGATGTTTTAATCCTAATTTGCATTCTTACCTTTTGTAACATTCTATAAATTAGCTCCTGTTCACATTTCCTATCCCAAAACACAAAGGTAGGAACCCTTGGTTCTTGTAGAACATTCTAAAATCAGTTTGGTAGACTTTCCAATATATTATCTTCCTCTAATCCTCCCACTTTATAAAAACTAGGCAAATGTTTTTCCATTGGCTAGGCCATAAAGTATTCTAAGAAGTCATTTATGTACTTTAGGCAAGAACGGAATTTAGGCTCCTGAGAGGGCAGAGACTAGGTTCTGATCTCCAAACAGGCGACCGTGAGACCAAGGGAAGGACAGAGGTAGATGAATCAATCATTGGGGGTCTTCCCAGGGCAACTTTTAATCTTGCCATTTCTTTTGTATAAAGGAAGCTAGAAGTGCCTTCCTACCACATCCTACTTTATTCCTCCCAACCCAAGTTGAAGGGCAGCCCTTTCCCCCCAGCAACCTCCAAGGGTAATGAGCAACCTCAAGAAGCCTAAAGGCACAGCCAGCCTGAGGGGCACATGCAGGAAGGGGGTGGAGGAGGAGACTGGCCAAGTAGGTCAGTGGGTTAGAGGGCAGCATCAGCATGTCAGGGTGTGGGTAGCTCCTGGCAACTGCCAACTGCTGGCCTTCTCCTACATGCCAGGCTGACAGTAGGAATTAGAAATGGCATGTGGATTGCTATGCATACCTGCCACCATCCTGGAAACCGAGGATACAGTCACACCAAGAGCAGGAGTCTAGACATCTCTTTCCAGAGAGGACAATAGCTGAGTCTACTTTCAATGGAAGGACAGGGCCGATAGGGCATAATTTTTTATATAGGACCCTAGCAGTTCAGACTTCTAGGAAAGAATGTTTTAATTCTGTCTTGAGGGGATTCCTGAGGCTAGAAACATGGGGAGCCTCACTGAGACTGGGCAGAAACAGGCCTTGGGATAAATACCAACCAGCAAAGAACAGCAAACAGTTTAAGAACGCTAGCAAGTATTTTTAAAAGAACCTGATTAATTACACCTCCCCTAACTGGACTTACAGCATCACACAGCAAGATTCTGTGATAGGGCTCTGTGTCTGAAGGACACTCTAGTTCTCAGGCTGTTTTGTGTACTTTTTGATTCAGAATTGGTGCTTAACCGGCAGGTCTTGGAGCCTGACTCAGGCAACTCACCAAAAAGTTGCTAAATGAATGGAGGAACACGGGGAGACAGAATTATTTCATGATAATAAGCTCTTGCATGTTTATCCTAAATTATGCTTTACAAAGTACTTTGTCATACCTCCAGTTCTTGAGAAGATAGGAGAACCTTAAACCTGTTTTAAAACTGGAATATGCCCAGAATCTAAGTAGCCTTATAAAGCCAATCCTTTAAGAGATAGAAACCAGACTCCATTCATGCAGTGACTCATTAGAAATAAAAGCTGTGATTCAGTATCTTGCAGTTCCTTTATCAGTGTTTGTGAGGGAGGACTTAACCTTGGATGCCCCAAAATTTCATGTGCAGTATTTCCCATTGATAGGGAATATAACATCTCCATCAGTACCATGGCAGCAGTGCTATAGGACTCTCAAATATTTATGAAAAATAATAGATCTAAATGCACACATAATATTTTCAGGGTGCTAAATATACCACTATTAGGAAACATCTAGACAGTTGCAGTATGCTGGCTCAGCCAGAGGAATTAACCAAAGAAACACCACTTGGATTACTAACTTTGAGAAAGCATCGAGTGGTTATAGCTGATGTTCAAATTACTATCAATGATCATCAGTGGAGATAAGATTAAACAAACATATCCACCGTGTTTGCAAGTCATCAAGCCCACTCGCCTCTAGTTAACATCAACACCTGATACTGGGGCTGGGTGCAGTGACTCTCACCTATAATCGTGGCACTTTGGGGAGCTGA
>NW_003852407.1:15214423-15229356 GCF_000181295.1 Otolemur garnettii
AAAAAAAAAAAGATCTGTTACTGGTCTATGTGAATATTCCTCAGATTTGCCTCAGGGTTTTGTTCTGTGAAATCTCCTTTGCCTAATGGTTAGTGAACTGAACCCATGTTAGCTAGTAAGGTCCTCTGATTCAGGTACCTTATGCTTAGCACAAGGATTATTAAAGGCCAGATTTTTATACCAATGGACTTATTACCAACACAAAGAGTATTTTACACAAAACATCTCTTTAGCCCTATGCAACTGAAAATCAAGAAGCATGCGGAGGTGAGCAGTACCTTAGTGACAGACAGTTCCTTGGATTTCGACTCAAACAGGTGCTCCAGTCTGGAAGTGTCCACCTTAATGGGTTCCAGTTTTGACCACAGGAATTCTCTGCAGCGTCGGTTGTTTTTACATGGCCACTCAAAAGGCCGAACTTCGTTCCAGAACAGACGGATGGTCTTCTTTTTCTTAGTGAATGTGGGCTGACCCCTGGGTACCTGGGACCACCCTAAGCCCTGAGGAGCGCTGAACATCGGAGGAGGAGGAGCCAATAAATTACCAGGGGCGGGAGGGGGAGGCACGCTGTCCAACAGGGGGGGAGGGGGCGGGGGCGGGAGACCCAGAAAGGTGGGTGGAGGTGGGGGAGGTGGTCCGGGGGCCTCCCTGTGACCCAGGTCCATGTCCAGGACATCAATATCATCTTCTTCCCCAAGGTCAGTGAAATCCATGTCTTGGATTCTGAGCTCCCTTGGGTTGGCCATGAGCTGGTCCCAGATGTAATCAGACTCTGTCTTCAGCTGTGCTGGTGCTGTCTCCGGGACTTTGTCATTGGGCTCAGAATCAGAGGACACTGACCCTCTCCCCAGGTCCCCATTGTTGAATTTCTCTGCAAATGCTTTCACACTGCCCCGATTGTCCAAACAGCCAACGTCCGCCCTTCTGACACTCTCATCCTGGGCCTGGGAGTTGGCCTGCAGGGTGGAGACCCTGGCAGCAAGGCTGGTGACTGCCTCTGCCTCCAGCTGGGTCCTCGTGGCCTCACTGTCCCCTGGGGACTTTCTGTTATGGGCATACAGCATGTCCAGCATGAACCGTTTGCTGGTGAGGATATCACCACACTGTCCATTTACACCTGCATCCTGAACACCTGAGGCCCACAAACCTGAAAGTACACGAGAGAGAAAAAATGAGAAAGTTACAAGGACACACAAGGGAGACTCCAGAGAACACACTGAAATACAGCAATCAAGGCAGAAAGTGGCTGGGGTTGACAAAGTACTCTTGACCAAGAAGAGAGGTTACTTCACAATTCTGAAGACCCGAGCCAGGACCCAGGACACTTCCAGGTATGACACTACTCCTGGCTCTTACCTGGGCTCATGGAAGAAATCTTCGTCACCTTTCCTGTCCACCAGTGGCAGCCCATCTGGACTCACTCACAGGGAGCTAAGCAGTCCCTGTCCTAACTAGACATGGGGGAGGCCAGGAAGCTACTCCCGGGCTAAGAGCAGGTGTTGAAGAGGCCATAAGGTTACCTCTGTTTCCCTCCCCTATCCAGAATCTGCACTAGTGCAGCTCAAGGTGCCGGGGGAGACGCACAAACCATGCCAGTGATCATACTTTAAGTTCATGGTCACTGGTCTCCCGGCTTCCTAGTGCTGCCTGGCACTCTCAGGCATTCCTTCTCCCAGGTAACCTCTCACACTTTGCCTTCCCAAACCCACCTCATCCTCAGGGGCATCCTTGTTTCCCAGTTCACCAACTGAACAGGCGAAGTCAGAAGGGATCTTCCAGAGCCCCTGCTCCTGCTCTCCTCCTCTCCTGCCCCCTCCCACAGGCATCTCAGTGAATGGCTTCCCCTCCCACCATCCCCCCTCACGCCTCATAGAAGAGGTCAACCGTTCCCCCCACCTTAGTACCCACTCCATGTGGTCATGTTCCACTTCTCCCATGACACTCACACTAGATCCGTCCTTCTGGCACACATACATCACCATAAACGTACACATAATCACCATATAATGGTTTGTAAAATAGACATCTTAGAATAGCAATACCTCCCTTGGCCTCCTTTACCCCTCTAGCTGCCACTCAACTTCTTTCTCTTCAAGGTAAAATTGCTCATGTGAGTTGTTTTGATCACTGTCTCCAATTTCTTTTATTCTATCTTGGACCCATCTGAATGGAGCTTTTGCTCCCACCAGGCTTCAAAGCCACTGCTTTCCAGGTGACCAGCGACTCGCACACTGAGACACAGCTGGTCACTGGCTCCTTCATGCACACCCTTCCCTGCGTCTAGGACATAGCGCCTGGCTTGCTTCCTTCTCTCTGGCTACTCCTCCTCAGTCTCTGTTGCTGCTTCCTCCTATCTTTAACCTTCCGCTGTCCCTGGACCTCTTCCCTCCATTGACACTCACTCTTCCATCTTCATCTCATCTGGCCTCGGGGCTCTGTGTACCAGTCGGGAAGAGTTCTCCTGCCCCGCCCCTCATGAAGTCGTGCCTTCTGTGGTCCTCTGCTACCTCAGCTAAGGCAACTTCATCCCCCTTGCTGCCACTTCCAAAAACCTCAGAGTCATCCTTGACTCCTCCAGCTCCTTCATCCTCCACATCCAGCGTTGCAGGCCTTCCTGCTGGCTGCATCTTGGTGTCATTTCCAGAACCCACCGCTTTTCTCAGCAGCACTACTGCCAGGTCCCTGGGCCAAGGTGGCGTGGGCTCCTGCCTACAGTACTGTGGGGTGTTCCAGCTTGGTCCTCTGCTTCCCTTCCTGCCTCTTGACAACTAGTTCTTACCCCAACAGCTACATGAATTATTAAAATTTCTGATGAAATCTTTCTGCTCAAAGCCTTCCAATGGTACCATGTTTTACTGAGAGGAGAAGCCAATGACGCGATGTCAGCAGGGCCTTTTCTTTCCTCTCCTGCCACTGCCACCCAGACACACAGAAACCTCTTCAGCCAAAGCAGCTTCTTCCTGTTCCTTAGACCCACCCGGCACAATCTGGTTTCGGAATTTTGCCCCTCCAGGGACAAAGTGCACACAGTTAATTACACAGTTTGCTTGTGGACCTTTGTTAAAATTATCTCTTCTCAGTGAAGTCCTACCCGACCACCTCAATTAAAATTGTGCACCCTCCCTTCCCCACTGTTTAGGCCCCTCTCCTGCTTGTTTTCCCATCAAGCCCTTATTACTCTCCCATCGTCCACACATTTAACTTATTTTATTGTCTGCCTTTGTCCTATCAGTGGAACTTTTATAACTACCCACTAAACTTCTTCATGGGATATAAAGTCAGGAATAGGATTCGGGTTAGTTTTGCTCACTGCTGCGCTTCCAACATCTAGAACAACTGAATGAATGGAGGGTGGGTGGGTGGCAGGAGTGTTACTGAGCTGGGCTTGCTTCCCTGGGGCTGGCAGGGCCCAGCGATGGGTGCTTTGGGGGTTAGCTCCAAGGGAGACTCAGGCCACAGGTTAGCATCAGGGGCTTCACAGGAGATTTCCCCCAACATGCTGAGGGTGGTGACTGGCTCCCACATGTGACCCTGCCTTGACTTTGGATGAGGCATTTACCAGGGGTGCACAAGTTTCCCCTGGGGCTCTCTCTGTTCCTTCCAACATAACCTTTATTCTCTGTCCTCTGCTCAACAGTGGCCTAACCTGACTAGGACACCTTAGGACTCCTCAACACCAGAACAAGGTGCCCTTGACCCCTCTTTTAGGCTTTACAAACAAAACACACTTAAGAAATTACTACAGTCAAAGAGAGATGATGAGATGGCACTCAAGGGTAAGACTGAAAAGTCTGGTTGTGTGAAGTCTCCACGCTTGGTAGGATGACCCTGCAAACAGTGAGATGGCTTTGATGCCAGGAGGCGGCAGCAGATAAAGCGGCTGAGCCCTTCTGAACAATGGCCACATGCCTTCTCCACTTATTAGGAAATGTCGGCACTTTCTTCCACTGGGAAAAAGAGTGTTAACAGGTCATATTTTTAAATGCTGGTTTTCTCACGTGCCCTCTTCATTCATAACTGTCTTCTTTATAGGTTTATAGTGTCTTTCTTTGACCTTATACATTTCCTTTCCTCTGAAGTCTACTTTATCTGATATTAATACAGCCACTCCAATCTTCTCTGACTGATGTTTACATGATTTATCTCTTCCCACTTCTAACTTGTGATCTACCCATGTCATTATGTTTGAAAAGAGTTTTGGACAGATAGCAAATAATTGGGCCATAAGTTTTTTTTGGGGGGGGGGTCCACTCTGCCAAACTCTTTTATTTTTATTTATTTTTTTAGATCAAAACATTTATTTTTGTTACAAAAACAAAAATAAATCAAATATGAAACAAACATTTTTTTTTTTTAAGTTTCGTCCTTGGTTTTCTATCCTAGAATTTAATAAACAGTTCAAGTTTAGGTTACTTCAACACTTGTAGATGCTATGAAGTCTCCATCTTATAACCATGTTTCTCTAATTCAGCTCGTAACTGATTGGAGAAGTCATCCTCCCCATTGTCATCATCCCAGTTCTCCTCCCAGACATGTGCATCTTCATCTTCATCTAAGCCAGCCCAGTCTTCGGCAGGGAACTCCTCGAACTCATAGTCCTCCTCTAAGAGACCCAAGTCTACTGGCTGTTTTCTCTCTGACATCGCGACCTCTGCGCCCAATGCCTCCCAGAACAGTAGGAAAGTTGGAACTCTCACTTGTCCTAAACACAGTCGCCACCATTGCTGCTGCCCCCGCAGTAGGCTGCCAATCTCTTTTAATTTAAAGTAATTACTGATACATTTGGACTTAAGTCTGCCCTTATCCGTGTATTGTTTGTTTTCTTCGTTTCAGCTCCTATTTCTCCTTGTTTGGTCTCCGTAGGTTAATTGAACTTCTTTTTACTTTTCAGTTATTAAAACAGATTTCTTTTTTCTTTCTTTTTTTTTTTTTTTTTTGAGACAAAGTCTCAAGCTGTCGCCCTGGGTAGAGTGCCATGGCGTCACAGCTCACAGCAACCTCAAGCTCTTGGGCTTAAGTGATTCTCTTGCCTCAGCCTCCCAAGTAGCTGGGACTATAGGCGCCTGGCTATTTTTTTGTTGCAGTTGTTGCAGTTGTCATTGTTGTTTAGCTGGCTGGGGCTAGGTTTGAATCTGCCAGCCTTGGTATATGTGGCCGGCACCCTACCCACTGAGCTATGGGTACATATTTCAGGGTAAGTGTGAAAATTTATTGTCTTTTCTTTATGCTATAAACATTCAAATTATACTCTTTTAGCTATTTTGAAAGAGACAACAGATTATTATAAGGCACAGTCACCTTACTGATCTATAACCCACTAGATTTCTTCTATCAAACTCTATATATGTAACCTTTAATCATCCTCCCTGCATCCTTCTCAACATTTTTTAATCTTGATTTACCTATGGTGTTTTAAAGTACATTGCTTCATATATAGTTTTCTTAGTAGTGGCTCTAGGTATTAAAATAAACACACTAGGGCGGCGCCTGTGTCTCAGTGAGTAGGGCGCTGACCCCATATACCAAGGGTGGTGGGTTCAAACCCAGCCCTGGCTGAACTGCAACAAAAAAAATAGCTGGGCATTGTGGCAGTGCCTATAGTCCCAGCTACTCAGGAGTCTGAGGCAAGAGAATTGCCTAAGCCCAGGAGTTGGAGGTTGCTGTGAGCTATGTGATGCCACGGCACTCTACCAAGGGCAATAAAGTGAGACTCTCCCTCTACAAAATAAATAAATAAATAAATAAACACACTAACTAATCATGGTCTAATAGTATTGATGTTTCACCACTTTGAGTGAGTGAAAACTCACTTACTTCCATGTAGATCCCTTGAACTTCCCCACTTTTTAAATGTGATCATCTTAAATATTTCTTCTATTTACATAGAGCAGTACATCAAACGGTATAATCTTGGCTTCGTCGGTCAAGCACGGTTTAAAACATTTATGAGGAGAAAGAAAGTCTATTTTATTTACCCTGATTTTCATCCATTCTGTCATCCCTTCCTTCTTGAAGTTCTAAGCTTTTTGTCATTTCCCTTCTGTATAGGAAATTTTAGGCATTCTGTAAGGGTAGGTCTGCTAGGGACACATTCTCATAGCTTTTCCTCATCTGAAAATGTCTTGCTTTCCCTTCATTCCTTTTTTTTTTTCCAGAAAACATTTTTTATACAGAAATACCAAGGGTGGTTATTTCACATTTCCCTAAAATATGAGTTGGAATGAAGGTATTCATCTAAAAGGCTATTCAATCTCCTCTGGAGAATTTAAAGATATGGGTGTCTAGGACATTCTAAGGCAATACTTCTTTAGCCATGGCCCACAGTACAGCAATAATGAAGAAATACATTTTACATCAGAGTACACATAAACAAATCTAACTACAAATATCTGTGCATATGTACTAAGTTTTACAAAACAATACTTATTCTAATTAGGTTTTCTGTTCTTTACTAATTCTTTTCATTGTTTTAAATGGTAGTCATTAAACCGATTCATGTGAAGAGCTACAACTCATAGTCTTGAAAACACTGGTCTGAGGCCAGCCTTACACTGGAGTATCCCTATAAAGGTATCAGGACAGAGCCAAACCCTGTGCCTAGGAGCCCTTTCCCTTCATTCTTAAGGAAGATGCTGAATACAGAATTCCTGCACTTGCCAAAGGCTGGGCCCCTGCCTGCCAGCCTCCATGCCTTCAGACACATAATCTGCTGTCATTTGAACTGGTGTTTCCTTGTCCGTAAGGCATCTGTAACATGATATCTCTTTCTTGCCTCTTTTAAAACTTATTTTTCAGAGATTTGATTGTCATTTGTCTTGGAGTAGATGTTTTTGGATTTATCCTATTTGGGATTTTCTCACCT
Organism: Otolemur garnettii; assembly: GCF_000181295.1. Classification (NCBI taxonomy): domain Eukaryota; kingdom Metazoa; phylum Chordata; class Mammalia; order Primates; family Galagidae; genus Otolemur; species Otolemur garnettii. Next base: position 15,221,286 of record NW_003852407.1, read on the forward strand.
TCCCAGCTCTGTAAGCAATCTATACCTTTTGACACATTTGCAAAGTTTTGGGCCACTATTTCTTCCAAGGTTTTTTCATCATTGCATTCTCTCTCTCTCTCTCTCTCTTTCTCTCTCTTCCTCAGACTTCAATAAACTGGATCTAGTCTTATGGTCCCACAGATCCCTGAGGCTTTGTTCATTTTTTTAGTCCATATTTTCTCTGTAATTCAGATTTGGTAACTTCTACCAACCTGTTTTTAAGTCCACTGACCATGCTGATTGCTCTCTGCTGTCTTCAATCTACTATTGAGCCCTTTCAAAATTTTATTTTGGTTATTATGTTTTTCAATTCTATAATTTCCCTTTGGTTCTTTTTTATATCTTCTACTATTCCCACAAATTTCCTGGTGTTTATAACCACTCACTGATGCATTATAATGCAGGCTGCTTTAAAATATTTGTCACCTAATACCAGTGTCTGGCTTATCTTGGTATTGGCATCTGTTAATACTTTCCTATTTAATTTGTGACTGCCCTAGTCCTTGATATGAGTGATTTTGTACTGTATAATTTGTACTGTATACTTTTAAGTATTATTGCTAGAATTTGGATCCTATTTAATCTTCTCTTTCAGCAGGTGTAGTATACAGGTCTTTCTGGAGGTACATATTCAGGCCCCTGCTGTCACCACCCCAGCAAAGACACATTGCCCCACCACCTCACTGCAGATGAGTAGGGTGGAAGGTCAGTGCCTCCCTCCTTTGACCCCATTGGCATCTTCCCAGGAGAACTAGACTTCTTCTCCACATTGCTTCATTGCCTTTATGTGAAGTGGAGGTTCAGCTTCTGGTAGGCACCCAACAACTCTAGGCCAGATTTGCCACTAGTGTTTGTCTAGGGTGGGCCAAGCATTTTCATAGCCAGAAAGGTTTTCTTTTCTGTTAGGCATTCCTTTCCCTAGAGAAATAGGCTTTACTTGGAGCCTCACTCCATGTTGCTCACGTCTGGAGTTTCCTAGGTCACCTGCTTCTTTCTTACCATGTTTCAGAGTCATCCTCTGATTGATTGTGCCATCATTCCCAGGAGTGGAAGCATTTCATCATTGCTTGCTTGTAAGAGAGAGGACCTGGGAAGAATGGAGCCTCTCCATCTTAGCCAGATGCCTCTTCGTCCATTAGTTCAGCCATAATTTTGTGAGACCCTACTATATTCTGGGTCTTCACCTAGGAAATGAGGACTCATAATAAGGGAAAAATCCCCATCCTCACAAAGCTGATGTTCATGTGATGGCAAAAGACGATTATACAAATCATCATGATGAAGTGTAATGAATGCTATGATAAAGCATCTCACACTAATGGCATCGAGTGAACACATGAAACTAAAAGTAAACCACATAATTGGAGTAAGTGAAGACTTTTTCAAAACCTACAAATTCATTTTTGACGTGATTAGAAATAGATTCTAATAGATCATTTTGTGATCTATAACAGAGCCGCCCTGACTCCACAGCTGCTAATGGTGCCTGTCAGCAATAAGGTATTTTAGGAACCAGTAAGGTACAGCAAATAAACATGACCAAATCTCTTAACAGCACTGGAAGAAAGCAGAAAAATAACTGCGAAGCCCTAATTCCTGATTCTATACACTTGGACATTACCCACTTTTGGTAGAAAGTCAATAGTTCTTCACTGGGAACAGAATATCCATTTTGAGAAAGTTGTCCTTATTTAGAAGAATATTGGACAATCTGATCCAAGAAAGTTCTGTTGACTGGCTTATTTTTACTAACCCAACTCGTTGACATGTTTCAGGCCCTAAATCCAATTATAACGAATGATTCTTAAAACTAGTCATAACAAATAAAACATGATCTAAGGTCACCCCGACCAAAAAGACCTCCCCTACAGCCTATACATGACCATAATTATAGTAATGTGACTGATAACTAGAATTTGGAGATTAATTATGTCTTTGGAAAAAATTACGTGAAACCAGTATATCTAACACATATACCTTCAAATGAAGACACAAGATTTTCAGTGCAGTAAATAAGTTGTAAATTAATAAAATCTTTAGCTCTCCTTTTCTACTGTATCATTGTGAGAGGCAATATAGAGAATATAATCTAGTAGTATATTCTAACTGGGAAAATTTCAGATAGTAACTATTTCAGACCATTGATTGACAGGTCTACTGGGAGACACTGTGGTTTCATTCATTCACTCTTCCATGATTCCCAGTCAATGTATTCTTAATCAGGGAGCTATCAACTCATTCATGAGTCAGAGCACTGCCTAGCAGGCCTTTATGGATATTTGATGCTGCCTTTGGGGTCAAAATGTAGGCTTAAGTGTGTCACCCATATGTATTTTAACAAAGGGTAACCCACGAGACATGTGCACAGAATGTTTACTGAGGAAGGTGAAATTTTACCACTCTGATAGTGTACAAGTTGTGGGTAGGAATACTCCAGTGTCACAGATCATCTGGATTACTTACAATTCCTATCACCCTCTGCAGCATGCTGCCCAAGTCCTTGGTGAGGTTCTTTTAAGTCAAACCTAAAATTTAACATTTCATTTGATCTCTAATTACAAAGTCTCCATCCACAGGAGAACTGAATAAATATTAAGTGCAGCACCAAAAATATATACTTCCATAAAGAAAAACATATATTTTATAATAAATAGTGGTCATGAGTCAAGTGTAGACAACTACTTAGGCTATGTACGTTCCAGCACAGCACATCAAGTTGACCTCAGCACACTGCGAATCACAACGGTTTGGAAGTATTCAATTCATTATAACAAATCTGGTCTGAAATGTTCGGTTGTAACGATTTAACACACTTCACTTTTAAAAATCTTTTAAAAGAGTAGATAAGATGACCTATCTCTAAACGTAAATCAGAAACTGAAAAGAGCTATAGTTACGAGTATTAGCAATGAAACAAATGGAGGGAAATGAGTTTCTCTTTTTCAGGGCTTATTTTTCATTATCTGCACTCTGTTCTCGTCTATGGAAATGACAGATGATAACAGCATGGGAGAGGGTTGGGGGCCACCTTCCTATGGGGCAGGAAGCTGCTAGCAGACAGAGTGGCCACATCCTCCTCCCCAGCAGGTGAATGGGGCTGACCTAGCAGGTCGCCAGAGAGGCCAGCCTGTGGACAAACTCCTAGCAAACCAGGTCCTGCACCCCAGGGTTCCCGGGAATGAACAGACTGAGACAAGGGGCTTCATTTACCAGTTGCCCTGTCCCCGGAGGGCTTGTCCTCCTTCTCCTCCCTCTCCAACGTGCTGCTGGAGGATGAGATGCTGGAGGCCGAGCAGTTGTCCCTCTCGTTCACCCCCTCGTTCTGCCTCTCTTTCTCACTGAGGGAGGCTCTTCCTTCTGGCTCTGGCTCCAGTGTCTGTTCCCCCTCGTTCTCCGCTCCCCTGCGGGCAGAGGCTATGTCCTGGATGACTTCATCAGCAGCCTGCTCCGCCTCCACTCCAGGCTTAGGGTGGCCGGCACTCGCTGGTGGAGACAACAATGGAGAATATGTTGACAACAGAGGCTTCCTGGAAGTATCAAGTGAGGTGAGAGAAGGAACATGGGGCTGATTTCACTGTGCTGCTCTGCAGTGGGCAGAAGGCTAGAAACGGCCCCCAAGATCCCTGAGGTCCCCTGGTTATTCAGTCAAACACTAGTGGAGGCACTGCTGGGAAGGGATCATACAGATGACTTGGAAGTCTCTTGTCAGTGGACCTTTAGATAGGGAGACTAAGTGGACCTGATGTAATCTAGTAGGACCTTTTAAAAGCAAAGAATTTTCAAATTAGCAGAAAAGAGATCAACTGGAAGCCTGTGAAGGATCCATTCTGAAATGGAAGGGGCCATGAAGCAGGGACTGCAGGGGGTCTCTAGGAGCTGAGACCCACCTCTGGGCAACAGCCAGAGAAGAACAGGGAATGCAGTTCTATAAGCACAAGGGACTGGATTCTGCCAACACCCCAAATGAGCCTGGAGGTATACTCTTCCCAGAATCTCCAGAGAAGAGCCCAGCCAGCCACAGCCTTGATTTCAGCCTTGTGATAGCTGACAGCAAGGGCCAAGAACCCAACAAAACTGTGCTAAACTTCTGACCCGCAGCAACCATGAAATAATATATGAGAGTCGTTTCCAATCACTCTATCTGTGGAAATTTGTTACACAGCAATGAAAAACTAATACACGAGCTTTTGTGCCTCTTGAGGAAAAGAGAAACAAAGTCCATCATGAGCCAAGCTGATAAGGATTTGGTAGCCTCATGTTTTTTGAAACCAGTGGCTAAACCAATGAGGTCCATCACCCTTTGCTTGGATTATATTTGCTCATGATGTGAAGGTACTCCGTGATCTTGAAAGCGATTTAGAAGAATCGTGGCCACAGGGCTATTTGCAAAGACTGGGGATCTGGTGCTGCTACCAACATAAAATGCTCATGTTCTCAACTCATGAGATCTCCAGGGAGCTGGGAAATGGCACATTCTGGGTTGTACATGTGATTTGCTGAGCAAACTCTCAGCTGTAAGCTGTGGATATATGGCATAATGATTGAGAATACACAAAATCTTGAGCCAACCGCCACATGTGAAGGCCTGAGGAGGATGGGGCGTTCCTGAGAGTACTGTCCCAGGGCTGGGCCAAGCCACATTGTGGGAACTCGGGCAGCATCTATCAATACCATGTGCTTGAGGCCTGAGTAAACACTGCTCAAAGCAATACAGAAATTCGGACAGGGTTTGCACGTGGCAGAGGTTGGCAAGTTTCTGCCCAGATCCCTCAAGAACACACAGATCAGGGAGCTCTCTCCGTGAAGGTGTCCTGCTGGCTCAGGTAAAGGACACTGCTGATGACAGGGCACACAGGGCTGGCCTCACAGCAGGCTGGGCAATGACATTAATCACTGAGGAGGAGAGAGACACTCAGGGCTCCCTGGGCATGGGGCCCAGTGGCCAGGAAGTCATTCTACCAGGATTCTCAGGGCCAGCACCCCCCTGCCTCTCATCTCCTCTCAGACTCAGAGGATGAGTCAGGAGTTAGCTGCACAGGGAGGGAAGCAGTGGAGAGGATAAAACACCAGCCTTTCCTTACGTTCATGGGTAAAGTCCCAACACCCCGGTGGGAATGCCCCCAGGTGCCCCTCAAGTAGAAGCTGGGGGTGGAGGAGTGAAGGCCTCTCGCTTGCGCCTGTGCTGGGCATTTTCTGCTGAAGACTGCAGCCTAGTATAGGATGCTGCTTCTAGGGGCACCGGAGGGCCTCTGCTTCCCCGGCAAGGAAGGTTTTAGGACCCAGCAACATGAGGGCAGAGTTTTCAGACAGAGACACACATGCTGGCTGGCAGTGACAGGAGAAAGAAAAAGGGTACAATACCATGAGCCTATGTGCCTGAGCACAGGCACAGCGGGCACTTTTCCTTAAAAGCAAAAACTGGGCTGGGTAATGGGAAACAGTGAACATCTCTCCCAGAAAAATTCCCTGTGGTACTAACGGAATTTTTATGGTAATTTCTTTTTCATCTGATAATAGCGTATTTAGTAAAGAGATACAAAACTCCATTAGTTTTACAAGCATGGCAAGAGCACAGCCTTCGCAGTGGCACTGTCATCATCTGGTCGACAAAAAGCACATGTTTTTATACACATTTACTTCAGAATAGCCACATCAAAATGAAAATGTGTTTCCAACAGGCTAGCATGTGGCAGAGATTGGAAGTTTAGTTAGGAAGCATATGGCAAACACCAAGGGTCTTTCCTGGTGGCTTTATTAGGAACAAGGAGACAGGTCAGCTGGTTGCCAGGAGCTTGTGTCTACTCACCACCCCCTGGATCTGGTCAGAGTCAGCAGGGAAGACCATGACTGATGGGTGTCTGACTTGACCTGTATGTGTGCCCTGCCATGTTTCACGCCACTGAATGCACAGGACTCTGGCTAGTCAGGGCCACCTGGACAGGTGTGGCAAAGGACATGTCAGCTCCGGGAAAGCTGCACTTTCTTGGGAATAAACGATAAGATTTCATCCCAGTAGGTTAGGGTCAAACTGCAGGGATCAGACACTTATATTTGTGATTCCAACTACTAGGATGGTTTCTTGCTTTTTTGTTTGTTTATTTTAGCAGCTGAAGAGGTAATTGTCTCTAAAACTGCCTCTAGCCTAAAATGACTCTGTGTCCACAGGGCCTGACTGGAAATCTGCAGTACGGGAGGCCATTGTAATGATAAACAAATTAAATACTAATCACACACATTCAAATCAAGTCTAACAGCAGAGCCTTTCTCTGGCTGTGTCAGTAAAATATAGGAACAACAAGGGTAAAAGCTGCCCGAGGGCCAAGACCTCGCCTTCCTCTCAAGTTGAGAGCCACCAGCATGGTCCTGGGCCAGCACCTGCTCACAACATTGTCACCCAGGATGGCCCTGAGACTCCACACTCAATTCCAGAAGGTTCTTCTTTCCCTTCCCCCTTCTCTTTCACCAGGACTTCCTCCACCAACGCCATCCTCTACACACCTACTGTTCTTTTTGCGTCACTGTCCCTAGGCCAGGCCTGCTGCTCTCTGGGTAAAAAATAAGGAAAAGTATCATTTACCCTCACCTTGTCCTCAGGAAATAGGAGAAATCATGTAAATCTGTAGGAAAAGTCCTCCAGGGCAGTGAGATCTTTGTCAATGCCTAAAGATGCAAAGTGTTTGCAATTTCTCACAGTTAACAGTCCCAAATTTAATGAGCCTTTCTTTAGCCCAATATTGGCATCAGTGATACACAGGACAGAACCAGCTCTGTCATCACAGAGGTTAGAGAGGGGCAGAGAAAAGAGATCCCAAATGACCTGCTTCGGCCTTTGTGCAGCAGCGTGGTGAGCCTGACCACCAACACACAAGGAAACCCCAGCCTCTCTACCACCAGACACAATAAAAAACGTTTATAAATGGCATAGCTCTTTTAAGATCAAAAACACAGTGCATCAGGAAGGTATGGCAAGGGTCTTTGACAAGGCCTGAGAAAGGACTTAAGACTCTGCCAAAATGACATTTAAGTAGTCTCCAAGGGCAAAAAGAAGTTAAAATGGGAGAGCACACGTGGAGACCTAGAGCCCACACATGCTGGAAGAAATGAAAGATGCTTCCTATGGCTGGATCTCAGAGAGTGAGGGGAGGCAGGAGGGCCATCTGGGGTTAGGGTAACGGGGCTCGTGTGCACCTGAACTTTGCCCTAGGAGTAGTGATGGCTGCTCCAGGTAGAGATGGCCCCTGCCAATCCCTTGCCTACCTCTGCATCACAGGCAAACCTGCGGCTCCCTGGAGACAGTGTAGGGGTGCCTGGGAGCTATCGGGCAAGCACCTCACCTAGTCACTGTGGAATAGACAGTAGTCCAGGGAGAAGCCCCTGCAGACAGAGGGACTGAAGAGGAAGAGGCAAGTGCCAATCAAGGGAGTTTAAGAGACCAAGAAAATGAATAAAAACGCAGCAGCACTGGAAGAGCTGGAGGCTGAGGGACAGAGACTCCAGACAGCAGGAAGAAGGTCTCCATCCCAGACACCAACTCGGGGAGGAACTGTGTTTGCATTCGAGGGCAGCAGAGCATTGTGGAGGGCTGCTGGCTTCCCGTGAGGTGTGATTACTGAGCATACCCAGAGAAGCACCTCCGAAACCCTCAAGACCTCTCTGTGGGGAGAGCTCCGCAGAAAGCCAAGGCCGAGAGAGTGCCAAGATCCCTGCCCAGGTGGCCGGGAAGGCAAGGGGCAGGGTGTGCGCTCCCAAGCCTGGAAGACCCCCGTAGCTCCATCTGTGAGGCAGCCTCAGAAGGGATTATGATAAACCAAACCCCACAGGTCAGGAGGAGCCAGGGCTCCCCACGTTGGTCCACAACCACCTTGGACAGAGGAAGGACACAGAGATCTGACTATATCTCTCAGGCTGTGTGCAAGGGACAAGGGGAACTGTGAGTAGGACTCAAGCCAAGTACCCAAAAGTCCTTCTCCCGGTGGAGGGTGTGGGTTTGGAAAAGGAGAAGGGCATGGCAAAGAATGCCTGGCAACATTAAAGGCACCCAAAGCTGGGA
>NW_003852407.1:15229573-15237314 GCF_000181295.1 Otolemur garnettii
CAAAAGTCCTTCTCCCGGTGGAGGGTGTGGGTTTGGAAAAGGAGAAGGGCATGGCAAAGAATGCCTGGCAACATTAAAGGCACCCAAAGCTGGGACCCGTCTTCCTGGACTACAGCCTGAGAGCAGAATGACGGGATCTCAGCGCCGCCAGAATGCACTTAGCAAAGATCAGAAAAATGTATTTGGCCAGAACCTGCAGTGATCTGATTCAGAGGCGACTTTAAATTAGATTTGAAGGTTGGATTAAGGAACACATAAAGGAGGAGGGAAAAAAATCTAAACTGCATAAAAGGATATGGAAATGGACAATTTATGCAAAGCAGAATAAATAATGCACAGAGGAAGGAAGAGACCCTCCGCATCCTCAAAAGATTGTAACAGGAAATCAGGTCAGCAGCCAATAAAGGCATTTTCTATCCCAAAGAAACTGTTGTCACAGGCACAAGAAGGCTTGGGGAATCAGGAAGGGAACCCAGCAAAAGGAGAACTCCAGGGAAGGAGGAAAAACCTAAGTGTTTTTATAGAGAGACTATAAAAGTCTGCCCCAAGGAATGGCACATGTGACTGGGGCTTTCCTCAGGCAGATCATGAACCTGGGGAAGATAGGAGGGGGGGCCTGGCCTGAGGGTTTCGGCCTGCTCCTCCCCTGGGCCACGTCAGCCAGGGGAGATAATTACTCATATCATCTTGGGCTTCTGCAGGGACAAAGAGAACACTGCCAACTCCTCATCTGGTCCTGCACACCTTGCTGGACATCAGGCTCTGCTTGGCCTTAAGTGAAGTAAAACTCAAAAGTTCCCATACCACATACTGCGTGCCTTCTACACGCAGGTGCGTGCCAGGAACCATATTCTGTACTTGGGTTTAGTTCCCACAGTGGCAATATGAAAGGAAAGATGAATGTGGCCATGTGAGAAGTGAGAAAGTATGTTCAATGAGGTAAGCAACTTGCCCAGGACGACACAGCAGGCTGGCTCCTCTCAGACAGCTCCTCAGGCCCCTTCTCTGTGCTGGGGAGGGGGTGCAGCTGATCTCTGCAGAGCACTGTCTATGCTTCCTCCCCCTCTTACTTTCAGATGAGCTGACCCCTGGGGGTTCCAGTAAAGATAGGAGGAAGGAGAGGCTGGAGGATTTATGTACCTGCCACTGTTAGTTCAGTGGCCGTCCTTACACGGCCCTTACCAAGTCCCAGCCATTCACCAAGTGCCTTTGGGCCCAGAGGTGGCAGCGGCACTACCAGCTGCCTGTTGCTGCTCGTCTCTGGGTGCTTCACACTGTTTGGTGGTCCCTTGACCCTCCCCAAACCTCTGCAGACTGTCCCTTTGGTGAGTGCCTTCAGTGACCCTCAGACCACAGGACACCTACAACAAGCAGAGCTCACATTTGAACTAGAGTGGCCTGACTGAAAGCTGGGAATCACAGTGTTACACTGTGTAGTGGGTGACTTCAGCCCCAGAGAAGCATATAATCATTCCCGAAATAACAAAAACCCAACAGAAAGTGGGCAGGAATGTTCCAATTCTGCTTTCATCCAGTCCCTGACAGCTGAGTCCAGAGTGTCCAATTAGAATCTCTTGTCATGCAATTTTTCTTTGAAGAGAGAAATTGCTGGTAGAAAGATCTGAACTTAATAAGTCTTTGGGTGGCTTCAGCTGATTTCAGTCTGTGGTAGTGTCTCGATGACTTGGCCAGGACTTGGCTCTCTGGCAGGTCTTAAGAAACCAAGGGCTGGGCCAGCCAGTTCTATAACAGTTGCTCTGAACTGTGTAGATTCCAGGGACCTCCCCAGTTCAGAGCTGATAACTAACACTATTGACTTTAGACTTGTGGCTTAATCACATAAATCTGAAAAAGATCCCAAGAGAAAAAACTCGCAACTTTGAAAATTCTTTAGGCTTTTGCCTTTGGTGTCGGCCAGTTCTTACTAAGCTGTTAACTCAGATTCACTCTAGAGCAGGGTTTCTCAGCCTTGGTCCTATGGATAGTCCAGGCAGGATAGTTTCTTACTGCAGGAGGGGGTCCCATGCACGGTAAGACTTTTTGCAGCATCCCAGCTTCTACTCACCAGAGACCTGCAGCCCCCGCCCTGCCCCTCCTTTGCCACTGGGCAACCAAAAATACTTTCAGACACTGCTAAATGTTCCCTGGAGGGCAAGTTGAGAATCACCACGTTATAAAGATAGTTTTACTAGGTTGGGTACAAACTCAACTACTATTATTGTTACAAGTAATACCTTATCACCTGCAAAACTCTGACTTGACAGATAACTAATCTATATGCCCTAAAAATTAAGCTCAGCTTTGTTCTCAAATTTCAGAGGTAGATTTTCCAAACAGCTTCAGGGCTACGCCATCTCTTAAGAGGAAAATGATATATGATCAAAATTACCTTCAAAAGTCCCTTTAGAAGGTGCCACTTTATAGACCCTATAACCACCCTCCACGGTTCCAACAATCAAGGTTTTCATTTAGCTTCAGTGGAACCTCATAGGAAGTACTGGGCTTGCATTCATGGGCTGTGTTACCCCTAGACACAAATGTATAAACTCTGAAATCACATTTGATGCAGCAAAGCTGTTCATATTATAAGGGGCTCACTGGAGTCAAGAATGGCATATAAAAAAATACCAACCCATGTCCCTTGTGCCATGCTCACTCAAGGACATATGCCTGAGTTGAATGTTAGACAGGATTATTAAAAGCATTACTTAAAGATATCATTTCCACTCTTGCCTCCTATCCTGAGAATTATGCTTCTGATTTATGTGTATCACCCCATGGTAGTATCATATGGGAGAAAAAGAAGTCAGTTTCAAGTCCAACTGTTCTGATTCTGATAACATACCACGTGAATATTCTATTTTACATTATAAACAGAAAGTAAAAAGTAGTTTAAGATTATTGCATCATTTCTTGCTCTATCATCATCTCGAACCTGGACAAAATGACCCAAAATATCAACCTGATGAAAGGTTATCTTTTCCAAACATTAGAACTTATGAAGACATATCTTTTCTAAAGTCAAATAATCAGGTCTTGTCTTGATTGAAAATAGTGTCAAACAGGATCGGTTCCAGCAGTCATTTGTCCTTGCATGTGTGGTAAGGCTGTGGAGCTCCTGGGTGAACTAGATACTCCTTTTCTTACAAGAACAAACTGCAGACAAGTCTCTCCTCAAGCATGAAGACACTGCCTGATTCTAGGCTGCCTTTCAACAGCCCCTCTAGCTCTGGTCAAGCCTCAAACAGACACATCAATGATGGCACAATGAAAACTGCTATTCTGGAAGGAATAGTCCCAAATAGTAACACTTGGTAAATAAACTGATGGAGCTTGAGTTTTTTAATTCATTTTTTCAAGCTTAGCACAATATAGTTACTTTTAAAAGATGATCTATTACAACTAGTAGCAAAATTCATTTAGTCAATTTTTCTTTACTGAGCCCTGTCATGTTGTAGCCCAGTGCTAGGCACAGAAAATGCAGAGGTGAAAAATGTCTTCCTTATAATATTTTTCAGGCTAAAGTTGTCTTGTAAGTCAGAGCCATAAGACCAAAAGGACTAAATCTAAAGAAAATAACTCCTCCTGACAGTAGCCAGTAGATTTGCACCAAGCCCAAATGGAAACAGCTGGGTATGACTTCCAATTCTCACCCCAAAGAGTTAACCCTTCCTTACTTACATTTGGTCATGAATGAAATGGCTTTTCACTTAGTCAACAACCTGGTTTTTATCTACACTTGCCTGCAAATACAATCACAAAGAAATGGAAATCCAGAACTAGAATAGAATTCACTTAAAATAAAGGGTACAATGGACTGAATTCTTATATGCCCCCCAAATTCATATGTTGAAATCCTAACTCTCAAGGTGATGGTATTAGAAGCTGGGGCCTTTAAGAGATGATTACATCATAGAGGTGAAGCCCTCATGAGCAGGATTACTATTCTTATTAAAGAGACCTCAGTAAGCTAGCTAGCCCCTTCCTCAGCAAGAAAGCATCTTCTATGAATCACAGTGGACCCTTACCAGACACCAAATTTACTGGTACCTTGAGTTTGAACTTCCCAGTCTGAAGAACAGTGTTGTTCATAAGCTACCTAGTTTACATCAAGAATATTTTGTTATAACAGTCCTGGACTAAGACAAGGAGTATTGTAAAAGACAGTTGATAAGTATCATTTGTCAAGATATTCTCTAAGTTTCCCCCTCTATTAGAGTTAGATCCTCAGGAAAAAATAGCCCAGAATACTATGTCACTTCTGCAAAAGTTCCTTCCCTCTCTATTAGGCTAATATCATTTGTTCAGTCCTTTATTCAGAGTGGCCTATACAGTTAAAGATGTGTCCTCCATCCATGTCCCATGTAATACATTTCTTCCTGGGTACAGGCGAAATAGCTGTTTTTGTAGATTCATGTGTCTCCTTTCTTTAGCCACATTTGCTCATTCACCAGCTCATAAAGCCTTTACTGAATATCTGCTCTGCTCCAAGCACTGGGAATAAACGTGAGCACAGGCATGCCTCCCCTCCCCCAACAGAGAGCATGCCGGTGAGTGAAGGAACACTCATCACAGAGACAGTGAGACGGGCCCTGTGTCCCAACTGTCTCTAGATGGAAGGGAGACACAGAGGGGGATCTCTAGAGAAGATATGATGCTTCAGCTAGGTAGAGAAGCATGCAGTGGGCACTTTTCAAAACAAAGCACGCCAAGCACAGGGGCACACCCAAAAGAACATGGCATTCTCAGGTACTAGCGGTGGTTTGGTACAGATGGAGCCTAACATGTGGGCAGGACGAATCTGGAAGAAGTGAGACCTGCTAGAAATAATTGAAATGGTCCAGATCATTGCTGGTTGGGGCCAGGACTAAGGCATTAGTGATTGAAAGGTAAGAGGCTGATTTGAGAGAAAGAGTTCAACAGACACTTGGGGCTGGACTGGATGTGGGGTGACAGCTGAGGGAGGAGTCAACAATTACATGTCTACTTCCAGCTTAAATGGATGGACCAAGAGAAGCGGCCTTCCCCACATGAGGACTAAAAGGTATGAGCAGGATTGGGGTTTATGGGTGAGAGACAGGGACACCTCCCATGTGAATGTTCCTTAGACTGGCACCAAACAAGGCTGAAGAGTCTGAGGAGCGTTCAGAGGCAGATGTCTGAGATGGTGGGATTCACACACCCTGACTGAGCTCAAGGTGGCTGAGGATAGAGATACACAGATTGGGGGGGGGGGAACATTGGGGAGGTACTTGAAGATCGGAGGTAGGGCTGGTAGTGGTGCCTCATAATCCTAGCACTTTGGGAAGTGGAGGCAGGAAGATCCCTTGAAACCAAGGGTTCAAAACCAGCTTGGGCAACATAATGAGGTATCATAGTTAAAAATAAAAAAAAAAGTCACAGGTGGGATGTGAGGGCCCAGAGAGATTAGCATGAAAAGAGAGTGGAGCTGGGGTAGAACGTCAGAAAAACCCACCACTCAGGCAGAAGATTCACTGAGAAGACTGCAACAAAACGGTGAGAAACGTAGACAACATGAAAGCCAACTATCACATTTAGTCTGGACACTACCTAGAGGGGACGGAGAGATCCAGAGGGGCGAGATCCAGAAAGTTAACAAAAAGCTACCGGAGTTTCCCCAACATAACAGTGGAGGCAGCTTTCTCAGGTAAGTTCCAGCTTCAAAAAGCTCAAAAGATGCCTGCCATGTCCAGAGGTGGACAAGATGCACAAGGGCCACTGAAACCAATTGTTCTCTGGAAAAATCATATCGTAGGGACTAGAAAACCAGTGTGTGTATATCTTGCTCCGTGTACTGCAGATACTGTATTATTTTGTACAAATGCATTTCGGAGGTGGATGGGGGAAAGGCAGGGATGCTGGGGAGAGACGGGGTGGCAAAGTGAAGATTAAGGTCCTTAGAAAAGACAGGGATGCTTTAAAAAAGCTTGAGAATTATTCTCCTTTGCTATTAATATTTTCCAGGTCTCAGTCATTGACTGGAAACTTCACTGACTGAAGAATCTTCATTGTCTGGATACATGGAGCCTCCTAACTACCTAGACGCACTGACCCAAGGCTCCCACCTGGGATAAAGGGCACTGATGTCTCTGACCCAGCTAATGACCCAGGTTCTCTGAGAGCACCTCCAGATGCAGGCAAGCTCCTTGACATCAAGTGCCTGCTCCAGGCAGGGTCTTACAGCTCCTGAAGTTCTTTTTGTTAAGAACAAGCAAGCTAATTGCTGTTCTAAATTTGAATTTGTTGTTTACATTAAACAGACTTTAGGATACAAGTGTGATATTAAAGGTTGGTTAAAAAGCCATTATTATCTCATGTTAGGGGAACAATTCTCTATAAATTTCTCATGTTTTTACAGTCTTGCAAGCAGAGACATTAACAACCTTTGTTATGGACTAAGGATGTATGAATAGTAAATAGCTTTGGAAGACAGAAATAGTGTCTCCCTCCAAGGCAAGGGCTGGTAGCTTTTTTGTCCAGTACAATAAAGATAACATCTCCCTCTGGGACAAAGAGAAGGCATGCTTACTGCCCCTTACAAGAGTTTTGGAGTCTCAGGGTTCCTCGCCTCAGGTTCCTCATAATATGTATGTAGGTATCACCCTGTGGGAACCCAGGTTTGGGGAAATGGCATAAATGTTCATGCTCTGGCTATTAATACTATTGCTACAAGTAGTAGAATCCTTTGTCTCAGACCCAGGAGTTTCGTGTTTTTTGCCAGCATCCCTGAAATTGTTGACAGGCTAATTTATTAGCTTTAAAAATAGGGTAAAGTTTTAGTCCAGTCCTTGACACCCTATAGTTGCCTAGGAAATCATCCATATTGATCAGATAATGCTTTTATTTATCAGTGTTCCCAATGCCATTCTGTGCCTTCTCTTTACTTAAGAGAAGTACTTTGTACTTCAGAGGTTCATACTTTGCCTACTTCAGAAGGACTTGAGACTGTTTAATACGTCCAAAACATGGAACAAGAAAACATACTGCAGAAAACTGTTAGTACTAAAAGAAAAAGGGGAAATTTTTGCCTTTTCCTATTTTAAGAGACTCAGAAATGGGAAGGAAAAAAATCCAGTGAATTGTAAGGGTTCTACCTGCTACACCTGCTATGAAATTTGATTGACTAACATGGCATCAAGTGGCAGCAGTCATGTAAGGTGGGGAGGTGAGGAGGTGTAGGAGGGAGACAGGGCAGCTCTGAGTCACAGAACCACAAGGAATCTAGTTTCTTGCCAATTCATGAAACACTGGACTGGAGGCATCCAAAAGCTTTATGCAAGAGAACCAGCATGCAGTGTTAGGCTGGTGATTGATGATATTCCATTGCTACCATGCCAGTTGTAAAAAGGATACCAGATGTTTCTGCTTTCTGCCAGGTGGATTAGGTAACTTAGGAGAGTGCCTTCACCTGAAGGAGGCCCAAAATATGTCACACAATGAGGGTGACAAAGATGCTCAGTCAACGGTAATAATGACAACAGCCACAATGACGAATGGATGCTCACATAGAAAATGAGTATTCATTTAAATAAACTAAACGTGACATAACTATACATCTTTACTTTAATTCCAGGTTTGAGGATCAGGAGGGTAGAGGAACAGTCCATAGTTACCAGCACTTTAAATGCCTGGAGGATCTATGAGAGAAAGTATCAGTACACCACTGTCCACAATTTCTATAAATGCTAGTGAGTAGGCACTGGCTCTTTAGGCCATATTA
>NW_003852407.1:15238153-15245988 GCF_000181295.1 Otolemur garnettii
ACTTCACTTATGGGCACATAATTATTCTTTTTAATCCTCAGAGCAACTTTCTCAAGAATCATATTGAAGAACTCTATCTATCCCAATAAGAACACTGTGCGTTTCCTGATCAGTGAGAATAACTTTGTTTATAGAGTCATTTGCGAATTTCTTAAAATTATAGGAAATAAGCTTATTAGGTAGATATTCTGATACACATCCCCAGGACTCAGTGAAAATAAGGAAAAGATATCAAAGCAGTGGATATAGAGTGATGCTTTCCCACATTTACTTAAACTTTGAGCTGATCAGTTCCTTTAATTACAACGTGGTACAAATGAGAACATAAGTGCATATCTTTTCCTCACTTGGGCATGATAGTTTTAGAAAGAGGGAAAATACTCAGACTATCACCATGAAGTCCAGGAATTATTGAGACACATATCTGCTGAGCCATAAGAAACCCAGATGGCAAAATAATCCAAGCTCACATTGACTTGACGGTGGGGTCAGAGGCATCATTTACAAAAGTTATAGCAGATTGAGCTGGGAAGAGTTTGGACTCAAAGATTTCACTAGATGGCACATAATGCTTACAGTATTTTACCATTATCCTTCCTTTTTTGAAAATGTATTTTGTAAGAGAAAAGGAAGTTTTTAATGTTTTTATATCTTTGGCTTCCAAAAGTTGTCCAGAATCTCAAAAAGGAGTTATAAGAAAAAAAAAAAGGACCTTTAATCTTGAAGTACATGTGTGGTTGATATAGCAGTTCTCAACCTGTGGGTTGTGACCCATGGGAACTGTATTAAAGGGCCACAGCATTAGGAAGGTTGAGACCACTGCTTTAATAACAAATACCGAAGAACGTCCAGAGTTGACCACTTCCTTGTATTGACCACCTCAAGTTAACTGAATTTTCATAAGCCAGACATGCACCACATGTAGGTATCAGTACAGCAGGCCTACTTCCTTATGTTGACCACCTCTGTATGTTAACCAGTTTGTTACAGTCCCTTGGGTGGTCAACTTACAGAGATTCTATTGTATTCATTTTTCCTTTTCCTTAATTCTGAAATGTAGACCACAATTTTTGCAGGTACTAGGGAGAGGGTTAGTGAATAGATGGTACGGCATTAATGTGAACACCACCACAAATACAATGGAACTGTGACCCATGACAGATGGCTGGTGGGAGTCAAAATACTGGATTCCATCCCAGCACCATGCCAGCCAGAGCTGAATTCAATCTTCCAGTCCATTTGGGCTTCAGTGAAATGTAGATAATAATATCTCCTTTTCTTACCCAGATGCGTGTCAAGATGTAGAATAGTAATATTTGGGAGCAAAGGGCAAAGCACTGCAAAAATGTGAAGTATATCACGATTATTTGATCCAACATAAGAAAAAAAGTGAAAAAGCAAGTCAGTGCCTAGCACATGTGGACCACATAATGCCAGGTGTTTGGTGCAGGACCAACATCTGGATGTGTGATTATATGTTTAATTCTTCCTCCAGATGTTGGGATATTAGAAATGTTAGGGATAAGCAAAAAGTCACTTTGACCATTTGCAAATAGGACCCAGTCAAAAGGATACCCTCTTATTAACTGGGTGCTCCCAGAACGTTTCAAAGACTAGTACGTGCCAGGCTGAGAAATGCCTTTCTGTCATACTACTTTTGCAATTCTGTCACAGGGCAAAAGCCCCCAATGCAGAAAGAAGCCCCAGCAGTTTTTCTGAGACACCCTCTCACAGCATTTCTCTTTATATGCTCATAAGTTCTAATTGGGTAAATCAGGTACACATGGGGACAAGGATATTAGGACACCTTGCTGGTTCCCACTGAGTGGGATAACAATTACTTAACATACGATGACAGCTCTTCTAGATCTCACAGGAGCCAGTATCTTTTTTTTTTATTTCAAAAGCAAATATCATCATATG
This sequence comes from Otolemur garnettii, assembly GCF_000181295.1. Classification (NCBI taxonomy): domain Eukaryota; kingdom Metazoa; phylum Chordata; class Mammalia; order Primates; family Galagidae; genus Otolemur; species Otolemur garnettii. Next base: position 15,240,077 of record NW_003852407.1, read on the forward strand.
ATGCTATTTTGCTAATTTACAACCATGTATAAATTCAAGTTCAATATCCTTGTTTATATCCAGATATCACTTATTATGGGACTGTAGCCAAATATTCTCTCAGTCTCCATTCATCCCTTCCTTGAAGAGGAAAATAACATTTGCTATCACCTTTGGGAAAGAATAATGACATAACTCAATACTCTCCCCAAGGCATATTATATACATTAATATATAAGATGAATATTTTCTGTATTCTTATTGAAGTTTAAAATATTCTATGTTTTTAATTGGATAGAATGTCCCCAACTGTAATTGGACCAAATTCTTGAGGAATTGTCTTTTTTCATAAACATCACACATAGATTAAAATTTTGATGACAAACAATATCTATAGATACAGATAATTCCCTCTCAGCCTGCGGTTGTTCTGTATTTCAGCTTAGACAATCATTCTGTAAACTGCCAGAAGGATAATTCCTAGAGTTAAAAGTCCCAAGTCTCAGTGCTGAACCACTTTGGAGGAGGAGATTTTTTCATACTGCCTCCGGAAATACCACAGTGTAGATATAGCAGTGATAGAAGGCAGGGTTTGGGACGCACACTGCTTGGCTTTTAAAGAATAGTCTATTTTCCTGATTCTCAGAGTCTCAGTATTTTAAGACCGACATTACTCATCTGTGACTGAGCCATCTGCCTGGGACAGTCTTCCATGGCTCAGGGACCAAGAATAACTGGATGTCATGGAAAGATATGAGTACAGCCAGGCTGCTCCTGCAGAACGGGCTGAGGCTTGGAGAGCCAGCAAAGAGCTGGACAGACAACATCCTTCCATTATGTCCAGTTCTGCTGAGGTCATGGGGTCCTGCCTTGTTTAAATTAAACTTTACGCCATATTTAGTCAGCCCTCCTAGAGTTAAAAGTTTAGTGACTCTGCTGTGTTCACTTGGCTAGGTCTCTATCAGGCATTAAGTCATAACACTTGACTAAAACAAACAGTGCTAGCAGCAGCGTTCATCAACATTCACCGTGTAAAGCCTGTGCCCGACAACCACCGTCTGTGTTCATGTGCAAGACAGACCCACAACGTGCAGAACGATCAGAAAGACAACTGATGCTTAAAACTGCAGTGAACAATATCATTGTTTTTCCTCCAAAGCTAAGACGACAGGATTTCTCCAGGGAGAGCCTGCCTGTCTGTACATAAGCGTGCGCGCGCACACACACGTACACATACCCCCCACGTGCCAGTAATTTTTACAATTTTAAATTTTTTCCTTCTTTGATATTTCATCTCTATTTTTCAGTAGGTCCACATTTTTCTTTACTTAATTTTATGCTCCTTCAATTTAATTTAAAACAGACCAATTGTTCCTAGAGTAACAACTTTCAAAAGTGCTCAATTTGTTGGGGGAGATACCCACATCCAAATTATAAATTTGATACTCTGGTATTTAAGGTTAAATGTTAAAGTCAGTCTTATTTTCTATATTGTCCCTTTTCCATGATCATATGTTGATGACCTTCATGAACCATTCTGCTTTACTGTAGATGTCGAAGTTTATTAATGACAGTGCAGGTTTCAGCCACCACCCCCACCTTTTGCCCATACTTGCTGTTTCAGTGTTAGTCTGCAGGTTGGAATCCTTCTAACTGACCAGAAGCAGCCTGTCTGACATCAACCCTTCAGTTTCCCCTCTCCTCCCCATGTACTCACCTGCAGGATGCTGAGGTGTTCCCGGGGAGGAGGATGATACTGGCAGAGCCTCCTGAGAGTCTAGAGATGATGGGCTATGGCTCCGAAGAGCCGGGGAGGCAGGGGCTGCTGGTGAGGTCAGGTCCAAGGAGAGGTCGGCTCTGCCCCGGCTCACACTCCGGCCTCTCTGCTCCTTCTCATGTGCCTCAGCTGCCAACTGTTCCAAGTATTTGTATCTGAAAGTTAAATTCCAAAGGGTTTCCGTCAAAAGAAAGAGGAGTCCGTGGCTGATGCTTGTTTATGGACGAAACACCTGCAGAGTGAGCTGGTTTCCGGATGCACAGAGCACAGCGCAGGCCTGGCTGGAGGGTCAGGCTGCCAGCACCACCCAGCAAAGCCAAGATGCTGATGATTAAAAACCCCGAGTCACTCATAACCAAGCAAATTGGGGGAAATGGCAACATCACACGGTCCCCAGACACTGAACACTGCTACAGAATCCTATTCTGCTCTTTTGGGAAACATTTGTACAAATAAGCAACACAGCAATGATGACCACCAAAAAGCCCCCAAGAGTGACAGCCAGAAACCAGATCCACCCAGAGCCTGCAGCTGTGAAATGGGTGGGTGCCTTGGTGTGGCAGAGAGAAAAAAATGCCCCAGAAGGGGTTGCTTGGATGAAGGCCTGCCTCTCTGAATTTCTGAACCTGCTTCAATGCTAACAGCAATGCAACTGGAATTCACTTTGTTCTCTCAGTGTCGACCATGGAAACGTTTTTATATTCTAAAATATTTCTGAGTAGGGCTCAGACATCCAATAGCTTGGACCTGACGTCACATATAGTTTATTCATCAAAGTCAGTTTAAAAGAACAAAGATACATCTGTTTTGCATTTTAGGCAGGCAGAACCCACGAACTGTTTATTAAGACCAGCTACCAATCATAGCCCTCAGAGTGCGCTTTATAGATCAGACCAAAATAACTTTGCAACGTGTGCCTCTTCCAGATGTCTAATTTTACCCACCATTATTTGTTCAGAAACAAATTTATGAATTCAGCTGTAGCAGGTTCCTTCCTCTCTCATCCACATTTGCTCAAGACCCTCGTGTCACACCCACCTGGACTCATGCTTGCTTTAGCTCCTTACATCCAGCACAAGGCATGGTGCTCCTGAGTCACCCACATAGAAATGGCAGAGCACATATAACAATGCACTGAAAAAGTATGCCTTTCTTCCTCCCAGCCTCAAAGTGGGTGTGGTTCCCCCATCTGAAATCCTCGCCCCTTCCCCTGCTGGCCCCAAGGCAGTCCATCAGCCAGGCCACACTTGCGTGCACGTCTCCCTCCTTGGAGCCTGCCTTGACCACCGCAGCTGGAAGTGATCTTGGCCTTGCCTCTGAACTCATGTCGGATATGTAGTCCATTCAACTCAGATGGCATTTTACATTTACTGCCTGGCATATTTAGTCATCTTTTCACATGTGCATGTCTGTTTTCAACAAGCAGATAATAGGATTTTTGTGAACAGCAAGATTACTGTCCTTTGTTCTTTCCCTTGGCGCCCCACATCTGCAGCTGCCGGGAAGCAGGCGGCGTGCACAGGGAGAGACCTGCAGACAGCACTCCACCTGCAGGACCACCTGCAGCCCAGCATGCTGAGCAGCAGATGCTCCCTATTCCGGTTTTGTGGGGAGTGAGCTTGCTTTCAGATAACTCTGATAAAAGGTGTGCAATGGGTACCTACATACATCTATACCAACACCTGAGGTGCTGAGAGCAGCTGCCTCAGTCACAGGATGAAGCTAGCCCTAGAGAGGAGGATGGAAGCTCTGGACTTCCCTTGCCAACAGCATCATCTGTTAAAAGGTAAGAGGGGCAACAAAAGGAATGTTTTCCTGAACTTAATTCAGGCCAACCAAGAAAACCCACCAGGCTATGGAAGTAATAGGAACCTGGGGACAAAAAAGATCTTGAAGGCAAGAATCAAGGTGCTCATGAGGCCTTTTTTCAATGAATCAGGGCAAACCCAAGGCTGGAAACACGGCAAGCCCAAGAGGTGTTATGAGCACAAGCATCCCTACACTGGCACCAAGCCTTCTGCAACAGGGTAAAGGAGCAGGCAAGGAATGGGTGAAAGAAATGGACCTGGATAGGCCTGGACATCAGAAGAGTCCAGGGAGGGTGGCGATGAGGCCTCTGAGGAAGGCTTCCAGCCAGGACGACAGCCTTCATTTGTGTTGGCCCAGCCCTGGTGCTGGCCTCCTACACCCCTATTTGCAGCCTGGTGGCAGGCACATGTTGGCAGCCAATGGTTCCCCTGACTTTCTGAAGGACTCTAGTTGCCACTCATCCTGGACCCTGGGTCAGTATGACTCAAGGACCATTCCTGGGCACTCTCCCTTGGTCCCACAGACTCTGTCAAGGAGGGTCCATGAGATATGAGAGGGTTAAGGGTTTAACCTGTACTGTTCTAAGGAACGTGAATGTTTACGTGGTAGACAAAAATGGCAGGGGGAGGGGGAGGGAGATGGGGAATTGTCTAAAGGATAAAGAATTTCAGTTTTTAAAGAGTCCTGAAGACCAGTTGTATGTTACTGTGCATGCACTTAACACTACTGAACTATGCACATAAAATACTTAAGATGGTCAATTCGATAGTAGGTGCATTTGATCACAATTAAGTTTTTTTTTTTTTTTTAAGAGACAGAGTCTCACTCTGTTGCCCTCAGTAGAGTGCCATGGTGTTGCTCACAGCAACCTCCAGCTCTTGGGCTTAGGCGATTCTCTTGCCTCAGCCTCCCAAGGAGCTGGGACCACAGGCATCCACCACAATGCTTGGCTATTTTTTTTGTTGTTGCAGTTTGGCTGGAGCTGGGTTTGAACCTGCCACCCTCGGTATATGGGGCCAATGCCCTACTCACTGAGCCACAGGCACCGCCCAAGTTCTTTTTTTAAATGCAGGGGCAGAGAGGCATGGAGGTTAAAAACACTGGACCTTTTGGAAAAAGCAGCACCCATGGCCAGAGGGATGAGGGCAGTGGACTTACGTAGGCACGGGAGAGCCATGCTGCCTGGAAATGACTGTGTTGCAACCCAGCAACCCCTGCTGCCCACAAGAACCTCTGACACTCTTTGGGGAGGAAGCTGGACCCATGACGTGACCTTCTCTTAGGCAGTGGCTACAAGACCCATGACCCAACAGTACTTGATCCAGGGAGCCCACCAGCCCAGGCAATGACTGTCACACATCCCTACTGTCACATGAGCCCATACCCAGCCACCAGACGCTGAGGGGGCCTCCCCTGGGGAAAGCACTAGACTTTCTATCCACAAGTCACAGCCCCCACAAGAAGCTGTTTTTCCTTAGGTGCCTTCATCTAAACACTCCCATTTATTCTACCTATCCCTGCCCATATCATCTGTTTATTTATTCATCTTTTTATTTATTTATTGAACGTTTGTCAAAGGCCTATGATGTGCTAAGAACAGTAGTAGGCACTAGAGTTTTAATAATAAACAAGGAAAAAAATCCCACTCTCATGGAGCTCACAGTTCACTGGGAGAGAGAGGCAAATAAAGTAATCAACTGTGGGAAGGAACTTCAATCCCCACAGGGCCTGGTGGCAGGCCCAGTACTGAGGCTCAGTCTCTTTTCACAGGGCTCTGCAGAATTACTGCTTCACCTGACATTAACCTAAACCTACCTGTTCATGACTTTGCCCCCACTCTTGAACTGATAAATCCTTCCCTACATGAAACCAAAGAATGTCTCCCTCTAGCTTCTACCCTGTCCTGAGTCCTTCTAAGCCATGCTCAGAATCTTTTCTGTCTTACTGATTGCTTTCATGCTGAAATCCTAGCCCAGTCCCAACCTTCCTTGGACTGTTCCCATAACCCATGTCCCAGAAGGCATTTCCTGTCCACGTTTTGCCATCCTCCTCATACTAACAAACCCAAACTCACCTCATCCTGCTGCGCTACTTCCTCAAAACATCCCCAGCCTGGCTCTCATTTCTTACTACCCCCTTCATTTATATTTCCTTTAAATTATTTGTGAATGTGACATTAATCAATCATTATCATATAAAGCCTTTCTTCTAATATTTAGAAAAATTGAAGTGATGTCTCAATTGAAACGTATTCCTGGTTCAGCACCTGTGGCTCAAGTGGCTAAGGTGCCAGCCACATACACCTAAGGTAGTGGGTTTGAATCCAGCCCGGGCCGCCAAACAATGA
>NW_003852407.1:15246876-15248844 GCF_000181295.1 Otolemur garnettii
AAGAAAACTAGCCAGGAAAAGTGGCTGGTCCAAAGCAAGGGAAAATGCTGGGCTGCTTCACTAGACCTGTGTGTGAACAGAGAGGTGCGCTGTAAAGAAAGAACCCACAGGAGGCCAGAGAGCCTGAGGGCAAGGACTACGGGCAGAACCAGGGAGGGAGGACAGGAGTGGCAACCTCCTCTGCATAAGTTTGCCAGACAGAAGTAAAGCCATGTTTGGCAGGAAAAAAAAATTGTAAATATCCAGAAAGAGCTTGATGTTAGTGGTTTGAGACAATCTTGGAGTCAGTCTGGGCCAGTTCAGACCTTGACATGGCACCCAGATATCCCCGAGGGACTGTCAAGCTTTGCTTATGCAGACATAACCTGACAATCCAGTCATCAAAAGCCCCAGGAAGTGCAGAATCTGGAGGAAGAACTAAAAAAAATAAAATCTAATCCCTTATACCTGAGCAGAAAATCAATAGCATTTTCAGCCTAAGTATGTAAGCTGATGTCAAAAACAGGTACTACTTAGAAAAAGAAGTGTCTTGTTTACCAGTATCTTTCACTCCAAATTTGTTAGCCACAACTGGTTATTACGATGACAATAATCTAGTAGAATGTTAGACTCAAAGCAATGTCATAGTTTTATTTCTGAAGCTGATCTAATTTTTTAATGAAACACAGTCTCTACTCTTCCCTATCTCAGACAGTTCTGATTTATTTAGCTGGTGCTTTAAAAATTAGCACCATTCCACTTCTTATTGGCACAGTCCAGAAACTGTTAGGTTCCCAGCTGGCTCTGGTATAAAACATACAAAAATCAGCCTTTCCATCTCGCCATGCTGTCACCCCATCTGGTGGTAGAGGGGGAGACTGCAGACTGCGTAGTCATGGAGGTAAAAACTTGTCTCCTACTTCCTAAACCATCTTCCTTTGCTTCTCTAAATTCATCAAACACTGAATAGATTAACTTTTTTATATCTTTGTGGGATTTGAAGCATTCTTCCATTGAAATTAACAAACTAGTTTACAGCTGGAATATTTTATCTTATCTTATTTTATTTATTTTTTTGGCCAGGGCTGGGTTTGAACCTACCACCTCTGGCATATGGGACCAGCACCCTACCATAGTTGTGAGCCATAGGTGCCACCAACAGCTGGAATGTTTTAAAATAAGCCATTGGTTTATTTGCTTATCTATCCCACGTTGCATTCCTAAGTGCCTACTATGTACCCAGCACCGTGGTGGGAAGCAGAGAAACCAAGGAACGCCAGGCATGGTTCTGCCATCAGGACCTGAGTACCGTCAGCAGGAAGACAGCACAAGAGCAGGCACAACCAGCAAGAATCACAAGCGTGTCTGTCACCACAGCCAGTACTTGGCATGGGGTGTGTGCTCAGTTTGTTGAGGGAATGCTGACCAGGTGAGATGGAAGCACCTGGGAGAAACACCTAATCCAGGCTCAGCAGTGGAGCCTAATCTAGTGCTCAGTGCAAGTGGCAAATATACATCACATGTCAACATGCTGATACAACGGTGCTCATTTGGAGAGGAGTTTTGGAGGACCAGACACACACATTTTAACACAAAACCACTGATCAATAAATCTGAACTTTTCTTGGAAAATTTAGATAACCAGGATACTCTAGTCAGCAAAATGCCAGTTATTCAAGGTCTTAGGTGATCGAGGTGAAGCTTTAATTACAATGAACACCTACTCAGCATGCTTGGTTAATAGTCACGTGCCATTTGGTTACCATGGAAAAGAAGAGCGATACAAACCTTTCTTCTCTTGCTTGTCTTTGCTCCTCTCTTTTGTCTACATACTCTCGGCTAATGGAAATTTGCAGAACAAACAAATAGGAAAGGAAAATAACAGTTAGATGCTCAAAAATTCCCAAGAAATTATGATAGTACAGCATGAAAGCCCACTATTTCCTCAGAAATGATAAATGGCTGCAGATGAATTTTTTTCTTTTTTTT
>NW_003852407.1:15249335-15252431 GCF_000181295.1 Otolemur garnettii
GCCGAGCCAGATGAATTTTTAAAAGTTTTTGTACTATACTTTAAAAGTACTAAATAAAATTGATTTTCAATAAAACCACAGGGATATCAGAAAACATGACACTACTGGATTCACCCAGAGACTCTACTATTATAATTACTCTTCGGAAAGAATATGAGCATATGAGGAACAAAGAAAGAATTTTCAAAAAATTCTCAAAAAATATTCAATAAAATATGGCAATTCCAAGCAAGCACAGTTTCTAGTAACGCCACAACATCCATCTCAAGAACTAAATCTGAAGGGACCCAATGCCCATTTATGTTGCACTCCACAGTGTGGACAGTCCTTCCTCAGCCCAGAATTCTTTCTCCATACCCATCACACTCTCAATTTCTAGGCTGGGATCACTAGAAGCCCTAGCTTTGTGCATTCTCTTTGGTCTACACCCACAAGATGCCCAATTTCAACTAATTCTAATGTTTCATTTTTCTGTTCCTGCTGGCAAGATTACAATATGAATCTAAGTTCAAGACTACATGGTCAGGCTGGGCACAGTGGCTCGCACCAGTAATCTTAGCACTCTGGGAGGCTGAGGTGGGAGGACTGCTTGATCTCAGAAGTTCAAGATAAGTCTGAGCAAGAAATAGACTCCATTTCTTACTAAAAATCCAGGCATGGTGGCAGACACCTATAGCCCTAGCTACTCAGCAGGCAATGGTGAATTGGCTAATACCAGGGACCCTGGACTAAGTGGAGATGGACAGGCCAAGATATGAAACTTAGAATGGGCCACCCCTAAGAACAAATCTTTAGAGCTGGACAGAGACCAGGACACCAGGGAGCAATGGGCTGAGAGTAATCAACACAATGACCCTCCACCCCACATAAAAAGAGATTATTATGTAAAAAATATATTGAAGACTGTTACAAGAAAAAAACAAACCAGAAAGTGGGTAAGCATGTAGGCATCCAGTAGGCTATGAATAAAATATGAGGTGCATTAGGGAGAGATGGCAAATTAAGTTAAAACAATTAGGCTCTCCGTCGTCAGGAAGGCCTGGATAAGACTCCTTTAAATAATGGAAAACCCAGGAACATGTAAGTCCCTAATTGTGTTTGGCTATCTGTACTTCTTGCCATATGGTTAGAGAAAAAGAGGCCATAATAAAGATCTAGCCTGTTGCAGATACGTCTTTCTCTTCCTTAAAGAAACAGACAGAATTTGAAGCAAACACACATTATCGTCTAACCCTTTAACATCAGCACTAATTTTATCAGTTGTAAAGTCATGTGCTTTATAACACCAGCACTAATTTTATCAGTTGTAAAGTCACGGGCTTTAATTCTCAATTCATCATTATAAAAAAATCTTCAAGTCCTCCTTACCTGAATTTGTTTCTTTCTTCCCGTTCTATTCTCTGCAGCCTTTCTTCTCTCTCCTGCCGTCGCCTCTCTCTCTCTGCTGCTAGTGACTCTTGGTGTTGCCTAAAGGATGACGTGAGAAGACCACTGAGTGACGACCTGAAGATACAACGAGTTAGTGTTTCAGTTGCTTGGCCTGTGGTGGCAAGCCCTGGAGCAGGAATCAGACCTGGGGGAGAACTGAGGGTCAGGCAGTGCCTGGGAGGAAATGATGGAGCATCTCAGGTCTTCTTGTTTCAACATTTTTGTCTATAAATGGGGATAAGTAACCTGCTTCAAGATCTGGGAGGACAAAATGGTGGTAATATATATAAAATACAAAGTAAGCAGTCATCAATAATGGGCATCATTGTTATAATCAAAAAGGATTCCAGAAATATAAATAAAATATAAATACATTCTGTATCTATTTTAGGGTGATGTACATTAAGACTTTGATGAGCTGGAATCAGTTTTTAATCTACAACTATTTTCTATTACTAAGAATATTTGCTATATGCCTATTTTAACATGATTCCTCAGAATAATTATCTTAAAACAAGGTAATGAGAGATGAGGAGAACAAGACTAGCCATAGTCTGAAGTGTGAACAAAGTGAAGGAAATTTCATTCTAAGATAAGAAGTAGCTAAGGCCGTTTAAAGGACAGCTCTTGACTAACTGGTAATGCCACACAAGCCGTTTGGACTGTTCACTGACAGTGGCATAATGATGTTGAACAGGTAGGTGGAAGCCTCAGTGGGGAACCACAGAGATGGCTAGTACAGGAATGTTAGTTCAGAGAATACGTGAGAAAAGGGAAAACAGGTGCAAGGAGCCATCTTTGGTTATCAGGTGGCAGGAGAACGGAGGGAAGAAACCACCAGGATCCTTGATAACCACAGGGAGGCAGTAACCAATCCTAGGCTCATCTCCGAGCTACTGCAGCAGCCTGGACCCGTAGGCGTAGATAGAATGTATCTATCTTTCACATAAAAGGAGCCCAGACCACATTATGTAACTTGTCTTTTGTTAGCTACTGCTATTTTGTGACGTTTTCTTTTTCCTGTTCCGTGCCTCCAAATCTAATCCACAATCAGTGTTAAAGGGGGTTATTATATCTCTTGCACAGTAATTCATAAAAATTACTATGGATATAATGGATTTGTTTAACTTAATTTTAATCTAACAGATGAGCATATACTGTCCAATCTGGTGCCCCAAGTTAGAGAAAACACATTCTTCTCAAATACACAAGGACTATTCAAAACCTGACCATCATTTCTGGCACAAAGCTCAAGAATGAAGGCCAAGAATTGGTGTCATATGAAAGCTACCTTCCTGAGCATAGAGCAACTGATTTAAAAAGTAACAAAAAGATAAATTTGGGGGGAAAAATCCATAAAATTGGAAAAATTAAAACACTTCTAAATAACACAGGTCAAAAAGGAAAAATACAGAGTATGAGAACAGAAACTTATTTACTATTGGCAATTATGAACATACCGCAAAAACCTGGAATAAAGTCATGTTGCGTTTGTCCAGTGACTGCAAAGGTAGTTTGAGTTGAGAATATTAATGAATATAATGTACCACATTAATAGTTTATGGGGAAAAAAAAAACCATGACTACCTCTACAGATACAGAAAAGGCTTTATAGTCAACAATACTTTGTTATGAAAACTTTTAGTAAGCTTACAACTAGAAAATAAC
>NW_003852407.1:15252586-15257551 GCF_000181295.1 Otolemur garnettii
GTTTAGCTGGTCTGGGCTGAGTTTGACCCCACCAGCCTCGGTGCATGTGGCCAGCGCTGTAACCACTGTGCTAAGGAAGCCAAGCCAGAAAACTTCTTTTGATAGTGGTATTTAGCAAAGAAATTTATTAAAAACTATAGTATCATTCTTAATGCTGAAACATTAAGAAAAGCGTAATGTTAGAAATGATATAAGGATATCCTCACTGTTGTTTATATTTAACATTATTCTGGTGGTCCCAGCCAGTACACTAAGAAAAATAAAAAGCATAAGGAAGGGAAAGAAACATGCCATTATTTGCAAATAACCTGACCATTTCTATAGATAATCCAAAAAAATATTCAAATTACTGGAATTAATAAGACTCTAGCAAGGTTGATATATATATATACACACCAATCAACTACATTGTTATATACACACAATTTGCCAAGTTAACCATAAACTATCAGACACTTTCATAAACTTTACTAAATGACTCAAATCAATGAAAGCTATATCACATTTGTGTACAGAAATATTCGATGAGTAGGGCTTGTCTGGAATCTTCTGCAAATCTTATGTTTTAGTAAAATATTTTTTAATATCCTAAAACAAAATGCCAATTCTTTTTTTTTGTTTAACACATTTCTAAATAAACACCCAAAAGAATTTTTCACAAAACTTTATAAGCTGATTCCAAATTTTTTAGGGGCAGGACCTGAGGTTTCAAGGATAACAAGACAATTCTGAATAAGAACAAAGCAGAGCACTGGCCCCACTAGATACTGAGCCCATTTTAAAACCCAATAATCAACTGTGAATGTGGTCTTGGTGCGTGAACGGAAACACGGACTAACAGAGTGGGACAGAGAGCCAGGACACAGATTCACACACATCTGGGATCCTGATTCGTATCAGATGTGTCATTACACAGCGGTGGGAAACCAGCAGACTGTCTAACCAATGCTGCTGAGACAACTGCTAGCCATATAACACAACACACAGCTAGCCCTTCCTCATACCAAACAGAAAAACAAATTCGAGGTGGTTTAAGTAAAAAAATGTGAAAAGCAAAACTTTGAAACTATCATATCGCAGGATAGGAAAGACTTTTTAAGACCACAATCCCAAAAGAGAAACCAAAAAGGAAAGAATGGATGGATTTGTGTACGCAGTAGAACCTCTATGGTTGATTACCTCCCTACATGGACCACCCCCTTAAGTTGACTTAATCTTCATAGACAAGACATGTACTACGTGTACGTATCAGAGCAGTAGGCCATTCCTCATGTCAACCACCTCTGTATGTTGACCAGTTTGTTATAGTCCCTTAAGTGATCAACTTACAGAGGTTCTACTATATTTTAAATTGTAAATGTGTGTACATTGACTGACTACGTAAGTTAAGAATAAAGAAAGCAAACAGCCCATGTACTCCATACCAGTTTGAAAGGAGGAGATGAACAACTACAGGTCCACAGAAGAGAAAAGGTAATTAAATTCAAGCGAAGGGAAGGGGGAAAGAAGGTTCACTAAGCTTCCACCGATCAGGACAATGTAGGGGTACAGGGCACACTTCCTGGGAGACTCAGCTACAGCTTAGACTGGACCTTACAAAGGCAAGCAGTATAGCCTAATCATATATGTACCCTACGTTAGTCCAAAAAAGAAAACCGAAAAGTAAAAATAGAATTTTCGTATGAAAAAAATAAAGAAAAGCAAACGCCTGGGAGAAGCTACTCATAACAAGTATAAACCACAAAAGATTAGCAGACCAAAGAACCCCTTCCCATCAGGATGAAAAAGACAACTACCCAGGGAAAGATGGGCAAAGGAAAATGAGTATTTTACTGATCAAGAAAGATAAATGGTGAATAAATATAGGAGTGTTGGTCACCTTCAGAATCAGGGACGGGAACTGCAAGCTGACCCCACAGTGATCAACTGTGTCACACCTATCAGAGTAAAGATTAACAAAAATTAACGTCGGAGGACAGGAGGCACTGGCACAGGCAGAATCCCTTCTGAGGCACACTTACCACCTTTGAAAATGTGCATAGCCTACAACCCAGAAATTCCACTTCTGGGTTTATACTAACGTGCAACTTTTGCATGCGTAACCATGACAGACGTGTATAATAAACAATACTGTATGTTGTGCTGTTTTGTATTTATATTGGTTAATAATTAGAAATAACAAATATCTATAAACAGAAAAAGCAAATTATAGCATATTTTTACAAAAGAATACATCTGTGAAGATTAATAAACCAGAATGGTACCAATAACGTGTCTAATCCTCAAAAGTAGACTATAGTGATAGCATGATAGACTAAAAGTAGTTTGAAGAAGAAGAATATGCTATTGTTTCTATGAAGTTTGAACAAATGCAAAGTGAAACCATGAAATACTTAGGGAAAAACATAGACACTTCATAAAAATACAAAAATATGTCCATGGAAACAATGAACACCAATTTTGCAGCAGTGATCATCTCTAGGAAAGACAGGAAATAGAAGGGACGAGGACTTCAATTTCCTGTAATGTTCTTTACTGCTCTATAACATTCTGTAATTATCTAACATTTTCTATAAACCTGGAATATGTTTTTTTTTTTAAAAGACTCAAAAGGGTAGAGTCCTTTAAAGAGTTCTTGGCTAGATAAGTAACTTTTATTTATTATCAAATATCTTTAAAGCCCAAGCTAGCTGAACATCAAAAGTGATAACCAGTTCCAGAATGTAGAAACAAAATGAAAAATAAGGTACTCCCCGAAGAATTATCTTCAGGACGGCTTGCCCCTTACACGGGGAATGTGATTCAGCCTGCGTGGTCTTCCCCTCCAGGAGCTGCAGCCTGACCTTCTGAGTTCTCTTTGCAGAGGGAAGAGAGAGGTCTGTGTTCACAGGAAGAAGAGCTCACCATTTCCTTCACATTTGTGATTTTAGCTTGTTTTAAACACCTCGGCTTCTACAATTGGTCACTAGTAACTATACCTGGTCACAGAGAAGGTTTTCTACCTAGACATTAACATCCTTTCCTTGTTTCAAATGAGAATCTTAGATCTTGTTTAAAATTCTTTGGAATCAGACTAGTGTTAGAACTTGAGAAAGTTAAGCAGTATCCAATTTAGTCAAGAGGATGGGCTCATTGCTTCCTGGGAGTCTCTAAGGAAAAGATAAAAGGATACCCAGATCATCCTCTGCCCACCTGGATTTGCAAAAGCAGATCCCACATTGGCTCTGAGGCCAGAGTTCAGCCATGAGCACACCAATAAGCAGCTTTAACAATATATGGTGACCCTTTAACCACTTCAGTTTTGAAAGAATTAGAATGTGTGCTTCTAACTAAAACAATGAGGAATAGGCCTTTTCCTGAAATGCCTCAAGTAATTCAAGACCCATTCTTGAGTGCACTAACAGATACATGTAGCAGAAAAAAAGAACTGATGAACCCTCTTGAGCTTATCTGTGCTAAAGTCCTTCAGTTCTACTGGAAAGAAAGAGGTATAAATATTAATAAATTAGATTTCTTTAGATCCCCTTACCAGGATAAACTCAGTATGTGGGCGTACTAACCTTACTCCTGTAGATCCTGTTTCTGGAAATTGACTCAAGGTATAACACCAATGCTAGTTTACAATTTAATCATATAGAGGGCATATCCCAAACATCACTAAAAAGAAAGCACCAAAATTCAAGTTAGCATGGTAAAGTCTTTTCTATATAGGCATTTTTAACAGATTTTTCTCTCTCATACTAAGTTCTTCCAGGAAAATCCCTACAATGATTGGAAGTTGTTATGGTAAGTTTATCTTGGATTGTCCAGAGCCCAGCCATAGCATAAAGGAATGAGCATGGGGCTTAGAATGAGAAAACTGAAGTGTGGCTGGTCACTTAACCTCTCTGAACCTCAGTTTATTTGTAAAATGAAGATAATCATACTTCTAACTTGGGAGGTACTATAAAGTTTAAATGAGACTATAAATGGGAATTTGCTTAGCATAGCGTCTGGGCCACAGAGGGCACTCAACAGGTCCTATGACATCCTGTGAGGAGTCTAACATATGTGAAAGGCGGGGATGGAGGAGGGAGGGGTTGTGCGGTAGTCCACAAGGCCACATCTGGAGAACAAAACTGGCAGTTCCCAAACCTGATGGGCTCCAGTGAGCTGGAGGTTTAAGCTGAATCTTCCCAGCATGGATGCCAGCGGGGCCAGTTGTCAGGACTGCATGCCACACGGCATGCACCTGGAAGGCTGAAGTCATCTAAGTTACACCCAAGACAGATGCAACCCAGCAAAGCCACATAGGAACGCAGGTGGTGAGAGGCCAGAGAGATTTCGCAAGAGAGTGGATGATGTACTCTGAGTGAGGGAACTTCAATATTTAATCTTCACCTTACCAGGGCTCAGGGGCCGCTCTAGAAATCCCACCTCAGTAAAGCCCCCCATACTGGGCTATGTGGAGCAGAAACTCTTTCACTGAAACACGGTAGGTAATAATAGTTATGGAGATGTGGCCTGTCAGTTACTTTACACGTACTAGCTATTTTAACCCATATACCCTCTTGTGGGAATTAAAAGACCTATTAGAAGAGCTAAGTTCTATTATTACCCCCTTCTAACTGGCTGCCAGGCCAGCGGCCCCATGCTTACTACTGCCCTCCCCAGGCCACCAGTATTCAGTAAGGTGCCATTCCCGCCACACTGGTCATGGTGCATGTGCCAGTATAATCACTTATGTTTCATTTCTTCCCTAGAGATTATCACTACCCTAAATTGGGTCTTTATCATTTCCATACATGTGTCATATTTTTTCTTGGCAGCCTGTTTTAAGGTTAGATCCTATTTTCTCCTTCATCTGTGCTGTGACACATAGCAGAGTCTTAGTGACCAGCCTCAGTGACTGCCTGATGAATCAATTAATTATTGAATAAAGAGGATGCATGAAGTCAGAATAATCAGAATGATGTGGATATGCTA
>NW_003852407.1:15257921-15267035 GCF_000181295.1 Otolemur garnettii
ATAGTGGCAGCAAGAAGCAAAGGAATCTACGGGAGAGAACTATTCAGACAGGGACTGAGACGTGGTAGTGACAGAGCCTCAAGGCAGAGTTAAGAATTCTCACTGCCAGGGACAGGGAGGTGGCTGTGGAGGGTGGTGACACAGCCAGCCTTCCCTGGGTGTGCAGGAGGCCTGTCCTCTGGTTGATAATCACGGAAGTTCTTGCCTGGCCTCTCATTACTAGGAGTTACCTAAGCTCCAGATACTAGAAAAAGGAAGACAGGTCAACAAAAAATTGTATTGGCATTGAAAAATCCCTAGAAATAACCATACATGTTAACTTCACCTCTTTGGGGGGAAAAAAATTGCTGAGTGCAAATCTTCCTTCTCTTTTTGTGACAGTTTACGTGACATCTTAACCCAGAATTCCCCCTCAGGGACACGTGCTGGCATCTGATAGCCGCACACATTTGTCTTCCTGTGAAGTCTCTGAGTTGCACCGAGAGCCCCCCCTTGTCACCTCAGTTAACATTATTTGTACTCACGTTCTTCTGCTCAAGAGACAGGGCTACCAAGAACCTCAGCCCTCGCTCAGTAAGTCGCTGAAACCTGGCTCATCCAAGAGCTTTACCGACCTCTGTTTTAAGAATGCAGGAAGAACTACAAAGGGAATTTAAAGTGCAACAAGATAAGAGTTGCTGAGTAAATAGCATCCAAATTGACTAGGACCTGGACAAGTGAAAAAGACTGAGCAGAACCCACGTTTGTTACTGCCCTGGGAGGGATGAGGCACTGCTTCACACTTCACCCGGCATGTGAAGCAGACATGCCCCTCAGCACTCTCTTCTCGTGGTGAAGCTGTCACGCACCGGGGCTGTGGGTGGAAACTTAGAGGCGCACTGCAAGGCACGCGTGCTTGAAAGTGAGCTTAGAAACTCGAAGCTCAGTTTTTACATTTTAGCACACAGACCATAAAAATCTTCCCTAACAGAGTTTTAAACTTCCTTTCCTTTGGAAAACATACTCTGAAATCATTGTGGACATCAATGGGAAAATGAGATTTTTAAATCCAAATATTAGTTTCACACATATTGGAGGGATATACAAGGTCAAACAATTAAGTTCACAAACTCATCCTAGAGGAAGTGCTACATACCTCATTGCTGACTATCACCATGGTAACCTTCAAAGTTCTCCCCCTTGGGAAGCTGTGCGCTGGCATCAGCGCCTGGTCACCCTTCAAAGCAATCTTGGAACTGTTTTTCTAGAAATGCCATTAAAGCTGACATCCTACGAAATCTGATAATTAAGCTCACAAACTCATCCTAGAAAAAGTGCTTTGAAGGGTGGACTAGGCACAGGCATCAGTGCCTAACTTCCCAGTGGGAATACTTCAAAGGTGACCAGGGGATATTCAGCAATGAGGTATGTAACACTTTTCCTAGGATGAGTTCATGAACTTAATTGTCCAACCCTGTATACACATCAGAGAAGAATTCCTGTCCATGAAGTGGCAGAATGGAAAGAGAACAGAATGCAGGGTCAGAAAAAAAAGGACACCAGTGTGCCTCTGGCTTCTTACCACCCATCTGACCTTGGGTTGGCTTCAGGAGTACCCCAAAGTTCTTTCATCTCACTGAGTGAGGGGCAGATCTAAGAATCCATGTCCAGAACCCAGGGTGGGGTCACAGGTTAATCCAATCTCCAGCTGTATTTTTTCTGCCTTTCCCTCTGCCTTCTTTCTGGGAGTGTTTGTTATTGTCAGGAACCCAGAAAACCTGCTCCATGGTAATCAGGAATATTTAACTCAGGTCCCCTCTTTTCTCTATTATCCCCATTTTTTTTTTTTTGAGGAGGAGGAAGAGAGGCAAAATAAATGACTTACACTGTTTTGCTCATAGTAATTTAGGATTATTTCCATTATACTAACTTGAGTAATAAAAGGATTGGTTCCAGAAAGAACCAAAATTATATACTTGAGAATGATTCCTTAGATTCAGAAATAAACAACACATCTGTTCCATAATACAATGGGGTTTTTAAATACATAAACAGTAATCTCTCCTTTTTCTAGGACTTGCTGCTTTTTTTTTTTTTTTTTTTTTTTTTTTAGTGGAAAAGTGATTTGCCAGAAGAACAACACAAGACAACCGGTCCAATCTCCATCTTAAGGAGTTTGGAATGTCTCTTGGCTCGTACCAGGACAAACCCACTGCCCAGGCTGAGCAAAGACAACAGAGCAATGACTTGACCCAAAGCAGAGGGGGAGGTTTTCTGTCTACTGCAGTCTTTCTTTTTCCATGATGGGTTGGCACTTGGTTGATCTAATAATCTGCAAATAGACTAAACATTAAATCTTTATAAAGTTAAGACAAAGGAGAGATTAAACCATCATAGTTTCACTTTTAGAAACATTTGAGAACCTTTCAAAATATAATTTAAGTCTGCTGGATAGCCTGCAATGGCTTTTTGAGCAAAGTGATCACTTTAAACTCAACAGTCCGCAGGTCACTCTTCTATTTGTTTACTGCATAATAAATTTTTAAAGCAAGTATGGTGTCTTTAAAAATAGACATAAAATGTTGCAGCACCTCCTTTTTAAAAAAAGCAGTCTTTCTCCACCCCTTGAATCTGGGCTGAATCTGTAACTTGCTTTGGCAAATGTAGCAATCAGAAATGGGATTCAATTCGTGCAGGGGCTTGAAAAGTGTTTGCACATTGGGGCTTGCACCCTCCTTGCCCTTAGGAGCCTCACAACTACCACCATCTAAGCAAGTCTGGGCTGCGTGGCTGGAGAAGGTGGCACAGGGCCCAGCTGCCCCATCAAGTCAGCTGAGAGGTGGCCAATTGTTAGATACCCAGTGAAACATCAAGGACCAGCTGACCGTAAACACCTGGGTCAACCCAACTGCGATGAGATTAAGTGCTCCAATGGAGCCTGACCAAAATCACCAACTCACAAAATCAGGAGGTAAATGCAGCATTGCTGTTTTAATCCACTAAGTTTTGGGTAGTTTCTTATGTAGTCAAGACCTGATTGAAACAGAACGGGTTTTAACAACATTTTCCCTCTTTCTGTCAGAAAAAGTTGGCACTGTTTTGGTGGACTCCAGTAAAATCTAAAATGTAGAAGCAATTATAGTCATCTCAGAATCGGACCTATTAGCTAAACTCATCTTCCAGTGTTCCTCAAACTGCCCCCCACCCCGCCAAGCCCCTCCCCTTCCTGCTCCTCAAAGACATCTGGTTCCTTTGCTTGGTAGCATCTGGCTTTCTGAAACACTGTCCCCTTCTCTCTGAGGGGAGACATCTTCCTGACGACCACAGTGGACAAAGCTTTTTATTCCTCCCAAATCTTAGATGTGTCCTTTGGCCACATCATCACAAGGGATTGGTTTATTTCTTCACTGTGTCGTGAATGAACGTTGCTCCCAGCAAGGCTGCAAACTCATCAGAGCACAGTCCCTTCTCCTACTTCCATTCCTTCCCTCACAGCCCTGTGTCTAGCTCAGCGCTTTCAATACGCACTCACTGAATTTAGATGTCAGTGATGCAAGCAATGTTACAAAACTGCATGTTGCAGCGAGTGGACAAATCTATAGACAGCAAAACGCATTGTTTCCATCTGGATTTTTTTTCTCTTGCCAGAAATTAGCTTTCCTAGTAAAAGTTATTCACAAAATAAAAATTGGCACATTGAACTCAACTAATGTCCTGCATATAACTAGGAGGCCTACTTCAATGGGAAAGTAAGAGAAAGCTCTTGAATTTCCACTTTTGGTTAATACGGAGTAACAGGGACCAGCTTTCCCGGCAACTGAAACAACTGAAAATCAGACAAAATATATGAAACAACAGCACTCAAGAAACTGGTCATCAGAGGGTGAAGATCCTGAGAGATGAAAAGCAAAGGTGGTGATCCCTGGCATCACTCTAGCTTACTGACTGCAGAAAGTATGCAGGCCCTGGGACAGAAAGGAAAACCCAGGCCAAGCCTAGAAGTCTCCCTGAGTAGGTGACACAAGGCTGGGAATCTGGTGAAGCCAAGACAGCTCAGTCGGCAGTGTAAGGTTCCAGAAAGGAGCTACAGAGAAAGACACCTCTGAACATCTGCAGAGGGCCTCCCTCCAGTACTCAGTTGAAGAATGATAAGCGTGTGTAAAGAATTTACCTACACTTAGAGAAAAAACTACCCAAGTGAGATTACACTGGAGATTACAGCAGGCAGAAAGTAAAGCCTATTCCCAGCAGTCAGAGAGAAAAATCTCTTAATTCAAGGGACATTGGTTAAAGTTCTAACAAGTGTCTTGCCTCAGTAGTGAAAAAATACTAGACTACATACACATGGCTCTGGTCTTTACAAACCTAAAAATACAAGACCTACCAGGATAAAATTGTTTCTGAGTTAAGCACATTCCAGAACAAAACTCAAGAATATTTATAGGAATACAAAAACATCTAGCACCCAGCAAGATAAAATTTACAAGACATGTCAGCTAATAAAAAATGATCAGGCATGCAAAGAAATAAGAAAATAGAAACCATAATGAGGAGGGGAAAGTAAACATTTGAAACCAATCCAGAAGTGAGACAGAGGATAGAATTAGTTGGCCCGAATATTAAGGCAATTATTATGACTATAGTGCATATATTTAAGAAGCTAGAGAAGATTTAACATGTTAAGGAATGAAAGGTATTAAAAAATGGTTGAACGGTAGATTGTTACTGCAGACAAAAAGAGCAGTGAACTTGAAGACATTGTAACACAACACACTGACAAAAAATACTGAAAATAAAATCAACAAAGCACCAATAAACTTTGAGAAAATTTCAAGTTACCCAATATATATGCCACTGGAATTACATGTATCGAAATAAAGAAGAGGTGAAAAGTACCAAACATTGTTGAAGAAATAACCACTAACAATTTTTCCAATTGGAAGAAAACTATAAAGCCACAGTTCCAAGAATCTAAGCCCCAAGCATAAGAAGCATGAAAAAACTACACCAATGTATATCTAAGTCCAACTGCTAAAAACCAATGATAAAGAATCATAAAGGCAGCCAAAAGAAAAACACCACAAAGGTACAAAAATAAAGGTAACAGAAGGTAGAAGAAAGAGGAGCAACATCTTCAAAGCAATGAAAGAAAAATAAAAACCACTATCAATCTATAATTCTTTACTTTGCAAAAAATACTTTTCAAATACTTTTTCAGATATAAAAAGAAGATTTTATCACCTAGACTCATTGGTAGAAGGTAAAGGATACCATATGGCCATCTTGATCTACACACACAAATGAAGAGAATCAGAAAAGATGACTTGGGTGAATATAACCCTTGTTTTTGTTATTTAAATATCTTTAAAAGATAATAGATTGTTTATAGCAAACACAATAACAATGTATTCAGGGACTAGAAAGTACAAGGTCAAAAGGCTTGCATCTGGCAAGGCTTTCTTACAGTGCGTGTCAATCATCCTCCGGTGGAAGGTGGAATTCCAAGACATCAGGAGAAGAGAGAGCACACACGTGCACAAGACAGCCAGACTCCCTTCATAACACAGCCACCCTTGTGATAATGAGTCCGATCCTGCAGTGCTACATTAATCCATTCAGGAAGACTCTGCCCTCATGCCCCAGTCACCTCTCAAAAGTCCTCCTTCTCAACACTGTTGCCTTATTTTTTAACTTCAGAATATTATGAAGGTACAAATGCTTTGGTTACATGAATCGCTTTTGTACAGTTTGAGTCAAACTTATAAGTGTGTCCATCACCTGACTAGAGTTCGTTGTACCTATTTAGGTGTGAATGTACCCCTTCCCTCCTGCCTGCTTGCTTTCTGTTGAGTTTTACTACCAAATGTGCATCTAAGTGTTGATTGATTAGTTCCAATTTAATAATGAGTACATGTGGTATTTGTTTTCCCATTCTCAGGATACTTCACTTAGAAGAATGGTCTCCAATTCCATCCAGGTTGTTATAAAAGATATCAGTTCACCATTTGTTTATGGCTGAGTAGTATTTCATAGTACACTAAACCCCGTTTTATTAATCTACTTATGAATTGGGTTGGTTGATTCCACATCTTTGAGACTGAACTGTGCTGCATTAAACATTCAAGTGCATGTGTCTTTTTCATAAAATGTCTTTGTTTTCCTTTGGGCAAATACCCAATAGTGGGATTGCTGGATCAAATGGTAGGTCTACTTTTAGCTCTTAGAGGTATCTCCATATGACTTTCAATAGAGGTTGTACTAGTTTGCACCCACCTCGACAGTGAACAAGAGTTCCTTTCTCCATGCACCCACATCAGCATCCCTTTGGGGACTTTTTGATAAACGCCGTTCTCACTGAAGTTAGGTGACACCTCATTGAGGTTTTGATTTTCACCTCACTGAGGATCAGAGACATTGATCATTTCTTCATACATTTATTGACTATTAGTCTATCTTCTTTTGAAAAGCTTCCATTCACGTGTTTTGCCTACTTTTTCATGGGGTGGTTTGATTTTTTTCCTGCTGATTTGCTTGAGTTCTTTACAGTTTGGCAATTTCTTAAAAAGCTAAACATGCACCTACCACTTGACTCAGCCACTACACTTTTAGTAATAACCACGTTTCAGTCAACAACTGACTGTACAATGGTGGTCCTACCCATTATGATGGAACTGAAAAACCACTATCACCTAGTAGCATCATGGTTGTCATAACACAATGGTGCAATTAACTTACTGTTTACAGATCTATTGTAGTGTGCAGTGTTTAAGATGTCTACAGCAGTATATTGTAGCATTCTAGGCCTTCACATTCACCCACCACTCATAATTACTTCTCATCCTGCAAGTTCTATTCATGGCAAGTGCCTTATAGACATACACCATTTTAAAAAATCTTTTAAACTGTAGTTTTACTGTACCTTTTTCATAGTTAGACATGTTCAGATATACAAGTACTTCTCTTTATGTTACTATTGCCTACAGTACTCAGTGCAATAAAATGCCCTGTAGGTTTACAGCCTAGGAGGGACAGACTATATCGCATAGCCTACATGTGTAGGGGCTAGCTATACCCTTTAGGTTTATGTAAGTACTACCGATGTTCACACAATAATGAAAATACCCAATACCATATTTCTCAGGACATATTCCCAGAGACGTGTGATTGCATTTATACACAAGAGAAAAGAAAGCACATGAATGTACAAAGATTTACACGTAAATATTCAGAGCCAAAACTCCAGGACAGCACAAATGTCTATTAACAAGTAAACATCAACAAGTTGTGTCTCATCTATACAATGGAATACTATTCAAAATAAAAAGGAATGGACTATGGAAACACACAACAAAATGGATGAATCTCAAAACAATTATGCTATTTGAAGAAGTCAACTCCCAACAAGGAGTATATATTGCATGATTACATTTATATAAAATTCTAAAAAGTGCAAACGAATCTATAATGACAGAAAGCAGATCAGTGCTTGCTAAGAGGCAGGTAAGAGCTGAGTCATCACAAAGAGGCATGAGAAAATCTTGGGGATGATGGGTGAGGACATTATCTTGACTATCGTAATGGTTTCACTCATGTCTACCTATGCCAAATATATGTGCAATTTTTTTTTACTTGTCAATTTTACAGGAAAAGGTGTATAAAAATATCTTTTGATAAGTTTAAGTATAATCTTATGTGTGAAAGAACAAAACACCAGCATTTCCTATTTAAGAAATAAATGATAATCTCTGGTTAAGTATTAACAAAAGACAAACTAAGTTGGTGAAGTACCTGATACTTGAACTTATCATGTAATTCATAAGTAAAAAATTTAACATGAAGACTTAGAGGTCAAAGGTAATAATGAAACAGCAATTAAGTGATGCTGGATAATGAGACTGCCCTCACAACCTGGCTATGAAATTGAGGAGCTATTGATCACAGTAAAATATGGACCTCTGTCTTACATCTAGCTGTAAAGGGCAGTAACTCACCCTGAAACAAGGAAACCTAAGAATCTGCCTTTTTACCTTCAGGGCCACATCCCAGCTCTCATGAAACTAACAAGGCCCAGAGGCAGCTCTAAGAAATGGGCAACTTTTCTCAGTCATTGCTATAATCCTGGAGACAACCACAGTTAAGACAGGATGTGGATTTTGGTCTCCCTCTTGTCTCTTCTCTAGCCAGCCGTACACACTATTTCCGCCCAGATCTGAGCTGCATGGCCACGGGAGGGAATGGCAAGGCCCAGCAGTATGCCGTGGGGACTCACATTATTGTGCTGGCTTAGGTGCAGAGCACAAAGCCATTCCCCCAGGCCCTAGCTGTCATCATGCTTCAGCCTGTCCCTGACCTTGGCACATTGCAGTACTTCCCTGTTCTCTCATACTTTCTTAATTTCCACCCTCTGTCCAAGATCAAGTGGGTCCTCTAGCTCAAAGGAGGTCAGTCCTTTCCAGTCACAGCTCCAAGTGTACCTGTGTTCAGCTTCTCAGTCTAGCTATTTTCCTGGCAGCTTCCAAAATCACCAACTGCCACCAGTACCTCCTGTGTGCCCTGTGCTCAGGCCTTGCTGGCCCAGACTGAGGCCATCCTGGCCACTTTCTCTTTGCCGCTCCTCTGCAGGTCAGCTCACTCTTCCTCTGCACACTGGCTCTTTTCTAAACACTAGATTTATGACAAACAGCCTTCCATCAATCCTGATCAGCAGGATGTTGTTTTGGAAAAAGATACTGACTCACTCCCTTTCCTTATCTCCATCTTTACCTTCCCTTCCCCAGCCCTGCACGGGGCAAAGTGCCATCTGCCTTATACTGGTGACTTAGTTTCCCCAACCTCTTGCCAGAGGTGCCCCTCACAACAGCAGAGCCCTCGTCCTAGGCACTCACTTTGAGGGCTTCTCTTTCTACCTATTAAGCTCTTCTGTGAATGCTCATTTTCTTCACAGTATTTACCACAGTGGAAACTCCTTATTTACTGTCAGTTTGCTATCTTCTGCTTTTGCCACTAGAGTGTAAGCCAGGGGTCCTCAAACTTTTTAAACAGGGGGCCAGTTCACTATCCCTCAGACCATTGGAGTGGGACTGTGGGCCCTGGGACGAGTCAGCTGCTAAGCAGGATAGGCAGTGGCGGCAAAAA
>NW_003852407.1:15267366-15268611 GCF_000181295.1 Otolemur garnettii
TATATATAAAGGATCCCAAGAATACATTTTGTGAAGGAGAAATCACTCACACACATACCCCCGCTTATTTTTGCTCTGTGATCTTTGTATAACATCAATACAAAACCATTGTAGACAGTGACAAGTAGAAACCACAATGCAGATGGCAGTGGGAATGGTGAGAAGGACTCAGATCCTAAATATGCAAGGGAGAAAAAACCTCTAGTGTCTGTTGAGGACCCAGTATCCTCTGGCAGGGAAGAACTCAGGTCCCCAAGTGCCCACAGTCACTGCATGAAGCCGCCATCACAAGGCCCGACCTTGCTGTGAAATCATTCTACCAACGGGTCCGGTGTTTCATCCTCTTGTGTACTTTGGATGCACACAATCAATGAGTTAGGGCCGCATTTTGCCTTACAGGGGCTCTTGTTTGTAACGTGAACCAGCAGCGGGCAAAGAGGGCCACCGGTACCCTTTGTTTCCTGTTGGTGGTTGTGGGCCAGTGCCATTAACTGTGATGTAGAAAGGCCATGTCTTTTGTCTCCTTTTACATGTAATTTAACATCTTCTCAGGGATGTTTTAGAGTTTTTTTAAATACAGTTTGAGCAATCAATTTAAATTTAACTGGAGCCCCATTGGAGAATGGGACTCTCAAGTGACGCAATTTTTAAAAAGTGTACATCATGTGATGAACACAGCTAGACAATGCCCAGAAAAGCATATAAATTATGTATCTGCAGAAAACAGTGATCCTAAAACCAAACAAGTAGGACCTCAAGGCACACGTAGAGAGCAGTGAGAACATAACAAGAAATGGTCAAAGCCAAAGCAGACAAGAATGAGAAGACACAGGATTAGGATGCACACAGGACAGACAGCTCACTCAGAACAGGTGATGTGGATGAGGAGGACACAGGTATCAGTGAGCTACACAAAGGGCAGTAGTCAAAAGGCAGGCCCAGCAGGTAACCACTGACAGAGCTGTGGTAACTAACAACAATCAGAAAACACGAGAGACAGAGACCTTAATTTTGAGGGAGGAGAGTCACCATACAGATGGTGGAGGTGGGTTCCAGGGGCCCACCAACTTATATAAATGGAGCTTGAACTGGGTCTTCCACTAAGTACAGCAGGCTCCCACTTTTCTGGCTTCCATTATGTGACTTATTCCAGCACTGCCAATCACCATATAAAACTTCTCAACACTAGACAAAGTGACAGCACTGCCAATCACCATATAAAACTTCTCAACACTAGACAAAGTG
>NW_003852407.1:15268656-15278759 GCF_000181295.1 Otolemur garnettii
CAATCACCATATAAAACTTCTCAACACTAGACAAAATGACAACAGGACCATCCAAGGTAGGCCGTGACAAAATCACACTCCATTGACTACTGAGATAATGGTACTGACAAACTCAGGAGAAAGAGAGCTTCTGGGAGCCTAGAATGGTCAGTCGGAGAAGGCAGGTGGCAGGAAGGGATGGGACAAGTTCCTAAGTGAACAGTTTTCAGACACACAGACACATAAACAAATCTGAATTCCTATTGGCACATGACAGATTGGTAGGAAAACAATGGATTATTTAGTAAATGGTACTGATACCAAAAAAAAGCAGACTTTGGCCTTGTACTATTTGCCAACATAATTTCTAGATAGATAAAATATTTAACTGTGAAAAATGTAGCTATAGAAATACTAGAAGAAACCATGGGAGAAAAGGCCTTCTTCAGGAGGAACCCAAAAAACCAGGAGATGGAAAAGTTTAATAAATTTATCTCTTAAATGTTTTCTACATGGTCAAAACACCATAAATGAAGTAAAAATACCAGTGACTGAGGAAGATAATTGCTACTCCTGTCACAGTTTGTAAAGAATTTCTACAATTTAATTAGAGAAAAATATCTCAGTGAACCAAAAATCCATAGAAAAGGAAACACAAAAAGACCCTGGACACATGAAAACATGTTCAGTCACATTCAGAATTAAGACAAATGCAAATCAAAATTTTACTGCTATACAATCTCTAACTACCAGATATGGAAAGATTAAAAACTTTAATGACCCTTTGGCAAGGGACTGGGAAAACAAACTCTTTCACCCGCCCATTTTGAGAATCAAAAATGCTATAATTTTTACAAAGAACCAATCAAAATTTTAAATGTACCACCATTTTTAATCATTAAATTCATTTTTAGGAATTTATCCTAAACATAATCAAGAATTACACCGTGCCATCATCTGTAATAGCAAAAGACTGGGAGTGGGTATATAAACCCCACCAGTATGGGACTGGGTATGTGAAGTAGCATCCAGAGAAAAAAGGATAATGCAGGCATTAAAAAGAACATACCGGCTCGGCGCCTGTGGCTCAAGCGGCTAAGGTGCCAGCCACATACACCTAAGGTGGCGAGTTCGAATCCCTAGCCCGGACCGCCAAACAATAATGATGGCTGCAAACAAAAAATGGCCAGGTGTTGTGGTGGGCGCCTGTAGTCCCAGTTACTTGGGAGGCAGAGGCAGGAGACTCGCTTGAGCCCAGGAGTTGGAGGTTGCTGTGAGCTGTGATGCCATGGCACTTTACCCAGGGGGATAGCTTGAGGCTCTGTCTCAAAAAAAAAAAACAAAAAAACATACCAGTTATAAGCACTGCTATGGAAATAAAACCAAGATTTTTAAGTAAAGAAGATATAAAATAGTTTGTGTACTGTGTTATTATCTGCATAAAATCCTATGAAACATTTGCGTGCTTATATAAACAAAAAATGTCTCTGAGATACACACAAGAATTTGGTAGGAGTTGTTGGCTTCTAAAGAGGATAACTGAGCAGGAGGGAACTCCACTTTCACTGTACCTACGTTTTAAATTTACATGGGATACAGGTAAAGCCCATAAAACAATTAATAAAATTTAAAGCTGTATCCTCTTCTTTGTATGACCCAGCAACCCTGCTTCTGGGAGTATATATCCAGAAGAGTGGAAATCAGGATCTCCCAGAGTTATCTGCCATGTTCCCCGCAGCATTATTTAGAGAGCCAAGATGTGGAAACAACTCAACGTCCATCAAGAGGTGAATGGATAATGGAAATGTGCTACCTACACATGATGGAATATTATCCAGACTTAAAAACAAAGGAAAACCAACCCATTTGTGATAACACGGATGGACCTAGAAGACAATAGGCTAAGTGAAATAAGTCAAGCACAGAAGCATGACAACTAGAGGCATCTAATGAGTTTAAAGTTACAGTTACAGAAGGTGAATTCCAGAGATCTATTACATAAGACACTGCCTGTGAGCAATGAGAAATTGTATACTTACAAATTTGTAAAGAGAATAAATCTCATGTTAAGTGTTCTTATCAAAATTCATCTCTTATTATCCATTATTACTCCCAGGGGAGGGGTGTCATTACTTATATCTGGGATTATAATCTCACAGGAAGGAGGAAAAACTCTGCTGGGACAACCATGTGAGAAAGACCATTCCCAGTCTTTTCTAAGGGCTCAGACATTAACCCGTAAAACAAGCAGGTGACTGTCATCTATAGTAAACAACGACACTATTACAAGTGGAAAGGAGAACTAAATCAATGCTTAAGGTGCATACCTAACCCCTTCAGGTTTTAGCTCAGCACGTCCAGAGGGAAATCCTCCCCAGAACCCCTAAAATCTGGGCCTGAGGTTCTTCCCACATCCTTCCTCCCTCTGAGAATCCAGGACCAGCCTCATTTTCAGGCGATTCCCTAGTTTCAGCACAAGGACTGATTGCCTTAAGGCACCTTCAGCCCCAGGCCCTGGATTTACGGTTCTCACAGGTTCACACTGAAATCCTACCACCAAACAATCCTCCAGCCTCCCTTTCTGTGAAGGCTCACAGGGAGAAGTTACTTCAGGGATGGAAAGAGAACAGGCTTGGCCCTCCCTGTGCCCCAGAACCGTAATTTGCTTGTGGTGTGGTTAATGTTTGCTTATTTATTTCATTTGAATGCTTGAATATGAATGTTTCAAATGTTCCTGTAGTTTTGTTTTCTTTCAAAAAGAAAACATTTAGAAATTATCTGCTCAGTACATTTTCAAAATTGAAGCATTTTAAAAGTCTGCTTTCATTAAACAGATACATCTTGTCCTCCTGAGGGCCTTTGCAAATCGTTCTGGTTTTCTTGTTTTGTTTTGGCACAACTTTTAAGTTCCAATTTCATGAAAATTAATGCTACACTCTATTTCTAAAAGAGACTCCTATTAAGAAAGCTGTAATAGGAGATGTGGCGATGGATACATTTAAATACCTTTGCCTTGACTTAATTTTATGTATTCTTTCTTGAGCATTTCCATTCTAGGTCAATTTATCATCCCAAGTTTTAGTAACATTTAACACGATACTATACTTGAGAAAAAAATGGAAAACTCCAAGCTCACCATGACGCCCAGCTGCATTTCCCAAGTGGGTTAAGGTGCCTCACAGGGGTGTATTTACTTGATCTGATTCATCTAGGACTTCAGAAAAGTTAAGTCTTCTTTTGAAATTAAGGGATTGGAGTTCTAGAGCTCCCCAGCCTTGCAGTATTATGGCACGATGTTTATTAGTCAGGGGTGTGCTCATGTCAGATGAGAGTTCTTATTGCAAAATCCAACTATTACTTATAATAGTTCAATAGCTTTCCTAAGAAGAGAGTTTCCTTTTGGATTTTAATAACATGTGGGGATATAACACATCTCAACAATAAATCTTACAAATTCTACTGAAGTGTGGAACACTTGTACTTCTTGCCTTCATAACTTCCCAACTTCATGGAACACCAGACTATTCCCAACCAGTGAGTGGATGAGTCACTGATCCTTCAACCAGTATTTACCACGGCTCTTGCACGGTCAGGCCCCAGGTACTGCAGATGCCCAAACAATGAACTGAGCCTGGTTCTAGTCCCTGAGGAGCTGGCACCCCAGCAAGTCTAAGATGTGCAATATCGTATCAGTCAGAACTCCAATATCCCTCACTTTGGCCTCAAATCTTATATCCCATATGGCAAGGGTAATCTCTATGGTGACCTCTCCAGGACCACTGGTAACCTCATCTGATCCCAAGAGGAGATACCCTAGAGTAAGGACAGAGCTAGACTGGTGAGTTACCTTACACTAAGACCTAACTTAGCCCAAGTATGGCCAGCCCAGGGCCACAATGGCCTGTAGAATCAGTGTTTGACACCATGGGAGTTATGTGCCATCTTAGAAATGAGCAGTGACGTGCGGCTGGGCAAACTCCCTTGGATCACCCTTCCTCCCGGGGCTTAAGGTCTGTCTTCCCTACAACCCGACCAAACCTCTCATTCCAGCAGTGCTCAGCAAAACACACTTTGCCATACACCGAAGAGGATAAGAATGTGGGACACAGGTCTAGTTTGTTTTAAATGTGGGATGTGAGGCAAATGATGCCGTGAATCACTCATGTCTAGCCATCATCCTCTATCGAACACACACAGAGTGCTTCACGTAGCACTCTCATATGGGTTTTTTAATGTGCTCATCAAAACCACCCTGTAAGGTAAGGGTTGGCATAATTGGCATTTTACCCTCAGGGATTAACTAACTTCCAAGTGAGTGAGTTGGAACTCTAACCAGTCTTCTCAAACTGAGCACTCTTGCCATGTAAGGATGGCTGTTTCTAATTGTTCTGAAATTACAGGTATTACCTTTCCCTTGTAAACACATCCTTGTACAATCATTTACTTCTAGGAGTCATAACCAGCTAATTTATGGTGGTCTGATACTCTTGCCAAGTTAAATTCCTTCCATATATCCATACAATTCTTTTCTCTTCTGGTAGGTCCTGGACTAATTACATAGCACCTTAATGGGCCCACCACCTTCGGATTTACATAGATTTAATCGTTCAAAGGTAAAAACAGATGTGTGTGAGACAAATCATAGCCCTTACATGAAATCTAGAACAATTTTTAAGGGACGAATGCAAATATTCACACAAATATTTTAGGAGAAATTTTTAGATTTCCTATGGAACATGTGCATGGGATGAGGCCACAATAACAACAACAAAATAACCCCTAATGAAATATATACTTAATAAATAATGCGAAAGAGAGAAAATAGTCTTACCTTTGGAAAGGAAACTACTTCACATTGTGGCTTCTGTTTACATTTTCCCTTTAACCATTCTTAATCAAATTGATTCCCCTCACTTAAGGACCACAGCCATCAGCACAACTCACCTTTCCAGTCTGGCCTCCTGGGGAGAGGACACAGAGGCTGTGGGGGTGGTGGGCACACTGGATCCAGACGGGGGTCTCGAGGAGTGGTAAGAGCTGTTGCCAAAGTTGCTGTATCTAAAAAGTACAGAGGTTTAAGTTGAGGGGAAAAGAACAGATAAATGAGTCTAAAACATTAAATAAATAAGATTTAGCAAGCCATCTTAATTTTTTGCAAGAGAATGGGCCTGGAGATGCTGCCACTGTTAGTGATAACTGTCTAAAGAGATTTACTAACTGGTTCGTTCTGCTAACTTCTCCATAGAGAAATTTCCCCAAATTCAAAACCATTAGGTAACAAGATTTAGAACAAAGCGTTTAAATAAAACCCTTGCATTTCCTGTCTTTTAAAATGTATATGAAAATTATTTGCTAACATAAATTTAAAACCCCAAATTATTTTCATTTGAACCATGAAGATTTTCTGGCTTCTCATGGGGGCACAATCAGTGTTCTCATTCCACTGCAGGTCTGCAGGAAATACCACAATTGGATAAAGAAACATCTTACTAAAAATTCCACTTTAGGTATTTCTGAATCCATTTCATTCAATAAACATAATCCTATCATATGCTCAGTGATCAAAGAGATACCGTCCCCAGGCCTTCTGGATGGGCTTGTTACTTAGAGGTGTGAGTATTCACATTTTCATCCCACACAATTCCCCCTGAACCAAAATGACAGCCACTAAGTTTACATAAGCTTTGATTATTTCCCAGACATGTCTGACAAGTTAAATATTAGGATTTGTAAAATTCTAGCATTTTCTTTCTGTTTTTCAAAACAGATGTCCTTTAGCACCTCATCTTTAGCTATCATTATGAAGAACACCCCCCCCCCAAACCAAATCACCATGTGAAGTCCTTGTATGGGAAAAGACATTCATGATTAGTTACAAATAATGAGATTCGGAGAGTTTTGCTTCTCATTCTCCAGCCACAGAGTATCCAGCCACAGAGCAGGGCTGACTCCTTCCCCTAAACTGGTTAGGGACGCTGCATTATGATGTGTGGGACCCCAAGGGTCACTATGACCTATGTGCACAAAGACCTTCCTGCACATGGAGAATTCAGTTCAAACTCCCATCAACAGAAATCAGAATCCCTTCTGGATAGGAATTTGACTTCAAAATGCATGTATCCTTTGCCAGAGTAAGTTCACTATGGCAAAGGTGACAAAGAAATAACCTTATGATTATTTAGATACTAAAAATATCATGCACGAAGATATTCATTAGAGCATTACTTAGGTCATAATGGAAAACTGAAAACTACCCAATCAGGTAACAACACTACAAAGTATGATATGGTATTCATCAATGGACTATTATGCAACCATTAAAAATGATAATTTTGCAACCATATGGAAAAGTTGATAGACTGAATAAAAATATCAGGATATAATATTATACATGGTTTGATCCTACCTGCACAAAGTCTCAAAAGTTAAACAATATGTGTAGAAAAAATATTAAAAAGGTCTATTTTTTCAAAAAGTAGAATGCAGAGATGGAATTTCATTTTTCAATAATAAATTCCATTATTACAATGGAAAATAAAATATTTATACTGCCCAGACCGATCCTGCACCACTCACTCCAGCCAGATTGGCTGATGCTCTCCTTATTTGTTTATTTGGTTTCACATGTCAGGCATGTTCTCAGCGCCAGGCACGGCGCCAGGCAGATGGAGACTCAGACCACACCATTTTACTCCATCGTCCTTCTCTGTTAACACACTGTCTTTGCGGGAATTGGTTTTAGGCCGATCATTTTCTCTACCCTTTAAAAACCTAATACTCTATTTGTCCAACAGGTTAATTGCTTCTCCAAGTGATTGGTTTGATTTTTCAAGAGGGCTCCCAAACCACAGAGAGTCAAGTAGAAGGCAGAAAGGCAAAGGATGAAAGGAACATACAAAAAAAAAAGGAAGAAATAGTGAAGGGAGGGAGTGCTGATGAGCAAAGAGGGAGAGAAACCAGACAGCCAGCGCTGTGTCCAGGGAAGGGAAGGAGGCCGCCTGCCCACCGAGGCTGGCCACTGTGCCCAGCTCCTGCAGCACCTGGACACTCAGCTTGTCATCCTATCCTAGCAGCTAAAATGAACCCCTTCTGACCACAAGTGACATCCTGCAGAATGTTTAAACAGGGTCACTTTGCTAAAATTGTGTTTAAATGACATCATGGAAATAAATCAGGCATAATGTGTTTTTCCCTCCTTTGGTTTTTCTAATGGCCAAGCAATTAATTCAAATGCCTCATAGTTTGCGTCTCAATTTCAGCCAAACTAATGGGATCATACAATTCACTGGGTTTTTTTGTGTATGTGTTGAGGGGAGGCTCCTTTCAATGACTAACTGGTTGGTCTCTATTACAGCCCATTCTACTGTAGTCCACTAATGAGTAGTCACATCTGTGGCCACACGGACCCACGAAAACCACAGCAAGTGAACATCAGAAAATTCAATAGGTTCAAACAATATTTGTACAGTACTCAAATTTCTGCCAAATGATTTAAAAAGTTTTAAAACTCTGCTCAGTTAAATCAAAGTTAATCCTCATTCATAAGCACATGGCTATTTTTCAGAATTAATGTGAAAATTCAACTGGATAATTTATATGTTTCTGTGCTCCCATCTCCTAGGACCATAAGTAGTAAGGAAGCTTGTAGACCAAGTGGGAGGGAACTGGGGCCCAGAAAAACACCATTAGAGGCTGAGTCTGTCACCATCATGGGCTAACACACTCTGCTGGGAAAGACGAGATTGCCAAGATATTTTTATTCCAATCAAACATACAGCTCCTAACTTGCACATAGATATTGTTCTTGGAGGGTATAACAGTCATGTTGGATTCAATCCACAAACATTGTATAAAAGATCACAACAATCCCAGAATTTTAGGCTTAGGAGAGAATTTATAGTTTTAAGGTTTTCAAACACAGTTTACAACTCCTGGAGGTCTACAAAGCCATTCTCAAAACAAGAGGAAATGGATTTTCAGATCCTCAAGTTCCATATCTGCTCTGTCTCAAAATAGGTCTGCCTGTGCTGCTCTAGGCTCTCCCAGTTACCCCTTCCTGCTTCTCCTTCCACAATTGCCTTCCACTTTTAAAACCAAAAGTAAAGCTCTCCAGAAGACTGAATCAGACTGGAGCGCTGCCTTGCTGTAAAACCTCCAGGGTGCCAAGCAAAGGAATGATCTGGAAAAGCATCACTGAGGAGGGAATTCCTTAAGAAATACTGAGCAGGGAAAAGGCATCATTTTATTTATCCAGGGGAAAAACCAAGAGCAAGACCTCATGCTTGATGTCTATCTACCTGCCCGCCCACCCACCTGAGAATCAGACCCAGAATGGAGGCAGTTGTCAGGGACACATAGAAGCTTATTGAATTGAAACATGAAGTCAGACTTTTTCTAATAGAAATTAGGTCTTAGTTGTCTGAGGACTCTTTGCCAATTAGACACATGTACTGTTCCCCATAATTACATCAGTCCCATCTGAAGCACCAAGGCTTAGACAAAAACATAAAGCATACCTACACCAGGCACATTATATCCTTTACAACTATTTAAAATTATGATTTAAAAAACCTTAGATAGTCCACTTTAAACTTTGAGGGGAGCTTCAAAAATATTTTAGGTTATGTGTAAGCAAAAATGGTTGATGGTCACAATTGTAGATTAATGTTTCTATTTATTAGGCAAAAGGTCGGAGACAAATAAAAAAGAGTGGTCATTTTTGTGGTATAAAAGAGCTGCCCTCTAGGTCCAGATCCTACAATCCTTCATTTAAAACAGGGCACCAGTTCATGGAAGGAATCTAGGCTGGGGTTCCCCAAACACATCTGGAAAAAGCTACTTGGTGATGAGGGCTTGCCTGGCATGGGTGAGCCCAGTAGGGAGAGAGTGAGATTGCCCAAAAGACAAGGAAGCAGTACTATGCACAGGTTAGGACCCTACTCTGGGCCAGGCCATCTGGGGTGGAAACCATTCCCCACCCCCCACCAGTGCTCAGTGACTCTGGTCAAATTACTTAGCCTTTATGTGCCTCAGTTTCCCCACTGTAAATAAGGGCTAGTAACAGAACCTGCCTCTCAAGGGTTAAGTGATATATTAAATCACTGATTTCATAGACAACACAGGACCTGGCTCATAATAAATGTCCAATAAATATTAGCTATTACCACTAAGATCAGAGTGGCCATCAGAATGACTAACTATTGATTGTGGACAATTGGTTGTTCAAAACATAAGTCAGCCCATTCCCTGGCAGAGAGCTCCTAATTCAGACAATAGTGAAGGGCAGTCACCCAGCAGGCAGACGGCACCTGTGACACATTCCCCGAGGAGTTCTGATTTGCACTCCTCCTTCTGTCCCATCTCCAGTTCTGAAAAGAATTCTTTAAGTGTTCATAGTTAAATAATGTAATTATATTAATGCCCCACTCAGTGGTTCAGACTGTAATTGTGTGCCATCTTATGGAAAGCTAGAAGAAATCTTTGAAAAGAAAGATACATACATTAGAATACAAACCAAAAAGCAATGGAAAGGGGAGAAAAAATAAAGAAAAGATACCCACCTGTTAGAAGAGAAAGACCGGAAGTTGTAGGGTTCAGAGGCAGAATCGGAGGAACTGTCAAAGGAAGGAAACCCACTGACAATGCTACAGGGAAGGACAGCAAGCGCCCTGCTGCACCCCGCGGGTCACAGCGACTTCAGGCCAGACAGAGGGAAGCAAGGAGCACAGACTTGGACATCCCATACATATTTATAGAACTGTGCATTTAAAATCTATTATTAACTATTATAACAAGAGATCTCCTTCTGGATGACCATTTCCTTCTCCCTCATATCTAAATAGTGTTCATTATTTAGTTAGGGGTCAGGAAGTTAGTTTATGCCACGACTGCTCCCTGTTTGGAATGATTCCACACAAACCCAGCGGCACATTCACAGGCTGTGTTCTCTTCCCCCGTTAACCACAAACAAGCCTCCAGGTGGGCAAATCTACCTGTTTTCCTTCTGGGACTCTGCTTCCTTTTCTTTGGTGGATAAGGGAGAGTCCTCAAAGTCATAGGAGAAGAGGTGGAAGGGGCTGTGGGGCACGTAGGGCAGCTTGTCTATGGTTGGTGATGACTTCAAC
>NW_003852407.1:15279653-15280813 GCF_000181295.1 Otolemur garnettii
AGGTTTGTCCCACACACATAAATGGTGACTATGGGTGGTGATGAATATATTAGTTAATATGACTGTGATAAACATTACACAATGTATATCAAATCATCACATGGTATACATTGAATGTACACAATTTGTGTGTGTACAATTTTAAATACAATTCAATGTCTTTAAGTTAAAAAACAAAACCTTTCATCTTTAGGAGGGGCTGGATTTAAACCCTGAGGCATTTTACACATCTTTATAAGCACAGAGAATCTCTGTGAAACTCTGCAGTTTTCAGAACCATAGTCCATCTCCTAGAGATCTTGACTCTCAGACATGTCTATTTGGGCACAGGGTATGAACTGTATTCTTTCTTACTTCAAAGGCAGAGCTCCATTTGTCTAAAATACAGGCAGGGACACACCAATTTCCTTGGGTGGACAGGAGGAAGGCCTGAGACCACACTGCAGCCTGCCCAGCGTGGGGTCAGGCACACATGAAGCGGGAGCAGTGGACACACCCACCCAACAGAACAAAGCAGAAATGTTCATGCCCCTTTAAGGCCTCAGAGTTTTAGGATTAAGGTTAATGAATACCTAGGCACTGTCAAGATTAAGGTCTGGTGTTTAAGATGTACACCTTTAATTCCTAACACTGAGAAGCCTAACTAGTCTCTCAGGAAGGATGCCCTCCAGCATCAGGGATCGCAGAGCCTGAGATAAACAATCATCTGCCTGTGTTCTAACAGCACACCTTCCATAGGAATGCCCTTTCCAGCCAGATTCTTCCATCTGGTCTGCAAGTGTGGAACCCTACGAATACCTGAGGGTAGAAGGGTTCATATGGACAGAACACAAAACATTTAAGCAGACATAGAGCCATACCAGCGTTTTATGGAGGGGCTACATCATTTCCTGTGGCTCACTTTTGATATAAGGTGGGGCTGACAAGCTAACACGCTTGTTTCCCAGAGCATTCTTAACCAATAACTCACTGCCCCCAAGCTCGGCAGAGGAGTGTGGGCACAGGGCTCTGTTCCAGGCTGATCTGTCTCCTCCTCTCATTCTGAAATGGGTGGCTAACACTCCATCATCAGTTCACCCCTGTCCTCTCTCCACACCCCTCTGGCTACTTCTCAGACTCTGCCAAGGTGGGGGAACAATCTTAGTCCATCAGTTCAGAGA
>NW_003852407.1:15281737-15287037 GCF_000181295.1 Otolemur garnettii
GGGCTTGTGGTGTGAGCTGGGGAGGCTCCAGCCCTTAGTACCTGTCCTTGCCCTGACAGGGGCCATCGTCCTCTCTCTCCTCCTCTGAATTGGGCTCCGTGACTGGCTGCTCCTCTTCTTCCTCCTCCTCCTCATCCCTGAGAAGAGGCCAGGAAAAGAGAAATGCACAGAGACAAGATGGAGAGACAGATGAGCGGTACAGACAACAGGAAGATGAAGCGTGCACATACACATCGAGCAGGCTGAAATGGAGGGGAGTGTGCTCAGTCTGTTAGGAGAGGGGGGACAGTTCTGAGACCAGGAACCTTAAATGCAGGTGGGGAAGCGACCGCCCAGAAGAGGCTGAATGTCCTTGTCCAGGTGGCTGGAGGTCACTGCCCTGCACCCCCCCTCCCCTCCCCCAGATGCAACTCTGGCCTCAGGCCAACCTTCTCTGTGCCTTTTCTCCGCCACACAGAGTCACCAGTCACTGTTCTTGCTGACAACCAGCTCTGCAGCTACCAGTCTTCACACCTCCACGCACTGGAAACCATTGAGAGTCAGGCCAATCTGGCACTGACTGACCCCCATGGTACACACCTGGTTTGGGGCTCTACTCCCTCATTCTCCGTGAATGTGGTACAGGGGGCTGGATCCATCCCCACTTCCAAGGTGGGTACAAAGTTTGACAGAGCCAAGCCGTATGGCACCTGGGATTGCTCCCGGTACCTTTAAGGATGATTCACTATACGGACACTCTGAGTCTGGGGCTGCCTATAGCTCCCAGTAAGGGAAGCCCACCCCCGGAAAAGCAGATGGGAAGGGGGGGCGGGGAGAGAGGAAATCAGTTCCCGTGACAGTTTTAATAGCTGTATCCAGTAGTTCTAAAGGTCCACCTGGCCTTCTGCTAATGTAAGATAACAAATCCTTATTTTTGCTTAGGGAAGTTTTAGTTAGGTTTTGTTCTTGCAGCTGAATACAAACTAAAGAATTTGACAACTGGGTCATTACCCTCCTTTGGCCTCTAAGTCCCATCGACTTCTGACCTACATCACAGTGCATATAGACACCTGCCTTACACCCCGCTGGGCTTCACAATCCTTCTTCATGAGCTCCAGTGGCCGTCACCTTTCCTCACCTCAGTCCCTTACACTCTAGACCCTATTATTATATGGCATAGCCATCGCGGAAATCTTACGTCAATTTTCTTTCCCTCTGACCACAAGCCCCCATTCACCCACGCCTTTCAATCCTTTCTTCCTACCAGGTTTCTCCTTCAACTCCATCAATCATGTCGTCCTCTGCTTTCTCAATGTCCCCAGAAGCTTCTTCCTTTTAGGCTTTATGAATCTGCCATTTCTCACTTTAGGGATCATTTTCTAGAATCTTTAATTTTCTTGCCTCACTGTCCTAGTGAGGACATAGTAAAAAGCTATGTTTTTTTTTTTTTTCCTTTTTACCAAGTACTCAGATCCCTGAATTTTCGAACACACCTATCTAACCAGCAACCCTCTAATGCTCCTTTCAACGTTTTCCCTCCCCCACCTTACATCAAATAGTATAAATTAGCTTTGGATGTCTTTTCTCTCTATAAGGAATCACAATCTAACTTCACAACATCACACTTGTAGGATTCATCTACACTCTTGTATGTACCTGAAGATCATTCATTCTCATTGTTGTATTATATCCCCTTATATAGATATCAGATGATTTAATTATCCATTCTACTGTTGATGACGTTTGGGTACTTTTCAGCTCCAGCTTTTTTGTTTTTCTTTTGTTTGTTTGTTTGTTTTGCTTTTTGAGAGACAGAATCTCACTCTGTCATCTAGGCTAGAGTGTCATGGCTTCAGCGTAGCTCAGAGTAACCCCAAACTCCTGGGCTTAAGCAGTGTTCTTGCTTCAGCTTCCTGAGTAGCTGAGACTACAGACGCATATCACCATGCCTGGTTAATTTTTATATATATTTTTTGGCCAGGGCTGGGTTTGAACCTGCCACCTCTGGCATATGGGGCTGGCACTGTACCCTTTTGAGCCACAGGTGCCACCCCATAATGTTTATATTTTTAGTAGAAATTGGGTATTGTTTTGCTTAAGCTGGCCTTTAACTCCTGACTTCAAGCAATCCTCCCCTCTTGGCCTTCAGGAGTGCTAGGATTACAGGCGTAGCCTGCATACCTGGCCAGTTCCAGGTTATTTGGAATGGTGCTGTTATGAACACTGTAGCACATGTCTTCTGGTGAATATATGTATATATTACTGTGTAGCATACATCTAGGGAGAGAATTTCTAGGTCATAAGATATACCTGAGTTCATCTTTATTAAAAAGTAAACTTCCTTTTAAGAAATGATTGGATGAATTTGCATTCCCATAAGTGACATATGAGCATTCAGGTTACTCCACATCCTTGCCAAGATTTCACGTTAGCCCTTCTTGGTCTTTGCATTTCCATGAGAATGTCTCAGTCAGCCTTTCAATTTCCAAAAGTCCAAAAGTCTTGCTGGACTACTGACTTGGATTATATTTATATACAAATTTGAAGAACTAATAGTTTTACCTGTTGAGTCTTCTAACCCATGTTCATGATAAATCCTCTATTTAGACTTACTATTATTGCAATCTTCCTTCAATGTCTCTTAGTAATGTTTTAAAATTTTCAGTAGAGGTCCTAGTTATCTTTCATGAAATTTATTTCTCAGTATAAATTTGGATGCTGGTGTACCAGGTTCTAGATTTCATTTTCTATTTGTTGAATGAGTATAGAAATAAAATTGATTTTTTAATAATACCTTATATCCAGAAACTTTTCTAAATTTATTACAATACTTTTTATAGAGATTCTTATAGATTTCCAATATAGGCAATCATTTAATCTGTAAATATTGTTGGTTTCATTTACCCCTTTCTAAATGACATGCCTGCCTTTTTTTTTTTTTTTCCCTATTATACAATACCATGCTACAATTTTTTTTTTTATTTTTTGAGACAAAGTCTCACTATGTTGCCCTTGGTAGAGTACTGTAGCATCACAGCTCACAGCAACCTCCAGCTCTTGGGCTTAAGCGATTCTCTTGCCTCAGCCTCCCAAGTAGCTGGGACTACAGGCAGCTGCCACAATGCCTGGTTATTTTTGTTGCTGTTGTTGTAGTTGTCATTGTTGTTTGGCAGGCCCAGGCAGGGTTTGAACCCACCAGCCCCAGTGTCTGTGGCTGGTGCCCTAACTAGTAAACTATAGGCACTGGGCCTTCAACACAATGTTGAAGTTAAGTGGTGACAGTCATGCTTCCTTTTCTTGTTCCATATTTCAAGGAAAACAATGAGATTTGCCATACATTATTTTGTATACATTTTTAATCAGATTAATGAGGTTTCCTTCTAATCCTAATTTGCTAAGATTTTTTTAGCATAAATCAGTGTTAAATTCTATCAAATGCTTTTTTTTGCATTTGTCAAGATAATCATACGATTTTCTCCTTTTTTCTGTTAAAGAGTTACAAAGACTGCTTTTTTAAAAAAAAAAAATGTTAAACCAACCTTGCATACCAGGAATAATCCCCACTTTGTTCTAACGTATTATCCTTTTTTATACACAGCTGGATTCTATTTGTTAATATTTTATTAAGAAATTTTTACATATCTCTTTTGGAAAGAGATGGATCTGTAATTCCCCTTTCTTATAATGTGCTTGTCAGATTTTGGAATCAAAGTTATGCAGGCCCCATTACTAGGTAGGCTGACAGTTGTGTAACAAAGGAGGAAGAATGGATCTGGAAAAAATTAAAGCAGAAAATTTGGCTGAACTGACTAGATGTGGTAGAAACAGAAAAGAGAAGCAGTGACAAAATCTCATGGTCACTTGTCTCAAGAACTTGGATTGAGGGTGCCTCCAGCAGATCCAAGGAGACCAGCGGGGCCCGGTCTCTCCTGGAAAGCCACAAACACACACATCTCCGCTGTCCTTCTGAGCCTGGCACAGCAGATCCTCAACATACCACCCTGTACCAGCCTCAGTCCTGTTTCCTCTACCTGCTCTCACAGCAGCCAAGTGAAAACTGTACCCATGATCTCCAGCCTGAGACAACCTTTCCTTAGCTGGCTCAGGAGTTTGCAGGTGTTATTACTTCTGACCCACCAAATGCCCTCCACCCTGCCAGCCCATGAGCCTCTCTCTTCCTTAAAACAAACACTGAATTCTTCCCTCCAAAATGACTTGATTTCATTTATTCCCCCAGGCTGAGGTGGGGAATTTTTCTCTATCTTCTCCTCCTTCCAAGCCCTATACCCTTGAGCCTAACTTCCTTCATCCCTGTAAGGGCACTGTTTTTCAATCTTTTTTTATCTCACAGCACACTTGAACCTATTGCTAAACTTCCACAGCACACTTAAATTATGTTAATCAAAAAAAAAAAGAATAAAGAATAAAGGAATATACTTACTGTGCTTTAAACTTCTTTCAGAAATTAATGATCTTTAAATGTGGCACATGGGTTGAAAAATCACAGCTGTGAGGGGTAGTAATGATACTGACTCCCCGGGAGGATTGCACTAATATGTACAAGCATTTTGAAAAGGCTTGGCACACATTAAGCACATCAGTTTGCTCCAGTTCTTAGCTATCATCACCATCTTGGGGTCCTATGAGGAAACATCTAACTTCTCCAACCAAAGGACACTCAGAACTCTGCTTGACCCCTAAGGACGAAGGCACAGTACTCTGCGAAGCATTCTGCACCACTGACACACAGCAGCACTTCCCCTTTTATAATATCCCCTGTATAACTTCACAGGGACTGGAGTTACTCCTTCTGCTGTCTTTTTGATCCCTCTCTTCCATGTAGCTGCCCTACAGATGTTTAAAGAGCGCTATCCCGACCTATATCCCAAGCTCTCTCTTCTTTGAGCTCAGTATCCTCAGATCCCACAACGAATTTTCACATCACATATGTATATTGTATCTTTGCTGTCATGAGTAGCAGAGCAGGACCAAGGGCGGGCAGCACACTCATTCACTTGGAGGCCCCACTTCCAGGATGTCTTATGGTCAAAGTATAGACCTTGCCTGATAATGAGAAGAAAACACCTTCTAATAAGGTATGATTTTCTTCTATGCCACATTTTACTTAGTTTCAGTCTATGATAAAATCAAACAGAATTATTTTATGCTAATAATATTTAAGTTTCAAGAATTAATTCAGACAAGTTTGCCTTTTTTAAGCTAGATTTTCTTATAAAGTATAACAAGTTTGTTTACATTTTTGCTAAGGAATTCTGGGTGTTTGACCTTGGCTTCTAAATACTTCTATGGGTATTTTGCTT
>NW_003852407.1:15287931-15306947 GCF_000181295.1 Otolemur garnettii
TGAAATATCATTTTTTATGTACTTGGCAAAATCAAGAACTCTAGTAATACCAAGTGCTGAAGAAAATATAGGTTAACTAACTTGTCTATACTGCTATGTGAGTGTGCATAGGTAAAACCACTTCAGCAAAATAACTGGTACTGTCTTATCAAGTTAAATATTCACACCATGACCTAAAAGTGATGTTTCCATACCCCAGGCCAGTGGTTCTGAACCAGGGTGATTCTGCCCCCACCCCAGGGGACATCTGTCAGTGTCTGGAGACATTTTTAGTTGTCAGGACTAGGGTGGGTGGAGAAGGGAGTGTTATTAGCATCTAGTTGGCTGATGCCAAGCATGCTGCTAAAAATCTCACAATGCATTAAACTCCCCTACAACAAAGAATTATTCAGTTCCAAACATCAACAGCATCATGCTTGAGAAATCTTCCCTTGGGTTACTAAAGCACCAGTGTACCAGGATATGAGTCCAAGAATGTTCTCAGAAGTACTGTTTGTAATTATCAAAGGCTGGAAATGATCCAAATGCCCACTAACAGGGAAAAGGACACAAAGGTTGTGGTGAGTTCCAGGCAGTAAAGGTGAATGAACTACAGCTTCATGTGACAACCTGAATGACCATCAGAGGCATAATGTGGAATGAGGAAAGCCAGTCCAAGGAGGCAAATACGATATGATACGTTCTTTATAAAGTTACAGAAAGAAAAATGGTAAGATTATTTAAACATATGAGCATAATACCGCAAAAGAAAAAGAAAAGTGTTGGTCCCCTGGCCAAGCAATGGGAGAGAGGGAAGCACACAAGGCAGATACAAGTTAGGGCTAATGCTCTAGTTTCTCAGGTCACAGTCTCATCAATGCTCTTCATATTAATATCAGACAAAAATCAAACTAGGAGACAGACACAGACCAATGATGACAATATGTCATGAAGCAAGAATTATAAATCCACTTCTGCACAATTAGGATTTTAAAAATAAGTATCAAAGTAATTTTTTCTTAAAAAAAAAAAAGCCAGTGTAACTTTGGGGTAGGGGCTTTATCTCCTTTGATGAGGTCAATTAAGTTCATGAATTTATCCTAGAAAAAGTGCTGCATACCTCACTGCTGAATCTCACTATGGTCACCTTCGAGGAAATCCCCTCGGGCAGCTATACACTGATACCAGTGCCCAGTCCACCTTTCAAAGCAATTTTGGAACTCTTTCTAGAATGGCAATCAGAGTCATCATTGTACAAGGTCAGACAATCAAGTCTGCAAACGCATCCTAGACAAAGTGCTACATACCTCATTGCTGAGTGTCACTATGGTCATCTTCAAAGCACTCTCCTGGGTCATCTGGTGACAGTAGTGATATTCGGCAATGAGGTACGTAGCACTTTTTCCAGGATGAGTTTGCAAACTTGATT
This sequence comes from Otolemur garnettii, assembly GCF_000181295.1. Lineage (NCBI taxonomy): Eukaryota > Metazoa > Chordata > Mammalia > Primates > Galagidae > Otolemur > Otolemur garnettii. The sequence goes on from NW_003852407.1 coordinate 15,289,340, forward strand.
GTCTGACCTCATCTTCAACAAATATTTCAGTGAGCACTTATTCTGTGCAAGATTCTGGGTACAGTGCTATGTAAGGTTTTCACCCTTGGAGATACAGGCAGGTGAGTATCATGTGCAAAATTCCATCTTGTTTCCTGGAACAACTAACTGAACAACTAATTGCACCAAGAAGTATTAAAGCCAGGTGGCCTAACTGGCCTGGGAAGACTTCAGCAGAGCTGTTCAAGTGCAATTCAGAAGGCCAAGGAGGGACCAAGGAACAAGATGGAATTTTGCACATGATACTCCCCAGCCCATCATGTCTGCTGACCAGGATCAAGGCTAAATTGCTTAGCTAATCTCTCATCCCTTACCATCTCTCTTCATGAACCTCTCCAATCCAGTCTTAATTAGTCCACTGTTCTATCCACTTAACCACCCACACCAAGGGCATGACAGCCTTGGAGTTTTTGCAAGAGTCATTCTTCCTGACTAGAGTTATTCTTCCTGTTCTGTTTCTCCAGAAGACTCAGCCCATGGTCCCAACTCCCAGAGACATCTGGTAAGCAACAGCTGCCTGATACAGCTCCTTGATCGAGAACCCAGCATACTGCTCAGCACTGATCAATTCTGGATGATCAAAGAACAAGATCGGAAATTACTTGGAGATGACCTCAGAGATCTCTTCATGTTGCAGATAAGAGAGGCGAGGTCTAGAGAGGGCAAGATCAAACCACCTGCCAGTAAGAACTCAGGTCTCCTAATGTCCAGGCCAGAATCCTTTCTACCATGCCAGTCTACCCCATAAAACTGAACATAATCTAAACTGGTTTCATCATCGTTTCATCACTGGACTGTTCCTTCTTGGCAACTGTCTCTGGACTGTGCTTGCCAAACCGCCTCTCATACAGCACAAACAAAATAATGCCACCTGCACAGCCCACTAGATCATCGAATAAGGGTGCTTGTGGCTTCCAGAAGACCAGCCCAGGGCCCCAGTCACCCCAGATTTGCCAACCTGTCCTAAAGGATTGAGGGACATCAGTGTCTTGACACAGGTGTGACCCATTTATGGCAAATAGTTTAAGGTTTAGATAAAATGCAGACATTTAAAATGTCCCATGCATTTCCATAACTGCATATGACATATCACAATTATATGAAAAATATTTATAGTAGTATTCTGTTAAATTTATGATAAAGTGCCCCCATCAAATACTTAACCTGCAGCTTGAAATTAGCCTCATTATGGCTCAGCTTGGTTAACTTTAAGGCTATTTCTAGATTACCAAAGGTATATGATAGGGTTTGAAAACTCCCAATTAGCAGTCTTAATCAGTTAAGATAAATATTGACCAACTAAATTCAGTGATTTCATTTAAAAATGGAGTTTTCTCATCTATCAACAACAACACAAAAAAGAATTTTCCTCCAAAAGATTTTTACCAGCCAAAAGAATAAAAAGACATCTAACAGAGCCCAGCTGTTGCTCTGAGGTTTCCATATGAGAACCCAAAGTTGACAGGAAAGTATTTATTGTGCCCATAACATATAAAGTTTAGCATGAGTATAAAGTATAGTGTGTGAATCCCAAATATACCCAAAAAGCTGGTCTACAGGCCAGAAGCTTCATATAGTATAAGCCATTATTTTACTATTTTGTTTTGAAAATGAAATATTAATAGATCCAACTATTCCATTTCTGCTGAAACATGGGGTAGTTTAATACAATGGAATTCAAGTCTGCAGAGTATGAACATCAACAGGAACAACACAATATTAGTAGCTGGACTTGCAGATTTATTTAGGTGTAGAACAAATTAATCCCATGATAACTAAACACTATGAGGGGCTTAGTCCTTTCTTCTTTTATGTTTAGACAAACCTTTATTCTAAGTTACAGATACCAGCTAATTGCTTTAAATGTGCCTCAGAGGTTTAGGGACCAAAAGATAAACTAGGATTTAGGTAGCTTGAATTTCTTTATTTTTTTTAGAGACAGATTCTCACTTTATCACCCTTGGTAGAGTGCCATGGTGTCACAGCTCACAGCAACCTCCAGCTCTTGGGCTTAGGTGATTCTCTTGCTCAGCCTCCTGAGTAGCTGGGCCTACAGGTGCCCACCGCAACGTCCAGCTATTTTTTTGTTGCAGTTTGGCTGAGCCGGGTTTGAACCCGCCACTCTCAATATATGGGGCTAGTGCCCTACCCACTGAGCCATAGGTGCCACCTGGTAGCTTGCATTTCTCTAAGAACTTCTGGGGAAAAACAGGGCCAACAAGCTTAGTCCCAGGCTGAGATTTCAGAGGCAAAACAGCCCTGCCTCAGGTCTGGCTGAGATCTGTCCTGAGATGGTCATTGGTCAATCCAGGGCCTATCTTATCTCACCCATAAAATAAAGTAGAACAGGGAAATGGGAACTTCCGGCTCCGGGGTCTGTTATAGCTGAAAAAACAAAGTTGGCTGGACATTAGACATACTCTCCTACTTTCAGAACTTGGACAATTTCTAATCTATGTTTTCTGGTCAAGCTCACTTTTAAATGGCAATAACAGCACTTCTCACACATGTTCTATTGTCCTGTGTTTTTCAAAAAGAGATGGGGAGGATACTGGAGAGTCCCAGACTCAGAAAGGGACGAGACACAACACGCTTGTTTTTAAGAAGCAGATATCAATTGCAACCACCATAAGGAGACCCATCGTGGTTCCGCATTTCAGTGTGTGATAATAATCTTTTTAACTCATGCCTCAGTTTGATTTGAGAACTTCTAATTGCCTTTTCACGTGAACTTGAACATATCACCATTAACTAGTAATATGGTAATCCAGTACAGATAATTGACATCCAGAGATAACCCCCAAATCTGTCTCCCCCAGGGATTTTCCCCGCCTTATGTTCTATGTTTCCGCCCCCTTGTCGTGCTGTGCCCTCAGATCACCGGCAGCAATCACACGGCCTTTTCTGGGTAGTGTGTACTTTCTACTTCATTCACCATCTGTCAACGGGGATGTCAGTGAGGAACGAACTGTACAGGGAAATGAAAGGGCAGCAAAGGGCCAGAATTACCGACTCGGACCACAGCCCACAGAACTGATGTCACAGGCGCGTGTGATGCCTGCACACGCATCCAGTGCCCATCGTGTCGCTACCAGGTTTGGGCCCATCCTGCTACAGGAGGGTGGTCCTGGAAGACCCCTCAATGAGGGCGATGGACCGACCCTCTGACATGCGCTTCCAACTCTGTATGTCTCTCCGCGTCACTGGCACCCTCTAGCCCGGCGACTCACACCCTCAAGGGTCAGGCCCTACTTTTGGAAGTTGTACTAAACTATTCTGGGGTGAGGCCCGAGCCTGGGTTTACATCAGATCCTCCGCAGAGTTAAAATCCACTGCCCTCGTCCAAGCTACCCCCATTTTCAGAAGCTCTTCTGGACTAATAGCTACCATTCACGTCCTGTCTGTACTCTCCCTCACTCCCTCTGGGTCCCTCTGGCAGGCAAGAGTCCCTCAGCTGCATGCACCAACACACGCCCAGGTTCTGTGTTCCCCAGGCCCTGCACACCCGGCTTGCTCCGTGTGTGACCTCTTCTCTACCCCCGACTGACTCTGTTCCCCTGCACACACCACAGCCTTGCCCCTTAGGATGCTTTTTTAGAGACACAGCAACACCAAGCCCTTTTCTCCCTTCACCACTAGACACGAGATTTCTGGGGTTCTCTTCTCATGCTTCAGGCCTCAGCTGAAACCCCTGAGGAGGTGTCTGGCACCAGGCCATCCCACTGTCCTCTTTTCTAAAGAGGTTTTTTTTTGTTTTTGTTTTTTGCTGTTTTTGGCCAGGGCTGGGTTTGAACCTACCACCTCTGGCATATGAGGCCAGCGCCCTACTCTTTTAAGCCACAGGTGCTACCCCATTCTAAAGAGTTTTTAAAAGTGTATATTTACTTACGGGAATTCATACTCCCTTTAAGAGAGTACACTATTACTGATAAAAGTTCTCTTTGGTTTTATCTGGTTGATAAACTTCTACATTGAAAATAAATCAAAAGATATTATTCAATAATCTTCTTACAGAGCAAATGATGTGGCAAGTGTGTGAGTACTTGTGGTTTGTGCGGGTCTTCTAACTGCTGGCTGCACCCATCACGTGGACAGTTCATGTTCTATTTATCCAGCCATTCCCCAGGTATTTGCCATCCTGCATCACGAAGGAACAATATTGTAACGGCTTTCCCTGCCTGTGTCCCCAAGCACTGTGGCAGGTTCTCCCCAAGGGTGTATCCTCACATCCCTGTTGCCCTCTACCACCCAGCCCTGTTGGTTCCCTCTCCCAAAGCCATGCATGTTTACATTCTATAATTTTTATTTCCAAACTGTCTCATGAAACCACTAAGCTTCATAAGAGTCATGCCCATCACTGAATCTGCAGACTCAAGAATATGGTAGGCACAAGAAAACAGGAGTTGAATGACAATGATTTTGTTCCTTTGGTCCCAAGAGTATTTCTGTCTCAACACACTAATTATAATTCCAAATGTCCTAAAACATCAATAACAACAAGTCTATTAATGTAAGGCTATTCTTACATAACATCCCAGTATTAGGGGTTTCTTTTCTAGAGATTTGGTAGTTTCCTAGTTGACTTGCAGACGTTGAGTCGTTATGGAAGTGGACCTAACTCTACAAACACAAACTAAAACAAAGGTAGAGTTCAAGGTGATTCATGCTTTTTCCTTTATTCCATGATCAAATTACTTCTTCCTCTACTTGGAAGGCAATTCTGCAAGGTTATAGAAGAAAATACAGAAAATAGGCTGGGCACAATGGTTCATGCCTATAGTCACAGCACTTTGGGAGTTCCCCTTACAGCCCGGAGTTCAAGACCAGCCTAGGCAATATATTGAGACCCTGGATCAAACTGAGGAGTGTCCTAGCTACTCAGGAGGCTGAGGTAGAAGGATCACTTAAGCCTAAGACTGGAGGCTGCAGGGAGCTCTAATTGTACCACTGCACTCCAGCCTGGGTGACAAAGCAAGACCTTGCCTCTTTAGAAAGGAAAGGAGAAGGGGAGGAAAGAAGATAAGAAAAAAGGGAGGGAGGGAAAGAGGGGAAAAATAGCTGCTCAAGTCAGTATTTGCTTCATTTCAGAAGGTGTGTCCATGACACCCCCACCCTCGCCTGGCTGGTCCCATCCAAGGATCCCCGGGAGACAAATACCTGCACACAGCAGGCCCTGACTGGCCATTCCTCATGGGTGCTCATCTCTGCTCAATTTTTAATCTCATGTTTATAAAACCAGAACCGCATGGCTGGAAGAAAAACCTCAGGAATGAAATTATTTCTCTGGGGCCATGTGGACTCTGTAATTGAGTATTCCTGAAGTGTGATATAATTGTTTCTGGATTCCTCACTGAGTGGCCTGGTCTTTGGGAAGTACACTCTATCAGGACAAACAAAGGCATTTAGGCTGCAGATAACTAACCCCAATGTACTACCGTCCAAGGGCCAGAGGCAAGCTTCCCTATCCTTTGCTTTGCTCTGCCTTTCACAGATCTCTCTGGGGAAAGTGGGCTCTGGCTGGGCAAGCCCCATCCACTCTCTCATTCTATTTACTTAAACTCCGTGCCTGGTGCCCTTAAGCTAAGCAGTTCTAGATGGGTCAGTTCTTCGATCCTTACAGAAACCCCAGAGGTAGGTACCATTTATACCCCCTTTCACAGATGAGGAATGGAGGCAGAGAGAAGTTAAGGAGTTTGTTCAGGATCATGCAGCTTGTGGACCAAGACTGAACCTAGGAAGCCCAGCTCTAGCGTCCACACTCCTAACCACCATACCAGGCTTCTCCTATGATAAACTCTTTGTGGCTGGAAAAGAGTTCTCTTTAAGGACTGAAAGGAGCCATTGCTCTGGAGCCATTGCTCCTGCCTTCCTTACATTTTTTTCTTAAACACCAATGGGTCTTCTGACTGCATTCATGGGCACAGGGAACTCTGTCTTTATTCCTGGCCCCTGAAACTCTCTCTGCCCATGCACCAAGGCCCTAAGTCCACTAGCAGGACAGATGAAACCCTGAGATAGGGCACCATGAGACGTATTTGGACCATGAGTAGATGGGTCTCTAAAACATGAAAACTACCTACCTTATCTAGAAGTCATATTTTTTTCAGCACGAACATGATGCTTCTGTCATCACCATCAGCTTGCCAAGCACAGGGAGCGAGATAAGCGCAACCTCAGGTCAGTTCTCTCTCTCTTTGGGCCTGTCCTTTTCAATTTCTAAAACCTATGCCCAGAGGGAAGGGCTCCCTTGCAAAATGATTCTCCAGCATCACCTCTGCCCAGTGTAGACTTCTTCAAACTACATTTTCAGGGTTTTCTTTCTCTATTCAACCTTCATCAGTGAAGAGTAACTACAGCTGCCTCCCTCCAGGCAAAGAAGAGGTCAAGAGAGTCCTCTTTTCATGACTGGATTCAATCCATTCAGCTCAGTATTCATTAGAAAGCCTGTGCTCCATCTCCAAAGGGATCCCGGGAATTGCATGGGATAGAGAGAGAGAGATGCTTCCTCTCCAGTGGACCACTGTGCCCACACCTGAAAGAATTGCCAGTGAAAAGCAAGCTTTACAGCTGCGAACATTCAGAGCATGGATGGGAAGGTGTGTGTAGTAGGAACTGTGGGGTTTGGGTTGGCCCTGAAAGAAGAGCATTGCCAAGGAAGGTCAAAGATTCAACTAGAAATGTGAATCTTCCCTTTCTCTAGGTGTATTCACCACTCCCCTACTCACACAGACAGACACACACACAGTAAATGGCTTGTCCCTTCCTGAGCCCACACACCACATAAGTCCACTCATGTTGGCCAAACATTCACACTTGTGCTGACTTGGAACATTGTTGACATTCTCAGTTTCAGCATTTCATGAGATGACAATTCTGGTTTTTTGTTTTGTTTTTTTTTTTTTCCTTTTCTGGGGCTCTATCTAGCTTTTTTTGCTCATTGGTTCCTGGGTCATAGCATCTAAGCCATCTTCAACCATCACCTATAGATATATGAGTTCCAGAAGTGCCTGTTCAACTGGCCAGGGGAAGTTCTACTTATGTGACCCAGAGATACCCTCAAAGCTTACTGAGTGTCCTCCTAGCTACCTCATGAAACCGGGTCACTGGTGATGTGGGAATCGCCTCAGACTCCCCCTTCTTCCCCACCATGTAATCCTATCATGATGGTACAAACTATGTCCTCCTGTATCCCCTCACCTCCCCTGTTTCCCCATGTCCCTGCTCCTGCTCAGCCAGGCCCTCTCCACTCCTCCCTGGACTCTGTGGCCTGCTCTCCCACAGTGCGCTCCATGCTGCGCCCAGAGCTCTTGCTAAAAGAGCAGACCTCTCTTTTTCACTTTAAATTCACCGTTAAGAATAAAATTTTGCCAATTTCTTCAGAACTTAGAAAGAGCCCCAAATTCAATTCAGCAAAGAATAAAACCCTAAGAAATCTGCAATCCAGTCAGTGAAGATTCAAGAAACCAGAATCCCTGCTCTAGAAATTGGGAGCTTTGCAGAGCAACGTCTGCCTCCTGCCTGAGTGCCTCTGACGACTCAGCACAGGTCCTCCCATTTCCATGCTTACTCCCAGTCTGCCCCCAGCACCCCTCTCCGCTCCAGCCTACCTTGTTACTCAATACTCACAAAGCCATCACTGGCCGTCTCCCAATCACACCTATGTCAGGAGGTCATCAGCCTGTGTCAGTGAATCCAATTTATAACAAATAACTTACCATCAGATAAATCTTCCCAAGTAGCTACTTGTTGCTCACGGTACCAGTGGGTGTTAATCTGGTTGTTGTGAAATCCTCTAGCATGTTTATGCCAGTGCACAAAATATTCTCTCCAGTTCATGTCCAGATTTATTTAACAATTACCTTCTTTAATAGAATAACATCCGGAAAAGCTCCAGGGCATTCGGTAACAATAACCACCACCACCTTGGATGAAGCCGTCACTGGTGCTATCTTCACTATCCCCCCACCCTATTAAAGAAGTACAGGTACCAACCACCCTGAGTTTACACATGACCACACCTATGCCCTCATCTACCTTGCCTGCTGTGGCTTCAATGCACGTGGGCAAACCTTCCTCGGAGAGCCAGGACTGACCCGGTCACGCAGGTTGCAGATTTTGTAGATTAACATTCTACAACACTTTCTGCTTTAAATTGGTTACTCATTGCCAACTGCTCCCAAAAAAGAGATAGAGCTGTTCCCTAATGCTGCAGATCCTGAGTAAAGTCTGTAACCCTTGCAATGAAATCTTGTGGACAAAGCATTAGAGACCAGAGAGCAAAGTGCTGTCCTGGAACACAGGCATCTAATCTTGCCTCTTCTCTGTCAAAACCCAGGAAAATGAGTTCACCCGCGCAGCATGATTCCATGGTTCTCCCATGTGCCCACTGCTTCCTGTGGCTGGTGGAGAGATGTCAATAACCCTTCCCCACTCCTGCAGGGAAACAGAAAACAATACTCCTCCAGTTACCTCCTCCCAGCCCCCAACTCAGCCCTGAAGTTTGGCTCCCCTCATCTCACCACCACTGGGCCACGAATAGGTAAGCATCAGCTATGAGCCCCTCAAAAGGTCAGGACAGCTTAGCTCCCTGCTCCTCCTTAGCCTCCAAGAATTGAGAGTTAACTTCAATTTATATCTTCTATTTATGTTTTTTCTATTCTATACCTAATTTATATTTTCTCAAAAAAGTCAATTTTGACCCATGCATGTGACCATGTAAAGTAGGTACACAGACTCCCATCTAAGAAAGCCCAAACATTCCCTACCTCAGCTTTGTCCTAAGGAGGTGGATATTACAACCAGCTACCTGCCTTCTCCTCAAGGCAGGATGTCTCTGTCTCAGCACTACTGACATTTTAGAACAAATAGTTCTTTATTTAGTCTGGGATGTCCTACGCACTGCAGAACATAATTCCTGAACTCTGCCTACTAGATGCCTTTGCTCCAGTTATGACAATCAAAAGTGTGTCCAGATATCCCCTGGAGGCGGGGCAGGATCATCCCTAGTTGAGAACCACTGCCTGAAAGGACCACCAAGACTAATACCAGGTTGCCTTAACCTCCCCACCTAGCTCTGTGTGTCCCCCAATCTTCCTCTGAGCCCTGGTAACTCGTGACCGGCCACCATCAGGATCCCTGATAAACTCAATCACTTCATGAGGTATTTCTTTTACTTCCTTGCTCTAACCCCAAACCTCAGAACACCGTTCCCTGCAGCCCTCTCACATGGCACACTGGGTTTCTCTCATATCTCACATATTCCTCTTGGCCATTTCCAGATCACCCCCCACCTCAATCTCCCTCAAGAAACCCAGCCCCAAGGAATAGGGGTTGGCAAACTTCAGCCTATGGGCCAAATCTGTACCACCTGTGAGCTAAAAATGATTTTCACATGTTTAATGGTTAAAAAAAAAAGAATTAATATTTCAGGACAAGTCAAGTCTCAGTGTCCATAAATTAAGTTCCACTGGAATGTAGCCATGTTCATTCGGGTTCCCGCTGTCGATGGCTGTTTATGCGCTACAAAGACAGAACTCAGTTGAGTGGTCACTATAGAGACTAGCCTGCAAAGCTGACCACAGTTATTATCTGGCTCTTGACAGAGGTTTGCAAACCCTGGCTCTGAGGCACGTAGCTCTGATCTGTACCTTCCACTCTCCAACCAGTTGTCAGCATCCACCACGTGCCAGCTCACTCTTCCATGTACATTAAAATACACACATGACTGAAAGCCGGACGGCACAACTGCTAACATCACTGACTGAATGAAATTCAAAATTACCTCTACTGGTTGGAATGTTGTGTGGAAATCAACAGGATGAAAGGTAACGTTCACGTGGTAAGTCCCAAGTCATCATCAGAAAGACTGACACAGAGCAGGAAAGAGCCCCTTGGGGTCAACAGAGAAGAACCAGGATGTATGGTTCCTCCCCCACATTTGGGGGAGGCAACTTTAGGTCAGAGACTTGCTTAACGAGCTGAACAGTTCAAGGATAAAATGGTGCACCTTCATAAAGAAAGTGGCCATGCCTGGAAGTGTTCCCCTCTCATCCCATCTTTTGAAAATGTAATAGGAAGGGCTCCTGCTTTGGGCTAGACAAATCTTAAGACCTTTCTGGTCCAAGGGTTGATACTGAAGACATTCTGTTACAGTCTAAACCAGAGAACTTTTTTGTTAATTAGATGCAAAATAATTTTCTCAGTCATAAATGAAAGCATCCAAATTTTTCTCCCTTCCAATCAAATCTGTAAATTTTAAGGGTTAAGATGAAACTTAATATGGCACAGTCACACAAAGGTGCTTTTAGATGAAAGATGACCAATAAACTTATACCCTATCATGCTGATGCTTAGCCCAAAGTTTTATTTAAGAAACCAACTCTGAGTTCAGAGTCATATTTGTCCTTATTAGAATTAAAGCACACGGCCTTGCAGGCTTGAGTCTGTAGGGCAGTGATTTTTAGCCAGTGGGCTAAACAGCTTTTGTGTTTGTGTATCTACTCTATGGCCCAAAACAACTGTTATTTTTCCAATGTGTGGCAGAAAAGAGAAAAGGCTAGATACCTTGGACACATTCTTCAACTCTCCCCAAGTTTATCGCTTACGCCATTGGCTAGAGGTGGTGCTGGGAAAGAGCTTCCTGTGCCTTTGAGCACTGGCTCAAAGTTCCTCTAAGATCTTGGGTCACAAAATGCAATGCATATGGTACATGTTTTCATTCTTCAATCTGTTCTGAAGTTTAGGTCTTCTTTTCACTAAAACAGAGCTTGCTGAATACAGTCTCAGAAACAGAAAAACCCTGGGGCTATGAAGTAGAAAAGGGGTGTCAACACATCGCTCAGACCAGTGCCCTTCTCCTTCTGGGGTAGCAGGTACTCAAAGGTGTGGCCTGAGGCCCACTCAAGTGATTCCCTGAGTACTGCACTGCTCGGGGGACCTCTTGGTAATGGTGATAGTGCGTACTCCCTTAGAGATGGAAAGAAGGAATATATCTTCATCATTCTCTTTCTTAATGTCATATAGCCTATTCTAAGTTATTTTCTTCCTCACCATATACCTGGTAACCTAAATTTCACTCCCAGAAGGTTCTCCCTGGTGGGGGAGAATGCTCCTGCCAAATGACAGAGAATGGAACGGCTCCACTCAGTCAGCAGCAGGATGTGAATGTATCATTCAGGCCCTATGAACCCGGGTGACAGGGATGGTCCACGGAACCCATCATCTCAGTGAACTGACAGCATCCATTTGAGAAGATATAACTGGACCCAGACCCTATAGCAGCAGGGCTAATCTTTTGTTGCACCTCTATTATACAGAACCACTCTGGGTTCCCAGATTTTGTCAAACCTTATACTTTAATATTTGTAACTTTTCACAGATTGTCAACCTTTCTATTTCTTCCTATCTTTCTCATTCATTCTTTCTTACCACCTGAGGAAAGATGTCAGGTTTATAAGGACAAAGATCACACTGTTTCCATATACATATATATTTACACACACACACATATACAGAGTAGCCATAAACTTTGTGTGCAATTGAAATAAATTGCACACAAAATTTATGGCCACCCTACATGCAGCTTCAAGGCTTTGAATAGTACTGGCCTATAACAGTCAGTAAAAACGTTTGCTGAATGACTAAGTGATAAAGAGGTAAACAGATATTTTGAAACTTACACTGCTTTGTTCTGTTTAACTAAAATCAACCTTGAGATACTCCTGCATTGCTCTGAGTATTTCAAGATTCTTAGAGTCTCATTTCTTTTCTTCTAGAGATCGGATCCACTCTGTTGTCCAGGCTGCAGTGCAGTGGTGTGGTCACAGGTCACCACAGCCCCAAACTTTTGGGCTCCAGTCAGTCTTTTGAGTAGCTGGGACTACAGGCGCAGGCTACCATACTTGGCTAATGGTTTTGTTTTTTAAAGAGTTGAGGTCTTGCCTTGTTATCTAGGCTGGTACTGAACTCCTAACCTCGAGCTAACCCCCCACCTCAGCCTCCCAAAATGCTGGAATTGCAGGCCTGAGCCACTGCAGCCACCATCATCTTTTTTTTTTTTTTTTAATTTGAGACAGAGTCTCACTATGTCACCCAGGGCTGGTCTCAAACTCCCAGGGCTGGCCTCAAGTGATCATCTCACCTCAGCCTTCCTAGTAGCCTAGATGACAAGCACATGCCACCATGCCCAGCCCACAACAGTAAGTTTCTATGGTGGCATACCAATTATTTCTGGGCCGAAGTTTTGTGTTGTAGATTCTTTTCCATTTGACAAAGTACAGCTTTTCTGAACACTGAAACTGAACTATTAAATAATATTTTTTAAAAATCAGGTGGCTGAAGAAGAGTTCATGGCATTAGTTAGGTCAGTTCTGTGCATGTCACTGAGGGCTATCTTGCGAGGAAAGTTCCCTGGGATTTGGGGGATTTTCGAGAAGAGGCAGGGAACAAGCTGGGGGCTCTGAGTGGTCAGCAGGGATAGATGGCCTGCACATCTGTAACCTTGTGACTTCCCTCCCTCTTTTCAGTGGCATCCTTGCACCCTCTGCACTGTTGGGTAAATGCTTACTTTTCACGGAGATCTTGCACTTGACTGAGCTTGAAGCTGGGAGCCGACTGGGAGCAGGGGCTGGTGGGAGCCGACAGGGGACTCTTGACGCTCTGCACCGAGTGCCTGCGGCTCCGCCTGCGGTCCAGGCCGCGGTGCTCTCCCCCGCCGCTGGAACACACGCTGGCGCGCCTCCGGTCGCGGCGCCCGCTGGGCGGCGGCTCCGCGGTCTCATCGCCGTCCTCGTGTCTGAGCGCCACCTGGAAAAGCAGAACACGCCCAGGGCGAGGTCAGGCTTAGCGTCCTTTCACAGACCTCTGCCGTGACTGCAGGCCTCAGCTGAGCGGCATAACCACACGTGCGAAGAGTACACAGCACACGTGGAAAGCTGCCCGCTCCTGGGCTTTCTTCCCATCTAATGACAGAAAGGGGCAACCATACCAGGAGTAAAGTCTGAGGACCACTGTAATTAGATGCGACCTGATTTGGCCTGGCTGAGCCATCATCTCTCCCTGCCCTCCCTTGGCTGTGCTGTGGTCCAGGAGCACCCGTTCTGCCCCAAGCCTAGGAAGGCAAGTTCCAAATCATTTCTTAGCTTGCTTTCCCAAAGAAAGCGCTCAGAAAAACACAGAGGAGACAAGAGCCACAAACCCCAGGTGAACGGCAAGTGGCCCCACTCATAAATCTTTCCCAGAGGCACAGCACAGCAGCAGGCCCTGCTTAATTCCCGAATCTTGGCTGAGCAGGGCTGAGCCATGAGGCTGTGCTCAGCCGCCTGGTCTCTGGGGTGGACCCCAGTAGTTCCACTAGAAGCCTGCAGATGTGAGTGACAAAGACATGCAACAGAAACAGACTGGACTCCTGGAATAAAGTATCTTTTCTAAGCTTCCTCTTAAGAGTGATGCATATTTGTGCAGAACCAACATTAGCTTGCTTTCATGGGGAAACCTGAGCTGAAGGGCACCAAACCCTTACACTCTGCCTTTCTCCTAGGAGATATTTAGTCCTGTGCCTAGCTGATGCCCAGAGCAGATGCCCACCTTGCCCATCTCTTAATCTTGCTCTATCCTGGATTCTGTCCACTGCTTTCTCATCTCACATTAAACTCACTGCTTTTTCCATTACTCTCCAACTTACTTCTGGCAGCCAGCACTGCTTATCTGCACACTTACTCTTCCTAGACCCAGACTACATTCATCTGTATCTCTGGCTTAATTTTTTATTCCTACCTTCTCTAAAACTGGTCAGTAAAAAGATCATAAGTTTTAGTGTTGGCTAGAGCTTGGTGTGCAAGCTGTGCCACTAGCAGGTGTGACCTGTAGCAAATGATTTGCACTCTCTCAAGTTCACCAAATGAACATCACTGTATTGCACCTGCAGGCTTGTGATGAGAATAACTTGTGAAAGCTTCTATGTGTGGCTGGTCCTCAGTAAGTATAACTGCCCTTCCCTACACATGCTCTCAGGTGGAGCAGCCTGGGATGCCCATAAATTCTTCTGTCGCCTAGAAATGGTAGGTTGGGCCACTGTGCTGCCCAGATGGGCTAGGCTCAACCATGTCCAGCAGGCATTCCGACTTGGCAACCATGGAGTCAGCCACATGGTCCACGTCCCCAAATAAGCAAGCTCTCTAGCCTCGGGAGTGCTCTCAGTCACATTACACAACCCAATGTCCTATGTAGAACAGAAAAGTAATATAAAGACCCAGATAGCCAACTGGCCTATATAGCTTTAGCATCACTTATCTATGGCTGTTATAAACCTGGCAATTATAAAATCAATTGCCCAGTGTGTCTAAAGTTTTCACATCTGTGTTCATCTAGCAAGATGAGCTTGGGGAGGCAAGGCTAGGTTGGCCATTGTCATACCACTTCACAGCAGCATATCAGCCCCTGAGACACAAGGCCTGTCTACCAAGAGGGCATCCACCTTTATCTGCCCCCTGCTATTTTCTCCAGCTCAAATTTTTGATATGATCAATTTAGTAGGGTACAAGTGAATTTTTCTAGAACTAGTGTATAAATGGTTTAACACAATAACTAAGTAAATGACACAAGGTCTATGTTAACCAGTTTGATGAAAATATTTCAAATTGTATATGAAAACACTACACTGTACCCCATGTTTGCATTAATGTACACAGCTATCATTTAATAAAAAAGAAAAAAAAAGATCAATTTAGTGAAAACTCCTATCTATGTACTAAGAAACTTTCAGATACGCAAAGACAATTTAACAATCATCTGACTATTGTATTCCTTTAGAATTTACTGGTTGAACAGGTTTCTTTGGGGGGCAGGACGTTGAGGCAAGAACCGATAAGAGTTCACCTAAAGGTCTCTCTCTACTAAATCTTGTTGGAAGTTCTATTTCCTAGAAACATTCCCCTTCTCCACTGTAACTGGAAGAACTGGAAAAGAAATTAGACATTTGATTCATCACATGTATCATCTTGACTTTAAAACTTGCAATGGCGTGCTGTGGGAAAGGTTTGCGAATAATCCCGCATCTAACCAAGGACAGCATTTTTAAGTATTTCTATTTTTTTTCATTTCTATATATAAAAATTCTAGACCATTTGAACTTATTCTGACCTGAAAGTGTTGATTCTGCTTTTTATTAAGCACACATTTGGAATGATAAGATTAGGGGCTAAAGTAGAGTCAGCTATTTCTAATTCCTTGCCTAACCTCAGTGATCCAAGGATCAAATAACATTCTGCTCACAGTTCCTTTCAGAGAGGCGCAGACTGTGCATAGAGAGAAATTCACTCTAACTGCCCTCTGTCTATAAAACTGCCTTTTGTCTAGGAAGGTAGAGACAACTGGAACAGTTTAAATAAAAAGAAAAATCTAGAAAAATTATCCAGGCAATACCATCAAATGAAATTCAGTTAGGTATTTTACATAGTATCTGGAGTTTGGAAAAGTCTATCTACTTAAAGAAATTAACTACATGGGGAAAGGGAATGGGCCACAGAAATCCCAATAGATCCAAAGAGGAGCCTTGGGCTTGATGGTCAGGGACAAAGTAAGATGAAATGGGGGCTGTTGTTCACTCATGGTGTTTTTGTTTTATTTTTATAATAAAAGTTCTAGAGTCACCAATGCCAGGGAATGACAGGAAGAGAGACTTCCTGGACTACGATGGCTTTTCCAAAGTCTTCAGATTCTAGGGAAAACTATGACTTCGAGTCAAGAACACTAGAAGCTAGAAAACACCTGGAGAGAACAGCCCTTAACACAGGCTTATTCAGAATGTTGGCAAGTGTCAGAACTCATCAAATACAAGCTCAATGAGCGTCCTCCCCACAGGAACACAAAGGGAGACAGAGTCTGTCCTGGGAGATCTGATTTCTCCCAAGTGTTGGACCTTTCACCAAATACCTACTAACTCTTTCAATTAAATATAGATACTCTTTGTAAACTAAAACCTTAGGCAAGGAGTAAGTAGGGTCTTAAACCCAACCCTAATGGCTTGCATACCCCCACCTAACCAAGAGAACTGTGAGAAATAATTTAAGGTAGCATCTGTGACAACTACCAGTCTTTGAGGCCATAGAATGATCTGGACATTGTTTTTAATGTTTAAGAACAGTTTTCTTCTTATTTTATTGTGGCAAGGACACTTAACATGAGATCTACCCTCTTATCAGATTTTAAAAGGGTCACAATATTGTTATCGAGAGGGAAAATGTGGTGTAGACCTCTAGAACTTACTCATCCTGCAGGCCTAAACTTCACACTTGTTAATTAGCAATGGTCTGTTCTCCCCACCCCCAGGCAAATGCCAGTCTACTCTCTGCATCTAGGAGTCTGATGATTTTAGATACCTCATACAAGTGGAATTTACACAATATTTGTCCCGTGATCGTCCTGTTTTCACTTAGCATAGTGTCCCCAGGCCAGCCATGTTGTAACAAATGTCAAGGTTTCCTTCTTTTTTAAACCAGAATAATATTCTAGTACATGTGCATACAACACTTTATCCATTCATCCATGGACTGACATTTTGGATGTTTGCAGATCCCAGCTACTGTGAATAATGCACAGTGAACATGGGAGTACCAGTATCTCTCCAAAATCCTGACTTCAATTAGGTTGGTTAAATACTCATTTGTTAGATCATGTAGCAGTTCCAGCTTTGATTTTTTGAAGATCTTTTTCACTTTTTATTGTGGGAATTCTTGTGCACAAAATATGGAGAGGAGTACAGCCTGTAATGCTCTCCTCACCCCTCACAGTCCAACAATCACCACCTCATGGACAATCTTGTCTCATTTCCACTCTGCTCCCTGCACGTGACCCCACAACCAAGATTTTTTTAGGGTAAATCCCAGAAATTTTGTCTGTATTTCAAGATATACCCCTAAAAGGTAAGGATCTCTACAAAAACCTAACTACTATACCATTGTCTCACTTAAAATAATTTCTTGACATCATCAAATAACCAATCATCTGAGTGTTCTTGATGGAGAACATTAACAGAACTATTAACATTTGAGTTTATATGATTATACTACTGCTAACATCCATGGCCAAAAACACTCTTTACCTAATGGATGCCATCCTTTTCCCATTGGTTTCACACACCTTTTAAATTCATACCCACACAACTTGATTTACCTTTTAGGTGAACCAGGTGTCAGGGTTAGCAAAATTTCAACAAGGAACTGTGCTGAGATAGGTTGTGGCCCTCCCTAACCTACCTACCTACCTAACACTGTTACATAGAATCAAGCATCTTTTTTTCCTTACTCTTGTAACGTTCCCTCCAACACTGAATATAGAGCTGGGTGGCCTGACTTGCTCTGACCAAAGGGACAACAAAAAGCACGACACAAACAGAGGTGTGAAAAGCATTTGTGTGTTGAGGTTCGCCTTTCTGAAATGCTGCTGTGTGACGAAGTGCAGGCCAGTCTGAAGACCTGTGGCAGCCAACAGGAAGCACCAAATGCCAGACCAGGTGAGTTGGGCCATTTCAGGCCACCCAGCTCCACTCAAGCCTCCAGATAACTGCACCAGT
>NW_003852407.1:15307754-15311319 GCF_000181295.1 Otolemur garnettii
CATAACCGTGTTCTTTGCAATTGCCTGAGAACATTCAAAGTCCTTTGTGAAAAAAATATTGGCTTTACTCATAGGCTTTCTTGCTGCCCTTGTATATACCAAAGTTGGTTGTCTTCTGACAGTAAATATATTTTTAAAATTTTATTATTAACCTTCAGGAAAGAATAAATCCCTGACTCTGCTTACTATCTAAAGCACTGAATTGTCACCTTACCATCCAAAGCATCTGCCCTTTAAGATAGCTGCTTCCTGATTAAATGACACCTTTTGTTCAACCCAAATCCTGGTAAACACTGTCATGAAATATTTGAAGGTGACCTTCATTTAAGTGCTTAACTTCTTCTATGGGCAACTATGCTGCAGGGGGCTGGGGCTAGAAGGAGGTATAGAGACAAGACCCAGAGTAGCTTAGAGGAAAACAAACAGGTAAGTACGTCCTGAGGACTATTAAGTCAGAGGTGGGGACAGTACAGGCAAAGTCCTCTCCCATCAGTTCTGAACAATGTGTCTGAGGGTAAACAGGAGCCCCTTTTGTCAAAGCAGCTTCATAGGGGCAGTGACATCCGAAGTGACTCTAGAGGAGGAGTACGGGTTTGCCAACTTGAGAATGTTCCAAGTAAAGATAATAGAATGGATAAAGGAACGTTCCCTCAGCGAAACTGCCTCTCTTGTTGAAGAAACAGGAGAAGTTGAACGTGGCTGGAAGTTCAGAGGCATCCTGGGAACGGCAAGACAAGCCAGAGAGACATGAAGGCACAGGCTGTAAGGAATGTCGGTTTCAGCCTGCTGGTTATGGAAAGGTCATTCTTTTGTTTTCTTAAGCAGAGGAAAAGCATAGTCAGATATGACTTTCTGGAGGATCATCTTGTTTTTTGCTGGAGGGAAATCGAGAGGGAAAGAGACCAGAGAAGTCCCCCCTGGGATATCTGGTCTGCACACGCTGCTATCCCAGCCCTGGCCCTCTTGTCACCCAACATTCCATCACAAATGAGGAAGCAGGGGCACTGACAGTCCTGGGAGGCTGCACATCCCTTTCAGCCAGAGCCGGATGCAGGGAGATGACAACCCTAGCAGCCCCATCCTATCCTCTCTTATCCCTGTGAATTTCCCGTGCTTGCCAACCACTTATGCTGAAGTGGTGGCATCAATGAAAGGAAAACATAGGGCAGCCCCTAGGTTCTTTTTCTTCCGGCCCTTCCTTCTCATCAGCTAGTTGAAGGCAGAGCGGCATTGGTAGAATGTGCACGTACTAAGAAGTAAAATGAAAAGTGAAAGATTTATATGACCTGAAGAGAATCCAGAGGAAAGTAGTGTGGACATTCCCCAAAGAACTTAAAGTAGACCTACCTTTTGATTCTGCAATTCCTCTACTGGGTCATTACCCCAAAGAAAGACACTGCACCTGAATGTTTATAGCAGCACAATGCACAGTCACAAAGATGTGGAAACAACTCAAGTCCCCATCACTACAGGAATGAATTAATAAAGTAGTGGTGGGTGCGCTACCAGGGAACACTACTCAGCCATAAAAAGATGGAGATCTACTACTATCCTTTGTAACAACCTAGGTGGAATTGGAGATCACTCTCCTGGGTGAAGATGACAAGAATGGAAAAAGAAACACCACATGTGCCCAATACAAAACTGGAACTTAGGTGACTAGCACCTATATGCCTATATGAAAGCAATGTCAGTGAAATCAAGTCTGGGGCAGGGGGAGAGGAGGATGGAAAAATCCCCACCCAGTGGATACACTGTGTACTTTCTGTAAAAAGGAAACACATATAACTCTAAATATACAAAAGTAAATTATGTAATCAAAATGTCCGTACCCCCATAATATTCTGAAATATAAAAATACATAAAGAAAAGCAGAGTCAATGTCACATATAGCACAGAAAAAAAAGTGAAATAAAAACAGTAGAGCCAATTTTGTGCCCCGTTTCCACCGCTCTGGTAAATATGCATGTAGGAGCTACATGAATCAGGCATTTTTGCTGCTTCTGCACGCAAGGTTAAATGTTTTTATATTTGCATTTTAAACTAACACTGAATAATAGAAGATGGACAATAAAAATTTATGGTAATAATTTAAAAATTTTTTTCTTTATGACAGTACATAGCAAATAAAAACCCCATGACAAGAGGACAGAAACCATAGGAGAAAGTCTCTTTAGTATCTTAACAGCACTTTTTTCCCACAAATGGCCCCACAGTCCATTTTGCTGTGGTTCTCACAAATGATTACTAACCCTGTATGGAGTTCCATCCCCATCAGGTAAAAGAAAGGTGATCACTGTCTGCATCTGTCTCCCCCGTCCTTGAGTGAAGGTGCTGACAAAACGCACGCTTCCCCTAAGTCAAGGGCTCTGATATACGCATCAGAGTTGCCTGAAAGCTTGCTACAATGCAGATTCCTGTGCCCTCACAGTTTCTGATTCTCTAGGTCTCTGGTGGAGCCTGAGAATCTGCATTCCTGAAAGCTGTTGCTGCTCCTACACCACACTCGGAACCCTTGCTCTAGAGTGGGTATTACGCAGCCTTGGACATGTGCCTTACAAAAGGCATGTTCTGTTACCTCGTAAATGTTCAATTGCTCCACCAAGTCCAGGTCAGTCCCTTTCTTGCTCAAGTGCCTCTGGGACACAGCAGCGATGCCCAGCTCCTCCAGGCAATCCACGACATCGTAGAAGGTGTCTTGGTCTGGCAATCCTGACAACGTCTGGAAGAAAAGAACCCAAAGCAGACAGGTCTTAGAGGGCAGCCTCAAGGCACTTTTTACACAGTAGCTGGTAACCATGGTTCTAACAATATAGTACAAAGCAAGGTAAATGACAAATTTGAAAGAAAGCCTCTTTAGTGTGTGGTAGGGAGAATGAACCCCAAGATCCACCCCTCCGTTGTACATGTGCTATCTAATTCCCTTCTGCACGTGGGTTGGGTACTCCCGTGATAAAGCGGCAAAGGTGAAGGGATTTTGCAGATATAATTAAGTCTTAGATCAGTTGATTTTGACTTAATCAAAGGGGTGAGCGTCCAGGGTGACAATCAGATAAACCCCATCAAAGTGGACTTAAGTCTTCTTTGCTGAACTCAGAGACTAGAAAGAGATGACCGGGCTTGAAGCAGCAGCCAGGAAATGAATTCTGCCAACAACCATATGAGCTTGGAAGGCAACCCTAGTCTCAGATGGGACTTCAGCCCCGGGCAGCACCCTGACTGCACCTCTGTGACACCCTGAGCAGCCAGCTAAGCTGCGTCTGAACTCTGACCCACAGAAGCTGAACTGATAAACGCCTGTTGTTAAGGAGCTACGTTTGTGGTAACTGGTTACATGGCATTGGAAATCTAATGCATTGTGATTAGACGCTCCTGTTAAGATCATAAACCAATGGCTGGAGTTGTAACAATATGATTCCTTTTCATTTCAATTCAGTAGGGCTTCTCATAGTCTATAAAATTCAGGAAAGCATGAGAAATTTCGAAGTACAACCCAGAGACAAAAAGATACTCAAAGAAAGAAAAGGCTGACTTCTCTATGAATTCCTCCTCTCTTAACATTAAA
>NW_003852407.1:15311603-15319139 GCF_000181295.1 Otolemur garnettii
AAGGAACCTGGCAGAAATTTACTGCAGGCCCCTTATCTTGTAAACGAGGGAGGGAAAGGCTCTGGCTCAGGCAACAGAAGTCACTGAACACACTGCTATGAAGCCCCGGGCTCAGAGCTGACAGTCCAGTCTCCTCCACAAATGATTCCACCTCAAATTTCAGACTCATCTTCAATCACTACTTATTTTACTACCTTTGAATTTCTTAAAATACTACCTACATTTCAAAATTATTCTAAACATACCAACTTGCCTCAGAAGAAATAAAACCAACACTTCACACGGATGATTTCAGAGCACCAGCTTTTCTAACACTATTTTAAGGCATAACTATTGGAAAGAATATCTCCCTTCCTAACCCAAATAATAGCTTTTTCCTTTTATGCTGAGCAAAGAGGACACAACACACTACTACCGAGATCAGAAACTAATGAAAAACAATTATGATGAGATAGCTTCATTACTCAAGAGTCCCAGGAAGGACACAGAATGGGAAGCTTATGAATCAGAAACCGCCACAAATAAGTGCTCACTCTTAGATGGCTACATGTGACAGCACAGGCCAGTGTCTGCAGGTGCCAGGCCACACAATCAGTATCACGCTGCTGGGCAATGCCAGCCAACTGGGCCGCCCCCTCTTCCAACACGACTGACAGACCACACACACATTCAGCAATTCTGTTCATCAGAACAATGTTATCCTTTGGTGTGAGGGAAAACTGTAGACTTAGTAAAAGATGAGGAGAGGAAAACAGCAAAGACAAGGGCTGGGAAAAGCAAACAATTAGAAATGCAGGCTCTGCAAAGCAGTTTGAAGAAAACAGGCAACTGATATTTAGTGTGAAAATTAAAACTTTCTACACAGGAGTGTGGGGCCAGTCAGCGTGAGGCAGAGAAAGAGAGAGGCCTCTCCCAGTCCCCTCACCTCTGTTACTCTCCCTTCTTCCCCTTTCTCCCTACTGGGAGTCAACTGAAGTTCTTTTCACCCAGAGGTTTCCAGGGAGTTAAATTCCTAAACCTAATCCCCATTGTCTTAGCAGCTCTAAGTGTAAGAGGGAATCAATATTAAAACATTAGAGCTGGCTCGGCGCCTATAGCTAAACCGGCTAAGGCGCCAGCCACGTACACCTAAGGTGGCAGGTTCAAATCCCCAGCCCGGACCCGCCAAACAACAATGACGGCTGCAACCAAAAAATAGCCAGGCGTTGTGGTGGGCACCCGTGGTCCCAGCTACTTGGGAGGCGGAGGCAGGAGACTCGCTTGAGCCCAGGAGTTGGAGGTTGCTGTGAGCTGTAATGCCAGGGCACTCTACCCAGGGGGACAGCTTGAGGCTCTGTCTCAAAAAAAAAAAAAAAAAACATTAGAGCTATAGAGCAAAAGAGACTCAGGGAGCCTTTGCCCAGAGCCGATGGTATGAAGGACAGGCCATTTGTCATCTCCACCTGTGAAAATCGGCTTGAGCCAAGGGAGCATGCCACCCCTCTCATGCAGGCTGGGGAGGACATGGCAGCCTCTGGCCACAAACATACACGGCTGCTGCTTCTGCCTGTGCAGGAGGCTGCTACACATCCCAGAAACACACATTCATCTACTTTTGGCTGCTTCTCTAGCAAGTTTCACCAAGCTCCCAGTCGTCCCTGAGCCTCCCCTCCCAGTGACACCCTGTGGACCTTGCTGGTAAGCTGTCTACTTCCAGGAAAGTCAGCAGCTGAGCCAGAAAGGTCTGCGAGGCAAATGTTTCTTGATTCCTCCACCCACAGATGCTGCTGACAGGAGCACAGCTGCTGGACACCTGCCGTGCCCCTTGGCTCCTAGGTTTTGTCTTGGTAGGACCTACAACAGGTAAATCTTTATAGCAATTTCCCAGAGGTAAAACTCTGTCTTAAAGGTTATTTTTCACCCCTTTTTGGGTTTTCACTGATTCCATCAGATCTTTCTTGTAGGATAAAACATTGTGGCAAAGTCCGTATGTGAATGTTCACAGCAGGGTCATCCCTGGAAGCCAAGAGCTGGAAACACCCAAATATTCTCCAACAGGGGAATGGCTAAACAAAGTGTGACACATCTGGGTAAGAAATACTACACCGTAGAAAGGAGCAAATGGTTCCTATATGCAAGAGTGTAGGTGAATCTCAAAGGCATCTGCTGAGAAAAGCCAGCCTCAGAGAATTACACGTTATACGATTCCAACTGACATTCTTGAAAAGATAAAATTATAGTGAAAGGAGACTAAATCAGTAATTGTCAAGGGTTATACATGGGACATTAGGATGTTACACTAGAAGGACAGCATGATGGAAATTTTAGGGATATGGAGCTACTCTGTATCCCACATATCTATATATGCATTGAAAGTCACATGTAGTTAAAAAAAAGTCTTTATGTTTTATGAAAATTGCTAGTGTTTGAATATGCCTTCCAAAGTCCATTTGTTGGAAACTTAATCCCCAATATGACAGTACTGAAAGGTGGGACCTGTAAGAAGCCTCTACCCTCATGAAGAGAATTAATGCTGCTACTGCAGGAGTTGGTTCCTAATAAAAGGATGAGTCTCTCTCCCCTTCCACCACAGGATGATAGGTAAGAAGGCCCTCACCAGATGCCAGCACCTTGATAGTGGACTTCCCACTTCCCAGAAATGAATTTCCTTATGATTTACCCAGTCCATGGTATTCCGACATAGCAGTACAAAAAGGACAAAGACAATAATTTAAAAAGATAAAAGGCACTTTGCATGAATCCCATCCACATGAATTATCCCCCATCCCCAACAAAGAGGCTCCTCTCCCCAGGGCTCCCTGGGGTCCCGCCTTCCCTGAATGCTCTAAACCAGAGTGTCTAATCTTTTTTCCTTTCTGCCACATAGTGGAAAAATAAAGAGTTGTCTTGGACCACACGTTAAATATACAAGCACTAACAAAAGCTGATGAGTAAAAATCAAAAAAAGGTCCATACTTGTCACAATATCCACTACCACAGATAAGCAACATAGTCCTCAAATAACCTGCATGCAGCCCACTGGCTACAGGTGGGTCAGCCCTGGTCTAAGCCATCCCCACAATAACCACTCTTGAGCCCTGAGCAGTGGAGGATTCTCACTGGGGGATTTCAGTAATGGGGATTATCTAGCTTGCGGAATAAGAGATGGTTAATTTCTGGGGCTTGCTCAAATCTTCAGAAGACATCAGGTGAAGATGGGGCTGGGAGAGGGGGTGGGTAACGCTTCTGCATCTCGGCGGCCCCTCTGTTAATATCCCTGTTTCATAAAGACAGCTGACTTCACTTGCACAACCAGAGTGAGGCTAGGATTTAGTACCAGTGTTTTGTCTGTTTTGAAAAGGACGGTTTTTTGAATTCTAGGCTATCTTTTATTTAGTTGAAATCGATAATTAAAAACCACCCATTTGCAATGTAATTTTTCAGATTTCAGAGTCTGAATTTTGGTCCTGACCCATATTCACATTTCGCTTGTTATTTTACACAGTGTCTCAGAGGATTTTACTCACTAGGGCAGTTAACACTATAATTCAACAAAACAAAACAAACCCAGCCAGTGTCAATGGTGTGCTGAGCATTTTAAGGAAATGATTCCGTTAGGAAGAATGTCCTCAAGGACCTTCCTGGATGTCTCCTGGGCCAGAACAAACAAAGGATGAGACAGAACTGCCAGAAGAGAAAGAGAAAACAAAGAATTCCTGGACATTAAAGCCACACAATGCCAAGGAGAGGGTGATGAGCACTGGGTCTTCACTAGGGACCGGGGACAGAGTGCCCATGGCAGGCAAGTGCCCCTACAATCATAAGAATGGGCACGGCCTCTACCAATAAAATGGGAAGCATTACAATGGGTAACACTGTAAAAGAGGTAAAATTTTCTGCTGAATTCAGTGTCTTCTAAAGCAATGTCAATGGCTAAAAAGGACAGAGTATAAATTTAATTTTTAAAAATCAATAGAAAATTGCTTCACATCAAATGATAAAACAAGCCCACATGCAGATTTTTAAAATAAAAGCAGAGTTCTTAGGATCGCCTTTTGGAAAATTGTGCCCATATCCCACCAGGACTGCAGGAGAGTTTCCTGTGTGCTCATCAACAAATGATACTTCATTAAAAAACAATCACTTCCACACTTGTTACCTCACACGTCTCTATCTATGTCTGAGGTCTCCATGCTCACTTATAATTGGTATTTAAACTACCACCTCCCATTTTGTTCCCTAGGTTATAGTTTTACCCCTATGAATTCTTTTTTTGTATAAGCTGGAATGAGGGTGGTTATTTCACAATGTATACATATACCAAAATAAACAATTTTTATTTTTTAAATTTAAAAAAATAAAAAAACAATTACTCCCAGTGTGACCTAGGGAAAAAGTCTTTTTTACTATATATTTCTTTTATTCTCAGTTGGTTTAACATCTTTCATTTTCATTTTCGTATACAGAGGATGCCAAAAAATATAGACACATTTTAAGAAAGGAAAAACTATTAAAAATGTAACAATTGCAATGATACATTTCCATACTACTAAGAACAGAGAATGATTGCGTTTGCCACAACAAATAAGGAGATGATTATATTAGTCATCGATTAGATGTAAGCATTCCACATTGTATATCAAGTCAGCACATTGTATCCCATAAGTGCATTAATGTACACAGTTATGATTTAATAAAGCATTAAAAAAAAACCAAAAAAGGAATACTCAATATATACTGATAACATCTGTTACCTTATACACTGTATCTTTTATAATCGCAAAAGTCAAACATGACGTGAGCATAATTTTAATAGTTTTTTCCTTTCTTAAAATCTGTATACTTCTTTTTTGTACTCTCTGTATTTATAATAGTACTTTCCACTCTATTTTTTTTTTTCAAACAACGTCCCACTTTGTAATTTGCATTTAGTTATAATTTGGGGTTTTCATTTTATGAGTAAGATCTTTTCCAATCTTATGCAGGGAAATATTCAAATACTTTTCTTTGGAACCTTTTCCACTGGTGTTATTAAAATAATCTTTACCAACTGGGGACCGGTTAGTCTTCATCTCTTTCCATGTTTTCTTCTGCAATTTTATGTGTCACATTAAACTCTTTAATCTGTCAAGGATTAACTGTCGTATCTGGTCAAAATATGCTCTTATTTATTTCTATTTAGCAAGAGTGCCCCGATTACGGAGGAAGCTAACCCATCCCCACTGACGTCCGCTGTACAACAAGTTGTTCCGCACGTGGAGGTCTGCTTCAGAGCTCCTCTGTGCCAATCATCTGTCCACTGAGGGAAAAGGCGGACCACATGGTTTTAATCCTCAGAGTCTGCACGTGTTACTTTCTAGTAGAAGTTGCACCTCATAAAGATACTGCTCTCTATAAATTTATCCCCCGTTCACCAGAAACGTTTCTTCAGTTGTATTTCAGGAAGGGACTCTGGATCTTTCTGAAGCCCTGACCATCTCTGCACTTGGTCCTGCAGGCTCATGTCCAGCAGCCTGGAGGGCATAGGAAGGTCCACAGGGTGGCTGATGTACTCTAAGGCACAGTGATCTGGATGGCGAAACCTCAGTCCTCAGATGGGGCCTGTCCCAGGTCAGCATGGGACCAACTGTGTCAGAGCAGCACACCTCTGGGGTGGGCAACGAGGACCTCCACTGCCCAGTGAGGTGGTGAGTGGGGAGGGATGTGATGGGAGGAACAGGAGCACCAAGGTGTAGCCGCATCATCTAAGGAGGATGGGGCCTACCCCAGATTCCCTCTCAGCCCGGCAGGCAGAATTCAATACCCAGTGGGACCAGAGCACAGCTCTTTTCTTCCTGGACTAGGAACTATTTCCTTAGAGTAAAAGTTGGTACTTTATATTCTTAAGGAAAAAATGGTTTTAAGGGGACAACTTTCAGGAAAAGTAGTCATAAAATTCTCACTGTCACCTTTCCTACTCTCTTACTAGAAAAGACCAAAGCATGAATACTCACAGACACACAGGCTCTGACACGTATGGGCCCCTGCACGCACACTCACCCCACACGTGGCATAAAGGATTTTCTCCTGGGGACACACTGCTGCAGCTGTCATTCCAGCCACCATGATGGATGCTCTTGGCATAGCTCTTATTCAGGGGGAGATTTTTAGATTTTCACGGTGCATTAGTTTTCTAAGGCTGCTGTAACTATACCACCAACTAGGTAACTTAAAATTATTTTCTCATAGTTTGGGAGCTTGTTGTCAGTCTGATGTTAAAGTATGGTAGGGCCATGCTCTCTCCAAAGGCCCTATAGGAAGCTCCTTCTTTGCCTCAGCCTAGACTAGCAATCCTCAGCATTCTTCAGCTTATAGACACACGGTGTTCGTAATCTCTGCTGCCTGTCTTCACCTGGCTTTCTCCCACTGTCTTCCTTCTGTGTCTCTTTTCCTTCTGATGAGGACACCAGTCACACTGGATTAGCATCCACCCTACTGACCTCATCCTAACTGGATTACATCTATTTCCAAATAAGGTCCCACAATCACAGCTACGTCTTCAACATATCTTTCAGGGGGACACCACTCAACCCCGTAACGCAGATCCACCAACCTTGTTCACCAGAGTCATTGCATAAACCAGCAGCTCCGTGTCAACTCCATCCTTTTCCTCTAGGATTTCCATGACATTTGACCAGGGCGTGATGCCTATGAGTAAAGCAAAAGTCATCAGAAACACAATCCAAAAACATTCCTTATCCAACTCCCATCATAGTTCATCCAAGCCCTTATCGCTCGGCAATGGCAGTGTCTCTCAGTCACCAAGTTTCACAGCATGAAGACATCCTCAGGGTGGACTTCACACGCTTCTAACTAGGAATATTTCTAACTAGGACATGCTTTACATGCCATCTTTGTCTTTCTGACAAGAGAACTGTACATTCTTCAACGTCAGGGTATCTATCCACTTACTTGAAAAATTTGCTTTATAGTAAATACATAATTTTTAAAAATCCATTCATGTACAGCTGTTTAGGCCAAACATTTGACCAGAAGTAGAAAACCCTCAGAAAATATTTTCTGAACGTCCACTAGCACATGAGGAAAGGGGACATGGATGATACTTGCATCATTCTTGTCACTCCAAGAGTTAGAGTTTGCCTGCCTAGCAAACATCTCAAGAATAGAAGCATACCACCTGTGTCCTGTGCCCTTTTTAGGTTTGTAATCCATGCAACAGTTAGACGTATGTACGAGGACAGATGTCAGCAGAGAGCAAATGTCTGAAAAAATGACAAAAGCATGTAGCTAAGCCTGTCACTCATCCAGGGAAATCTCTTGTAGTGAGTATGACTGCACAGGGCTTAGTGCAAGAGTGAGCTCTGCAGGGGAAGGCTTGTGGGTGATTATTCCAGGCTCCAGGAGGGGGCAGAAAAATGCTTCATTGTCACATTCAGGACCACAAAGCCAAGGGAAAGACCACAAATGGGACACAACCCCCTGACATGGTTTCCTCTGCCTGAGATGAATATATGAAGTGAAGTAAGCATGGCCTTATGTTTCACTTGGTGGTTTGGG
>NW_003852407.1:15320165-15344966 GCF_000181295.1 Otolemur garnettii
TGGGGTTAAGAGAAAGATGGTGCAGGGAGGGAAGCACTGGAGCCAAAGAACTGATTGGCTCCTCTCACTTTGGAGCCAAAGTTGCCAAACAGCTGGGGCAGCACTGGCTCAGCAGCCGACGCGGGCTGCCCCAGGAGAGGGGAGTAGCCCTGCTGCTCTCTCATACACATGTGCACCATCTAATCCTCTATAATAAGAACACTCAAACACTGGCTTAATTTAATTGAAAAATGTGTTCTTCAACTGTGATATCTGAGTCCCTTATTACCATTTAAGGATTTTTAGTCTGCAAATATGTATAAACTATGGCGACCAATGTTTGCTCTCCTTTGATTGTTTTGGGCCAAAAAATGAGAAATACTTAGAAGAAGAAAGGTGAAAGGCAGGGAACATTAGGCTCAACACAATAGCCTTGGCAGACAGCCTCAAGCCAGCCCAGTGCTAAGCTGGTGCCCTTGTAGCTCCCGGGTCTGAACTCAGCAGTCCGGCCCTTTCTCCCTGCCTTTGCCTTCTTGAGCTCCTACAGAGAGTGTGTGTGCTAGGAGGAGCTCCTGTCACAGAATCAGAAACCACAGGATCCTAGCCCTTCCTGTGAGAGACAGAAACTGGGCCCCAAAGCAATGCAGTGAAGGGAGGCTCAGACAGCTCATCTGCTAAACGGGGCGACAGCACCTACTTTATGGGATTACTGTGAGGTGCCGTTGAGATAAAACACTTCCTTTTTGTCCCTAGCACTGCAAGAGTGCATGCAAAGACAACACTTTCCTTACTCATTGTCTTCTGTCACTCTCCAATTCCACCAGCTCCCCCAACCCCAAACACTGGGGTACAGGCTATATTTTTTCCTAACATCTATAAGCACCTAGTTAAACCTGAATATGTGCCAAATAAATTGAGTTACTACATACGTGAGCAATGCTTAGGGGTAGCGTCTATTATGGAAGAAGCACTCAAATATCCATAGATGTAACTGTAATGGTGGTGGCTCCCTGCTTACACCCGGGCGGGCCTTCTACATGGTCCTCTCTTTCTAGCAAACCACAGCTAATCCCAGATAAATAAACCCAGAATAAATAAACCCAGATAAATAAACACAGAATAAATCGCTCACTCCTTTTCCCTCTCACTCTCCTCTTAGATCTCCAGCTTAAACCTAAAAATAAGGTATTTAACACAGGGCCTCATATAGAATTCTAACACTCAAACAGAAGTTCCTGACAGCACGTTCCACGTGATAAACACGCTCAGGACAGATACTTCTGCTATAAATAACGGTGGAAACAGCTTGAGTTCTGTCCACGTCGAACCTCCACCACGCTTTGTGTGTCCTTCACAGGTAGCTGTGTTCCGGAGCAGAAATCAAACACAGGCTTGCTTGAAAGGACGGCTGACTACTTCTCCCTGTTACTCACGTGTGATACACATGTTTAAGAATTATGTCACATCTCATCACCTTACGTTCAAATGAAAAATGGAACTTCTTCAAAAGCTGTGCTGAGCCAAATTAGCAGGACTCGAGATTTATGACAAATTTCAACATGAGTCACTGGCTCTGTGACTTGCCCCACCTTCTATGGAAGAGGTGGACCTCTCCAATGAGAGCACAGAGAACTCTCAAATAGGTCCCTGTTGACCACTGCCGTGAAGACGCCCAGAAAAGGGAGTTTCCGAAATGGCAGAATGACAAAGCAGGGCTCTCTCAAGGCTCCCATCGGTGCTACTGCCTTTCTCTCTTCCTGTTGGACCCAAATGACTCAATGCAAGTGAAAGAAAAAACGTCCCTCAGCCTGAGCGGACAGATGCCGTCCTCCACCCTGTGCCTCAGAGGCTAACTCAGGCCTTTTCATCCCAGCTCCAAAGCGAAAGTGCAATTGCTTGGTCAAACGGGGCATTTAAAATTTTTCATTTATAAATATTGATTACTCCCCATGATGAACATTGACCCCTTTGGCTTTATTGCTGCTCTCTAACTGGCCTGCTCTTGGCCACAGAGCAAATGACCACACTGCAGAATGAACCCTTCTGGGTAAGCCATGGGCAGCACGCATGATGTTTACAAAGCAACCGGGGGCATTTGCTCCGGGACAGCTTTAGGTCATAGTGAGTTTGGAGGACTGCCAGTTTCTTCATTTTACTGCTGATTCCTTAAATCTGACAGTTTTCATTATCCAAAAGAATAAATCGCTATTAAAAAAGACAACTGTCTATAATCTCCCATGCCAATTCATCCCGAGTAATGAGTGTAAAGCCACTCTGAGGAGTAAAATTTACAGCTTACTTATAAACTTGTGCACAAACAGACATGCTTGGTTCACCCTGGGGACCTCTGGCACCTCTCCCTGTTCCCCCAGCTGGGAGGGGATTGGCGAGCAGCTTCTAAACCTGCTAGGTGGAAACACACCTGGAAGTCACGCTGCCCTCTGCAGAATGCCAGGACATGTGTGTATGTTTAATTCCATCATAGGATTCGGGAACAATTTTACTAGCAATAAAATAGGATGATGTTATCTGTATGCATTATGAGACCACGGCCAAGGCCACACATGTCCACAAGGAAGCATGCAACTGAACCATGTGTGATAAGCTTCTCTGAGTTTTTCCATTAGAGCTATTCCTTTCTCTTTTTTCAGCTGCTAGTGCTCAGTAGCAGACAGATAATAGCAGTTGCCAAAAGCTTAAGAAATTTTACAGGCAAAAACCATAAAGCCGAGAAAACAATCCACTAGCTAGTTTTTTAAATCTTATTTTTAGTAATTGGGAGGAGATGGCCAGCATTTTGTCTTGGTGGAGAGACTTGGCACAGGCAGAGAGCCTCTGGCTGGGGCTGTGAATGGAGCCTTGGGTGTGGGGTACTCCACTATCCCCCCACACATCCCTTTTATGAAACATGAGGGCCAAGGAAGGAAACTCTGAGCTCCTAAGCCAAAGGAGAACCCCAGGTCACGAGAAGGTTGCCTCTCTAACCCATTAGTTGTCCTAAAGTAACCCCACCGAGTTATAGGATGAATCTTCCCAAGACAATGAAAGGAACTGTCTTACTACCTTCCAAAACACATATCATTGGCTTTAAAGCTAATTAACTGGCCTTGAAAATAGCTAAACCTGGCTTCTGAACCCTTGGCAGTCCTTTTATGAAGGATTTTCACTTGGCCCCATGATCTGCTCTTGGCCATGGGGCCTTCCTATCTGCACCAGACAGCAGCAGCTGGGGCAGACAGAATCTTGCTTCATTCTGGGATCCACCTTCCAGACTTACAGCCTGACCGTGCCCTAGGGTCTGTCTCCCTCACATACCCCCACAAAGAGACCTAGAGTTGCCTCCTGGCCTGTGATTGCCCATGTCTGGCGCTGATCTCTGTCTGTGTGTTTGTGGAAAAGGTATGGGAGCCCCAGTTTATAGTCCTGGATCCTTTCCTTAACTTATATTCAAGCTTTCAAAGTAACTAGTAAGCTACTCTCTTTCCCATTTGAATTCAGCATTGGAAGGTGGGTCTCTGAGGAATGCTAAGCAGAGACCAATGGTTTGAATCTCAGTGCTATTCAGGACGCTTGTTTCTTTCTGACAGTTATAGCTGATTTGAGCATCAGTCTGTGTACACCCACACACACCAGTGAAGAAATACATCAACATGCTTGACAGCAATTATCTCTGTCGAAATTAGAGGTGATTTTTTCATTGTCTTCTTTGGCAATGGTTTTTCCAAATTTTCCATAATACTGCCACTATGATAACCATTAAAATATTATCAAGTATTTGTTCTTATTTGAATCTTTGTGGGAATAATAATAATAACTGGGTCCTATTTGGGAGATTATATAAACAAAAGACACATACACACACACAAAGACAAACAAACCTAGCTAGCATATAGCTTCTTAATATCACAGTGCTGCAGCATGTTATACCCTAAGCCAGACCCCAAACTCACTCTTCACAGCAGAGAAGAGGCACATATGGGAGCTTCAAAAGCACATGACCAAGGCAAGGAGGGGGTGGTCCAGACCAGGTGGGAAATGGGGGTGGCAGGTTAACAGGGACTGGATCGTGGAGGGTCCCATAAGAGGAAGGGTTTGGACTTTACCCTGTAGGCCTTAAGAATCATTGGCAGGTCTTAATACACAATGATGTGACTAAACTGTGTTAAAACAGTCTTACAATCTTCCACTTGGAAGTGGTAAGAGACAGTGAGAGTCCCTTGGGAGACAGGGCATGGGGGGAAGGAAGGGAGAAAGATCAGGCAGTCTAGAGGTCAGAAGCAATGAGACCTCATAGCAGTGAGAGGAAAGAGGAGGGAAGGAAAACGGGAGGGAGCTGGTCCTCTGTGGTTTGTGGTGGGGCTGGCAGAGGATAAAGACGTGCTGTAGAGTCTGTCTTCTCCTGGGTAAGTCCATGAGTGGTTTTCCCTCATTGTCAAACCACATTATGGCCCTAAGCTTCATATACTTACCATCCTACAAAGTACATTCCTTTTAGTGGGAGCCCCATATGTAGGGAATTCTGTTAATTCTTTATTCTGGTTAAAAAAACATGTAAAATGTGGAAATCTTTCTACATGAGACATTTTCACCTTGATGACACTTGGGGCAAGGACTACTCACCTCTTTTTGTGTCCACAGCAGAGACAGCCTGAATTAGAAGAGGTGCATTTGACTCTGAGTACTCCACAAAGACCAGCAGCAGCTTCAGAGCGGTCTTCACCACCAGGCGGAACTGGGCAGAAAAGATGAAACAGACCGTCACATGACTGCAGCCATGGCCTCGTGCACGGAGCCATCAGGCTCCTGTTGCTGGCTCCCAGCGCTCTCCTCGGCCTGGGTGATCTTTTCAGTGATTACACGGTTCCTTCCTCAGCTCCTTGCTAGAAATAGGATCAGACTTTGTGGCTCCAGAGCCCGCATCTGGCAGGACTATGAGATAGGCAGAACAATTCTGATTTTGCTGCTGAGAAGGCAGGTACTGCAGGTGGGATGACTCATCTGAGGTCACAACAGTTGGTGTGGGTAAGCAGGGACCTGAACTATGTCCTCCCCCGCTTCTTAAAATGGAGCAGAGAAGGCTGCCTGGGGCCTTAGAACTGCACTCCTTGGGCCCAAGGCTCAGCATTTGTGAGGAGCCTCACATTGCCCTGACCCTCCCCTCACTCGAGCAGATGTCCTCCCTAACCACATGTCCTTGGGGGGAGGTCACAGGTTACCCATCAGAGAAAACCTCAAGCCTTTCTTGACACAAGTACCCACAGGTTCCTGATGCCAGCTCTGCCAGCCTGGATGCTGTGGCACTTTGGGGGCCCAGGACAGCTCTCCCACCTCAGAATCCCCTCCTTCTAAGAACCTTCCCAACAAGCTCACAAACCTGCCTCCTGGAAAGGGCTCGAACTCTGCATCTAAGAAACAACAAGCCTACTTTGGGCTGTAAGTTCCATCAGTGCCCATCAGTGCCTGGGTGGGCAGTAGGCTTTTTTAAGGGGAGAGGGGCTTATTTGCTTTGTGTCTGCAGGGCCTGGAGCTGCGCTTGGCAGAGTGAGCTCGGAGACGTCTGCTCACTGCGTGAGTCACTCAGCGGCCAGGTCTGGCAGGCCACAAGCCCTCACCCACCCAGACCTCCATCATGGGCCAATGAGTTCCAGCTTCTTCATTTGCTCTGGAGCCTAAGGAAAACCCAGAGCTTCCCAGACAGAGCTGATCACATCAAAGCATTAGGGACATGGGTAGACTTCACAGAGAACTTAGGGGGAGCCCAAGGAGAGGCCCGTGCTGTGCGGTCCACAGACAACAGCTTAAAAACACTACCTACCCTAGTCATTTCTCCAAAATCATAGAGCACCTCCATGCCCCTTCCTTCCCTCCCCACCTCACTATCACACAAACCTGACTAACCACCTGACTTTTCCTTGATTCCACACCTCTCCCCAGCAGTGTCCAGTGCTTAGCTGTGCTTTACAGGAACTTCTCCAAGAACTTACAGTCCAGGCTCTGCTTCCTGACCTCCAACTGACCCCTACCCCAATCTGATGGAATGTTCATCAGAACCAGATTGCTTGTCAGGGTCACCCACGGTCCCTCTGCTGCCTCACCCAATGGTTACTTCTTTGTGCCCATTTTTGCTCAACTCTCAGCAACATGTGACACAGTTAACTCCTCGCTCCAGAAACAACCTCTCTTTAGCAACCACTGGCACTCTGCCCTGAGCAGCCACTTCTCCTCTGGCTCCCTCTGGGGTGCTCTGGTTCTAAGCATGGAAAGGGCTCAGAGTTCACTCCAATGCTCTCCCCTCCTTTCTCTATCCATACTCTCTCGCCAAGTGAATTCATCCAGTCCCCTGGTTTTTAAAGTCCAAGACCAGACACTAAATGTTGCTCTCAGGCCTGATCAAACACCTGACAGGTGCGCTCAGATGCTAAGAGGTACCTCAGATTTGTTGAGGCCGATACAGAAAGCTTGATTTCATGCATGCTCATGCCATTGCACTGCCCAGCCTGTTCCCTCCCTCTACAGCCCCCATTACACTACAAGGCCCCGCCCCAACCCCAGCCCCAGTGCTGAGCAGGAGTCACCTGTATCTCTTCTCACCCCTTCCCAAGAGCAAATCCACCCACCAGTGCTATCAGAGATCCCATCAAAATCTGTCCTGACCTTGAAAACCTCCCCACCTCTTTGTCTAGCCTAGACCACCATGACAGCCTCCTCAGGGCTCCAGGTCTTGTCCCCCTAATGTCCATTCTCTAAACTGCAGTGACCACTCTACCTTCCTGCTCTCAACCCACAACCACTGCCCTATCACACCCAGTATGGCCCGAGCGACAGGCTTCCTGTTCTGTCCTCTGTCAAGCCCTCCAACTCCCTCTCTTCTGTCTCTGCCCCTCCTGCCCAGTTTGCTCCAGACCCCAGCTCTTTGGTTGTGGGACTGTGTTTTTCACATACTGAAGCTCGTTCACCATTCAGGCCCTTCTCCCTAGCTATGTCCTCTGCCTGGAAGCCACCTAGAACTAATCATCACAGGCCTGGCCTTTTCTCAGCCTCCAGGTCAGGAAGTCCCGCACTTGGATGATGCCTTCCTGACTACTTTACCTACAGGAGCTCCTTGGTCGCTAGCACATCGCTAGCACCTTAGCATGATCTGGAATTTCGTGAGACATTTGGTCACCTACCATTCTGTTGCCGACCCTAGGGGCATAGGCTTCTGGGCAGCAGAGATGTTGCTGGTCTGAGCCAGGAAGAGCTGCTCAGCCAGTATTGCCTGTGAAGGATGGGCAGGTCAGCTCAGCCTGCAAATCCCTGCCCCTCTGTCATCCTGTGCAGTGAGCCCAGACCCCAGCCTCCACCTCTCCCCCTCACAGTGCTCAGCAAGGCCAGGGCCCTCCATGATCGCACTGTGGACAAGCAGTAAGCGCCTCTGGCTTCCATTCTTTTTTCTTTCTTTTTTTTTTTTCTGGCTTCCATTCTTATTGTCACATCCTTTCCACAGTTTGAAGGCTTTCAACGCTTCATGAAGTGTTTCTTCCCTCATTACCCAAGTCCTACAACCGTTCCTCTGCTTCCTGACTAGAAATAGACTAAATTCCAGAGCATTTTTTTCTCAGCAATTACAAGGGACAGAAGGGGAAGGTATGGCATAATGAATTGGGCTTTGTGCCTTTAGAGCTGAAGATAGTTTTTCAAGTAAATAGAAAGACCCAGCAAGTTCAGGCTTGGCGACTTCCTCAGTGGGTGGACTATTATTATGTGGTTTATGCTTCTAAATGCCTTCCTGGGAAAGAACCTGGCTGCTCCCCAACACCCCCCACCCCCGCCATCAGCTGGTCTCAGCAGGGGCCGCCTATGCCCACCTCCTCGAGGTTCCTCCAGAGAATCTCTGTGCCCACTGGGCCTTGGCCGACATAGTCCCAGCACACAGAATCCCTACACCACTGTCATTAAGAGACCCACTGTTTTCTAGCAAATTCTTCATTTTCTATCAGTTTCAACATGCCTATTCGTGTTTCCTCTTCTCTGTTGTAAAGTCTGTGCTTGGAGCTCTCTGGCACAGTAATTTGATTTAAAAAAAAAAAAACCTACCAACTTTTCTGATTCATGATTTTAGGATTCATTGAATTTGGCTTCTCTTGAGTCTAAGTTTATGTGTATGTAGTTTTGGAAGCTTTACCATGTAAATTAATAACAAACAGATAGTTAAGCTACTTTAAAAAGTACGTTCGAACGTTAATTTTGTGGAAAGACATGACACTAATTGTGAGCTTGTCCTAACTAATCATCATCAAAATATGTCCAATGGGCTCCTCCTCAGAAGTACCTTTTTAGCATCACTGCTTAGACTTGAAAGTAACGAAGGTACATTCCTTCAAAAGAATTCTACAGCAAACCCTCATTTATCCAGAAACCACATACTCTGATGCCCTCAAGTCTCTGGAATGCAGTCAAAAATGCTCCACAGCTTGGAACAGCCACAATGCAGGCCACACACCCATTCTCCCAAGTCCAAACAAGAGATTCTTAAAGCTGTTAAAAAAAAAAAATTCTACCTTCATGCCCCTTGTGCTTATTTTAGACTCATTTTAACAGGGGTGGGTTTCAAGAGTCCCAGATCATACCCGCTGAGAAGGGACAGACCTGAGAGGACAGTGAGGGAGGAGGAGAGGCAGGCCCACGGCGGCAGCAAGGGCCAGCGTCGCAGATGAGGAGGGTGGGCATCAGCTGCGGGGCTGCTGGAACACACACCACATAATATTGTGGCTCAGACACATCTGCAAAGCGTCACTCCAGTCTGAACTGATTTTCAGCTCTGCCTGGCAGTCATTTATGCTGAAATAAAGGGTTTCACCACAATGATTTCCAGGCTTAAGCACCTGCCCATCTGTCTAGCATGGAGAGAAAAATCAATAACAAGGGATTCTCATTGTCACGGAGCGTCTGATGCTGTGGAAAGATACGGCAGTCGCGATGATGCAGTTAAACAGGGACACCGGGCAGCAAGGAGTCAGCGCCAGCATCAGTGGTTCCGAGACAAACAGGCGGTCAAGAGGGGCAGGTTCCCCATCTCGGGAGGGAGTGCCTTCTTCATGGTACCAACAAAGGCTTTTGTAGAAGGTAGTCGGAACTCCAAGCGGGGTGGACTGGCTGTGCCTGTTAAAGGTCCCTCCTATCCAAGAATCTCTGCTTCTACACTCAACGACGTCTTTCTTGCCTTCCAGATGCCCAGTACCAGCAAGGTTCTGTAACGGAGGGATGAAGCCACCCAGGCCCACAAGGGAGGAGCACCCCGGCCACCACCACACCACATGGACGGACAGCATCACTCACACAAGAGGCCCTTAGAGCCAGAGGGCATGCCCAGAGGACAGCTCCTGCCATGTGGAAGAGCCTCAGGAAGGCTGGATCCAGCCAGCCCTTCTCAGCCCCATGAAGCAGAAGAGATGCTGCGATGGTCCTTTGGGTTCCTGCTCACACCGATAACCTACTTTCTTCAGATTGGAGGAAACACGCCGGGCTCTTAATTCAGCCTTTGGGCTTTATGTTACCTACATTTTCTGTAATTACAGTCTAGGGAATACTAGTACTCTATTTAAATCTGTTATAATAAAGACCAGGCTTTATGTTATTCTAAAACATACAGCTAAATCACAATATGTAACAGGAATCTGAGATAATCCTGCCATAGTAGAGGAGTGCAAAGGGCAGGAACATTCAACTATGAAATTATTTCACATCTCCTGATGCTTCAGCACATTAAGGGGGTGACTGGGCTCAACTTTACTTTGTACTGCAGTGCTCCTTTCGCACCCTCTGTTCCTGATCAGCATAAAGGCCAGGAGTCTTCAGAGGCTCACAGAAGCCTGTTGGTCCAGGGAAGTCACATTCGGCCAGTCAAGCGTCAGTCCAAGGACTGAGGCAGCATTTTCCATAAATAACTCCGGGCTCAATGTCAGTGCCATACTGAAGAGGCTGGGCTGGAGGGAGAAGGAGCAGGATGGTGTCCACACAGTGCTTTGTTGTTGCTTTAATTTCCAGGTCAACTTACAGGAAGGATGTGGAGTCAGCCTGTACAGAACCCAGGAATCTAGGGCTTAGATAAAATGTAATCACCAGATGTATGCAAAAGGAATAGAAGATAGTTCCTCAATACTGTTACACTCAAAACCAAACTGGAACTCCCTTCTCATTTTATTACAGTTAGAGAAACACAAGCACTATACTTAGCAGGTCAAATATGCTGCTCATTAAGCAGAAATAAAAGTATTCCAGAAAATCTTCAAATTCCTAATTCCTTTTCTAAAAATGCAACAACCATAAAAAGAAAACAACTTTCAAACCTCAGGATTTAAATCACAAAGGTGGTGAGAAAACATGCTTGGTTTTTATTTGTTTCATTTTCCACTGAAGCAGCATAAATACATGTTGTATACACGGATGCTAGTTATTAACACTGAGCTAGAAATCGGTCAAATAACTTCATCTATAAAGCTTTGCTGCAATGCTTACAAGCTTCCCAACACTTTAGAGTATACTGGGTATTGTTAAAAGAAATTTTCAAATGACTTCAGGTACATGTCTTTGGAAAGCCTTATTTAAACATTTTATTCCAGTGCCTTAAAATGCACAGCTCAAAATTTCTGAGCAAGTAGCTCAGAGTAGGCCGGAAAGCCTTTGTAACTTGTTATCAAACAATCTAAGAGACATTTCAGACTACAAATCTCTTCCCTTCCAACCTCTTATAGGTTGCCTGTAACTTGAAATAGATCTTACCCAAAATAAAAATAGGCCCAAACAAATTACTTAAGTCCAGAACTCTGAGCCCAAGCTCACAGGTTTCTAAGAGGGAGGAGTGTGGAGAAGGCAGTTGGCTCATCTGCCAGAACAGAAAGTCACCTACACTCATGAGCTCTGCCTCAGGGCCCGCTGGCCAACCTCCTTGTGACCCAGTCCCATTTGCAGAAAAGCAATCAATTTTGTGATCAGTGCATTAGCTAAGTGTGAGAGTAGGAAGCCCTAAAGAAAAGGAAATCTTACAGAATATAAATTATGGCAGAGTATCCAAAATAATTAAGGTAAACTAAATTATGCTACAAGTCAGTATTTTCTTCTCTTGAGATACAATTCCAGAACTTTACTACATCTACTTCACTAACTTTCCCTTAGGATATTCAAGTAATTATGGTAGTCAAGGTATTATCAATATTAATTGGTAAAATGTAACAGGAACCCACTCCCAGATTGTTTTTTTTTTTTTTTTTTGAGACAGAGCCTCAAGCTATCCCCCTGGGTAGAGTGCTGTGGCATCACATCTCACAGCAACCTCCAACTCCTGGGCTGAAGTGAGTCTCCTGCCTCAGCCTCCCAAGTAGCTGGGACCACAGGCGCCTGCCACAACGCCCAGCCATTTTTTGGTCACAGCCATCATTGTTGTTTTGGCAGGCCCAGGCTGGATTTGAACCCGCCACCTTAGCCACTTGAACCACAGGTGCCGAGCCTGCTCCCAGATTGTTAACTAAGGAATAGTAAAATCCCTGCTCTAAAATACGACTTTAGAGAGCACCTTTCACAGTATGTTTAGAATGAAATACTTGACTGAGGGAAATCAATGAGGTTGGCTGCTTTTCTAGTTAGCAGCAACCCCATTTTCAGATGCAAAAATTCACATTGTAGGAGGCTATGTAATTTGTCACAAAGCTAACTTCTGGAAGCAGTCAAAGGCAAACACAACCCAATCTCT
Source organism: Otolemur garnettii (assembly GCF_000181295.1). Classification (NCBI taxonomy): domain Eukaryota; kingdom Metazoa; phylum Chordata; class Mammalia; order Primates; family Galagidae; genus Otolemur; species Otolemur garnettii. The sequence continues at coordinate 15,331,873 of NW_003852407.1, forward strand.
CTCTCTGCTGTAACATCAAGACCCCCTTCCTTCCCACTGTATAAAAACTTAAGCCTTGGGGAAATGTGACACATACATAGTATCACTTTACAAGTAAGAGTCAAAGTTAAAGAACTTTCCTAAGTAAACAGAGCCCTGGAAGCCTGACCATGGACAGCAGCTAGACCTTGGATCTGGTGAATGTGCTGTTTGCAGAGTGGCTGGCTGCTCTCATCTCCTTGGTGTGTTGGAGAAGGGCTGGCAGATGGGTGCAAGCAGTGAGGCAGGACCCAAGGGGACGGGGTTATTAGTGCTGGCTGAAGGGAGCCAGAGCCTGCAGAGCCACTCCTGGGCTGATTCCTGGAAGCCTGTGCTTCTGCTGTTCCTCCTGACCATCTAACACTCCAACATGAAAGCAGAACATCACCCTCTGAAGAACAGCACATTGGCTACTTTGAGGGTTTTGCATCACCCCAAATGTTCTTCTAGATTAGAACTACCCATTCTACCCTCATCAACTGCTAGGACCCATCTGGCTATCCCCGGCCATGTAGGCAGGAGAGTCCAACGCCCACCCTGCTTCTGTTGCTTGTGTTCACAGGGATACTGTGTATGCATTAGAAGCTGCCCTTCTGCTTTAGCAAAGCCTCTGGAGAGTTGAGGAACCACAAATCAGCTCCCTGAAGCCAATCATCTCTGAGTGATGGAAGAAAAAGCGACCTGGCCCTGTGGCTGGAGACCCGTCCGGACGGTGGGGGCCCCTTTGAGGCCTGGCCTGAATCTCCGCTCTCTCACTCTTGACAGCTTCCTAAAAGAACTTTGCTTTTCCCCTTTTTTTCCCAGCTGAGATTATCTTCACATGGGGGCATCTAAGAAATCAAATAAATTAAAATTGGATGTGGGGTGACCATACCCAAGTGGCCAGCAGAAGAGCCCTGGCCCTAAAGGGGAAGCTGGCACTTCACACCCACAATGTCCCTCAGACAAACATTACCTGACGAGGCCATTAAAACACAAGGGATTTTAGAAATCTCAGCTAATGAAATGTGATAGACATTCAAAAAAATTCAAGTACAACTTCATTCATTAAATGTTTTCATGACCTTAGAAACAAAACTCCTTAAATACAGCATAGAATAAGATTATTTATCTAACCTATAAGATTTAACAATAGGAGACAAATTATAGCACATTCCTATGACCAATTATGTGGGAATTAAATATTGTAATTTTAAAATACTCTAATAATAGGAAAATGCTTACATTATAACAACTTTACATTTAAAGTTGTTAATAACTATATTAAGAAAACTTCAAAGAAAGATCAGAAGGAAGGGAACCAAAAATAAACACTCTTTACATGGCAAAATTTCCAGGCAATTTTTATCTTTTTCTATATTTCTAAAGCTTTATACAAAAAGAATACATTTCTTTTGTAAGCGTAAATTTAGTAAACATTTTAAAAGGTAGTTAGTAAGATTTCAAAATTAAACTAGTCAACTTTAGCTATTTTGTCTTTAATCTGTTCATCATAACTACATTATGAAAATTAGTCTTCATCCAATTTCTAATTAATTAAATATATTTTAATTCAAGTATTTTGGAAGTAATAAATACAAAATCTAACCCCTTGGCTGGATTTAAGACAACAGTGCAATTCAAGAAAATGAATAATGCTCTAGCAACTTTCTTTGGTTGGTAATACCAAATTTACTAGCTGAGCAGATCTCATGGTAGTGAAATATATTTACAGTGTTCTTTATAATATTAGAAATTGTACTTCTGGCTTCTACTTAGCTGCAAAGAGTATGGCTCTCAGTCAGGCACAATGAATTGTGTCTCTAGTCCCAGCTCCTTTGGGAGGCTAAGAAGGGAGGACCCTGGAGCCTAGGAGTTTCAAGACCAGCCTGGGCAACATAGCAAGACCCAGTCTCAATCAATCAATCAATCAAAGAGTACTTCTCCCAATCTAACAAGAAGGAGGCAGCAAATAATCATTACCATAGCATCATAACTTCTCTTGAGCCCATGCTATAGCTGGGGTTGCAGGGTAACCAAGTAGCCTGGAATCTAAGATGGGAGAACTTTTCATCCACCAGAAATGGTAGGACACCAGCAATGGCCCACTTCGGGGGAAGTTGGGGAAGAGGATGGAGCACTATACACAGCAGTAAGAAAAACTCCAATAGTAGTTTTAACAAGTTCCTGAGGACTGAGCGTGGGCTACCTTGAGAGCGTGAAACCTGTGGGAACTGTATATGCTGACTGGCAGCTCTCCACAGACCTCATGGCACTCACAGGGAAGTTGGGGGTGGGGCTGGCACCTGTGCAGCTCTTCCCCGAGTGCAGGCCTGAGGGTGCACAGCCACATGACAGGCAGAACAACGACAACCCCAAAGGAGCAGCCGCCACTGTGGAAAGGCAGGAACCCACAGCCAGAGCCTTCTGCTCATTGACACAAAAGTCTTAAGCCCCAGGGAAGGCAGCAAGGCAGTAGAGGAGAAAGGAAAGAATGAAACTACTGGAGTAGGGGCAGGAAAACAGCCCGGGGAGGCTCCTACTGCGTGGTGGTTTACATGGTCTTCACCATTAGTATCCCCATTTTCTAGATGGCTATCTCCATTTGGAGATGAGAGAATGATGCATCCAGAGCATCACACAGGTGCGTCTGACCCGAGGCTCCAGCACCTACTGCCAGATGCAGCACATGTGGATTTCAGGAGGGCCTCGTGAGCCCAGTGAAGACACACAGCTGGGTGGCCAGAGTTCCCCAGCTCCCTACTAACTGCACAAACCACCGTGGCTGATGAGTGTGCTGGGTTACACTTCCCTTGTCTCTGCCCCACCTTGCATTTTGGTCAGTGCCACGGAAGCTTTGCTTATTCAATTTATGTTAAATAAAACTCAGCACTAACAGTTAATATAATGGAGAGCCAAAATAAAATTCATAATTATCCTGGGGCTGGAACTCTGGCCTATGATCAATGGGAAAAGAGGCAAAGCCCTGCGTGTAGCTGTGACTCGATCCATCACAGACAGGCAAGGATGGAAGAAACCAGTGGATCTAGATGTGTGAAAAAAAAACCCTGGAGGTTTAGTGGATGATTAGTTTGCACCTGGGGCTACCACTTAAAGACGTAATAAATCAGAGATGGGATTTGTACAAGAACAGTGTCACATCCCAGGAGGCCATCATATTGCCATTCTTTGTACTAGAGGGACAGGAAAGTTAGCAGCCAGTATGATGAATTGAAAGTTCAGTTCCCAAGGACTATCTGCAGTAGCCATCGAGTGTGGCTTTACTTAAAGAGCTTCTGCAGGGAAGTTGGAGTGTGTTGCTCAAGAAAGCACCACATAAGAATTTAGTTAAAGACAGGCAACGGGAGTCCCCATAAGGAAGGCTTTCCACCAACTCCAGTGTCCAACAGTGGCAAGGCCTTCTGAGGAAACCATGCTCCTGTGGCCTCTCGAAGTATCAGCAGTGTGACCGGTGGTATCAAGAACACCCTCAGCATCACTTCACCATCTCTGCCCAGCTAGAATCCTATCATTTCATATGTACAACCTCAGAATCTCTTCAGATCTCATCCCGGTGGGGTCATTGGGGTGGGTCATACGCCAGCTACGTGTGTCTTACTCCGTGATCAGAGTGCATCTCCTCCCCCCCTCAATCAGCCCGCACCTCTGAGGCTCACAGAGCACCAGCACCACGGAGTGTAGCTCTCCTTGGGAACATCTTCATTTCAAAACCCATGTACCTGAGCCTTTCTTGCCAGTGGACCCCAATTCCAACTCTTCTATTCTTGCCAGAGGCCCTGTCATATTCCTAGTTGCCCAGGGTCAAAATGTGGCTGAATTTGACTTTATTTTCTACCATCAGAAACCCAGCCCAAGGAAGCTATTTCTCACAATGTCTCCACACTTCCATGATTCTGTTCCCACCGCAACTCTTAACCAGGCTTCATTATCTCACAGCTGGATACCACATTATCCTCACCACCTCCCCATCCCTGTCCATCCCCCTCCTCCAGCACCACCACCAACCCTTCCCACAAACTGTAGGTTCCTTCTCTTCATATTACTGTCCTGACCAGAAACTTTAGAGTGTGTGTGAGAGAAATGGAGGGCACAGCCAGGGCCTCCCCTGCCCAGGGTTAGCAGCTGGGTCTACCTAGTGAGAAAGCACACTCACCCTCACAAGAGCACTAAGGAGGTCTAGAGATCTGTGAACCGCAAGCTGGGGAACAGCTGGAAGGATTAGATGCAATGTGGCTTACAGAGAGACAGAGCAGGGCAGCCCACAGATGGCGGCGCAGGGAGGGAGCAGCCCTGGAGGACAGGCGAGGGGGTGAGGGTCTGCCAGCCCCAGAGCCCTGGGCTGCCCCCATATGCCAGATGGGGATCCAGACAGATAAAGAAAGGCAGACTTGCTGTGACCAAAGGGTGACAAAAAGGCTGTGCTGTACAAACTGAATCATCTCACCCCGATTAATTAGGATTCCAGATGTACGAAGGGAAAAATTCCACTCCCTATAATAAGTCACAGGGCGGGCATCTGCCTCTTACCTCTGACTGGGGAGTTTAAAGATGGGCTCTGGTAAATAGAAAGAAACATTTTATTGAAAACACTTCTTTTTTTTTTCTTTCTTTTAAAAAGTCATTATTTGGCTGCAAATGCATCATTTTCCTCTGGCTACGAGTTTCAACTATCTGGAAATATGCATTGCATAATGACCCTCTGGCAGGCTGCAAAATCACATCTTGTTGCCTTTCATGGAAGAAAAATGAAGAATTATGAAAACAGAATGGCAAGATTTTTCTAATCCAGTATTTTCTTTATCAGCTCTGTGCCTGTTTAAGGCAAAGACAACTGATGTCAAGGTAAAGCTTTCAGGTTAAGACAAATCTGTCTCTTTTGTCAAAAAAAAAATGCTAAGACCCTTGGCTTTCCCACTTCCTAAATTCAATTTGAACTTGGAAAACCTTCTGTGGCTGTATTGACCAACCTGCGCGTATAAGGCAATATTCTCCATTGCCAAAGGTCTTAGATTGGTGCAACCTCTGTCCTTCCAAATTCATCACTATCTGGGTGGGAGGTGCTGAAGGGGTGTCAGCAGATACTGGATGGGTTTTGCAAGTAAGAGGTGATCTCATTGGAACTACAGACTAGAAAAACACTTGGCAGCTGCCACCTTTGTTGACTCTCAGGAACTAGCCCAGGACCAAATACACCCAGCAGGGTGGCTGGAAACCTTTATCTGACATCACGGTTAGTGAGACAGGCTGCGCTATCACCAGAGTTCTCCTTTCTACTGAAACTGTGCGCTCAGAGGCCCAGGCTGCCTCTTGGCTGTTTTCATGTCCTCGTTGTGACTGGCATAGCAAGGATCACAGGAGCCGGAGACTATTATGGACCTTCCTTTTGGAAAATGAAAGATGAAGACAGAATTCCACACGAATCCAGCCCTGGTGACCCAAGTGTCTAGGGAGCAGGCCGAGGCACCACCGTGGGTAGGTCCCCAGGGACCCTGGAGGGAGCACAGCCAGGGCACAGTACCCAGGGAAAGCTAGCTGGGAAAGCACGCTTCCTTCAAACTCATTTTGGAGGCTGTTAATTTTATGATTTTTCTATGTGATTTAGAAATGCATTACGGATGTTCCTGTGCGATTCTCCTCCGTTGTTTATTTTCCTTACAGAAAGATTCCAGAGAAAAATTGACACTGTGCCACCACAGCACCCGAGTTTCTGAGCCGCGAGATGTGTTTCTGGCACCCCCATTTTTTCTCTGCCCTCTTTTTCTTTTCTTCTCCCCATCCTCCCCCCACCTCGATTCTTTGTGCCTTTCCTGTCTGTGTTCGTGCTGCGGTAACAATACCTGAGACTGAGCACTCTATAAAGAGGAAACATTTCTTTCTCAGAGTTCAGGAGGCTGGGAAGTCGCTGATCAAGGCACCAGCTGTCGGGGCCCTGACCCTCTGTTTCCAAGATGCTGCGTGTTGCCACATCCTCTAGAAGGAAGGGAGGAGCGCTAGGTCCTCACGCAGCAGAGGAACTGAAGAGTGCCAGGCCGCCCCTCCCACGAGCCCTCTCTGTGATGGCATTTATCTATTCAGGAGGACAGAGCCTGCATGACCCAAACACCTCCCAACAGGGTTGCCCTGGGGATAAATTTCCAGCATGTGAATACAGGGGACACATTCGGACCACAGCACTCTCTGTGCCTTCTCTCTGCTCATACTATTCTCTTCCTTGCTCTCATCCCATCTTCCCTAATCTTGTCCTCACTCTAGTCCCATTCTGGTGATAAGCAAAAAGACCGTCCCTTTTCCTATAGCACACATCCCAGGTTTTACTTCCTTTTAGAAATAGGGGCTCACTAATGAGTGTTTATCTTTGTAGTTTCCCTATGGCCATGATATCTTAATTTAGCTTACACCTACACAAAGTCAGTTATTATAGAATCTCCTCCCATCTCCTTAGCTTTGGGGGTCCTCAAGAGCATTCAGAGAGCCTTGGGAAGGGAGCAGCTTTCAAATGAGCTTGAAAGTTAGAGAGGGCTCCCAGAAGCAAAGAATAAAGAGAAAACACTGAAACAGGATATGAGATATAAATCTTCCCTCGGTCTGGCTAAATCAACCTAGTAGGCCCAGCATTCCACTTGGCTTCTAAGGTCACCTACATCAGTTTCAAAACAAAGTCACTTCCATTTTCCATAGAAAACAAAGCCAAAGATAATAATTTTTTTTTCAGAAAGATTTTCAACCCACGGGGGGAAATCATAGCTATTTTCTAAATATGAAATAGGGAAAAAAATTCTCTCATCAGTACTACCAGGAAAAGGAAAACCAAGGGGAAGACACAGGGTCACCCACAGACCTGGGACTCCACGAGTATTCACATGCCAGGGCCAGACACAGAGAAAAGGCCCTTCCACCCACACAAGGGCACCATCACTAGGATTCTGCAAACCTGAAATGAAGATAAAGTCTGAAGCAAGAACCATGCTCATCTCAAAGTCAAATCGGGGCTAAGTGCTCGTGAGGACCTGAGAGTCCTCGGGAAGCAGGTAAGGCAAGATGCAAGGCCGGGATGGACTCCCTGTCAGGGGACAATGCCAGCACACACCAGCCTGGAGAGGCTTGTCAGAGTCAGGGTGCGCAACGAGCACAGGGATGGAGGACAGTCTGGACTGGTCACATTCTCTACAGGGACCCTGGAGGGACTCTGGAAAGCTGTGCTGAGTCTGTGATCTGTTTAAGTTAGGTTCAAATTCCACATCCCGCTGACTCTCAGGATCCCCTCCACCCCTTGCCTGATAGTGTAGCCCACATCAGCCACTCTGATCTCTCAGGACAGGATCCCTTCTTAATTCTTTTCCCCAAATCCCCTCCAGCCAGGTCCCTAATTGGCTCCCCTGCTCCTGGATAATCCAGAGAGAACAGTGCCAGAGCCTCACTGAGCTTCCGGCACACCTCAAGTGACAGCGCACAACTCAAGTACAGCAAAAATTCTTGGCAGCACAGAAGCTTGCCAAGATCCATGGGATAATCAGCTATTTTCTCATAATCAAGCCTGATCTCTTCAGCTACAAAATGGGGGTGACATTATTTACCTCACTGTGACCTCATGAGAACTAAATGAAATAATGCTTGTAAAAATCTAATGTGGTACCAGGTACCTGGTAAATATTTAATAATGTTGGTTGCTTTAATAATCAATGGTAGAGCTGAAAGGCATTCTCAAATTATTTCACTTATATATAGGAATATACATAAGCATATATGCTACGTAAAAATATGTACTTAAGTAACTGAACACATATGAACCTGAAAAACAGGAGGTGCCTGTAACTATGCTCTGATGTTTCAGTTAAACATTAAAAAGCAAAGATGCCAAAGGCATTTGATTAAAGCTGAAGAAAAAATAGATGTGCATTAAAATTTCGTAAGTGATTTGCAATTAAAGTATATTTTAAAATCTACAAGGTAGTAGTTCTCATTGAACTACTAAATAAAATTTCTTTCTGCAAAATCACCTCAAAGAGAATAACCAAAAGAAAGGCATATGTGATACACAAACCGAACAAATTATTCAAAGCCATAATTTTCCCTTACCTTTGACCCAACGAGAGTGTACAGCCACTGTATGGTTTCATTGTGGTTTATTACTCCATTCATCCCATCCACATACAACATAATCTGGCCCAAAGCTAGGGACGAGAAGAGAAAAAAAATTACATTACAGATGTATACATAAATATAACCTTCAATGACATGTCAATAGAGGTTTTTGTACGTTAAGTACTGGGTAGGTTAAGAAGCCAAATCTGAAGAGAATTCCTAAGCTCCAAAATTAGCAAAGTCATTTTAGAGAGAAAGTATTGACCACACCAGAAGTAACAAGGGCTGTTCCTGGTATCTGGAAGATGCAATTAAGGCCCCAATCAAGTGATCATTGTTTGTGTGTTCCTTGATGTATAAATGCATGTTTTTCCATTTCTCTACCTGTGTGTCTGGGCCCCAGACAGGACAAAGATATCCATGAGACAGTGTTAGGCTTGTGGCCTCCCACTGGGGCCCAGAGGACAAAGTTTTCAAATGAGACCTGTCCAGTGTACTCTATCCAGTCTATGGCCACCGGTCTCAGACTCTATGGGACCATCCTGAGCTAACACAACTTAGTCCCTCTAAGACATAAACATGCACTTAAATATTTGTAATTCCTTTTAAAGATTTTCAGATAAAAAAAATGTGAGACATCATGAAAATAAATCATCTGTCATATCCCAAGCCCTAGATTTCTTAGCTTAGGAAAATATAGTCACCACATACTGTCATTATTCTCCAAAAAGGAAATACCTGTAGAAGCTAGGTTATTTTTTAAGCAAATAGAAACTCCATTTTTCAGCCTCATTAGCATTAAAATAATTTGAACTCTATAAAACAGAGGTACATATCCTAAAATAAGCAGGCTTTCTTAAATCACATATAACCTCCTAGACATATTTCACCCATAAGTAATTGGCATGATATTAACCTTTTTAAAACAACATTTTTTTTTCTAGGTAACAGGACATCTTATTCTAGAAAAATACAAGACAGTAAATGAAAATAATTCATATTCTTTTAAGTTAGGGATAATCAGTCAATATATTGATGCATTTTTCCATATTCTTTTTTTCTTTTTTTTAAGAGATCAGGTCTTGCTTTCTTGCCTAGGCTATAGTGCAGTGGCATGATCATAGCTCACTGAAGCCTAGGGCATTTGGGCTCAAGCCATCCTCCTACTTCATCCTCCTGCATAGTTAGAACTACAGGTTTGTTAGAAAAACTAACACCAAGTTAGTTTTTCTAAATTTTGTAGACATGAGGTCTTACTTTGCTACCCAAACTGGTCTTGAACCCCTGGCCTCAAGCAATCCTTCCCACTTGGGCTTCCCAAGTGCTGAGATTACAGGTGTGAGCCACAAAGCCTAGCCAAACTCTTTCTTTTTGTGCATTATACACACAAAGTTTATATATAGGTTATCGGAAACAGTCTACAGGAAATGCATTGATTGAAAGAGCAAAACAAAATCATGAGTATACACAAACTGTAAGTAAACAAATGTGTGATATTAGGAAACTCATCATTATCCTCTTCCACAAAAGATCAAGTAACAAAACCATATAATTATTCTGAGAAAAGCTATGCTCCCAAATATGTAACAACTCAAAGATTTAAAAAATTATTTGGACACATCCTTGACCTAATGAACAGTAGATTTTTGGAAATGACAGATTCAATATTCTATTTAATGGTGAAACACTGTCAATCTTCCTACTTAAGTCTGGAATAATTTTTAAATGATGCCCACTAAGTTCATGATTATTTTAATACTGCTATAGAATTTCAGGCAAATTTAATAACACATAAAATATCATAGGTAGAATGGTTGGAACAAACACATGATACTATCATGGCTTGCAAGTAATATTATAGATATAATAAAAAATGCACAGAATTTATAACAAAGAGATCTCGTTTATACTCCCATTTCTCATCCTAGTGAGAAATATGTATGTAGCATACAAAGAAAACAAAGTCTGGTACAAAATATAATATTAGATAAGTGAAGATACAACAAATATAAAGGATTAAATTAATTCTTGTTTAAATACTACCAGTTTGTAATACAAACTGATAAGAAAATATTGAATATCATGAGGAAAAAGGCAAAAACATTTTATAAGAGGTGACAGGTGATTTCTAACAACGTGTAAAATTGTTCATCCTCACTATAACAAAATAGTGCAAATTAAAATAATAATAATGTAGTATTTTCACTTAAATTGGCAAAGGTATTTTAATATAAAATGATGAGGTATCAAATACTTTCATCCATTACTTACAGCAGAGCAAACTGGTAGAAACTCTGTAATTAAGACTATAGTGCTATGTGCCAAGCCCTGAGGAAAAACTTTGTGTTATTTTTTGCAGGGCTGGGTTTGAACCTGTTACCTCCGGCATATGGGGCCGGCACCTTACTCCTTTGAGCCACAGGCACCACGTGAGAGACTTTGTGTTATTAATAAAACTTCCCTATACAGTGAGTATATTATCCTCATTTGTTTTTTTAAGTAAAGCTCTACTCTGTCATCCCATGTAGACTGCTGTGGCATCATCATACTCATAGCAACCTCAAACTCCTGGGCTCAAGTCATCTTCCTGCCTCAGTCACCTGAGTAGCTGGAACTACTGACACGTGCCACCACACCCAGCTAATTTTTCTATTTTCTTAGAGACAGAATCACACTCTTGCTCAGTGTGGTCTGGTCTTGAACTCCTGACCTTAAGCTATCTTCCTACCTCAGCCTACCAGAGTGCTAGGATTGTAGGCATGAACAATATTACTCCCATTTGACAGAGGAAAAAAACCAAGCCTCTGAGAAGGGAAGCAATGCATCCGAAATCTCCATCCCTACCTAAGTGGTGGAACCTACTTCCAGCTGCAGTGGGCAGGCTCCAAAATGTCTGTGCTAAGAGTCTTCAAAGTCCTCTTAAAGCTTTTCCCTAGTCATTGTGATTTGAGAAATCTATCCTAAGGAAATAATTCTAAGTCTAAACTAAAAAAAAAAAAGACAAAAGATAAGGAAAGTAGAATATTCACTCAAATGTCATTTAAAATATTAAATTAGGCCAGGCGCAGTGGTTCATGCCTGTAATCCTAGCACTCTGGGAGGCTGAGGTGGGTGGACTGCTTGAGCTCAGGAGTTCAAAACCAGCCTGAGCCAGAGTGAGACTCCATCTCTAAAAGTAGCCAGGTGTTGAGGTGGGTGCTGGTAGTCCCAGCTACTCAGGAGGCTGAAGCAAGAGAATCAATCCTTTGAGTCTAAGAGTTTGAGGTTGCTGTGAGCTATGACACTATAGCACTCTGAGGGTAAAAAAGTGAGACGCTGTCTCAAAAATAAATAAATAAATAAGGAGGAAGAGTTTGTTCCAAAGTCCTTCTCCCTTTCTGAGTTCCACTGTTTAAAAGAAAAGTCAGTCTTGAGGCACATTTGAGCATTCCCCTCTAAAATCAGCCCATGGGTACAGGAGAGTGATAAAGTAGACTCTTTAGCCTTCTGCAGGGAAAACCTTTCCCCCCAAGGGTGAGAAGCCAAGAAAGAAGATCTCTACTGTTACTAACTGCTCAGGGCCTCTGGTACTGCACAAATGCCCAGATTAAGATTTAAATGTCAACTTCATCTGTTTCCCTCCAAGATTCCATTAACTGATCACACTGGAAGAGGTACGTCACAAGAAAGTTCATGTCTAATGGAAATCAAGTCTCTGATCACACTGATTTGTCATAATATTTTGGTAATCAAAAGCTTTTCCACTGGATCTTTTATACCCTAGCCTTGGCGTTAAATATCTAATTCTAAAACAATTTCTCCTGTAAACCCACTCTAGACACAAGATGGCGCTAAATAGATTCACATGAGTCCACACTGCACCAGGATTCAATGGCAAAAACCCACCAACCTAAAGGTGGGCCTGAGAAGAAAACCTACACAGGGGAAAAAGAAAAAGCCCTAAAACCACAAATGTCTGGGTGACAGAAGCCATGATCAGTAGTGATTTGCATTTTCAAGAAGGATGATGAGGCTGAAACTGTCAGAACAGAGCGGTGGGTGGCACCACAGGTCTAGAAAGAGGCTGTCTAGGGCCATTTCTTGCTCCGCCACCCCAAGAACTCACTCTAGGCCTTACTTATCAGTTTCCCTGTGTTTCAGTTTCTTCATTTCAAGAAATTAAATAATAATAGTGCAATACCTATTTTGTAGGGGTGTTGTGAGGACCAAGTTAGAATCAAGCCCAGCCCACAGTTAAGTGCTCAGTAAACGGTAGTTGTATAAGTTACTTCACTGAAATCAGACATCAATTCCCTACAGCACACAAGCACACCCTGACCATTCCTGGTACATAGGAAGTGCAGGAGCTCGCCCTCTGGGCTCTCCCGCTGAGCCGCTGGTCATGAGATGAGGGAGGACTCCTTGCCTAACCAGAAACCACAAAGATTTTCTCTTATGTTCTCTTCTAAAAATGTTAAAGTTTTACTTTTTATATTTATCAATAGCTATACGACCCAATTGGAGATGATTTTTATACAAAGTGTGAGGCATAGATTGGGGCTTTTTCACACAGGTGGCCAACAGATCTAACACCACTTATTAAGAGACTGTCCTTTCTCTTTCATTGTTTTTTGCAAATTTGCCAGAAATCAATTTGTGTGTTTGTGTGGTGGGTCTGTCCTTCAGGTAGTGTGATGCCTATTTCATTCTTCTTTTTCAAAATTGTTCCAGCTATTCTTGCTCTTTTACCTTGTAATATAAATTCTAGAAATATGGGTGGCGCCTGTGGCTCAAAGGAGTAGGGTACCAGCCCCATATACCGGAGGTGGAGGGTTCAAACCCGGCCCCAGCCAAAAACTGAAAAAAAAAAAAAAAAAAAAATTCAAATGAACTAAATAGTATGCTTACCAATATAAATCTTTTATATCCTAGTACACGCTCCTATCTCACTACAGACTGATCACATTTCACACATTAGCACAGGTCCACAAATCATACCATGGGTAGCAATGCTT
>NW_003852407.1:15345077-15351981 GCF_000181295.1 Otolemur garnettii
CGCCCACCACAACACCCAGCTTGTTTTTCTACCCTTTCAGTAGGTACAGAGTCTTGCTCTTGCTCAGGCTGGTTTCAAACTCCTAAGCTCAAGCAATCCACCTGCCTCAGCCTCCCAGAGTGCTAGGATTACAGGTGTGAGCCACCATGTCCAGCCACTTTAGTTTTTTAAGGTAGGTGTTTCTATTATTGACTAGAATATTTTCTTCTTTTCTAATATATGTAAAGCTATAAATTTCCCTCCATGCGTCACTTCATAAATAAATTTGGGCATGTTGTATTTTCATTTAGTACAAAATATATCCTAATTTCTATTGAGAATTCATCTTTAACACATGGATTAATCAGAAATGTGTTAATTTCCAAGTGTTTGGAGATATTCTTTTACTTATTCATAGTTTAATTCCTTTATAGTCAGAAAACATATGATTCTGATTCTTTTAAACATGATATGGTTTATGATTTAAGATACGATCCATGTTGGTGAATGTCTTATGAACATTTGAAAAGAATATATATTCGCTTGTAGTTACATTAGAATGCTCTTAAAATTATTAAAACTAGTTGGCTGACAGTGCTATTTAGTTTCTCTATAACCTTGCTGATTTTCAGCCTATCGCTTCTATTTGACTATAAAAAGAGAAGTGTTGAAGTCTCCAACTACAGAATTTTTTAATTTCTATTTCAGAATAAGAAGTAAGAGTCAGTTCTTTCTACCTTTGCTTCAAGTATTTTGAAGTCCTAGTTTACTGGGTGAACGGATCCTTTGGTTATAATGTTTTTATCTCCAATTATTTTCTTTGCTTCCTCTAAAATTTAAGGAATTTAAATATTAGCTATTTCAGCTTTCTTTTGATTACTGCTTGCATGTTTTTTTCCTCCATCCTTTTGCTTTTGAACTACCTGCAGTATCATAATTAAAGTGAGTTTCTTGTAAGGAGCATTTAATTGGGTCTTGTTTTATTTATCCATTCTAATAATCTTTAATTACTATGATTAGACCAGTCATATTTAATGTAATTATTGACATGTGTGAATTTAGATCTATCTTTTCCAATCTGCTACCAAGCCCATCTACAGAGCTTTTTATTTTGGTTATTATGCTTTTCATTTCTAAATTTTCTATTGAGTTTTTCTTTATAGCTTCTATTTCTTTTCTGAGACTTTCCACCTATCATTTCAATAGTGTTCACTCTTAATTCCTGAAACATTTTTACAACAGCTGCTTTAAAGACTTTGACAAGTCCAGTATCTGTATCACCTTGGCACTGAGGACTGTTGATTTGCCTTTTTCTGTGCAAGGTGACATTGTACACCAAGCAATTTTGGCTTACTCACCTCCTGGATATTTTGAAAATAATGTTATAAAATTGGGGGGGGTCTAAATAGTACAGATAATGTTGACATTTTTGTTTAAATAGGCAAATAACATGGTTCAGCTTTGGCCCAAGTTCTATCCTGTCTTCCACGGGCTTTAGTGCCAATACTAGGTCATTTGCTAAAGCCTCTCTCTTCCATCTGGCTTGGTTCTGTATATGCATCAACTAGTGGCCGGTCTGGAACCTGTGCAGTACTCGTCACACTGCTGGCTCCTCACAGTATTCAGTGTGCTGTTTAGGGTCAGATTCACGCATGCAGTGTGCAGCAAGTCAGGGGTTCATAAAAAACACTGTGGGTCAAATCCCTGAGTGCCTCCTTTTCCAGGATCTCTGGGAGACATGCAGATTCCTTGGTGCTCCTCTTCTTAGTCCTTCAGCCAGAAAGCCGAGGCTTTATTTAACCTACATGGACATCTGCTCTACATGACTGTAGCCCCATCTGGGGCCGTCCTACAGGAGAACAAAGAGAGAAACGGGAGACAACAGCTCCCCCTAATCAGAGCTAAAGTTTCCGTTCCACTCCTTCAGAGTTTTAGGCATCTGAAGGCCCCTGCTGTGAGCACCTTATTTCCATAGCTGTTCTCACCATGGGATGATCTGGGGGCAGGGGTGAAAGATAACAGAATAGAAAAAGTGAAAGACATGGGGGACGTTTGCACTATGCCTGTTTGGAGTCCCTTTTCGTCCTAACTCAAGGCAGAATAAAAGACTCATATGGAACCCTCTGTCCGCACCAATGCCCCCTTCTGGGTTTCAGGCTGACTTGAGACCAGACCAGGAAAAAAATGTTAAAAGCTCTGTCAGTTTCAAGCTATTATATTTCAAATTCTAGATACCTTCTCTAACTTTGCTGCTACTATTTACTCTTCAGAGTCCGCAATTAGGCGCCCTGTGTAATTTTCCCAGGTTTTATAGCTGTACTCAGCGTGAGAGACAGGGCACTGTGTGGTTGGGTACTCTATCTCACTCTGGATTGAACTCCTCCCGGCTCTTAGAGAACCACAGTGGCTGGGGTCCACTCAGAATTCAGCCTCTTTAGGCTAAGCCCATGGTTTTCAATCCTTCCTTTCTTCATGCTTTCCTCTCTCATTCCCTTCCTCCATCTCTCTCCCTCCCTTCTTTCCTTTTTATCCTCCCTACTTTGTTCATTTGTTTAAAGCTGAAGGCCCTTTATCCAAAGAACTCTTAAAAGGAAGCTTAACACAGACAAGAGATAAAAGTATCCAATGTACACACCCCTATTATGAAACTAATTTAAACCTTTTTATATGAAAGCTATAACCTAATAACAACCTAAGGATATGGGGAGGGAGGAGGGAGGGGGGAGAGGGTGGAGGGAGAGGGATTCGAGGGTTCACTTCTGTGGTTCATCTTGCAAGGGTACAAGTGAATCTTTCTATGAGTAGAATATGAATGTTTTGACATAATAACTAAGAAAGTTACATGAAGGCTATGTTAACCAGTTTGATGGAAGTGTCTTGGATTGTGTATGAAAACACCACACTGTACCCCCAAAGTGCATCAATGTACACAGTTACCATTCAATATAAAAAAAAAAAAAAAAACTTTGCTGGAAGCAGGACTAGAGGGTTTCGATCACTTTCTACTTTAACGCTTGACACTCCCGACCCTGCCTGCCTCAGTGGGTACTAACGCATCCTGTTAACAGTCACAGCACCCAGTCCCCTTGGTTGGACACTGAGCTCACTGCGTACCTGCATTTTCAAACATGACTAGTAAGTTATAAAATCAATTTTATTTAGTCCAGATCAGCAATATATATGCGTTGGTTTTTTTTTTTTTTTTGAGACAGTCTCATTTTTCCGTCTTCAGTAGAGTGTCATGGCATCACAGCTTACAGCAACCTCAAACTCTTGGGCTCAAGTGATCCTCTTGCCTCAGCCTCCCAAGTAGCTGGGAGTACAGGCACCCACCATAACGCCCGACTGTGTTTTTAGTAGAGATGAGGTCTCGCTATGGCTCAGCCTGGTTTTGAACTGCTAAGCTCAAGCAATCCACCCGCCTCGGCCTCCCAGAGTGTTAGGATTTCAGTAAACAAAATAAAAATGGAGCACATTGCATTTATTAAAGGATGGGTATTCTTATTTTTGTTTTATATAAATTTTTTTTCTTGTAAGTCTCTAACCCTAAAAGTTCAGAATCTATTACTCCAACTCCTTCCCTTTCCTCATTCTCCACTTTCCCTGAGTCACTAAATCCTTCAATTTTTTCCTCTGAGCTATCTCAGGTCTTGAGTTCACTTTCTCTTCCCTCTACTAAACTAATGCCCTTGGGTCCAACTTCCATGTCACTCCTAGATGATAGCGACTGCTGGTCCTGGCTGGTCTCCCACTTTGACTCCTACCCTTTTTCAAATCCATAATAGATACTGTTACCACTGACTTTTCCAAAGCATCAAATATGTCAGCTGAAGCTGGAAGACCTGGCCCAGGGCTGCCCCTATGCCCAAACAACTTGCTGGCCTTTCACCTTCTTGCACAAACCACCTTAGCTTCTATGTCTAGAACTTTCTGCTACCAGATCAGGGCTTCAATTCTTAGCCTATCAATTTTAAATTAAACATGACTTGTATTTAAGAAAAGTCTTCATAGAAAATACAAGTATATGTTCACTCTACAAACCAGAGGAAGACTTGATTTTGTTAAAAAAGAATTTCTTACATGTGGAGACATAACAGAACCCACTCCCAAATCAATCACTTGCCTGCTTGCTCACATCCTTTCCTGCAGCCAAAGACACCAAAAATGCCATGGAAGAAGTTGAAAGGTCATCCCTTCCTGGCAGAGTCACTGGACTTTTTAAACAAAGAACCCTTAACTATTACTGCCCTGTGTCATCTTTTAATCAATCCCTGTCCATCCTTTCCTTTTACTCTACATGGCAGTGAAATTAAGCTCACATGTACTCTGCAAATGGGCACAGAGATTCAAGAGCTATAATCTCTTTAGGAAAGTTACATAGTTTAGCCATAAGTATATTTAAATGCAGTTTTTAAATCATTGTTATAACTGTAGATATATCACAAATTTTACCACGTGTCATCCCTTTTTAATGTATAAGGCAAGACTTTGTTTTTAACCAAATGTCCATGTATATATGTGAGCCGATAATTTCACCATAAAACAGAAGATTCCTCTCACTGATGCCTGAGTTATTTTGGCTTATCTTTCTACATGATCTAACCATTCTTGGCTTTTACTCTTTTTAAGAAAAGCAGTGTGAAAGAAAGACTATGCTATAGCTACTCTGTAAAATCAGATTTTACCATTGGAGAATGTTACTGGAAAATAATTCCTATTTATTTTTACTAAAAGTACAAAAAAAGATGAAAGGTATGAAAAATTAAAGAAAACTATCTCAATGCAGGGGCAATATTTTGCTACGAGCAAGTATCAGTGGTCCCTAGGGTTTCTTTTTGGTTTTGGAGGGGGATTACCTGCAAGTTGCCCTTTGGAAGTAAGGATACATTGCTGTGCTGTTGAATACAATTATAACACCATTTTACTCCAAGTAGAATGCACTTTCATGCAATGTCTAATGTACATTTTCAGCCGAAACTTTCAGGGGAAAAAAAATTTCAATTTTAATTAAAATTCCTATTTTCTTATACTTAGGTACCTGGTTTTTCTATATTATAAAGGAATTTTAGCATTTATTTCTAACAGTTACACTTTTAATACATAAGCATAAAAGAATTAGAAACATTTATGTAGATAAAGAAGCAGTACTACCCACGTGTAATGTGCACCCTTATTTTTCCCTTCAAACATGGGGGCAAAAAGTCCACATCATACGTGGCAAAATACAGTAGTTCTTCCTAGAACGTGACTTTAAGCCTTAAGATTGGCACTGCCTTCTTCAGTCAGAACTGCAGGGGCTCTGATAATCTCCAGCAAGTTTTTAATTCCAAGTTATCTCCATAAAGAAAAACACAACTATGACTACCTCTCAAACTTTATCTTGTGGGAAGGACTAATTCATCCTGAAGAAGAGATTTCCACTTATTTTAATTAGACCATTAAAATTCACTCCTCTTAACTCTGAAATGGATTTGTCTACCCCGATTTCATTATTCACCAAAGCTTGCGGTAAATATTGAATGGAGGTTGATAATGTTGACATTCCTGGAACTAAATGAAGACCTCGAGTCCAGTTATTATTCTCTCCCACTTAATTGTCGGCCCTAAATAACAAGCCCTGGTCCAGTTTTCCCCAAGGGCAACTGTCAAAGAAATACTCTTTCAACACTGATTACTGCATGAAAATTAAGGAGAATAAGCTGCCAATTCTTGGCTGGAGACAAGAATTTAATCAGCACAAAGAGCTCCAACAAGGTGTCAGAGTTTCACAGTCCCTTGCTGACATTCAGCAGCATTTGCAATGCAAATTTTCTAAAGCAGTCTTAAATTACCAGCACCTCTCCCTGACCCCAGAATGCCCGTTTCCTAAAAAATGGTCCCCAAGAAAAATTTCAAAATTAATTAGACATAAGTTCCCCTCTTAACACTTGCAAGCTTAATTAGTAACTCTAGAGGTGAGAGGGCCCTACCCCAGATCCTCCAAAACAGGATCACTGAAGTGGTTCCTTCTGATCCATCTTCTTTCCCACCAGGAGATTATGCAGCTGAGCTCTCTGCATTTTCTTCTCCCGTCTAATGCACACAGAAGACTGATTTGTTTGTGGCCTATTTGTTCACCTTCCTACCAGCAGCAAAGCCTAAATCCATCCCAGATTCACGCACTACAAGTTTGAAAGAAGGGTCTCACCAGCGCAGGAACAGCCTCATTACTGCCGAGCTGTGGCAGCCTCAAGTACACCCATGCGCCCCAGCCTCTCTCAATCTTTCCCTTTCTACCTGCCCCCATTTTTCAGATAAGGAGAAACCAAAGAAATGAAGAAAAATCTAAAAGGTTAACAGGTTCTTTACCTCTAAAAATTTTTGGCAGACTCCTACTAGTTTCCCTATGGAAAGAAAAATAGCCATTTTAATGATCTGTTCTATGATGCTCTTCCAGGACTTACGTCTAATGAAATACCAATAGAAGCATACAGCCTCCTCAAGGCATCTCAGAGCCAGAGGTGGAGTGAACCACAAACAGACCGCAGGGTCAGCAGTGGCTGGCCCGTCTTACTCACTCCCCTGTGATCAAGCTCACCCCGGCTCTTCCCATGGGAAGCTGGGGTGACACCCTAAATTAGTAACAAGGGATGGACAAGTGACCCTGGAAGTAGCAGCTCCTCCTGCCCTAGGGACAGTCCAGGCAGGAGGCGTACACTTGGGGCACGTGCCCCCAAATGGCATAACTGCTCACTGAGTGACAGAGTCATAGGCCTGAGGCTCGGGTACAGTAATTAAGCCCAAGCAGAGTTGAATGGCATTCACAAACACCCCAATTCAGAGGAGGGTGGGGTTGGTATGAGCTTGAGTACTGAGAGGAGGTTTCACAAAGAAAGATGACAGGACAAAGAGCTTAAAGGATGGGGCACACTTAGCTGGGAGAAGG
>NW_003852407.1:15352241-15358136 GCF_000181295.1 Otolemur garnettii
CAGGCAGTTTTTGTTCATGTTATGAAGCTAATTAATCTCTCTGGACTTCCATGATATCACTTGAAAGACAGAAGAGTCTAAACAGAAGACCCCAAGGCTCCCTAGGAGCGCTGCATCTCAATACCATTACTCTAAAGGCCCGAGGGCATGTCATGTAGAGAATGTGGCACTAGGGGGCGACCTTCCACTAGATGTTGATACCCCCAATGTGCTGCTTCACAGACGTGATTCCACAAATTAGCCTTATTGATACACTACTCTTTATAAATTAGGAAACTAAAAACAAAAAAAACCAAAAAACAGAAATAGGTATGTGAAACAACAAGAGTATATTCTAGTATACTAATTCTGTATTTCTATTTAGGATTTCAACACCTTTAGAATTTTAACTCTAAAAATCCCTAACTTACTAAATTCCTAGTTTACTAAAATTCCACCAACTGCAATCAATCTCTATCTGGAGACACACACCTGGGAGGACTTGCTGCTAGACCCCTGTAAAGCCCACAGAACCCGTGTCCTGCCATTACCTGGTGGCCAGCATCCCACTTACTGACACACCTCAGGGCTCCTAGGCCTGGTCCCAGGGGAGAATCATTGTGTGGGAAGCCCTAAACCACTGAGTCCCCACCGCCACCCCTCGGGTCTCACTGCCACCAGCTGATTTAACTGGGCACAGATGTATGCCTGGCATTAGTATTTGTCAAAGCTCCACAAGTGATTTTCCTACACAGCTAGGTACATGAACCACCACGGGATGTATGCGACACTAAACCATTACTTAAGGGCTATCCTTGGGTTAGGACACTCCCCCAGCCAGCCTCTTCCCAGCCACACTCAGTATCAGCACTTGCTTCTAACCAAAACCAAACTCAAAAGCAAACGTGGAACAACCCAAGGCCCCTGTTCTGACCACTGTCTTTCACACTGTCCAGTGAGGCTGAGAGTTATGAATGGAGCCATGGTAGGCAGCAGTGAGTCCCTTCAGCACAGCTGGCTTCCACCAAAACCCCAGATTGCTAGAAATGGTCCATCACCAGTGTTTACCAAGCTGAACACAGTTGCATGAGAGAGGCCGTTTCAAAATTTCAACACCTAAACATGATTTTAAAATCATAATATCATGGAACATAGTAAACGTTTTTAAATGAGACAATGCCTTAGTTTTTTCTCAGAGGGCTTAAGTGCTTTATTGTAGACCTCCACAATGGGGGTTTAAAAAATGAGGATCTAATAGCAGTCCCTTGCCCACTGTTGAGTTAAAGCTGAATTCTTGGGAAGTATTACAGGTTGCCCAATGTATTTTTTTTTTTTTTTGCAGTTTTGGCTGGGGCCAGGCTTGAACCCACCACCCCCAGTATATGGGGCTGGCACCCTACTCCTTGAGCCACAGGCACTGCCCCCATGTATTTTTAATGATAATTATTTTATGTTTATTTTATGAGCTAGAGTAATTCCAAGATAGAAACAATGGTCAAAGAACTAGAAATCCTACTGTGACCATAGTCAGTTCTGTCAGTTCTAAATTGATGTTCAAAGAAGGAAGATAAAGAAAACTAAAGATATGTTCTTTAAAAGATAATTGATAGAATCTCTGATGGTAATACACATCCACTCTATTGTCTGCCTTCCAAAAAATTAAAATATAATGGATACATTAGTATATATGAATGTACTTAATATGTGAATACATTTAAAATCTTATCAGATACATGCTACAACACAGATGAACCTGGAGAAAACACTGTGCTAAGTGGAATAAACCAGACACAAGAGGGCGAATACTGTGATTGCATTTGTATGAATTATCTGGAACAGGCAAATTTATAGAGACAGAAAAGGGGTTGGGGGAAGGAGAGACAGGGGAGATATTGTTTGATGAGAACAGATTTTCTACTTGGAGTGATGAAAAAGTTTTGGAAATAGATAGTGGTGATGGTCATACAACATTATGAAGGAAATTAATGCCACTAAATTGTAAAGAAGTTTTGTTTTGTTTTGCAGTTTTTGGCCAGGGCTGGGTTTGAACCTGCCACCTCCGGTATATGGAGCTGGCGCCCTACTCCTTTGAGCCACAGGGGCCGCCCAATTGTAAAATTTTTTTTTTTTCAGGATAACAAAGAGAAATTTTATTTAGGAAGTACAAAGAAAGTTTACAGTACTTCCAAGGAGAGTTGGAAGTGGGTCCCTCTCATGGAGGACAAAACATGGGAGACCTGAATTGTATAATTAAAAGTAGTTAAAATACATATAAATTCTGTTTTACATATGTACAATTAAAAATGGTTCATTTCGGGCGGCGCCTGTGGCTCAAAGGAGTAGGGCACCGGCCCCCTATACCAGAGGTGGCGGGTTCAAACCTGGCCCTGGCCAAAAACTGCAAAAAATAAAAAAAAATAGAAAATAAAATAAAAATGGTTAATTTCATTATATAATTCTGTTATATACATCATATATAGGAGATACACACACATATATCTCTCTACAATTTTTAAAAAGTCAAAATAAAATCCTAGCAAAAACACTACTCAGCTAAAAACTAATGGCCTAATGCCCACAGCAGAAAATCACAGAAGCAACTAAGAATGTTTCTGAAGAAGAGCAGCCTGGCCTCCTGACCCAGATGTGTGCTCTAACCTTTGGGGAACCTTTCCTTGTGCTCAAACAGGTCTGAGACTTGTCCATCCCTGCAGAGCTGCCCAAGGCAACAAGGCTCAACATCCCTGGACCTCACCACCACCCATCCTGTTTCCTTGGCCAACACATTAGACTTCATTTATTTAATAGCTAATTCCTGGCAGCTGTAATTACGCATTCATTAGAACCAAATTGTTTTGCCATCCTAATAGATACTCCTGGCTGTCGATGACTTGTATTTTGTTTTCATTTCTATAACTGTATAAGCATTTCTCACCTCATCAGCTACGGGACCTGAATAAATATCAATGCTTCAGACCATGCATTCCCACCAGGAGTAAGAAACATGAAAATAGGTTTCTGGGAGCAAAAGCACCTTAAATAATACAAAGGTTTACGGTCCTCCACAGGGGCACAGTACTTAAACTGATACACAGTCCTGGCTGCAGAATTTAAATTTCATGGGGTGCTTGGGTGATTAAGAAAAAATGTATTAAAAAGCTCCTTGGGAAGAAGTTACTAAAAAAAGTTTGAAAAACACTACTTTATAACCTATAATTAAATATTTCCTTAAACTAACAAACACACAGACAAAAACCCCAGCTGTTCTTCATGTGCACACACAGAAAAAGCTATGAAAAGAAGTTTTAATTGAAAAGCATCACAAGGCTTCACTGCAGGCCTCTCTCCAGTGTATACAGCATAGCAGCAGCTGTCAGGGAGGGGTGTTGCCTTCCACTGGGCCCAACTCCCTCAGCTTTCCTTAAGACTGCCATATGCACCCATGCCTGCAAGTGTCCCCAGCAGTGCTAAACACCAGGCATTCTGCTAGTCTCATCTGGCAGGAGCCACCTTGACCAAATGGACAGGGAACTGCAGGGGTCAGGAAAGCAGAAGGATCAGACCCTTTGTTCTACAACAGCCTTGAAGGGAAGCAGCAGGAGGCAAGCCAAGGCAAGCGGCTGTAAGCCCAGGCTCTAAAGCCAAAGAAACTTGGTTTGAGGCTACCTGGCATTGCCTCTTACCAAACAAACAACTTTGGGCAAGGGATGTGACCTCTGGCACTCCAAATTCCTCCTATGAAAGCAAAGAGATGGTGATGGTTCTTACAGAGCTGCAGGAAGAATCAAAATAATAATACAGTTCATGTGTGATTTAAAATAGTTTGCAGGCGACCTTTATGGCCACCCTGTACACTAGTCTCTTGCAAACTCAAGCAGCCCATGGTAATTGCCTTACCCAGCGAAATGACATTTAGTAACTACACAGTCACCTGTTAGAAAGAGTTCCCGTAAGTAGACACTATATACTAACAACCTCAATGGTCCTCATTCTAGAGGCCTATGATGAGTCTGCAGCATGTGGCTAGCTTGGTTTTGGTGGTCCCAGAAGAAAGAGGCCTTTGAAAAGTGTGTCTCACCCAGCTTGCTGAAACTTTCTTTTCTAATGTATATCTGCACACTGTGCCCATTCTTTCCCAGTGGACACATGCCACAGACAAAGGTACCATTCAAGGCTTCTCCCTAGGTTGTTACTACAACCACGCTATAGGACAGGTGCTACCAAAGCCTACCATAAAACCCCCACTGGCCCCTTCCCAAACCATGGGAGGGGCCCCAGCAGCTTATTCTCATGGGTCCTTATCTTTATACAATTTGCTAAGGAAAGGCATTTTCATAGCCATTACTCAAGGTCATAATCTCCGATCACACTGATTCCCCTCCATCACACTCTCTCTCAGGTTGGGATAAGATGATGATAATCAAAATAGACATATCCTCAGGGAGCACAAACCTTATGATAGGAGGAAAACCAAAAAACGAAACACTGTACAGCTCTATTTAAAACAGTTGTGTGCTGTGCCCAAGTAAAGTGCTAAAACGTGGGGGGGGGGGGCGGCTAAGGAGAGGTAGAAGCATTGGTGGGGGTTGTGAGTGAGTGGCATGTAATTAGCAGATGATAATTGCAATCAAATGGGGACCATTAGTCAGAAGGAAGGAAGGGCAAAGTTAGCTGGCCTATTTAACAGCTTCCTTCTGGGTGGAAGAGAACTGACGGCACTGCCAAGTGGCTGCTCACTTCATCTTTCTCTCCTTCCTCTTTCAGCTGAGCCAGGGAAGCAGCCACAGAGGAAGGAGCCCTGGGATTACAAACTATACTACAGAAGGGTGGTGTCTTTTAATAGCAATCAAACACTGGAGGGTTTTGAAACCTTGTGGGCTTTTTGACATCATCCTAACCTGAAAAAGCCCCAAAAGAATCCAACTCAAAGAAACCAAGGAACATGATAAACTGATGACTGACTGTGGTCTGAGGAGGGGTTGGGGAGAGACGACAGGAGTTTATAACAGGTAAAGTTGACTGAGTTGGCTGTAGCCAACTGATTCTTCCTGTCATGTGAAAACATTGGTAGCAATAAGACAGTTTTCCAGAGCAGGAAGGACTAGGCTAAGCAGAGCACAGGGGTCTGAGTGTGAACCTGAATGTAGGCAGGAAGCAATGCAAGTCAGTGATACAGGTGAGCCCAAGGTTGGTCCAACAGGCAAATCCCAAAAGCCTCATCATACAGTGAGTTTATGCCTGAGGAATCACGCATGGTGCCAAAATAGATACCAAAATTCTAAGAGTCTTCCTCAATTCTAGATAACCAAGACATAGCTATATGGGCAAACCACAAAGTCTCCAGATTGTCACTTCAGTTTCAGATGATTTGATTAATAGTGCAATTTGTTGGTGCTTTTTAAGACTCACATAGAAAAAAAATTTTTTAAATATATACTCATAAACACACCACCTTTCGGAGAACAGGTAAAGCCAGAGAGGTTATGGAAGCCTAGTTCCATCAAACAGATTTATAGAACCAATAGCCTGCAACTTCACTCATACCCACATACATGAGACACACACATTGACAGGGAGTAAGGCATAAGAATTTTTATAACAAATGTTTGTAATGGTAAAAAACTGAGGCCACCTAACTGTCCATCAGCAGGGCCATTGATCGTGAAACTATGTACACAGAAATGCCACACAACAAGTCTTATAAACGTAATACTGAGTGAAAATATCAAGTCAGAAAAAAATATGTAAAAAAAAGAAAAAAAAAAAAAAGAAAAAATATGTACAATACATTTATAAAGTTCAGAGATTAACATATGTA
Organism: Otolemur garnettii; assembly: GCF_000181295.1. Lineage (NCBI taxonomy): Eukaryota > Metazoa > Chordata > Mammalia > Primates > Galagidae > Otolemur > Otolemur garnettii. Next base: position 15,358,039 of record NW_003852407.1, read on the forward strand.
GTAGTCAGAATAGTAGTTACTTCTGGAGAGAGGAGACAGAAACAACTTCAGACTGCTATAGCAGGGACCTTCAATTACATTAATAATTCTGAGTTGTT
>NW_003852407.1:15358464-15366510 GCF_000181295.1 Otolemur garnettii
TGAGCTATAGGTGCCAAGCCGTTTATCTTATTCTTAATGCCTCCTTGTAGGACTTTAATATTTTGTAATAACTTAAAACAATAAAATTAATTCCAAATTGATGACTTCTAAGGCAATGATTAATACATTCCTTTAAGGGAGGAAATACTCGATTCTACCTCCCTAATATGCTATGTTATTTTGTGATTATTTTTTCATTGTTATCCATATGTAAATGTGTACTTGTGGGAGGTTGCGATATTTCATGGAATATTTTAATATATAATTAATAAATTTAATATAGCGATAAGCATTTTTAATGCTGAAAATCTTAGAAATTGTCATTTAAAATAAACCCCTAATATTTCACTGAATAAATATGTTTTGATTTTAACCACTATTTTGTTATTCCTCTAGTTTTCTCATTATAAATAATGCTTTAAAGAATTTTGTGTATGTAACATTTTTTTTCTTCTTAGAATAATTTACGTTCTCAGAGGTAGAATTATTAGGTAAAAAGTTTGATCTTTCTTGTAAATCACTGTATACTGTCAATACATTTTAAATATAAGTGTTCATACAACTTCTGCTTCTGATGAAGATAAGGGAACGGGAATTAAATTTCCCATTCTTCCTGAAACATACAAAAGGCTAGACTAAATACAACAGCTGTTTTCAAGACACTGGGCAGTAAAAGATTATACTCCAGAGAGTTGGAAACAAAGGAGGTGAGCACTCAAGTGGCCCAGCTTACTGCCTTGGGATGATTCCCACATCATGACACAGAGAAAGGAAACTCTGGCAGAGTTCATGATAATCCTCAAGTAGGAAGACCTAAGAAAACAAGGTAGACAGAGTCCCCCAGACAGACTACAAGAGAAAGCTGCCCTGAAAAAGAGCTTGAAAATCTACAAATACCCTTTGAGTATTTGACAGATTAAGGAAAAGAAAGAACTACCTGAAAGGATTATAGAGAAAATTACCCAGCATCCATATAGGGTTATTCCCACCAGCCAGACTAGAAAATCTCATAATTTATGGGACAGTGAGTAGAACACTCAGAAAGCTCTTATTTTAGATATGGAGCATATTTAGCCCTAGACTAAATGCTTCTCTGGTCCCACCTAACAAGTCTTAAAAGTAATACCCAAAAGGATCAAACTGTTTACAAGGAACTTAACTGTACCCTAAAATAAACTTTATAAATGTTTTTAAGAATACAAAAATATCAACAATAGGTACAAATCTAAGTGCTTGGAGTTCAATAAAAAAAAAAATACCACATATGCAAAGAAGCAAAAAATGTGAAACTCATTGGAGAAAGAAAAATTAATCCATTGAAATTAATATTATAATTATCAGACAAGGGCATTAGAACAATTATAGGAGTATTCTGAATTTTTAAAAAGTTAAGTAGGGACATGAAAGACATTAATGATATTCAAATTGAACTTTGAGATGAAAATCACAATTTCCAAGATTGGCAGGTTATACATTAAATAACAAAACATTCATGGAATGGAACACTTAGCAACAGAAACTATCTAAAATGAAACAGAGGAAAAAATTAAAATAAACAAAGCATCAGTGAACATGGCACATATTTGTTACTGGAGTCCCTGAAGGAGAGAAGATGAAGGAGGTGACCATAATTTGAAGAAATAATGGCCATTTTCCAAATATGATGAAAATTACAAACCAACAGAGCTAAAAAGCTCAACAAACCACAATTAGGAGAAACATTAAGAAAAACCATGTCAATTCCAGTCACAGTCAAACTGATCGAAACCACTGATGATGCAAATAATTAAAAGAAAATAGATATACTAAGGAGCTAAGCTAAGAATGGCAGATTTCTTGGCAGAGACAATGCAAATGAGAGGGAAATGGAACAACATATTTAAAGCACTGAAAAAAAAAATATCCTGTCACCTTGTGAACATATGTTTGAAAAACTAAAGGTGAAACAAAGACTTTCAGACATGCAAAGGTGAAATAGTTCACAACAGCAGATTCACACCATAAGAAAGTCCTTTGGGCATATGGAAAATGGTGCCAGATGAAAATACAAATCTACACAACAAAGAGCACTGTAAAAAACAACTGTGGGGGAATACGTATAAATAAATAAGGGTTTTTTCATATTATTTAAATCTCTTTAAAAGATAACTGATTGTTAAATACAAAATAGCAATGTTGCATGGAGTTTTTAACATATGCCAAAATTAAAATGTTTGACAATAGGCCCAAAGACTGCGAGGGAAGAAATGATACTATTATAAATTTCTCTACTGTACACAAAGTGGTATATTATTGTTTAAAGAAAGCCAGTGATGAATTAAAAATATACACAGTTGTCCCCCAGGATCCACAGGGGATCAGTTCTATGGACTGCCCATGAACACCACAATCTATGCATATGCAAGTTCCACAGATGGCCCTGCTAGATCTGAGACATGAAAAGTCGACCCTCTGTATTCATGGGTTTTGTATTCAGTGAACACTGTACTTCAATTTGTATTTGGTTGACAATGCAGAACCTGACAATATGGACTACTGACTATATTTACTGGAAAAAAAAAAACCCACGTGCAAGTCAACCCACATAATTCAAAGCCATGTTGTTCAAGAGTCAATTGTATTATAAACTCCATGGTAACTACAAAAATGACAGAGTTATAGCTACAAAGATTCTTTAATCCTAAAAAAAGAATTCAATAATCCACAGAAGCAGAAAAAGAGGAGAATGTAACAAAGTATAGATGGGACAAATAGAAAACAAATAGTAAAATGACAGGGTTTACTATCTTAATAAGGATATCATTAGTTGCATTAAATGTAAATGATCCAAATGGGCAGACTTAAAAGTTAGATTAGATAAAAAAGCAAGACCCAACGACATGATTCCTACAAAGAGATTTTTTCATATAAAGACAAAAATAGGCAAAAATTGAAAGAACAACAAAAAAACTGTTAATGCTAATCCAAAGAATGTTGTAGTGACTATTTTAATATAAGACAAAACAGACTTTAGAGGAATGCATATTGCCACAGATGAAAAATGTCATTTGATAATAATAAAATGGTCAATGTGTCAAGAGGAAATAACAATCTTAAACATTTAAAATAACAGAACTTCAAAGGACTTAAAGGAAAATTTGATAAAACTAAAGGAGAGATAGAAAAACCTGCGATTACACGAACGCTACACTCATAGTGATCTATAGAACAAGTGGACAGAAAATCAGTATTTAGAAGACCAGAACAAAACTACCCATCAACTTGACCTAATTGACTGCTCTACACAGCAGAACGTACATGCAAGTGCCCATGGACAGTCCAGATTCTGACCTACAAAAATAGTCTCATTAAATTTAAAGGATTCAAGCCACATAAAGGATACAAAGCATGCTCTATAAACATAATGAAATTAAGGAATTAACTTATAAATAATAGATTTATGGAAATCTCCAAATATTTCCATAAGTAACACACTCCCAAATAACCAAAGGACTAAAGAGCAAAGAGCAAATGAAAAGGGAAATTAGAAAGTATTTGGAAATAAATGTACAAAAATAGAGCATCTTGGGTGGTGCCTGTGGCTCAAAGGAGTAGGGCGCTGGCCCCACATGCCGGAGGTGGTGGGTTCAAACGGAGCCAAAAACTGCAAAATAAATAAATAAATAAAATAGAGTATCTTGAAATGTACAGGATGTTGCTAACAAGTAGCACTCTCAGTAGTACTATCCAAATAGGGAATTTATAACACTAAAAGTCTATGTTATAAATAATAAAGGGCCCAAATAGTGAGTAAAGTTTCTACTTTAAGAATCTAGGAAAAGACATTGAGTGGCTGAGGCAAAATGGGTCAAAGAGTGGTGACTGTGGTCCTGGAGGTGGCAAGAAGGATGACAAGGACAAGAAAAATATAAACTTCCTGTACCAACCAGAGCGGGGGAAAAAGAAGAAGACAAAGATGCTACCAGTAAACTACCACTGGTGACACCTCACACTTAGCACTGGTTAAAATCGTCAAAGTTAGAGAGAATTATAAACCTATCTTCTCAAGGAGGAAGAATTCATTAGAAATCAGGAACAAATGAAACCATCAGAAGAAAAGCAAGAGAAAGAAATAGCAAAAGTGGATGATCGGGGGCGGGGGGGGCGCCAATGTCAGGAACCTTTGAAGAGATCATTGGTGACAATCGCGCCATCATGTCTACATCTGTGGGCTCAGAACATTATGTGAATATTTTTTCATTTGTAGACAAGGACCTGCTGGAACCAGGCTGCTAAACCACTTGCTCAACCACAAGGTGCCTGCTGTAATAGGGTGCTGATAAATGACACAGATCTCCTGGTCACAGCAATGAAGGTAGAAAAGGCCCCACAGGAGACTTAAGAAAATATTGGGGATTGAACATCCAAATGCAGGAAATTAAGGAACCTGTGGGGCTTCCTCTCACTCATCCTGAATATTATGAAGAGATGGGTATAAAGCTCCCTAACAGGGTCATTCTCTATAGTCCACCTGGCATCTTGTTTGCCAAAACAGTAGCAAACTAAGCCTTGGCCACCTTCATGACAGTGGTGGCTCTGAACTCATTCAGAAGTACCATGTTTCCTCAAAAATAAGACACTGTCTTATATTTGTTTTTTCTCAAGAAGACACACTAGGGCTTATTTTCAGGGGATGTCTTCCTCTCTGCCAAAATGCATGGTCTAGGTCTTAGACCATGCATCACTAGGTCTTATTATCAGGGTAGGGCTTATATTTAACAAAAGCATAGAAATCCTGCTAGGGCTTATTTTGGGGGTAGGTCTTATTTGGGTGGAAACACAGTACCTACCTAGGTGATAGGTCTAAACTCATATGGGAATCATTTTGAGCTGCTAAAGAACATGTATCTTCCATTGTGTTTATTTATTTATTTATTTTTGAGACAGGAGCCTCCAGCTGTCCCCCTGGGTAGAGTGCTGTAGCATCACAGCTCACAGCAACCTCTAACTCCTGGGCTCAAGCAAGTCTCCTGCCTCAGCCTCTCGAGTAGCTGGGACCACAGGTGCCCGCCACAATGCCCAGCTATTTTTTGGTTGCAGCCATCATTGCTGTTTGGTGGGCCTGGGCTGGATTTGAACCTGCACCACCTTGGGTGTACGTGGCTGGCACCTTAGCCACTTGAGCCACAGGCACCGAGCCTTCCATCATGTTTATTAATGAAATTGATGTCACTGGGACAAAAAATATGACTCAAATACTAGTAGTGACAGAGAAATTCAGCAAACAATGTTGGAACTGTTGAACCAGTTGGACGGATTTTATTTAAGGGGAGATGTGAAAGTTATGGCCACAAACTGAATAGGAACTGTGGCTCTAGTGCTTATCAGATCAGGCCACATGATCGAGTGGAAGATCGAGTTCCCCTGATCAATGAAAAGGCTAAGAAGCGCTTCTTTTAGAGCCACACAAGCAGGATGATGCTGGCTGTTGATGTAACAACTGGAAGACTTGATCGTGGCTAAAGATTACCTCTCTGGTGCTGACATTAAGGCAATTTGTACAGAAGCTGGTCTGATGGCTTTAAGAGAACGTAGAATGAAAGTAACAAATGAAGACTTTTTAAAAATCTAAAGAAAATGTTCTGTATAAAAAAACAAGAAGGCACCCCTGAGATCTATCACGGAACCTCAGTTGCCATCAGGAAAATGGAAGTTTTCCTGACCCCTGAGGGATGAGGTTGGTTGGAGAAGCCGCCCAGAGGGATCCATGTTCCAGTTGATTGATATTGGCAAACATTCTCCTTTTAGAATATTGTGGATAAGCTGTCCCTTGGGTGGCCTTTGTCTGTTGGTCACGGTGCAGCACTCTGCCTCCCAACAAAGCAGGCTCTTTCACAGAATAAAAAGAAAACTAGAAGAAGAGCAAGTTAAACCCAGAGTAAACAAAAGATTATAATGAAGATCAAAGAAGAAATCAACAAAATTTAAAAAAGGAAAACAATAAAGAAAAGCAATCTGGCTCTCAGAAGAGATTGATAATATTAATTCATCTCTAGCCAGACTGATCAGAAAAAAAAGATAAAGACACAGTCTAATAAAGTCTCACTTAAGAACACATAGATAACTTTAAGGGTCCAACATCTATAAAAGAAATAGAATTTGTAGTTAAATTTTTTTTCCAGAAAAGGATCACTAGACCCAGATGGCCCCATGGGTGAATTTCAACAAATATTTAAGAATGAAACAACACTTATTCAACACAAATGTTTCCAGAAAACTGAAGAGGAGTAAATCATTCCCATCTCATCCAATGAGACCATCATTACTATAATACCACGAAGGAAAACATTAGAAAAAACTATATACCAGTGTCTGCCATGAACACAGATGCAAAAATAAAAAAGTGCCACGTACACACTAATATAACAAAAATACATCATGAGCAAGTAGAGTGTATCCTAGTTTAGCAATTTTAAAATAAATCAATATAGTTGACTACACTGACAAACCAAATATTAAAAGATTTTTTGCATATATCAAGATAACAAAATTTAACCTATATTTCCTATTCTTAGCAAACAAGAAATAAAAGAGAACTCCCTCACTTTGATTAAGGATATCAGCAACCAAAAACTATAGATAACATCAAACTTAATGATGAAAGACTAAATGCTTTTACCTTAGGTTGGCGAACAAAATAAGAACACCCATTCTTATCACTTCTATCCAATATTATTTTGCATTATAGCCAACTGCAATAAGGAAAGAAAGAGAAAGGCATCTTGATGGGAAAAAGGAAAATAAAACTTGTTTTATTCACAGATGACATGATCATCTCAGACAATCCTATAGAATCTACAGAAAAGCTAGAAGAAATAATCAAGTTAGTTGTAGAATATTAAGCCAAGATATAAAAATTAGTTATATGCCTAAGTATCACAGTGGCAATGAGTAATGAGAAATTTAAACTTTTTAATGTATCAATGTGAAATGCTTACTGACAAATTACGTAAATAATATGCAGCGCCTACATTCTGAAAGCTGTTGAGATATTGCTGAGAGAAATTAATGGCATAAACAGAGAGAGAGATTGGACAGACAGACTCAGTATTTTACAAGATCAATGCTCCCCAAATTGATCTATAGATTCAATGCACTCCCAATCAAAATCTAAGTAGGCTTTTTTCTCCCCCTAGAAATTGACATGTCAAATCTAAGATTCATATGGAAATTCAAGAATTGGAATTTGGAAAGAAAAGAAGAAAACTGGAAGACTTATGGTACCTGATTTCAAGATGCACTCTTAAGTTATAGTAATCAAAAGTGATATTGGCATCAAGGCAAAGATCAATGGAACAGAAATCTAGAAATAGAACCATATGTATTGATGGACAATTGATCTTTAACAAAGGTGTGCAGACAATTCAGCCTCTAGAAATAGTTTCCTCTAGATGCTAAGAAAATTGTGCCTGTAATCCCAGCACTCTGGGAGGCCAAGGCAAGAACATCACTTGAGATCAAGAGTTGGAGACCAACCTGAACATGAGCGAACCCCATGTTTACAAAAAATAGAAAAAACTTAGTTGGGAGTGGTGGCATGTGCCTGTACCACCAGCTACTTGAGAGGCTAAGGCAAGAGGATTGCTTGAGCCCAGGAATGAGGCTGCAGTGAGCTATAATGATACCACTGTACTCTAGCTAGGGTAACAGAATGAAAGTCTATCTCAAATAGAAAAAACAGTTTTTTCAATTGCTGGAATAGTTGTTTTTATGTAGTGCCTCCCCCAAACCAAACAACCTTTGATCCAAACTATAAGCAAAGATTAACTCAAAATATATCATAGATATAAACTTAAAACTACAAACCTTCTAGAAAAAAACATGGACATGAATCTTTGTGACTCTGAGTTAGGTAAGGATTTCTCAGCTATGACACAATGTGTCGTCCTGATAAACTGAATTTTTTTGAAATTAAAATGTCTGCTCTGGCTTGGCACCTGTGGCTCAGGTGGATAAGGCGCCAGCCACATACAACTAAGGTGGTAGGTTCGAATCCAGCCTGGGCCC
>NW_003852407.1:15366749-15369447 GCF_000181295.1 Otolemur garnettii
AAAACACTGCTTAAAAGAATAAATGCACTGAAGACTGGGAAAATATTTGCAAATCATGCTAAAGGAGATGGATGGATGGCAAATAAGCACATAAAAAGATGTTCGACATCATTAGTCATTTGGCGAACGCACATTAAAACCCCAGTGAGGTACCACTCCCCACCTAGAAGAACGGCTAAAATGAAACAGACTGACCAAGTGTTGGCAAGAATGTGGATGAACTGGCCTCTCATCCACTACAGGTGGGGATCTAAAACAGCACAACTGCTTTGGGAATCTGTGGCAGGATTTTAATATCCCTTATGATTCAATCGTTCCCCTAGAGAAGTGAAAGCATAAGTCTCCACACAAACACTTGCATGCGCGTGTTAACGACCGTTTTACTTTGGACAGTCTAAACTGGAAACATTGAAATGTCCATCAACACGTGAATGGATAAACAAAGAGCCGTATACCCTTATGACAGAATGCTACTCAGCCATAAAAAGGAATGAACTACTAATGTCATGGGTGAATTCCAAAGTAATTATGCTGAAAGAACCCAGTGACAGATGCATACTGGATGATTCAATTCATATTAAATTCTAGAAAACGCAATCTCATCTATGGTGACAGGAGGTAGGGCAGTGGTTGCCTGGAGAAGGGATGGCTGGCATCAGGGATACGAAGAAGCACAAGGAAACTCTGAGGCCACTAACTCGTGTAACACTGTCACCTGTATAGATTATCCCCAATTAAACCCCAAAGGTGATTTTAAAACATTAATGGTTGCTCCCAGCAAAACGGGAAAATATTCTACAAAACCAAAAAAAACATCTCAACAAACACACAGTACATCATGGCACATTGGTTGGAAGCTTCTTGTATTTTTTTGGCCGGGGCCAGGTTTGAACCCACCACCTCCGGTATGTGGGGCCGGTGCCCTACTCCTCTGAGCCACAGGTGCCGCCCACGTCCTGCATTCTTATTCAGTTATCTTTGCACTCCCAAAGCTATGAAGGGTACCTGGCAAGTTGAGTGAATGAATAAATTTGTTTTAAATAGTCATCAAACCCCAACTTCACTCCTCTGTTTATTCCTCTTTCCTCCCAGGTCTAGCTCAAAATGGCCCATCATGAAGGAGCTTGCTGCACAGATGCCCTCAGGACAGGGGTCAACTAGCTTGGTGCAGGAAGTAAGGAACTCGGGCTATATAAAGCGATCAGCGTGTGAGCAGCTGCCAGACATGACTTTCCTTTCTCCAAGGTCCTTCCCCCATGTTTCTCCCTCCCATGTTCTCTCTCTTTCCCATTCTGTCCTACTCTATTTGTGGAGATAAATGCTTAAGTTCCCTGTTCTTAGTTTTAAAATTAGATGGATTAGCCTGTGACAAATCTGCCTCACACAAAGAAAAACCAAACCAAACTAAACCCTTTTCTACCCTCGGTGATTCTCCTATAAATCTGGCTGCTGATAGGATTGGAAACAATATCCTGGAGACAGACACGGGAAGGGAAGAGGCTTTCCAGCCACAGCAGTGCATCAAATGGGGACCTCAGCTGCCAGAGTCTGGGGCTTTCCCCTCCCATAGTCTCCAGTGTCCTCTGTCCCCACAAGGACACCACTCCCCTCCAGTGTTGCTCCGAGAGCACAGGGCCCAGTTACCACCCAGCACCTGCAGGCAGGGGCCAGGGACACCAGGATGCAGGCTTTTCCTAAGATAAGCTAAGGGAGTGGGGAGCCAACTCTACCCTCACCAGGCCAGCTCTGTGAAGGGCTGTGGACTAACAGTTTAGACTGGAGTCCATGTTTCATGGGCAACATTAAATCCCTAGATCTCACTTCTTGCTTTGAGGTTGTGTACTGATTTTCCCATAAATAAAAAAAAAAAAAAAGGAAGATTTGAAGGAGCCAATATTTGCAATTCAGAGAGAAGCATGAAGTATTCCATATCACAGCTAACTTCCTCGTGCCATACATGCTGTGCCCCTTATAGCACCCAACAGACTTTACTCTAAAATAGGCTGTGTCAAGAACTCAAATGTATTAGCAAGAAGAGAATGAGTGATCTCATCTCAGGGTGGGCAAGGGACTTGAAGAGAAACTTCTCTGAAGAAGACAGGCACATGGCCTACAGACATATGAAAAAATGCTTATCACCCTTAATCATCAGAGAAATACAAATCAAAACTACTTTGAGATCTCATCTAACACCAGTAAGATTAGCCCATATCACAAAATCCCAAAACCAGAGATGCTGGCGTGGATGTGGAGAAAAGGGAACACTTCTACACTGCTGGTGGGATTATAAACTAATACGTTCCTTTTGGAAAGACATCTGGAGAACACTTAGAGAACTAAAAATAGACCTGCCATTTGATCCTATAATTCCTTTACTAGGTATATTCCCAGAAGACTAAAAAGCACACTACAACAAAGATATTTGTACCAGAATGTTTACTGCAACCCAATTCATAAGTGCCTGGTCATGGAAGAAGCCCAAGTGCCCATCAACCCATGAATGGATCAATAAACTGTGGTATACGTACACCATGGAATACGATGCAGCCCTAAAGAAGGATGGAGACTTTTCCTCCTTCATGTTTACATGGATGGAGCTAGAAAATATTCTTCTTAGCAAAGTATCTCAAGAATGGAAGAAAAAGCATCCAATGTACTCAGCCCTACTATGAAACTAATTTATAGCTTTCATAGGAAA
>NW_003852407.1:15369702-15390187 GCF_000181295.1 Otolemur garnettii
CTTTTAAGGGTACATGTGAATCTTTCTAAATGAAGATTATAAATGTCTTAACACAATAACTAAGAAAATGACATGAAGGCTATGTTAACCAGTTCGAAGAAAATATTTCAAATTGTATATAAAAATAGTACATGGTACCCCATGATAGTATCAATGTACACAGCTATGATCTAATAAAAATTAAAAATAAAAATAAAATGTTAAATAAAAAAATAATAAAATAAATAAAATAGGCCATGTGCGACGGGGAACACCAGTGCACAAGCATCAATTACCTGAGATCCTTAAGTCCACACTAAAAACAACTTCGCTTCATCTTGCTACAGACAGAGGAGCCTGCACTGACCCTAATTACCATTCCAGCCTGCCACCCTCCCTTCCTGGTGCTGGATGCTTAACCCAGGGAACTTCCCAGAGTTGTTCATCAACGCTACTGTCTCTGAAGAAAACAATAGGCCAACATCTGAAAAATTAGCATGCTCCTATGATAGCCATTCTCTGCTGATTGCACCAAAGCTTAAACCAGCCAGTCACCATCGGCCTGTGTAAAGCAGCTTTAAGGTTGCCCAGGTCAGGTTTTTAAATGAAATACCAAAGCTCTGAAGTACAAATGTCAGGAACTGTTGCCAAGAAATAGAAAGCTGTGAGTAAATACACAGATGTGGGATGAGAATGGCCAGCGTGCCACCAAGTATTAATACCTTAGCGGTAAGCACATCCGAGGGCTGGTAAGCACCCTTACTTGTAGGATTCCCAACACGTCTCGAGCTGAGCCGCAGTGGGATGCTAGCCCAAGCAAGTGCAGGCAGAAAGGGATTTCTTTTTCCCATCTGCCTATCAAAAAAGGGCTTCCCTTTAGCTCCACCACGTACTTCTCCATGAGGAAAATCCTGCCTTGACACACCCACAGATTGGAGAAGGACTTCACACTGGTTGCCTTCCAAAAGGCAAGCCCGCGTTACACGTGACAGGTCCTCCCTAGCAAAGGGGTTTCCAAGACAACCCTCATCAACTCCTCATACACTGTGAGCTCTATTAGCTGCTTTTCTGAGAGTTGTTAGGTTGTAAACCTGTTTTTTTTCCTTTAAGAAAAAAAGTGCTTTTTAACATCAAAGTAGATTTTTTTTTTTAAAGGACCAAGAGTCATGTTAGATCTTTACTTACTTCCACATGTCAAAGAAACAGTTCAACTCCTACTTTCTGAGAACCAACTGCTAATATCACCCGGCTGTTCTACCTTCTACCTACATTCTGTTAAACTGTGCTAAGCGTTTCTCCCTACAGTACAGGCGTCCTCAAACTATGGCCCACGGGCCACATGCGGCCCACGTAGGACATTTATCTGGCCCGCCGGGTGTTTTTGCCACCGCTGCCTGTCTTGCTTAGCAGCTGACTCATCCCAGGGCTCACAGTCCGGCCCTCCAGTGGTCTGAGGGACAGTGAACTTGCCCCCTGTTTAAAAAGTTTGAGGACCCCTGCTACAGTATCTTCAAAAAGATGAAGTGTATGCAATCTATGCCAAGAAAGAGGCATTTTCCCCGCACACATCAAAGACGTACATACACACACACACACACACACACACACACACACACACACGCACACAGAGAAGCCGATACTGTTTCTGAAACTTAAAGTTTCATGATAATTACTTCCAAGCTCCTATGTCATCTAGTGTCGCTGAGGATTCAGAAAACCGCTTCAAATGCCTTCATCCACTCCATCTTACACTGCGGGCGCCGACTAACCTTCAGCTTGCCCTGTCCCTTTGGCGAAACGTCACCTCTCCAGAAAGGTCATCTTGGCCCGCCCTGCATAAAATAGCCTGTGCCCACCTCACACCCACCACCCTCAATCCCTGCTTTATGTTTCTTCACATCAGTCATTACCACCTGTCATTATTCCACACGTCCTTTATCTGTTCCTTTGGCGACCATCTTGGCAAATGGAAAGTTCCATGAGGCAGGCCATGTCTGTCTTGTTCACCACAGTGTGCCCAGGTCCTGGGCACTGGACACGAAATGAACTTTTGTTGATGAAAAGCTGAGTGTGGGAGGGGAAGGAGGAGAAAGGAAAAGGTGTATGCGGGGGAGGGGGAGAGGGGCAGGGTGAGCCTGGATACATTTTAAATTCTAAAGCAAAAGTCTCTGCTATCAGCTCTAACATCATTCTAGTGCTAACGACAACGAGAGAACCGACAAGCACTGCCCTATTGAAGCCTCAGGATATCAGGTAAACAGTATTAATACTCTGGTTTTAGAGATGAGAAAATTGGAGCAAAAGTATTTAATTTGCCCCAGATTTTAAGGTAAGAAATGTCAACTTCTGAAGATAGGCCATTGTTTAAGTTATTTTTTTGTTAAAGTTACCATCACCTGCAAAATCTCTCTGTTCAAAGGTTAATATATTGCTGGAAAAGTACCCATCACTGTCCAAACGCCTGGGAAGATGCTGAGGAAGGTGGAGATTAGGTGAGAGGCTCCCGGGGAAGGGGAGAGCAGGGCTTGGAGCCAAGCCCCAACTCATCCACCACGCTCACCTGGTTTATAGGTTTCCTCCAAGGTACCCCAGCTGCTCCACGCTGCTTGTTGCTTCTCCCGGGCACTTTTCAGCCTGTAGCTACCTTTCCCGCTCACCTAAACTTTGGCAAGTCCAGGGGCACTGGGGAAGCTGGCTGCCGTGACCTGCGTCTGCAGCCGCCCCACCGCCGCCGAGTGACTCAGGTGCCCAGGCACCTCACACCGAGAGCCACCTGGAGACGCAGGCTGATTCATCGGGCACAGAGAATGCCTGGGCTTTGGCCCCAAACTAATAAAACATTCACCCACAGACCAGAGGTAATTAGATGGGTAACAAACAAGAAGTAAAAAGGAAAGTCAACATATAGCAAGCAAGCAGCGTATGATCTTTGCCAATTAACGACCCTGAGTACAGTGCGGCCCAGCAGGCAGCCTGTGCAGCTCCCAGCACCACCTCTCCTGACCAGCCTCCTCCGGCCAGAGGGGCTACCTAGGAGACCCACTGTCACGTCCCACAGCCAACTGCACTCATGTCCAAGGATGATGCTGCTGGAGGAAAAAAAATACACCTGCAGACACCTCTCTAGGGAACAACCCGAAAATTTCTCATTCATGCAACATATTTAATGAACACATATAAGTGCCAGAAGCCTATAAAACACATTAAACCCTTTTATATGCTTTGTCTGAAGATTTAACTTGCTTAAGCTATAGTCAATCTCTCCTGCCCACCCCACTCCAAGGATATTTAATCTGGGCTTTCAGACACCAAGTTCCCAGCTTCCATCATAGAAATAACTCAAAGAGATTAGAACCATGATCTTTTTCCATAAACATTTTTATTTTAAGAAGTGGATCCTGTTTTGACACACTTGGCACTGGCAATAGTACTAACTGCTAATTTAAAGAATAAAGAGAACAGGTTTGAGAGTGAATGAGAACTCTGTCACATTTCAGTGTCTTTGTCCATGGAACGGAGCTTGAGATCAGCACACCAGAATTGCTTCTCCCCGGCACCACAGTCCTCAGTGGGAGAGGGGAGCTTCTGGGTCTGAGAACCTCAGGCCAGCTGGGTTTCTGATGCTCTTCAGCATCTGGAAACTTCAGAAATGCTCTTTCTCGTTCATCCTAGGTGGACTAACTGATCAGGTTTTCTTCTTGGTTGAACAGGCTACTATGCCCTTCACTGCCCTGTACCCCTTCACTGTCCTGAACTTTAATGTCTGGACACAAGAAGGGCATGTATGTGACAGCATATGGTCCAACCAGGCCATCGGGAAAACACCATGCAATGAAGTTTCTTGACCTAAGATTTCTCAGCTAGTAGATCTCTCTCAAAGAGACTATATTAGTCAGAGTTTTCCTGAGAAACAGAACCCACAGGATATGTGTGGGTATCGTTATAAAGTATATCTACTTTCTAAAAAGTATAAAATAGATATATAGCATATATATATATGAACACACATATACATACAGTATACAGATTTAAACAATTGGCTCACACAGTTATAAGGCTGGCAAATCTAAGATCTGCTGGCTGGCTGAAGATGTAGGGAAGCACTGAAACTGCAAAAATTCACAACGGAAGGCTATCAGGCAGGAGACCCAGGAAGGAGCAGCTGGTGCCGTTTCAGTCTGAGAACCATCTGCTACAAGACCCTCTTGCTCTGGGACGATCAGTTTCTCTATCCAGGCCTTCAAGTGATGAAGTCCACTCACATGTGGAAGGCAAGCTTCTTTACTCAAAGTCCATCAATGTAAATGTGAATCTCACCCAAAAACACTCTCCCAGAAATATTCAGAATAATGTTTGACCACAAATCTATGGACCCTGGCCCAGCCAAGCTGATACATAAAATTGACCATCATAGTGAGCTAATGCAGCCTTCATCTTTTGTGCTTCCACATGCATTAAATGTTTTTAAATATACAAATATAATTATATGTGTCACATAAAACACATATGTCATACATACCATTATGTTACATATCAATATAATAACTCTTATCAATACAGGTGCTCTAGCAAGTTAGACACTTTTAAAAATCATTTTGCCAACTTACAAATGTATCACCTTTACAAAGAAAGTCACACAAACCTCAAGTTTAAAATGTGTTGCCCGAATATGCCATTTTTTTTTTCTTGGAGAAAACAACTATCAAACTTTTGAAAACAGAAAAAAAAAGTTTTAAGGCAGTAAATATTTCCCCAACATAATTCCATTATAACGAATTGATTCTTGTAAAAGATAAAAAATGAAAAAAAATAATTCAGGGCACCATACATATTTAGCAGGCAAAAAGTTAAATGCTGGAGCTAAGAAATTTAACACAGAATACTCGATGAAATTGAATGGTTTTTCCTTTAAGTTCTTTGTTTCTACTTTAAAAAAGATTAGTGGTTAAAGGGTATTTTTTAGACTTTTACCAAAACAAATGCTAATTTTTTTAATCTCTAAAGATAAAAATAAATTAAGGAGTTCATAAGAGATAAAGTCATCTCGACCCCTACCCTCCTTGACATCCATGAGATGAAAAGCACATTAACCACGGAAATCATGATCAGTGATGCTTCCTGTTTGGGCTCTAGCTCTGATCCATCCAATTTGCCCAAGACATCTATCTTTGTAAAAAGACAAAGATGGGACTCACGCTACCAAAAGCTGTGGGGAAACACATTAAAACCATCCTCATTATAAATAGCTCTATCCACAATATGTTGGCCTTTTAATTCCAGTGTTATAAACTGGGATCCAAATTCCCATTTGTAAAACAGCTTTGATGTGAGGCTGGTTGAGAACTGGACCAGCAAGGGTGGATATTTCCTGGGAGCCTTAGATGCTGGCACAAATCTACCTCTCCCTTGGGCTAGTTCTTGTATTCTAACACAGGGGACTTAATAAACAGAGAGTATTGTTATCGGAAGATCTGGGATTACTTAAAAGAAAGGGCACTGACTTCTCAGAATTCTCAAGAGAGATAACCTGGAGATTTAGTTCAGTTCAATTCCGAGGTTCATTCCAATCCTGTCCCACAAAGAGGCATGTTAGATGAAATGTCAATTTTTAAAAGGTTGAACTTTGAAAAGGTTACAGGAAACTACAGACCTGGAACCTCAACTGTGTAACAACTTGCCTGTTAACCTAACATCCTGGGGCACCTTCCACATTTTACCGACCACAGGGCTTCACCTCCCACTTGATTTGGAATGAGTAAACACAGACATTTATAACTTGTTTCAGATTTTTGACTGCAAGCAAGATTTCATATTATTGCTCACCTCTTCATAAGCCCAACTCAGGAATGTTTTCTTTGCTTTCTATTTAACCTACCAAGTGAAAGTACCTCATGTCTTTTGAAAGAGACATGAGGTACTCCGTCTAGGCCATCATTTCATCTTTAACTCTCAAAGCCTTAGGTTGTTTTATATATTCTTGCTCTTCTTGCAAGTTAAATATTTATTCATTTATTTCAATATTTTTATTTTTCTCAATGAAGGGCCTATCCTTTAAATTTACAGTATTGTGAGATATCTATCTTCCATATTGTTAAGAGAATTTTTCCAGAAGAGCCACAGAAATCTATCCTCTATCACATATCTTGGTCCTAACATCAGAGACAAGAAGAACTGATCCTTCCTTCACAGATTCCAGAGACAGCTGGAAGAACTGATCCTTCCTTCACAGCTTCCACTCATTCAAGGAAATTCTTACATGCAATCAGATAATGATGGAGGCATTTCTTATGTTTTTGCTTCAAATGCTTAAATCTATTATTAATGGAAAGTGGAAAAAGTAAATTTATAGCAATGTTTAACAATCTCCTTTTGAAAAGCTAAGTTAATAGGAAAGAAAACAAACAGTACCAAATGCCCTTGCTATTGGTGAGGACAAACCAGAGTGGAGAAGAGGATTAGGGAAGTTGAGGCAGATATGAGCATGAATAGGATTAGGTGCCCCTAGCAGCATGGGGCCTGGACACAGGGGTGGGGCACTTCCAGCTCCTTCCTTGAAATGTGCCATCTTTCCAACCAGTCCTTCCTGATTTTGTGCAATTCTCCCTTCTTCTACACTCTTACCCCTTCACCCCCCATGACTGCTTAAAGCACTGGGTACCCCTAAGTAAGTAGAACCCGGTCAGGCGGAAGCAGGCCTGGATCTAGCAGCACTGTTAAACACATTACTTCAACTGCATTAACTTCATTAATCACAACGTCCCCTAACAGCTCTAAATTGCATTTGGCACCATGAGCACCTTTTCCCCCAGCGCACCTTCAAACTGTTGATGAGAGCTCCAGCTTGAATAACTCTGCTTATAAGGCTGCCTGCCATGGATCGCACCATCTTTGTTTGTGGAGGCACTTACTCTATCAACTAACACACATGTTTACCTACTGGAGTTCTGAGAGGCATTCCAAAAAAGAAATGTTGCAGGTAACGATATACAGGTGCTCTGCGTGCTGACAAATATAAATAATTACGCATCGTTGCCTTGACACTTTGAAGTTACCACCGTAATTGGAACCTGGCTGAATTGGACATCTTAAGATGCAGGATTTCTTCCCTTTTTAAAGGCCCTACAAACCTGCCTAATATTTCATGCCAGCTCCACCCGAGCCTGAAATTCTTATGTGTGTCATCGAGGAATCTGCTTTGATCTGTGGAAAGCATGCTTGTTGGGGCAACATAATGAAAGGGATTATGATTTAAATGCAGGCGACATGAAGCCAGAGGCAGCAGAGAACCCACTTGATCCTTCAGGGGCCTCTCTTTGTTGAGTCCAAGGCCTCGTGGGGATGTGCAGAGTATTTTTCCCTGTTCCCCTGTGGTCACATCAGAACTAGGCCTCTCCCCAAGAGTCACCTGCTCTGATTCATCACTGCTGTCCATTCCGTGACTTGATTGAGCCCATCATCCTCAAATACTGCATCTCCTACCCTGCAATTTAATGGATCCGAAAATGATGCCAGAAAATTTTGCTCTGGTTTTAATTTTCTCAAATTAGTGGCAATAAATGGTTCATTTTAAGGTTTTGTCACCCTTGACTCCACCCACATGGTGTTGGATTCCATCACAATTTGAGCAAGAACCCAAGTATGTCAGTCAAAGGTGCCATTGAGTCCCCATCCCTGCCACTTCAGGCACCACCCCCACAGCATCCCTGATGATGTCCACTGAGTCTCTGCTCACCACCCCGGGCACATCCAAGCCATGGATTGTTTTCCTCTCTGGACAGTGGCAAAGACTTCTTAATGTTGGGCCCTCTTTCACTCTAGATACTTTTCATGCACTGGCCCAGACTTTGATCCTTGGGCCTATATACGAACTATTCAAATAGTTGAAGTCACAGTGTGCCCTGAACTCAAAAAATGATCTGATCATCACAGAAAGCATGAAGACTGTAACACCCTTCACTGAACACGGCACATGTATTAAGGCAGTTCACACAAACCGTGTGTGTATGTTGTGGCCGTGTTGAAGTGTGGTCTCATAGAAGCTAAGCAACAGATGGTACCTTCTGTTTATTTTTTAACTTTTTATTTTGAAATATAAGGACATAGGAAATTACAAAGGTATTACAGTGAGATTCCAAGTATTCTTCACCACTTTCCACCCATGGTTACAACTTTTGCGTCACAGTACAAGAACTTCACACTGGAACGATGTATATGGATAGTTCCCTATCACTTTTATCACATGGACAGAGTCATGTAACTACTACTGCACTCAAGATAAAGACCCACTCCATCACTGCAAGGAACCCCCTCATGTTCCCTTCAATAGTTACATGCACTCCCTTACCCCACTACTACCATCCCGCACTACCACCATCCCTAAACCCTACTAACCTGTTTTTCATCCTTATAATACCATTAGTTTGTAGAATGAAAATGCAATCTTACGGTAGGTGATATTTTGATATTGGCTCTTTACAGTCAGCATAACATATAGCTTGGAGATCCATCGAAATTATGTGTACCAACAGTTCATTGCTTTTCATTGCTGACCAGTATTCCATGGCATGAATATATCATACCACAGTTTAACCATTCACTTACTGAGGGACAATTGCTTTGTTTCATTAAACTGCAGGATATGTGGGAATATCCCCTATTTTCATTCCTGATATTAATAATTTACCTACCAATTTTATTGCTAGGTCTATCCATTTCATTGATCTTTTCAAATAACCAACTTTTTGTTTGAAAACAATGACAATAGAGAAAATCAGTGTATCTTCTGTTCTTGATTCTTCTTTCCTCCTGCTTTTTTTTTTCAAATTTCTAGAAGTAGGAGCTTACATTATTCATTTCAGACTTTACTTTTCCAATGTAAACATTTAGTTCTATAAATTTCCTTCTCTCTCAGCACTCTTTTTACTGTACCTCACAACTTCCAATATGTTGTATTTTCATTAAATTTCATTTTTTATTTTCTCTTGAGACTTCCTTTTTGATCCACAGATTATTTAGTTTAGTTTCCAAAGGATTGGAGATTTTCCTGTTATCTTCTGAATACTGGTTTATAGTTTGAGTCCATTGTGGTCTCACAGCACAGTCTATATGATTTTAGTTCTTTGAATTTGTTGCCATTTATTTCATGGCCCTGTATATGTGTTCCCTTGGTATATATTCATGGGCTCTTGAAAAGAATGTGTTCTGCTGTAAGAGTATTCTATAAATAGTGATTAGATCCTGATTCATAGTGTTCATGACTTTGTCCTTGCTGATTTTCTAATTGTTCTATTGCATAAGTGTGGGTTACTGAAGTAGCCAGCTATAACTACAGATTTGTTATTTCTTCCTGAAGTTCTATTAGTTTTTTGCTTCACATATTTTGCAGCTCTGTTGTTTGGTGCATATATACTTACGATTGCTAAGTGGCCTGAACGTTGCATCATTTTAGATAATGTCTTTCTCCATCGTTGGTAATTTTCCTTGCATTGTTTCACTCAAGCAGTAGTAAAAGTCCTGAGTATTGGCCTCTGGCACGACCCCACCAGCAAGGAGGAAGAAGGGTCGTACCTTATTACCACTAGGTGGATGCAAAAGTCCCTATGTGGTGCCCTTGGTTGAAAGGGGCACCAGACAGGGATGAAAGTTACAGCTCCCTGCCTGAGAACATCATGGAAAACTGTTAAAGTGTAACAAAAGTGGTAGTGGAGAAACTCAGAGCAACAGTGTGACATGACAATGACAAATGAGAATGCCAAGAAAGCTAGAGAACAGCAAGGGTGAACCTCACGGGCCAGAGCCTTTCACCCTGAAGTGAAAGCACAGTGGGGTGGTGATAGTGGAGTCCTGTCTGGAATGAAGACAGGCCAACCTGACTATACAATGAGGAGCTAAAGCCTTGACACTGCATCTGAAATACTCGACCAGATGCAGCAGATGGGCAGCTCACGCAGAAGTCTGGGCTTTAAAAGAAGAGAAGGACGAGGGGGCCAGACTTAGGGGAAACCAAAATCACATCAGATGTAAGCCAGGTTAGAATGTCTAAATCAAGCTCTACTCTGATTCTTTAAAGTTTACTTTTCTCTACTTATGTTTTTCTTTCTTTTTTGTTACTTCTAGAAAAGGTTCCATTTGAAAAATTATAGTATTTCAGCTGAACTAAGGGGAAAAAAGGGAATATTTCTTGGGCATTTTTATTGGGGCCAGGAACACTAGCAGAATGAGTGTGCTCCAAATTGCCGGGTGTGTTTTAGCTGCTGTCACCCCTTAGGAAGCTCCCATGCAGCAAAAAGCAGACAGGAGTGTGGGAACAAGCCCTTCCCCACTCCTCCCTCCTTTGATCCTAACCAGATGCTGCTCAGATCCACTCTGCCTCAGTGGGGAGTCTCTGCACTCAGGGCAGCTTCTCTGGCAGGTGGCTGCAGCCGCAGAGGCAGGGCAGGACACGTGCACACATGCAGAGACAGCACGGAGCCCAGATGGAGGAAACACACAGAGGGAGTTGTGTGCTGAGCAGAAGGAGCTCAGTGATGTGACCCCGTCCACAGCCAGCTATGAAACGCCTAAATGGGCACAGCAGGTGCTCACTGCTTAATGCACTTTTGTTAATGACAGAAGTCACCAAAGACTTACTTGTAAACTTACATACAGACACAGAGCAATGGTTTAAAATTGATGTCACCAAGTTCATGAATACTAAGAGACCATTAAATTTAGGTGAAATTAAATTTGTGTAGAAACAGTTACCTGGGCCCCCATTTGTGGGGAGAAAAGATAAATTTCCTAAGCAAAACATTCAAAACATTCTGTACAAATCAGGGGAAGGCAAACCACAGTTCATGGGCCCAATTTGGTTCATCACCTGTTGATGCACAGCTGGTGAGCTAAGAATGGTTTACACACATGAAGCAAATTGTTATTTCCTCCCACCAAAATTTCATTTATATCATTCATAGACTTGAGTTATAAAAACATTGTATTCAGTTATTACTATGACAGTTGGACTTGAGCCAATAAAAGAATCCACATGGATTTTCTTTTTCTCTTATCATAGAAAAAGTGTACTCAGTTTCCCTTCCTGGACCACAATGCCTAAAATAACTTCTGGCTTTCGGCAGGAAGAGTCTGCCAACCTCTGGCCTAAGTTAATAATATAAATAAACTGGCAATAAGCCTTTGAAGTATTATTAAATATTAATAATGGCAAGGAGCACTAAATATCATTAAGACAAGCACACAAAATAAGCTAGTTTTAAATAATTCAAATGATGATTTATTGTTCATTAAAGCACAACTAAGCAGCACTCAATCTGCCAACGTGATAATAGCATAACTTAAAAGTAACGGGCACATTTATTGTGATGTATTCTCTAAGTCAGAATTTCCTCTGTGGGATGGATCTTCCTCCTCCCATGGTGATTTTCCTTTCAGGCAAGCAAAATGACATTGGACCTGACTGAAGGATTCCTGCTAAGTGCTTCCCTCAGTGGCCAAGCTATTTACTGTTGATACCTTCCAATGTTTAGACTTCGGCTTCATCCTTTACTCCTCATAAGCAACTAGGGAGTGACTACTAGACAAAAGGGAAGGCTCAGACACCAGCATGGGCTCCCAGGGGCAGACAGAGCTGAGAACCCCTGTGATGACCGCAGTATACAGCATGTGATTTTCACTCTTGGAGAGAAAAAAAATGATCATTTCACTTATGCAACTAACTAACCCACCAAGCCTTGTGGATTGACTTATAGCCCAAAGTCTCAGGCAGCCCGTTTTTGGTAGCTCTCCATTTACAGTGATTTTTTTTTTTTAATCTGAAAGAGCGAGTTTCCTGGGAGAGGGATGGCATGGAGTTCGAAGGAACAAATGGATAGGTTAGTAAAACAAGAAACATAAGTAGAAGAAAAATAGTATAAAGACATCAAAGTGGCCCAAACTGGCCCAGCAGGGGCTCCATGCCTCCCTCCACCCTCAGGGTGGAGTAAAGTTGGACAGATGTTCCCAAGTGTTTTGAATGGCCTTCTAAGAACAGCAAATTTATGGAGTCAAGTAAAAGCTAGACGTGGAGTTCACAAGTTAGCACCAGGGAAACAAGCCCTTCTCTTGCTGGGGCGCATCTCCAGAGCTACTTGGCTCAGCAGGGCTTTTCAAAATAGGGCAAGGAAAGGTATACCAAGCAGCCAGGACATCTCTTGCAAGTACTTATTGACAATAATAACCCAAGATGATTACGCAGGCAGAAGCTGGACTCATGAGCCATACTCAAAGTTCCATCTCCACTGGTCACCCTCCCAGTGGACAGTCCCTCCTAGGAGCAGCTGTAGGAATGGCCCTTGCTGCTCATGCCCCCAACCACTGGAGCCCACCCTGTCCCAGCTGGCCATGAGAGCCTTTCCTCTTTGGAAACAACAGCACAGAGTACCCTGGGACAAGTAAGAAGATGCCCTTGATAGATGCTGTATCCTCCCCTAAGCCACAGGGAGAAAAGGGCCACAGGGCTGTGATCACTGTCTTTGGTCCCTTGACAGGCTGTCCTTGCTATGGGAATTAGAACTGGCCATGTGTCCCACACCCAGGACCAAAAGGAGGAAGTTAGGATGGTGTAGACTTCAAGAAGGAAGGACTTTTGTTGGTCAAAAGTGTCAACAAATGGGACAGGGCACTGTCACTCTAAGGGTGAAGTTTCCTATCCCCAGAGGTCACAGGACCACTTTGTAAGGGGATTAAAAATCCATGGATGAGAAATTAGTCAGGTGACCTTTTCAGTCACCTGCCATCCTGGGATGCTCTGATTCTTTACTCTAACGGGAAGACATTTCTCAACAATATACAAGCTTTTAAGATGTCATTTTCCGCTATTCAGATTTCTCCTTCCAGACCCATCTCCTTTACCACCACCTCCCCCCACCCTTTCTCCCTCACTCTTCTCTCCCCACTTGGCCTTGGACATTCCCACTCTCCTCTCCCCTCATACTTGCTCATTCTACTCAACCTGGGCCAAATCTGGACCATGGCCCTCTCCCACCGAGACTGCCCCTTGCTCAGGTCAGGATGCAGTCTGTGCTCTTCTCAGGAACACAGGCACCCTGCCCTGCCCTGCCCTGCCCTGCCCCACCATGCCTGCTCTTCCCTCCCTACCAAAGGCCCCTCACCCTGGCCACCACTGCTGCAGCAGGCAGGGTTCAGCAGGCACGCTGCTGTCCCTTGCACCTTTACTATGGTCCCCTGCCTATAGTGATCACATGGGTTTCTCTCCTTCACCTGCCCATCCTCCAAGACTTGGCCCAATCATCACCCTGTCCCTGGTCTCCTCCTCACCATTGCTGGGCTGGTTATTGCTCCAAGCCAGAAACACCCCTGGGGCTTCTGCTATCACCCGCTGCCTTCCCCACCCAGGCCCTGGGTGTGGAGTTTCTCTTATTTTTTTATCTCTATGCCAGACGCTGAATAAATGTTTGTGAACAAATGGATTTCATCCCTACAATGCCTTTCTAGAAACTTCCAGATCACACTGCTCCTTCCGTTAAGAGGTTTTTCAACTGTACCACCCCACCCGACCACAGAACCCATATCTACCTCTTATTCTAGAGAACTGCCTCCTCCCCTTCGGTATCCACGGCTGCCTGATGATGACTCAACCTCCCTGACCCCTGGCAGATGGGAGGACGAGACCGGGCAGGAGAACAGCGTCTTCAGTTTTTTCTCTGACTGGCAACACAACTGAACCCCATGTTTGGCCCTGAGGTAATTTTCTTCTCTCACCCCACACCTTCTCACATCCCAAATCTTCCCTACTCCTCCGGCACTGGGAACATGTGGGCATGAAGTCTAAGCATACAGGGCTCCTGATGGCTCCAAACAGTGACAAGGTGGACAGAGGGGCCGTTCCTTGGAAGGCTGTTGCAGGGGAGGAGCACATCATTCCGCACTCCAGCCACTACGCAGCCAGCACTGAAAGGTACATCTGAGGAAATGGGCAGGAAAGGCCATGGAGGGGACAGGGGCAGTGATTGCTCCAGAACCCTGTCCTCAGCCACAGGCAGGGCCCAGATCCCACAAGGCAGCCACGTGGGCAGGAGGCCTAAGCAGCTCAGCTTCACCCAGGACCCTGACACAGGAGCCCCAGGGACAGACCACAGAACAGGGCGGCACACTGGGGACAGCCAGACGGCCAAATGGGGTAGAGACCAGGAACAACAGGGTAAAGCCCCTCATTTCATCTCTTCTAATGACAGTTTCTCACCTTCAGATGTTTTGTTTTAGCCGCAGAAGCCTTTTCAAAAGAACTCTTAGACACGAGCCTGAAACATCAAACAGGTAGAACCAGAAGCTGTGCGGCTGAGGTCAGGGAAATCACCCTGTAGGTGGGGACTCGTGGGGTGGCAGAGGGACCCCAGAATTTGCAAAGTAACTCTCAGAAATCGCTGGTTCCTCCTACATAGGGGGCTGGTAAGGATCTGAAGACGATTGACAAGGATTCTTGGAAAAGCTGTGGTTTCCAGGAGTGGGCAGGTGAAAGGCTCAAGAAACATTTCGGGGGGAGGGGGAGCGGGCAGGGGGGAAGGAGGTGTCCTCTGGGAGGCTCGAAGTACCAGGAGCCACAGCAGCTCTTACTATGGCCGTGAATACCTCAAACATGCCTCAGCTCGTCCCCCCACTTCCCAGGAGCCTGCAAAAGCCACTGTGGATGTCCCTTTTTTTTCCTTCCCTCTTCCAAGAAGGGTGAGACTGGAGGGAAGTGGCTGGAGAAAGAGGAACGTAAGGGGCCCTGGAGTTTCCCAACATGCAGACCAAGACTAAAGGCTCTGGATCGTGGCAACTGCTGCTGCATGTGCCCCAAAGCCTACTAAAAAGAGACACTCCATACTTTAGTGTACTTTAAGTCATGAAATTACAGAGCCTCACTGACATTCCAAATTACAGTCATGGAGAATAAACATTAAGGGCACAATTTGAGACCCAGGAGAAACTCAGGTTTTCCTGCAGTGACAGCCACACCCTAGGGACATCTCCCTAGAGGCAGCCGCACAGAACAGAGAAGCAGGCGGGGAGGCCCAAGGCAGGCAAAGAGCAGAGGCAAGGGGATGAGATGAGAGATTTCAACAAGAAAGTGGAAGACTTGGCAGAAGGATAAAGGGAAGACAGAGGTGCCCGGGAGGGCAAGGGGTCCCTGAGATGCCCAGGAAACCCTGGGGAGAAGCCAGCCACCCGCCCACAGGCAGGCCACTGTGGTGTGCAGCCTCTTGACCTGAGGGGACGGGAGCTGGAGGAAGAGCCAGTCCAGAGATCTCTACTTCAGAGAAATTCTTCTGGACCCAAGTTAGTTTTACAGCCTTTCCTCTAAGTTCTGCTGCATCTGCAGGGCATTACAGGCACCCTTTGTTCCTATCAGACAGGCTCCTTTGAAACCAACTGAGCTGCTGCGATCTGAAGTGCTGCAAATGTGTCCCGCAGGCGTTCCTTCTGTCCTAATGACCCAGACGAGCTGCTCATTGATTGGGGGAGGACGGGGCAGGCAGGCAGGCAGAGCAATGGAGGGGCGACACAGGAGTAGGGAAGGGTCCGCCAGCTGGAGTGTTTTGGACAGGAGTGATCATGAACAGAAAAATAAGGATCATGCTTGAAAGAAAAAGTAACAGGAGAAACTGTGAAACCAAGGTGACCAGAGAGAGAAGAAGAGCATCCCTCAGGAAGGTAAGGGTGAGCTGGGGGCACTGGGTCATAGAACAGGGACAGGCAAGTGACGCACAGAGACAGGGCTGTCTGCATCCTCACTGCTACATCTCCCTTTCTTAAGGCTGCACAGGGTGACACCCACAAGTCAGGCATTGTGCAGCCCTGAGACTGTGGGCAAGTCACTGCAGACCCTCGTCCCCCCACCTTGAGTGTAACATGAGAAGTCTTGACCAAGAGGCCTCTAGGACACCTTCTGGCTCTTATGTCCTACATCCAGCCAGGCCAGCACTGACTACACACTGCACTGGCTCAGCCATGGTCACAGGCAGGGCCTGAAGGAACCAGGGGAAACAGGCCATGGAACCGTTTCTTCCCATCCCAGAGACCCAAATCATGCCACACAGTCACTCACCACAGGGACCTTGGAGGGAACACCACTCTCCCAATCAAAGCCATGGCTACTGTGAAAGAAAGACTTCTACATTCTGAGTAGCAGTTCTGACCCAGGCTGGAAAACGCACAGTACATTCTGAGAATAAATAAGAACATGCCCTCGCCCAGCAATTCTACTGCCAGGTGTACCCCAGAGGAGCTCACGTGGATGGACAGGGAGCATGACACAGCATGCATGGCAGCCCTGCCTGTAATTCAAAACTCAACCTAACCGAGAATCAACTGGAGAACTAGTAACTGTACTACGTGCCCACAACAGAATACTATCCCGCAGGTGAGATAATAGACAGGTGAGAGTCCCGTCGGCAGCACGGACGCATCTCGGGTCATCATGCTCACGCAGTCTCTTGGCAAGTGCTTACAAACACAAGTGGTCTGGGCCAAGGTGCTGTTTGAGGCAGTCAGGGCACTAGAAGGAACAGAACAGATAAAGCTCCTGCCCTCGTGGAGTAGAGAGAAAAGAAGCCACCACCAACTATCACACGTAGTACGGAGACTACAGGGAGCCTCACAGAGAAGCACGAAGAAGGCAGAGCTGGGTGGGGAGAAGGCGGGGTTAAGCGATGGTCAGGAAAGGCCCAACCAGGTCTTGCTAACTTTTCTGATCTCAAGCTAGTGATGGGTGCACAAAGGTTCACTTCTATTACTCCTTATACCTTTTCCCCTTGATATATTTCAAAATGTTCATTACAAACATGACTGATAAGGAAAATAATAGACATAAATATAGATGAACTTTCACCTTAAACGTTAACTATATCCTTTTTTTTAAAATTTCAGACTGAAGGCACAAGGTTACATTGTTTTCATTTCTAAGGTAAAGTTCAAGTTGTAGTTGAGCTCTTCACCCAGGGGGCGTGCTGAACACCCTCACATTGTGCACGTTAGGTGAGAACCCGCCAATCACTCCCCCTCCTCCTACCACTGGAATATACTTGTGTTTTCCTTTCCTGTGGATGTTTGTTTACATATTGGTTTCATATTAGTATTGAGTACACTGGATACTTATTTGTCCATTTTTGTGATACATTACTAAGAAGAAAGCATTTCAACTCCAACCAGGTGAACACAAGAGCCATAAAGTCTCCATCTTTTCTTATGGCTTTATAGTTGAATAGTATTCCATAATGTATATATACAACAGAGTTTGTTAACCTGGGTTGGTGTATACCCATGTTCTTGATCCTGACTCACACGTCCCATTACCCCGATGACCAAGTCCTCCATCCAATATAAAAAGAAGCTAGTCTCTCTCAGGAAGCAGGGCCAGTGGGACCCTTGTCAGACACACGACTTCCAACGCTGAACAATGGGATCCTGCTCCAAATTGCTTGGAATTTTCGGGCCTTAGACCACATAAACCTTTTCACATGTTTAAAACACATAGATAAAAATTCCCCTTAAGACCCAATGTCTCTTCAGTTTTTCATATTAATATGAAAAATCAGAAAGAAAGATATACTTATTCAATGAAGGCTCTCACCCCGGGAAATATGCAGTGGCCGAAGAAGACTTAACCATGAAAATGCTGGAAAAAAGATATGGCCACTGCCTTTCCGTGTAATATTGGTAGGCAGGTGAACAAAGAGTTCCAAACATGTCACCGTCCGGTCCTACCCATCCAATGAGGAATTTCCTCACACTGTCTGTCCCTGAATGCCACCACATTTCCTGAACAACCACGGGAACTTCCCATCAGTGGCACGGTCAGACTTAAACACTCCAGTCTTTAGCTCCATCTGTGGAAGCAACGCCTGGAGCCAGCAGGAGTATCAACAGCAGCTATGTCTCTTATAAAACTCCACGTGAGAAAGCTGCCAACTGCCCTCTGGATTCTGTCTTTAGAGTGAATGATGGCCACATTGGCCTGGGGTCAGAATCCCTTCCCCATAGCACAAGCAGCTACCTGTGGCATGTGGCCTCCTGTCCAGCCAACACCAACCCATCACCAGGACACTGAGTATGCCAGAAGGAAGACAATGGTGATGTGGCACCATCCATCAAAAGGGAAGCCCATGTGGAGACAAGTAAGGTGACAGGTGCACACTCAGTTTTCTGAAAGAGCAGAAACTGTATGGTGAGGGTGTTTCAGCACTCAAAACATTCAAGGCATAATATGAAAAAACAGCCATGCTCTCTAACACTGTAAGAAGTCTAACAAAGAAATCCTATGGCATTTCACTGTGCTGACTTGTATAAATCCTGAGCAAATGAGTACCCAGAGGACCACAGGGGTGAACTCATTACATTATCTGAGGTTAAACGACATAAAACACCAGCTGAGCTATACTCAGGTTGTCACCTTGAGGGTGAGGAAGCAAGGACAATTGCCCTCTGGATCTCTCGGCACCATGCCCATTGCACAGGAAGAATATAAGCAACAGAAAGATAGACTTTATTCGGGGAAACACAGGGCTATCTCATCAGGAAAGGAGAGTGCTCTGTTCCTAGCCAACGTTTTCAAAGGCCCAGGACTGTGCTAATTATATTTCAGGTTCTCACTTCATAGTATGGCTGCCTGAATGGGACAAAATGCCAGGGCTCCATCTGATCATCTACATATGTGGGCACGTGCTTTGGCTATGCTCATGGTATCTTGTGGGTCTTTTCCTCTAGCTTTGGATCTAAGACTTCTCTGTCTTATCCACATGACAAGGGTTTGTTCCCCTACCGCAATCACGCTTTCTGGACCAAGGTCACTAGTTGATTCCATTATTGAAGGAAGCACCAGGCACTGTTTGAGGTGCCTGCTCAGAGGATCCATGGAGGATCCAGGTGCAAATAAGAAAGTATGTGGTGCTCAAGGTGGACACCATCTAGCCAGGGAGAAGGACAAGGGGTGTATGGCTATGGACACTCTGCAAGCTAGAAGGGCACATGTTGGGAGGGCCTTTAGAGAGGACTCCTCAGAAGGATCAGCACGAGATCAAGTACATGGCTCAGTCTAAGATATACCCAAATACACGTCCAGAATCAGACTGTTCTACCACATAGTGGAATAAATATCTTCTCTCCTCCACAACCATATGCCAGGCTAACAAACATGCCCCATGTCTGGCCTATATGCTGTGGCCAAACGTGCTCATGATGATAACTGTGCCAGTGTCTCAGATCCAGAAGATGACAGTGAGCTTGGGATGCTCCCACATGCCCACCACCTTTGTCAGTTACATGGGGAAGAAATACCATAAAAGAGTTCCTCTCTGAAATGTCCTTTAACCAGCACAGGTCTCGCTACCTGGTCATACACCTATAAAGACAAGAAGTAAAGAGAGAAGAACAGTTTTGATTCAAGAAGCCCATTAGGTTAAACAATAGGTTGTACTGCTGTTATCTCTCATGATTTGGCAGATTACTCAGAATATTGGGAGTACTTTTTAAATAAATTCCCCTTTAAGACAAATTACTCTTCTTTCTCAGTGCACTAGTCAGAAATCAGATCCAGACCAGATGACAACATGCCTCTCTCCTTTGGCTTAAGGAACAGCAATAGCCTTGGTCCCCAGTTGACCAGGCACCAATCCCCAGAGGACAGTCAGAGGGGCCATCAGATGGATGACGCTCCCAGGACCCTCCATCCTCGTTCCCTAGGCACAGTGTCCAGACGCAGCTGCCACGGAATATCTGCATCTCCAAGCCGATGGGGACTGACTGTGCTTTCCAGGTTAACATCTTAACTACGATTTATAAAAGGTTCATCCATTCTTGGCTCTAAGCACCATTCATGTTAGGATTTTACCCAATATGGAGGGAATTTGTAATCCACATGAAATTCAGAACCCAAATCCCAAAGTTACGTATCTCCTTTATTTTCAAGCCAGATAATGTCTAGAAACACTTGCTCTATCTTTTGAGAATGAGTATTAGTATTTAATCCTTTCATGTTTTATGAATTTCTCATGAAACCGGATACATTAAGCTGATTCTATAAAAAAAGAAAAGCTGAATCATGAAAAGCAAACATCTTGAACTAAGCAAAGAATAGCTATCCTAGAAATGGATGAGACAGGATTGAACTACTTAAAATTTATCAACCACCTTTGGAAACATACTAGGAGGCAGGCAAAATTGAGAGAGGAAAAAACGATGACTTCAGGTGTTTCATCCATAACCTAATTTAACACAGCGCTTTTTGCATACCACCCATCCTTACTGGACGGCTCTTATCCTAAGCCACTGCCAAGTTCCTTGTGGTAAGGGGCCTGGGCCAACTCCCCCCCAACACCTGTCTCCCACTGGAGTCGTCCCCACTGAACATCTAGATGAGTAAATGGGACACACACGTGTGGAGGGAAGGCCATCTCTGAAGAAGAGCAACGGCTGTCCAGTGCCTGTGTCTTATAGGCAAGATCACCTCACGATACTCCGAGTGATCATGTTTTCC
>NW_003852407.1:15390443-15393135 GCF_000181295.1 Otolemur garnettii
AGAAAACAAAAAGTTGCTGCTCTCTTAAAACCTTCCCCTACCACACCCCAAAGACCCCTGCAGCTTCTGAGGTCACATAGTATTTTATCAATTTTAGTGTGACAAGATGGCCTTGTGTTATGATTCGTGACATGTAACCACATTCATTTTCTAATTCTGCATAACAAATTACCACACATGTAGCAGCTTTAAACCAGTGTACATTAATCTCACAATTTCCATGGTGGGGGGGGGATGTCCAGGCACAGCTTAGCTAGATCCACTGCTCAGAGTCTCACAAGGCTGCAATCAAGGTGTCAGCTGGGGCTGTGGTCCCATCTGAGGCTTGGGGTCCTCTTCCAGCCTCATGTGGTTGTTGGCAGAATTCGCTTCCTTGCAGCTGTAGAGCTCAGGGCAACTTACTTCTTCAAGGTCAGCAAAACAGTCTTTGACTTCTAGACTGTTTTTCCAGGGATTCGTCTATTTAGGCCCATCATACCTAGGATAATTTTCCTCTTTGACTCAAAATCAACAGATTTGGGACCTTAAATACCTCTGCAACCCCCTTTCACCTCTGCTGTATAATGAAACCTGCAATATTCACACACCTATCATACTCACAGGTCTGGCTGACACTCAAGGGAAAGGAATCATGCACGGGGAGGAGGGGAGGAATCTTTCAGGCCGCTTTAGAATCCTGTCTACCACAACATTGATGTCACTTCCCCTACTACACTCTAAGCTCCCTCTCTGGAGCACCTTACTCTCGGCTTGATAGCACAGCCTTGTAATTATTCAGCTCACCTTGTTCTCTGCTACCAGCAACTCAGACCCCAAAGTGCCTGACTCACATCAAGCAATCGAACAACACCTGAACTAGTCAGCCAGTCTTAGTCTTTGATTTAGGCCTCCCACATACAGATAAATTGGGGGCCCAAACTGTTAAAAAGCAATGAAACCTAAAGCTTGGAAGAGGTAGATATTTATTCAACCCTACAGATTCAGATTTGGAAGAGATGGGAAAAGACAGAAAGAGAATCTAAAAAGGCTGGTGTGGGCCAGCAAGATGCACCCAGGGACAGAAACTGAAGCATGCTGGCCACATAGGTGGATAGAAGGGAAGCCAGGGTGTCAGCAAAGCAGGGGTGGCCCTGCCTGTGACCACTCTCCTCACACGCACCAGCTTGCCACTCCAGCCCTGCTTTGGTCTGACCGATGAACCTGACATCCTGGTGTTCCTCTAGCCCTCCTGGCTTCTGGCCCTCAGAATCTGGAGAAGCAGAAACCCTTCCACTGTGCTTCCCTGCTCTTACTATGCAGTACCTGTGAATCCCTGAAAATAACCCAGTGCCAGCCTTGCCAATCCTTCAAAAATTTGGGAGACCCATATGCATGCTAGCCTCTTAATGACCAAGGATAGTTCATCTTCCTTTTTAGTGACTTGGCTGGGCTCTATGTCATGTGAACAGATGGCCTTCTTTGAAGCTGAAACAGAATAATACATGCTTGGTAACAGCCCGGGGATCCTAAAGCAATTAACAGAGAATATGTGAATGGGGAAAGTCTAATAGCTCTGCTGTCCTCCCTTCTGCTTTTTATATTTTTCTTAGAATCATAGAATCTTAGAGCTGGAAGTGCTCTACAAGGGCATCCAGTATCCAGCCCCAACAGCCCTAACAGACCATCTGGTCTCTGCCAAAGCATTTCTAGTTTCTACTACTAGTGGTTAGAGACTGCACTGCAGCACACCTGTTTGAAATCAATTCGACATTCTGAAAATGCCTAGTATTCTCCCGAAGAACCAAATACTAAATCTAGTACTCCCGCCCTCACTCCACCTCCCCAGCTGTTGACAGACATCACTAATCAGTTGCGGTGCTCTTTCCTGCTGATGCTGGATGTGGCTTCAGAAGCCTCAGCAGACTGTTCCAGAAAGGCACCACTGATCAATTTATATTGGCATGAGAAGTAAATTCATTTTCCAACCCTGTTCTTGTAGCTTCTCTTCAGTCAAAAACCACTCTTTTATAACTTCTACTGATTGTTCCTAGTCTGTCTTTAAAGGCAAAAATGTCACCCCCTCCTCCAAAACAACCCCTTAGTTATCAAATAACTATCTCAACCTCTTCTCCTGCACATCAGCCCCTGAAGGTTCAAGCCCAAGGACAAGCCTCCCTGGGAGGGGAAAGAATAGAGCTTTAATTCTAGGAGCATCAGGGTGCCCAAGCAGTGTTTCAAGCAACCCTGGGGCCCAGATGGCACCACTGGACACACAACTCCATGCAATGGACAGGCCGGGCAGTAGCCCTCTCTGAGAACTGGCTCCAGAGTGAGTGGCTTTGGGGGAGCTCAGTTTTTAAGGAGCTATGGATAGTAGAAGGCTGCAAGCATAATGAGACAATGAAGTTGAGATAAGGAGGATGTTGAGAACAAAAGCAACTAAAAACCCTTTAAATTGCACTTGACATTTATCGTATGATTTCTGTCTGCTGTTTCACATGTCGTGATCATGCACAGACAGTTCTCAGCATAAAGTGTGCGCTTACCCACAATCACCCATAAAACACTGAATGAGAGCAGGACAGAGTTCCCTGGCACAGCTCTGGGGACTCCCATCCCACTCATTCATTCTGTTTTCTTTTTTTTATCATCAACTATCTGTTGAATATCTCTGAGGTACCACAGAGCAGGCTGGGGCTGTGGCTGCAAAGGC
>NW_003852407.1:15394428-15396695 GCF_000181295.1 Otolemur garnettii
CCACCTAGAACTGGGAACAAAGAGATCAAAGAGAGTAAAGGATAGAAAGGATAGAAAAGACCAAACTTGGTGGCTGATTATTACCGAGGGTGATTGAGAAGGGTGTCTAGGAGGCTCCAGGAGCACTGACTCACACATGACAGATGACTACCTTTCCTGGGATGAGGAACAGAGCCGTCAAGAGCTAAAGGGGGTGGAGTGATGCTGGGGTCGGGTTTGGACATGGTGCACTGGGGATGGAGATACCTGAGGCACCTTGGTTCCACAGGACCTGACGCATTGCAGAGTAACCTGGGCTCGGGGTCTTATGCACATCCGTGGCAAAAGCAGCCACAGAGCCAGGAGGCTGGCCTCATCTAGCAAGAGCCCTTAAGACTCCAAAATGCAGGATCTAGGAACACACCAATTGATATTTCCGCAGAAAATCCCAGCCAAAAAAATAAAATATATAGTTTTAACCCATGCTTGGGTTTAAATTTTGCTTATGAAATTCGTTCTAAGCATGGATTTATAAATAGAGACGCTATGAAAGAAGCATGCCATAAGCCAAACAAATAACAACGGTGGGTCTAGCAGGTAGTTTCTCTGGAATAGTCTACTGAGCAAAAGAGAAAGACAGTGAGAAGGCGCGTCTTCAGCATGAATAAGGTGGAAAAATTCTGGAACACACAGCAGGGAGATTCAATCGTGGAAAATTCCACACTCTGTATAGGAATGGCCAGATCACTATTTTTCTTTCTTCCTTTTCAATATCAAGTAAAAAAGAAGACAGCAGCTTCTAGCAGAAATCAAATTTCTAGAGAAAACTTTTTGGCTGAGACTAAGGTAGAAAGGCTTTTTTAAGTGAAGGGCGCAGAGGCATGATTGTACCAGATTGCGAGGATTTTTTTGGTGTGCAAATTGGCCTGAATTTCTGGACAGATGTGATTCTTTATAGATTCTTTCTGCTTAAAGTTCACATTGCATCTAGTCAGTCTAAAAATGAGTCTAAGTAAGATTAAAATAGCATAATATTAAATTAAGTCACACAGCTCTGCCATTTTTGTAGGTTTAAACAAAAATGGTCAAATATCAGTAACTTGGTTCAGCCCAACCATGCTCTCTGTGTTGGAGATAATTCCTCCCAGGGCTACCCAATGATGTATTTCTTTATAAATACTACTCCTGGGGAATATTTCTGTTGTTACTTAATGCTCACCATATCATAACTTGAAAAGAAAGTCTTACAAATCTTAAACTAAAGTTACCCAAGCATTCTCTAATGATAGGAAAATACACCTTGGAAGAGGGTGAGAAGGGAAACCAAATCATCTTTGAAGCTGGAAGCACCTCCATAGAGAGAAAAACTGGCGGCAAACACCAACTTGCTACTGAATGTGCGGAGAAGCCTAAGCTTGTGGACGGCACCTTTCTTACCACAGTATGTCCCAGCCTTCTCCTCCTACTCGGGGCAGAGGAGAAAGCAAGGGCACTTTGTTTCATCAAAGGCTAGACTCTGGCTCTGGAGTTCCCTTGCTTCCTCTGGCAGGGGCTCCCTAACAGCTCTGCAGGCTGGTAGGATGTCAGGGCACAGGCCACCAGCAGTGATGGCTCAGGTAACTCAGCGCTTCTTGGAAAAAAACAGCAGCTCAGTGAGGAGTCTCCAAATTACCTCCCTGCAAATCTACTCAAACAGCCAATGAGAAGCACAAGTAGACAAGAGATTCCATGAGCCCTGAGACTAGGGGTACCCACACCCCACTGGCTCTGGCAAGGTCCAAGCAGATACATGAGAGTCTGTAGCCGGTCCCATAGATCACAGGGGCCAATACCCAGCTCTGTTCTCTGGTAAACACAGGGACACAGAAAATCATGCTGAAAAGCTAGGCAAGGGCACAATATACCCCCTGGTCTTAACAGCCAAGGGACAACTGTGAAGTGTGCCAGTGTGAGTCAATTTGGGGGCCCTTCTGCTTAAATGGGCTGGAAGAAGGAAGACACAAGCACAGGTCTCAGCTTGTCTCCAGCCCAATGTTTTAAGACTGTGCAGGGCTGATGCAAGGTTGCAGGGGGGTGGCAAGAAAGGCCACAGATGGGTCAAAGGACTAAGGGAAGCTTCTGTAGTCCCACACCAACAGCAGCAGCCTAGAGTGACTGGGCCTCCCTCTTTCTCCTCACACAATACAGGCTGTGGCTTCCCTGCCCTGACCAAACTCCTCAGCAGCGTGGCTGGTTCACCCTGGAGGCCACATCCCCAACCGTGTGCCAACTAGGGGTGAGAGAGAGGC
>NW_003852407.1:15396964-15398395 GCF_000181295.1 Otolemur garnettii
AAAGCCTAGCCATGCAGCTGCTGTGATTAATCCCAAAGCCCAGTAAGAGGCAGGTCAGAGGACAGTTCCTCCAAGCCAGCTGGGTGGGACCCGGGACCATGTAAGGAGGTTGAGGAGAGTCAGACTGGGCCCTTCAGTGGAAAACACAGTAGCCAGGGACCTAACTTTGCCCCAGGCGACAGCAGGTCTCCCCCACTGTTCCCCATTCCTTACCTTGGTGTTCTCCCTAACCCCTAGTCTGAACCCAACCTCTGCCATCCTCCTTTTCTCTGAAATGCCAAAACACAAACTTTTCACTTTTTCCGGGATGGAAGTTATTGGTTTAATTATCATGTGATCATTTTGTCCCACTGCCTTCTCTCAAATGCCATAAAATCTGTTATGAGATTTGATTTTGGTGCTATAGATGCCTACAAAGACTATCTGACCACACACCCTGATCTCTGTTATAGGATTCCCTCAATATGCATAGCATTTAGGATTTTTTTTTCCAGTAGAGGGGATTATAGTAAACTCTAGCTCCAGTTTTTCCAAAAGAGCCTGAAATCTGGACTTTTTAAATGTCAAATCTCCCAAGTTTTAAATGTTGACACATCATGGGGGCAAACAAAATATCTGTAGTCTTCTAATCGGAAGGGGTTGAACTAAATAACTTTTAAGATCTTGTCCATCTTTTATAATAACTCTGATAATGTTTAAGGTGTTTTAGGATTAACTAGCATTTGCTGTAGACTCAGGGGTGTCCACCTGCAGCATGTGGGCCACATGCAGATTATTTGAGGACCATTCTGCATAACTGCGGTGTTGGACGTCATGAAAAGTATGCCTGGACCTTTTGCTCATCAGCTGTCATTAGTGTTTGTTTAATGTGTAGCCAAAGAGAATTCTTATTCTTCCAATGGGCTGCAGAAAAAAGGTTGGACACCCTTCTAGGTCCAATAAGCAAATCAAACGTCTTGCCCATGAGATACATTTGTCCTTGAGGCACAGCCAGAAAGGGCAGCTGATCTTACTGTTTCTTCAGCCTTTTTCTCTTTTCCCTCCAAGGTATACTGTATACCTGCAACTTCTAAATATACCAGATGCATGTGTTTCAACATGTCAAATGGGCCACTCAGACAAATGTGCCACACAGAGCACATCAGAGGGACCTGCTTCAGGGCAGGGTTCTATCTTGGTCTCATTGTCATGCCCCTAAGGGCCTGACGTGGTGCATAGCCGGTGGCAAAAAATCTCAGAGTCTGTGGAAAGTTTAAGTTCCCAGGAATAACCAGTCTAGGTATATTCCCTAAGAATTGTGAGGTATAAAATTCCACAGTAGATTTACATTAAATATTGGCTATCCTGAAAAACTTTAGATCATTAGCTGTAACCATCCAAGAATAATAAGTCAGATAAATATTATTCCTGTGTGTTGTGCTGTTAAGACCT
>NW_003852407.1:15398415-15399538 GCF_000181295.1 Otolemur garnettii
TGGCTATCCTGAAAAACTTTAGATCATTAGCTGTAACCATCCAAGAATAATAAGTCAGATAAATATTATTCCTGTGTGTTGTGCTGTTAAGACCTCTTCCCAGCAGCCTGCTCACAGTTTTTTTTTTTTAGAGAGCACTTCACCACACCATAACTCAAACCTATCTTTACCTCTCAGCAGATACATCCTCTGCTGAAAGCCAAGGATGCCTGGGACTTAAAAAAAAAAGTTGACAAAGCACTGAGTTAAAAAATAAAGATGTATTAAGAGTTCTGAAAGCAGATGTGGGAAAGTATCCACAGAGCACCTGGGGTACCGGCGTGAAGGGCAGACTTCTCCAGACGCTCGGACAAGCAGCCTGTCTTAGTTTGCAGTAGTTTTCAAACACTGACTTGACCAGGTCTTGAGGCCCTGGCTACAGGCCAGTTAAGTTCCCCTTCTCCAGCAGCACTTTAAACCCACATCCCAGCCATCCCCCACACTGGGCTCTCACACCACGCTCACAAAGATGTCCCAACTGCCCTACGACACCCAGTGCCCCAGAGCCAGGGCTAAGACCCTGGCCTGCCCCTCCCCCTTCTGCCCTTGGAAAGCACAGTGCAGGCGTTCACTCACAGCCCCCTTCCCTCTGACTCCTGTCCTGCTCCTGCACTTCCTGAGTGGCCCGTGCTGGGTATTTTCTCCCCAGGGAACTGTGAGTGACAAAACTTTAAAGCTTTTTCCAGTTTTTCTCTCTCGATCTGCATCTGACCTCACCAGGGCCTACCAAAGATAATGCAATTAAAACATGATGAGAGTATTTCAAATTGTATATGAAAACAGCACACCGTACCCCATGATTGCATTCGTGTACACAGTTATGCTATAAGAAATAATAAAGGAAATTTGAATGGGAAAAAAGAAAAACACGGTGGGATGAATAAAGAAGCAAGTCATGGGTTGCTCTTGACTACAAACGTCCACTGACTGCTATTGGCTAAACACAATCTAGAAAAAAATCCTACATGAGAAATTATTCAAAGTCACAAAAGGATGATGACTTAATGTGCTAGGAAAAACGATAGCTTCCTCATATAAAAAATAAAAGAGCCACACCCCAAGAAATTTGTCATTTACATTCTTC
>NW_003852407.1:15400478-15406760 GCF_000181295.1 Otolemur garnettii
CTCAGATGTAGATAAATGTAGATGCTTGTACCGATGATCACTGTATGGAAATGCACATATATGCTTCTAGACAAGGGTCAGAAAAATAAACATACAGATGGTCATTAGTTCCATACAGGTGTGTCTCTGTGTGATGGACATTTTTCATAAAGTTAAAGTGATACACACTTAGAACATTAGTAAAAAAATATATATATAATGGCCCATATGGACCCAATATTCAGAATTACGCAATCCTAGTTATATGTCCTGTCACGCATTTTAATAGGTAGACATCCCCACCTGGAAAATAAACCAAAAGAAGTTCTCCCACCCTCATTTCTGTGCCTTCCTTTATTCTAAAATGTTGGGCCAGAGTGAACAGAAACATAAGGTTGAGAATCCAACCCAAACCCTCTCTTTAGACAGAAAGATGGCTATAGTCAGATGTAAAACATTAAGACAGAGCTAATGGTTGTTAATTTCTCTGCACATGCCATAACAGCTTTCATATAAATGTTTGAATTATATGAGAAAGAAATCTTAACATTGATTAATAAAGCATCTCTACTGACATCATGTAATTGGGGATCCACCACAAGCCCAGGAAAAGCCTGAATGGGCACAAAAGGAACTGATCCCATCCTCCCAAACACCATCCAGTACCCAGCACAGTGCAGCAAAACATGAGCTGAAGAGCCCTCCTCCCACACACATCTTTGACATTTATCCAAATGAATGAAAACAACACTGATTTTTTTAAAACGCCCCTAAATTTTTTAATTTTTTAAAAATGAGCCCTAAGTTTTCATTTCTGTTACAGTGGCTCTCAAGGAGATGGGAAGGGAGGAGGACTTTGAGTTCTGATGTGCTAGATAACAACACAGAACATGAGGAATCATTCTCCAGGCACAACAAAACGGCTGAAATGGTCATCATGGTGGCTCATACCTGTAATCCCAGCACTCTGGGAAGCTGAGTGGGTGGATCCCTTGAGTTCAGGACTTTTGAGACCAGTTTGACCAAGAGAGAGAACCCATCTCTACGAAAAATAGAAAAACTAGCTGGGCATTGCGGCAGGCGCCTGTGGCCTCCCAACTACTTGGGAGGCTGAGATAGGAGGATCTTTTGAGCCCAAGAGTTTGAAATTGCTATGAACTAGGATGCCAGGGCACTGTACCCAAGGCATGGAGTGAGACTCTGTCTCAAACAAACAAACAAAAATAGCTGATAGGACTGTTTCAGTTTGCCGGTCTCATTCGACTTGAACCATGAAGATTTTATATTAAATCACACTTTTCAGGTATTTTTCTTTCATCTGAGGGAAAAGAACAGG
Organism: Otolemur garnettii; assembly: GCF_000181295.1. NCBI lineage: Eukaryota > Metazoa > Chordata > Mammalia > Primates > Galagidae > Otolemur > Otolemur garnettii. Next base: position 15,401,794 of record NW_003852407.1, read on the forward strand.
CTTAGAGTTTTCTTTTTCCTTATATCAACATGAAACAAGCCATTTGTGAAGTCATCAGCACAGACAAAGAGGGGACAGCAAAACCTTGACCGGTCTTAACATGCCCCAGTGCCTGGGCACAGCCGCTGCCTGACGTGAGGAAGTAACTTTACAAGGTGAAACACTCCTTGGCGTCTGGATTTTTTCCAACTTCAAAGTGGAAATGATACCGAAGTGTATCAAATTCCTCTTTCGATAGTTCAAAATTTTTAGCAACAATTTCATATGGTCCAACCTAATAATCCTGCCCTGCTTATTCACAGATTCTTTTTTTAAACAGGATCATATAAAATTATTTACACAAAGGTGCACAAAAAAATCCTCAACCATAAAAGGACCATTAACTTTGTGAAGTGGAACAGGAATCAGTGCTTGAAACTCCACACAGCATTACTTCATAAATGAAATCAGAGGGGCAATTTTCAGAATCACTCTTTAAAATGCAAGTTCTTGAACCCACTCCTGACCTACCGAATCATGTGCACACCTGACAAGAGCTCTAAGTGATAACTTAGATGGGGGAAAATATTTCTTCCCAAAAAATAAATGAGGCTCCTTTGGTTTGAGGTGGATTTCGGCTGAGAGGCAGGCTCTCCCCTAGCCCATTTAGTGTGTCCCCCTCCTCACCAAATACAAAAGGTTATTGGCAGGGGTCCTCAAACTATTGTCCGTGGGCTACATGCAGCCTGCCAAAGACATTTATCTGGCCTGCCAGGTGTTTTTGCCACAGCTGCTTGTCCTGCTTAGCAGGTGACTCTTCCCAGACCCACAGTCCAGCCCTCCAATGGTCTGAGGGACAGTGAACTGTCCACCTGTTTAAAAAGTTTGAGGACCCCTGCTATAGAGGACCCAGTAAGCAGTACGTGATCTTGTCCTAATAACTCCCAGAAAAAGTCAGTAACATTCCCTGTCATTAAGGGCTAAGAATTGATAAAACTTGATGAAGATATCTTTGGCCAGAGGGTTTTTGTACCATCTCACCCAAGAATCCAAGTCTTTTACAAGGCTCAGTATTTAAGTCCCTGGCAGTGAACTGCCACCCCAACAGGACTTACCCCTCAGGATGTAGTTCTGGTGGTTCTGATCAGCCTCAGCTCCCACCTTGATCAAACATGTCAGCCCTTCAGCCACTACAAACTCATGCACCAAATCCTTGTCATCCTGGCAGGGAACAAAAAAAGAAAAAGACTTCAAATACTGTCCCTGTCCATCTTCCATCCCAGCTGTTAAAACTTTATACAAGGCTTTGAAGCCAGACCTGCCCCTGAAGATGGCTCAGCTCTATTCAAATGAAGCATCTTCACTGTTGCCAGAGGAATTGTACAACCAGTCTTCACACCATGCCAAAGACCAATTACTGCCTTCTGGGCAATTTAATAAAGATAAGGAAAATGAATTGCCTGACAGTCAGAAATATTTATAGCAGTTTGTTTTTCCTTCTTCAAAAATTACCAGGCTCCACTCCCCGACAGGTCGGGGGTTGGGAGGGCATAAGAAACTCGCTCATTTTTAACTATGGGAAACATTTGCTTGCAACAAAAGACTCAAAGCCACACTCCTGTGTTCCAGTAAGGATAGTGGTTACAAAAAAGGTCTTGCAAAGGCTCTCAGAGAACTTAAGGAAGCAGGTTCTTCCCCTCCAGGACAAGCAGGGAAGTAACACAGGGCCTCGGTCACAGAAGGTGGGACCTGGAAGTCTCAGGGGTCATTTAATCAGGTGGTTCTCAGTGAGAGTCTCCAGACTTAGCAACCAGCAGAGAGGGGCAGGAAGAGCATCTCCTGCGAGCTTGTTCAGAGCTGCCTGGACCCACTGAATAGGAAACCCTAGGGAGGTCTAACTCTGTGTTTATCAAGCCCTCCAGGTGATCTGAAGTGCTACCCTGGCTCTCACCCCTGACTCCTTCCCATTAGAACACCTAGGAAGGCTTTAAAAAGAAACAGGAAGCAGGACCCTACCCAGACAGATTTAATCAGAATTTCTGGGGAGAGACTGAGGCTCTTGTGACTACATTCCCAGGAAATCCTAAAGGGCAGCCCCTTCAAGAACTATTGATCTAATGTTGCCTTCTCTTTACAGATAAAGACACTAAGACTCACGAGCGGCCATAAAAATAATGCCGCCAAGATCACTTCACTATTCATACATCCAGCCAGCCTCCAAACCCCATCATTTTTTCTGGGTACCAAGTTCAGTACTAGAACTGAGAGGGATTTCTCCACCACTCTTTTCCTCAATCAAGATTTCCTGAACTGGACAGTGTCCTGTCTCAAAAAGAAGTTAGCCTAAGGCTGGAACATTCATCTTCAATTATCACAACAGAGCAAAACTAAAAAACCTCAGTGATGTAAACAGCAGAAATCTTAATGGAATAATGAAAGGTTATTTTTATAGGCATAGTCAGCGACCATGGTTTATCTCCAAAAGAAAAAAATAATTTAGATGAACTGGCATAATTCTGCTCCTACGTGAAATAAGCGCCTCCCTCCCCTTATTTTAATTTTATGGCATTTTCCAATTATATGGACGGAGGAGAAGGCACATGTGCACAGCCTCAGCGAAGGTTCCCTTTGAACCGAGAAAGCACTCCTTAGGGTCGGAGCTGGCTCTGGGGGAGTGTGAGTGAGTGATGCTTGCGCCCTGAAAGTAATGAAAGACAGCTGTGTTAACTCAGACTTTAAGATAATCATTGCTTTGGAAGAGAGAGAAAATGGGACAATATCATGAGTTTTTGGAAAATTACTTTACACTCATATGTAGAAAGGAAATAAAAAAAAATAATCCTCTCTCCATCCATATCCTTTTCCACCAGCATATGTGAAAAGTGAACATTCAGATGAGCTCATGTCTAGTCAGAGAGTTTTTCCAAGCATGTAACAAATGTTTATTACTTTAACTAAAACTAGATTCACACATGACTTCATGGTGAAAAAGTGAGAACAAGCTCTCAAGAAACCACTCAAGCTAATCACTAATATTAATATACCAGAGAAGTGACTGTCTGGCAGAGGCGTTTGGAAAAAACATTGGACAGGCGAGACAGTGTTTATAGAACTAATTCAGGACATTAACTAAAATTTATGCACATATGTAGATAAGGCACTTAGGAAAGAAAAAGTTATGGATAATAAATGTGGAGAAAATCTTCCGCATTAGCAATTACACTAGATTTTAAACGTATACCCTAAAATACGTGAGCATTAAGAAATGATTTTTAAAACATTTTCAGACAAGAATGAAATCAAAATGTTAGCACTAGCTGATGAGGGCTTATTGCTGCATTTCAGAATTTCCTATAATATGGGTTCTAGAAATTGGATAACCTTTCATCTTTTTTTAATGCCCATTGGTCAAGGACTATTCAACTCAATCTAGATGATTAATGGCTGTTTTTTTTTTTTTTCAGGCCATTACAGTCTAGTTTGAAAAAGAACCTCCATGCCTAGAAAACATGAGAGATGATGGAGATGCCGACCCATGGTATGGAAAGTGGTGATCTATGCCCCAGACAGCCTGCTGCCTGTGTAATCCAGCTAATCCCCCAAGCATTGCTGCCCGTGGCTGAGTGCTGTTTTGTGCACATGTGTGTGGTCCTCTAAACAGACTATAAACTTCTTGTAACAAGCACCTTCTTCCTTGCCTACGCAGTGCCAACCAGGCTGCTCAAAAATATTTGTATAATGAATAAATAGCCAGAATGACGGCCCTGGGAAACTAGAGAACTTATACTATGGAGTGAGCTTGTCTGAAGGGACATACAACAAGAATCTAAACATATTTATTTTATTACCTTTCTTAATTTAGAGAATTTCAAACATACACAGAAGATGACAGAATAGTCTAATGAACCCCAGGCCCCAGTCATTCATAAGAATCCTGTTCCATTGATCGTACTACCCTCTTCACTGCCATGTTAACTAGAAGCAACTCCTACACATCACATCATTGAATCCACAAACATTCCAATATGTACTAATAAAAGTTAATGCTTTTAAATATTACCAAATGTCCAGGCAGTGACCAAATTTTCAATTGTTTGATAAATATAGCATTTTATAGTTTGTATTAGGGTCCAAGTCAGAGCCTTATATGGCAATTAGTTGATAGGACTCAAATATTTTATAACTCATAGATTTCCCTGTCTATTGAGGAAACCAGGTCATTTGTCCTGAAGAGTAGCCCCCAGTTTGGATTTTTTTGGTACATCTCTCTGGTGCTGGGTGGCATGTGCCTCTGTCCCAGATCATTTATAGATCAGTCATTGCACAGAAAGCCATGACCATATCCAGGGTGATTTTGTTGCCCTGACCTGTCATCAGGGATAGTTTGTATTTCCTGGGAGGCATGCGATACCTGGGTGTCTCTCATTTCCTCCAGGTCAGCAGCTCCCGAGGCTCACCACAGAGAGCCATTAACTCATTTGGGGATGTTTCTTTCTCACTAGCTAGAAGATTTCTACAAACAAGGCCTTCTCCCAAGTACTATTTGATTATCCTAAAGTTCATATGTGAAAAGGAAAAATAAATTCTAAAACACAATTTTTCAAAACAGTGAGCTGGTTAGTAGCATTTTCTCATTGTTATTCATAGTCCATCTTCTTTTTGCCGATCCATAGTATTTTTTTAGTATCATTAAAAGCTCATCAATTCCAACTTCTGTGTTTCAATCCATGACAATTATCACCCTTCTTGATGCTACCAGCCCATCACTGGCCACTCATTTGTGAGAGACCCTTTAGTGTGCTTCTTTCAGCAATACTCCTAATAAATATTTGACAGCTTTCTTTCTCTCCGTATAAGATGTTTCAAGTTTATTTTAATATTTTCCTACTCTAGACTTGGAATCAGCCACTTCTCCAAGGAGCTCTGATTCCTTTTGGTGTTTCAGATCACAAGGTCATTGCTAGCAGTGCTTGTGAATGAAATGATTA
>NW_003852407.1:15407058-15413612 GCF_000181295.1 Otolemur garnettii
CCCAGCTACTTGGGAGGCTGAGGCAGGAGACTCACTTGAGCCCAGGAGTTGGAGGTTGCTGTGAGCTGTGAAGCCACTGCACTCTACCCAGAGGGATAGCTTGAGGCTCTGTCTCAAAAAAAAAAAAAAGAATTCTAAGACTAACAAATTTGGAAGATCTCTCACACATAGTCACAGAACAGTTACGACACCAGCTCCACAAATACAATTACTATAAGTTTGGTTCTTGTGGAGTTTGGGTGGTTCCTTTCCTTCTCAGGTGGTTCCTTCATTCTACAAAGGTTTACAAAATTGCAGCATTTTAAAGTCACTTGGAAGAGCTCCTGTCATGTGGTTCTGCCACCAACTGGATACTCAGATAGGAAAGGAGTCCAAGCTGAGTGGCAGAGGGACTGAGCGAGGTAGAGCAGGTGCGGCATGAACGTGGCCCTCTTATAAACAGAGGCCAGCCTAACTGCACTCAGAAATCTGAGCTTCAGAGGAGACATAGTGGAAAGTGAAGAAGTTTTGTTAAGTAATAGGAAGATACGGATAGATACATCTGAAGTGGAGCTTTGGGACAATTAGTTTGTACAGCATTTATTAAGCTAGAGACAGCAAAGATTGAGGTCAAATACAGCTGCTAAAAGACAACTCAATGCAGCTTGTCCAGTCATCTTTTGAAGTGGTACCAGACACTGCACTAGGCACCAAAGACAGACTGGGTGCTGAAATCCATCCAGTGAGCACACAGACTTTTGGTCCAGGCAAACAGCGTGTCCTGCAGCATCTTAATATCTTAATTTCTGTATAGGTTGGGCATCACCTATCCAACGCGCTTGGGACCAGGAGTGTTTCGGATTTCAGATTTTTTTTTTGGATTTGGGGATCTTTGCATATGCATGGGATGGAACCCAAGTATACACATAAAATTCCCTTATGTTTAATATACACTTTTTATACAGAAGCAGAAGGCAATGTCATACAGTATTTTTAGTAATTCTATAAATGAAACAAAGTGCACTAAACCACCAGGAAGCAAAGGTGTCACCATCTCAGCCACCAATGTAGACAATCTGGTTGTTTGGCATCACCGTCATTGCTGAATTTGTATGCCACTGATAAGTAATCATTTTCTTACATTTATTTACACCTAGTACTTAACAGTAAGAAATATGGCATACCATTAAAACAGTGAAAAAGTAACACACTCAGGGTAACTCCCTAGGCTCACCACATAGAGCCATTAATTCATTAATGACTCAGGGGTCCGCAAACTTTTTGAAGAAGGGCCAGTTCACTGTTCTTCAGACCGTTGGAGGGCCAGACTGCGGCCCCGGCAGAAGTCGGCTGCTAAGCAGGACAGGCAGCTGTGGCAAAAACACCCAGCGGGCCAGATAAATGTCCTCGGCGGGCCACATGTGGCCCATGGGCCAACCTGATTAATGTTCTAGCTAGTAAGAAAGAAACATCCCCAGAAGAGCCAGCAGAATACCCGGATCAGCTGCCAAACAGCAACAAACAGCAGGCTTTCCGTCTCCGTGCTGTGATTAAAAAGTTACTGTCCACTCTATTTTTCTAGGTGAAAAACAGCAGCAGCAGTTGAGGGACCAGAAAGTGGCTACTCCGAGGATGAGGAGGAATTATGCTGGATGGCTTTTTTAAAGCCAAAGTCATCCAAAGTCATCTGCCCCACTAACAACAGCTTTTGCCTTAGAAGTCTCTCTGATTGCACAAGTATAAGCCGACGTGATTTCCTGTTCTGTTATAAATGCACACTGCTCCAGTCTTTCAATAAAGCCCTCATACATTTTCACCATGTTGTCTGTAGGCCCTTTTTCTGCGATGTGAACATCATCTTATCACTATCATCACAATCATTTTGATTCACAACTAGTTCTGTTCTTCCATCAGTCAATGAATCAAACAATCATAGTTTCGTTATCCAAGTTCAAAACTTCTTTGATGTCCACGTCTCGCTCACGGAAAGACTCTGAGGGTATCTTTTGTGTATGTAAGGAGTTCAGACGTCGTTCTTGCCTCACTTGACACCTGAAATCCTTCAAAGTCACCACTCTGTTCATCATGATCACTGAACACAGTTGCAGGCCAGGGCTTGCGCCAGGCATGCAGAACTACGTCTCTAGTCACTGTGTTCAAAGTGTTGGCAACGGAATATATAACATCCTTCCCACTAAACTCATCTGAAAACCTCCCCCACACACCTCTGTTCACAGCTGCCAGCACGCTCTTCCAAAAGATGTGTTTGTATTTACTCTTCATTGATGGAGGGATAATCTGGTCACATGGCTGAAGTAATGAAGTCATATTTGAGGGAAGTACATGGTATACACATTATTTTTGGATGAAGGTTTCAGCTGGAGGATGAGCTGAACAGTTGTCAAGGAAAAGCAAAATCTGGCAGTCTTCATTGGGTCCAGCTTCTCTGAACCAGCATGAGACTCGGGCACAAACTGTTCCTAAAACCAATCAGAAAAGATGTCCCTGGGGATCCATTCCTTTTTATTAGAATAACGGACTCGTAAGAAATTCAATCCTTGAAAACAGCAAGGACACAAGTTTTACTGCACCAAGACTATGCTTGTGTATGTTTGCTTCATTAGCACATCCTGACACGGTTATTCTGTCCTTGACAGCCTTAATTCCTATAGGGGCTGTCTCATCGCCTGTCAGCAGTATCTTTCAGGAGCTATAATGCCAGAAACAAATAAATAAATAACGTTTCATCAGCATTAGAGACTTGTCCTGGCATGGGAGTTTCATCAGCAGGGACCCTGGCAAATGTGTCAGTGAACTTCTCCCGTTTTGTGAGCAGCAGACACTTTATCACCAACCTCTTTCAAAATGCTGTGTCTTTTCTTATATTTTTTCAAGCAGCCCGTTGGATATTCACATTCAATTTTCAACTTGTGACAAGTCTTGACTTGTTTCACGATCAACATCCCACGATGTGGCCTGGACTCACTGCAATGCTGACAGATCCACTCTTTGAGGACATGGCTGAGATCTTCGTTTTCAGCTTCATGCAGTGTTTTTCCATTTTTCAGCACAGATCTTAGTTTATCCCTCTGTTTCTCGAGCTCATAGGCGCCGGTCATTCCAACACCACGCTCTCCTGCAGGATGCTTCACACTCCATCGTATCTAAGTCTGACATTCTGCGCTAAAGATAAACACTAATGCTTCCTCTTTTTCTTATTACTGTTACCGACAGGGGTATTTTCAGGTCTTTCTTGACATTTTCAACAGTATCTTTATACCAGAGAGCAGAGAATATGCAAAAGAAAACCACAGGGAGTGATGCATGGGCCGGGCCCCATGTGGGGCACTGTGAGGAGCCTGCATTTGGCGTGTCTGATCTGCACGTGTGCCATTTTATTACCTTTTGTGGGTGTGCTTGCGTGGAGGAAAGTGGAAACTATACAGCTCAGCCAAGGGGGACAGTAGGTCTTTCCTGGGGATGCTTAATAAGCTACGTGTTGTGCACCTGCATTTTGTTGCCACCCACCACATGGGGTCAGGTGTGAAATTTTCCACTTGTGGCATCATATAGGCCCTCAAAAATTTATATTTGGGAGCATTTTTAATTTTGGATTTTGGATTTAGACATGTTCAACCTGTACTAGAGGCAATCATGGGATACTTTAAAAAATACTCAGAGGGACCTTGACTAGTGTGGGATTATCTTTGAAGAGGATCCCTAGAAGGAGGAAATATGAGGAAAAAGAGATAAAGAGCGTGGGTGTGGGATGGCAAAATATTTGAGAATAAAAGCTATACTTCCAGGGACAAAGGCAAAGACACAAGGCCATGCCTTACTCTCGGTGTACAATTGCAGGAGGAACTTAGGATGTAGCCAAGGAGAGAGGTGGGCACCAGCAACAGAGGCCAGATCAACAAGGACTTGAGAAATTCAGCTGTAATCCAGAAGGCAACGTGGAACCAGCAAGGCGGTAACTCCCTCACCTCCTTCTGGGGGGAAGCTAAGAATGGACAGAGTTGGGGCGGTGGTGCTACGGACAACTGTTGCAATTTCCCAAGTGAGAGTAGGACAGGCCTCACCAAGGCAGACTTCTAAGCCTTAAAGGATTGCTGAAATGTGCTGTGTGACAGGCCAAAGGTACACCAGGGACAAACTCATGGCTGTCAGATGAAAAGGGGACTCATCTTACAAATGTCAACAAGAAGAAAAATTTTGTTCGGCAAAAAAAAAAAAAAAAGGTGCCATGACTGAATAAGTTGAATGAAGAATGGGATGTGAACATGCAAATAGAATGGATTTTTGGTCTGCCTTTTTGCTTATTCCCTCTCAGACAGGTAGAAATCTGCTCTGGCTAGAACTATCACTGACAAAATATTTTAAGGAGGTAGATAAGATGGGCACTGAGGGGAGAGAGATTATACCCTTGAATCAAAAATCGTAACAAAAAGGAAACATGAACCTAGACAAGCCTAACGCAAAGGCCATCTTCTCCCTGATCCACCTGCTGGCCCTGCCCTCTGCAGTCCCATGGGGGTGATAGTTTTGGACTTGTCTGCACTCCTGTCCTAGCCCTCTTCACTATGCTGGTAACTTTTTCGAGGTAGGATGGAGGGAAGGCCTAAGAGGGAAAGATAAAAACAGAACAATCAAAGAGAGATTTACACAGGTGTATGAGGTGGCATGTCCATAATAGCATGGCTTATGACAGCAAAACCTTGGAGTGTAACCAAATCATCTACCAACAGAAGAATGAACAAAACTTTACTTATGATTCATTCATACAGTACAATTGTCAATCAGAACTACAGTCACACTACATCTATTCCAGTCTCAGTAAGTCAGCTAAAGTAGGATATATTAATATAAAAGAATATCCCATATTGTTGACTATCTACCATTATACACACAAACATGCAAGCATATGATGAATTCCAAACTCAGCAGTCCGTAGAGAGGGAACCTGAAAGTGGGGTGGGAAGAGGTTGACTGGTATTGGGGAGAAGAACCCAGATCTTCAATCATATCTTTCATATGATTATGAAAAATCATAATTTTTTTCTTTAAAAAAGAGTGAATTTAGAAAAATGTTATAATTTGATAAAGTTGTCTTTATTATGTTTGAAATACATGATATGGTAAAAAGTAAACTCAACTGACAGTCTGACCTAATTTACATTATAATCTAAAGAGATAATCCTTTTTGTACTAAGTATAAGCTTATGTGTATCTAATTGAATAGCAGTGTGAAAACAGGACCTAAGTGTACTTTTTTTTTTTTTTTTCCTATTTACCTGAAATATCTGCTTCAGGGAGAAAAGGGCCCTTCTTAAATCTCGTCCACTGGAGTTGTAAAGTTTTTCTGAAATAAAGAATACAACATATAAAATTAATTAAACTGACTCAACAGATGATACAAACAGAGTGGCTGTGAATGGTAACAGGACGCCCACTGCCAAGGTCACTAAGACACCTCCACTTCCTCTAGGACGCAGGCTTCACCCCAGACAGCATGAAGGAAGCTTCCTTCACATCTGGCCTGTTCCAGGCAGCAGAGAGATGGGTGTGGGAGTTGTGAAGATGTCGTCCACCCTCCCTCTCTTCAGATCCATCTCCCATTGTTCACAGACTCTTTCCAGTTTACCAACTGTTTCCACTTAATGACCCAGAAAATTAACACAAGACTCACTCCTCCCTTGCCTCATGGGCCCCATCCCCGAGCTTTCTGTGCCTCCCTTTCCTTGGGGGGTCTCCTGGTCACCTGGAGGGCTCTCCTGGGCCTGAGCCCAGGCAGTCTAGGAGACCCGAGGCAGCAACACAGACTGACTCACTCCCTCTAGCCACATGACTGCCTCAGCTCTGCCCGGGCCTGGGTTCTCAATCATGTTCAAGATGGTCCTGGACCTGTGCAAGGCAGGTAGAGGAGCCCTGCCTTGGAATTCTCTGGCTCGAGACTTGGGTTGACTTCCATAATACCACTGTGTTCAGCTGGTCACTAGGCCTCATGAAGGAGGTGACTGTGAAAGAGGACCTGCCCCCAGAGGTCACCACCCAGTGGGAGACACAGATGATTATGCCACAATCATGGGTCGCATGAAGATATGCAGGAGGGAGAGCACAGTTCTGCTGGTATGTGCAGGATGCCAGGGAGCATGGATTCTGCTCAGCCTCCCAGCACCCACACTGGGTCCTGCTTGGGTGGCTCAGGGGCATGGGGTTACATTCCTAGCGCTGGATACCAGCCCTCCCCACAGAAATCATCCAACACAGATTAACTGGGCACCTGTAGGGGACTATTCTAAGCACTGCGGATACAATAGTGAACAGCAGCATTAGTGCGAGCAAACACTAAGTAATCAGACTGCCTGTGTTCCAAACCTGGGGTCACCACCTACTCGCCATGTGACCCTGAGCAAAAACGCTTTACCTAAGTCTTCAATTCTCCATCTGCAAAATGGGAATTGACAATACTAGATTTAGAGGAAAATTGTTTCTGCGTTATATCACAAATGTCTGTATATGACACTGGGATGCAAGATCATTTAAAATGTTTAGATAGAATAAAAGCTTTCTTT
>NW_003852407.1:15413790-15416793 GCF_000181295.1 Otolemur garnettii
CTATTTTTTTTTAGTTGCAGCCGTCATTGTTGTTTGCTGGGCCCGGGCTGGATTCGAACCCACCACCTTAGGTGTATGTGGCTGGCGCCTTAGCCACTTGAGCCACAGGAGCCAAGCCAGAATAACAGCTTTCGAAGCAATGTCATGCTGTTGGCTGACCACCTCAAGCTTCATTTCCATCCTGCAGAGGGTAAGGGGCACAGCCACGCCCGCCTCTCATGTAAGTGTCATGAAAGGGCATGGAAAACATGGACCTGGAAGAATTTGAAGAAGTCTAGTTACAAGAAGCATATGTCCTATTCTCACTAATACATGGGAGCTAAATATTAACAACATTTGGGTTTCATGGAGACAGAAAGCAGAATGACGGTTACTAGAGGACAGGAAGGGGTGATGGGAGGCGGAGGGGAGTGGAGATGGCTAATAGGTGCAAAAATATAGATAGAATGAACAATATTTGATAGCATAACAAAGTGACTATAATCAACACTAATTTGGGTATACTTTAAAATAACTAAAACGTAGAAATAGAATGTTTCTAACACAGAGAAATGTAAAATGTCTGAGGTGGTAACTCAGTTACCCTGGTTTGATTCATTCACATTGTATGCCTATATCCAAACACACGTACCCTATAAAGATATACAATTATTATACACCTGTAATAATTTAAAATTAAAAGAAGTATATGCCCACTTTCCACCACTGCCCTCTGACAAAGACCAGAAGGGCCAGATGAAAATGACCACCTAATGGCACCCCTGTCCCATTTAAACCCTTCACTAGCCATCCACTGCACCCAGAATAAAAATCCAGCATCTTACTCATGGCCTGGCAAGCCCTTGGTCGTTCAGCTCTGGCCCCCACCCTTGCTGTGCTGCAGACACCGTGGTCTTCTCTCAGATCCTGGGGTAGGCTGAGCTTCTTCAGACTCATGACCTATACACACAGCTGGCAAGTGACAGAGGCCAAAGGCATGATTCCGTGGGGTTTGTCATCTGGCAGGGAGGGGTGGTATATGAGCCCAAGGCCTCCTTGTGGTTTAAGTACTATGGAATCCACACTTTTGAACACGATATGCAGTCTGCAACACTTACTCTGTCTTTTTATTATTATTATTATTTTTTTTACAGTATTTGGCCAGGGCTGGATTTAAACCCACCACCTCCAGTATATGGGGCCAGCACCCTACTCCTTGAGCCACAGGCGCTGCCCCACACTTACTCGCTCAGTCAAAAACCTTCAGAATCAACATATATCACCTTCCTAAAAACAAGAAATACAGAAAGCTCCAGAAAAGTCAACGATCCCCAAACTGCACATCTAGTTCATCTCGGCCCATAGGAAACAAGGCCCTGGTGATTCTCAAGCTGACGTCTAAAATCTATGTGTGGCCTCAATAAACATAGTAATAACATAGTGAGTTTCCCACTGCATCACCCCTGGAGTAGCACCCCGAGCTCTCGAGTGATCACGTCTTCCATAGCTAACATCTACAAATCCTCAAATCCCAGAGAAGCAGACTTTGTTTTATGCCAATACCACTTCTAATAAATAACGAAAGTATCAGATGGAAGCACAGGCTATGCGCACCCTGAAGAGGTAGACCACTTAATCTCTTCCAGGAACAACACTGGTAGAAGATAGTCAAGTCCAAGTACTTATTTAAAAGGCAGTAAGAAATCAAAAGGCGGGTAGCATGGTGGCTCACGCCTATAATCTTAGCACTTTGGGAGGCTGAGGTGGGTAGATCACCTGGGCTCAGGAGTTCGAGACTAGCCTGAGCCACAGTGAGAGCCCATCTCTAAAAATAGCTGGGTGTTGTGGTGGACGCCTATAGTCCCAGCTACTTGGGAGGCTGAGACACGAAGATTGCTTGTGCCCACGAGTTTGAGGTTGCTGTGAGCTATGACACCATGGCACTCTACTGAGGGCAGCAAAGTGAGATTCTGCCTCAAAAAACAAAAGAAAAGGAATCAAAGGCTTACAGTAGACTTCCCACTTAAGGACCACAGAGGGACAAGCTTTAGGTGTTTTGAAGTTCTGTTGTTAGGTCCACTCCCATTTTGGATTGCTATGGTTTCTTGGTGCATTGATATTTATCTCTCTCTTCATCCCTGGCAATATCTTGCACCTGTATAGATGCATCCTGTTTTTTCTTCAATCTGACAATCTGTCTTTTAATTGGTATCCAGGCACTGTATTTACATCACAATTGATTCCTCAGTGGCATTAGAAGCAAAGACCTAAGTGACATTAATAAGAAATACCCTTCTACAAATCCCAAAAATACCTTCCAGGGTGCCCCCAAATTCTCTTCTTTCTTGCCAACTGTCGTTTAATTGAAACATGTTATAATTCTATTTGAGGATATTTTCCACTCCAATTATCTTCAACTTTCAAAAGAAAATCTTTACAACCACTTATCTGTTTAAATAATTTTCTACTACAAAGCTGAATGGTAAAATCTGTAGCACTGTTCCCAAATACAGTAGGACCTCTGTAAACCGACCACCCAAGGGACTGTAGCAGAGTAGTCAACATACAGAGTGGTCAGGAAAAGGCTCTATGCCTACTATACTGTTATAGACATGTGATCAATGCCAGGAGGTCAACTATGGAGGTTCTACTGTAATAATTTTTTCTTTTATGCAAGAAAATTCTCACTACAGACCTGAGAGAGACTTATACACTCTAACGTAGTTATTTTTTTTTCAAAATCAGAGCTCAAAGGAATCACTAATCTATTCCCTATTTTGTCTGAAATGTCCTTTAAGGCTTGGCACCTGTGGCTCAAGTGGCTAAGGCGCCAGCCATATACACCTAAGGTCACCAGTGGGTTCAAATCCAGCCTGGGCCTGCCAAACAATAATGACGGCTGCAACCAAAAAATAGCCGGGCGTTGTGGCGGGCGCCTGTGTCCCAGCTACTTGGGAGGTGGAGGCAGGAGACTCACTTGAGCCAAGAGTTGGAGGTTGCTGTGAGTTGTGATGCCACAGCACT
>NW_003852407.1:15416813-15421024 GCF_000181295.1 Otolemur garnettii
TACCCAGGGGGATAGCTTGAGGCTCTGTCTCAAAAAAAAGAAATATCCTTTAAAATGCTTTGGCACATGCCCTTTTAATGCCACATGCTACAAAGCACTAGGTGAGGTCTGGATGTGAAATCCTGCCACGTGGCAACTGTTAAGTTATAATTTTTATCCTTTAACAATTGTCGGTGACATTTCATTTCCATTGGACCAACATATCTTCTCCCAAACAACTGTGCAACAACATTTTAACATTTTCTAGGCAAGCAACATTTCAACAAATACCATGCCTTGCCCTCTATATCACAGGGAAGCAATAGCTAGAGTCATCACTGGTATAGTTGAAAAGAAAATAACCAAATATTCATTTACAGGAATATTACCCTAGAACACTGATCTTTGGAAAGACAATTCATAAGACATTTGCTATGATATAAAGAATCAATAACATGGTATAAAATGAAATTATAGTGTTTTATAAACAAAGTTGCCATCTATTTTTAAAACATGATAGTAACAAAAAGCCTCTATGCTTAACAATCAAAATGTGTATGTTGATTCTTAACAAACATTTTATAATAGAACCACTGTCTACCTAGAAGGGGTAGGAAAGGTTAGGGAGCAAAGATGTGTCATAAATGACATATAGTTTGTTATTTTATAAAAGGTACAATTTCTGCTGGTAGATGACCCAGCAGGCGTTTCACCTGGCAGACATCACACCCAAACCAGTGACTGGTGACAGCCCTTTGTTGTGGCTCAAGAGAGGCCCACACAGGTCAAAAGAGATGCACTTCTTCTCATAGCCCAGGTCCTAAATTTCTTGCTGAAACACTAAGGATGCTAATGCCAGCTTCCCAAAGGTTCACTTGCCATCATTCTTGAATCCATTTCCTATCAAACTCCAATCACTCCTTTAGAAGCAGCCTATCTACACAGGTTCAGGTATGATCTCAGTCTGGGGTGACATGGATGTGTGCAAGGATTCCTCTAAGTAGGATGCCTGACAGCCTTCATGCTCCCGAGTTCTGCAATCCAACTGTCTCCCTGAGACCCTGGCTGCATGCGTACTCAGATGCATGTACACACCTGGCTTCAGCTTGTGGTTAATTCTCCAGCCACACACAATGCACTGTATATAGACTGTTACCAGCTCCTGAGTGCCAAGGAAAGGAATTTTAAGTGTGTCTACATCCTAGAAATCAGACAATGTAAAAGAAAGTAGATTCCATGTAGTGCAGGAGGAGGGGCCTGGAGCCCACCCTAGGCCAGCAAGAGGGCAGCTGCAGAGACTTCACCCGCATATAAACCTTGAACTTCTGTGAGTTCACAGAGACTCTTCTTTCTCCTCTTTGTCCACCTCAGCTACAACCATACGCCAGTGAGGATGGTCAGCCCCTACCGGGGCCAGTACAAGGGAGATGATTCCTGCCATCCCAGAATTAACTGGAAAGCTCCAAGTCAGAGTATCAGAGAATAAAGGTGCTTGAGTAAGAAGTGCCATGTGGGTCCTTTCCTGGTGAATTAAAAAAAAAAAAAAAAAAAAGTCTAACAGGAAAACTCAAAGTAGAAATGTGGAGCTGGGGTCCAGCTGCCACCCTAAAGATTTGCCTTTCTCCTCAAGCTTGAGGACTGCAGGTGGGAGGTGCACAAAGTGCCCCCACCCATCCCTGAGGGGTGTCTGGCAGCTCAGGCTGACAAGGTCCTGGAGAAGGGACAGGGCCAGTTCCAGCACCTGGGGAAAGGGAGGGGGCAGGCTGATTACGCATCTTCCTTTCAGGTCAAGTACAGCTTGTGCTTGGCCAATAAAGCAGTATATACATTTATTCTACCACTCCCTCCCAAATTAAATCCGCCTGGGGTATAATCATTTTGGTAGCATGAGCCTTTGAGGAAAGAACAATTAGGAGCTGCCATTTGATGGCGACAAGGAGGTATAATCAGAACATTATTTGTTAAACTCTCAGGAACTGCTCCTCCATCCTTGCCCACGTTTCTTGCCTTTTAAAATGAACTATGTTCCTTTAATAGATGCAATCATGTATTATACTCTAAACCAGATTATAATACCAAAGGGTATTGCAGAGGGCAGAGCATCAAAGTCCACTGGAACCCGTTCCTGCTTGGCTGGGAAACCCCGTGCAGCCCATACACACCAGTGCCCAAAAGCACATCCAGAGTGGTCCTGGGCTTCCTGTATGAAGAAACTTCAGTATGAGGGGGAGAGACCACAACCTTAATTAGAAGGAACCAGTGATGAGAACCGATCTGCATCGTGAAAGAACGTGGAGGGGAGGAAACACAATTACCTTTCAGGGGGAAATGGGAGAAAGTGTACCTCTAGAACACCATGTTTGGGGCCCATAAAAATCACCCACTTTCAGACTAACAATTACAGCACACCCTTCTCTCAGCAAATGTCAAACATGCTCTCTGTGGGAAAACCTGGATGGGTCCCCAGAGCCTCTCCTCCACTCAAGGGGGACAATTACGTTGCTTTTTCCCTGGGGCTGCTACAAAGCACACCATGCCTTTAGAGATTTATTCCTCGGCAAAATGCCCACGCAGCCATTAAAAATTCTGCTTGCACCAGTTACAGAGAATGCAACCATCATAATTTTTCAGGTGCGGGCTTGGGAAATGATCCCTGCATCTGCCAGCCAGTTAGCCGGGTGGCATCTGTCCCTCACACAGCAAGCAGAGAGCTGGTGGAGAACAACTCTGTGAAATGTGACCACAGTCAGTCTGCAGAAAATGAGTGGCCAGACACGGTGATGCTCTGTGCCCCAGCCCAGAGCACACAGCCCAAGTCACTCAGCACGAAGCGAGGCAAGAGAATTCTATTGTGAACATTCATTCTTCTTGTGAATTCAAATGCGACACGTGACACATGCACACCTGGGAAATACAGCTCACTGCAACCTGCAGCTGCTGCTTCATTATGACCTGCTGATATTTAACAGAGAAAAAAGTGACATAGATAGACTTTATTTTTCAGTTTAAATAAACCTGTATAGTCAAACTTTGGAAACTGTAATATTTTTCCAGCGATATTTAAGCTTTTTGCAGTTTTTAACAAAACTCCATATACAAGTTCTAAAATAATAATAATGTGCAGACATAAAAGATATTAATACAACTTGAAAGATAAGGGTGCTTGGACACTTCCTGTGGGCTTTCAGGGGAGATTCTGTGAACCACAGGGTAAGAATCCATCCTCTAAACCAAAACTCTTTATTTTAGAGGTAAAAAACAACTAAGGCAGAGAATGTCATAGTTGCTGACCCCAAAGTTGGACTTGGTGGCTTTAGAAATAGGAAAAGGAACTGAAAATGGCTAATAGAAATGGAATTGGCCACGTGTTCTGTTTGGCCAATAAAAATAAGGTAAACATCTGAGCCACCAATACTTCACATTGTAGCCATGACCCTTATGTCACCATGTAAATTCGGAGAGAAAACACACACCTAGCAAAGTAAGGAGTTTTGAGAAGTCCATCACTTCTGCCTGTCACAATGACAGTAAACAGCAGAGGCATGAGGGTGGCCCCCGGTCAGAGTGCGGATAAGAAGGCTACACATGAACAGTGACAAGGTTGTGAGACCTGATAAGACAGAAGGTCACTTAAGAAGACCTTTTGGTGTCCCTGGATTACAATCAGACCTTAAATACTTATTAGTAACATAATCCTTAAAATAATCGTTTATTGACTACTAAGCAGGCACCACCCTAACACAAGGTCATAAGTGTAAAAAGAGGAAGTCTCAGCCATCAGAAGAGTTTGTGGCCTAGTGAGAGAGACAGACATGCCCCCAAATCATGGCCATGTCACGTGAGAAGGTGATGCCAATGCTAGGGGGCCCCAGAGAAAGGAGTGGAAGGACCTGTGAGCCTGGGGCTGAAGGAGGAGATTCAGACAAGGTGACACTAGAGAAGATTAACTACAGTGAGAAGTGCTGTGCACAGGAGAAGCCAAGGAAGAGCAGACAGCAGGTGGGCAGCCCAGATGGCTGAAAAACCAAGCAAGGTGCTCAAAAAGGACAACAGCTTGCCGGGCGTGCAGCAGTGAGAAGAGCCAGACAGGCAGAGAAACACGCTGAGAGGCATGCGGGGAGCCGGCCTCAAGAGGGCCTCCTGCCGCTCCAGCTCTGCACGTCACCAGCAATGATGGAGACTTGGGGGGATTTTATTTTTTTTTTCTTTTTTTTTTTTTTATTGAACGGTAA
>NW_003852407.1:15422050-15431158 GCF_000181295.1 Otolemur garnettii
TATTTTTGATGTTGCTTCAATTGCTCAGGGTGTCCTCTTCATAAAATGTTCGCCCAGGCCGATTTCTTCAAGTGTTTTCCCTACGCTTTCTTCTAGAATTTTTATGGTTTCATGTCTTAAGTTTAAGTCTTTAATCCAGTGAGAGTCTAAACCGGGAAAACATCTCCTAAGACAGGGTTTCATCAAGTTCACTGCCAGCACAGGCAGCCACAGCTGATGGATTGGAAGGGGCAGTGGGGAGGGGGGAAACAGTTAAGAGGCCTTCAGAATAACCTGAGCAAAAGGCGATATGTCTGCATGAGAAAGTGGGATAGTGGGAAGAAGTGAAGTTGAGAGAGATTCAGGGATAGAGCAGACGGAACGTGAGAATGAGGGACTCTCAGATTCCTGGCTTGGCCAACTGGGTTTGCGGGTGAGGCTACTCCCCCAAAGGATGGGACACAGGAGGAAAACAGGCACAGCCACTGGCCTGAAGTGACCCTCTGCCAAGATGCCTAAATGCTGTCCTTGCCTCTCTGGGAGCTGACCAGGGTTAGAAGTCTCACTCTCCAGCCTTCTTGTGCTGGTCTAAATCAGGCTCTTCTGCCCCCTCCCAACCCCTCTTTGTATGTAGTTCAGCCTCTAGGAAATACTCTTCCCACCCTACCAAATCTTGCTCTGTGAATTCCTAGTGGTCCCTATAGCATAACACTTGTCACAGGAGGCTGGAATGAGTTTTGAGGGTGGGGAGTGTCTAACATTTTAGTGCCTCTTTGTTAGCCCCACATATCAGCCACTGGTGTTAATTTTCCCTACACTCAAAGTCTGATTACTTATTCCCAACATGTAAGATTCTTTTCCAATTCTGTCCCCTCACTAAATTGTTACCTCTTTGCTGTCAGGACCTATGAATAAATTTATGTCCCCAGCACTTAACTACCTCACCAAATGACAAAATGATTAGAAGATGAAAGTTGACTCTGAAGGCTGGAAAGGACCCAGGAGGACCCAGATTACCAACACCCCCAACATCTGGCCTGGTCAGATCTCTGTAAGTTAGCCGAGTCTTGCTTTCTGTGAATGGGTCCAGCCCTACTCTGCCGTGACCCTTTGGCCACATTGCCAAAGACGACAACATGAAAATTACAACCATATTTATAATAGCCAAAATTTCAAAGCATCCAAGGTGTGGATAAACAAATGGTAATACTTTCATACAATGGAGTACTTGTTATTCAGCAGTCAAAAGAAATGAGCTATCAAGTTATAAAAAGATAATGAGGAATCTTAAATGTATATTGAGAAGTGGAAGAAGCCAATTTGCAAATGGTTAGGTATTACCTATATGAATAGACACAGTCAACTCTGCAACATTCTGCCGATAGCGTAACTACGGAGACAGTACAAAGATCAGCGAATGCCCTTTGGAGGACAGAGGGACGATGTACAGATGGAGCACACGGGATCATCGAGGCCATGAAACCCTCATTCTGTGATGCTGCTGTAACGGTGGGTACATGTCATTATGCACTTGTCAAAACTCAGAGTGTACAACACTAATAAACCCTGAAGTAAACTGTGGACGTCAATTAACAGTAATGTATAAATACTGGCCAATGGTGTAACAAATGTACCACATCCACGCAAGATAATGGGAAAGGGGGGAAGGTGGAAGGGATCTATGGAAAGTCTATGCACTTTTTGCCTAATTTGTTTCTGTAAAACTAAAACCATTCCTCAAAAAAATAGTCTATTTTTAAAAATCACATTGAGAGGCAAGTCCACAGAAAGTGAGAGGCCAGGAGCCTGGGCTGACAGCGAGCATGGCTCTTTACAAACCCTCCTGCCATGTGTGGCCTCAGGCCTGTCATGAATCCTGAGTCGTCTTTTTGTGTGCACTTCTGGGCTCGCCCCATGCCAGAGTCAGCTCGCAACCACAGTGGTTGCCCTCTGGCCCTGGCCGTGTCTGGCTGGGGCAGGTGCTTGGTGAACGTGACTGATGGGCAAGTCTGTATGTTCTCAGGGAGCTATTAACCTGGGTCCCTGGGGGGAAGAGTCCTCGGATGAGTTTCAGGCACATCTGTATCTATGGAGTTCCTAAAAGGAAGGGGACAAGTAACTTCATTTTGTGACAAGGGCTATGCCAGACAGAGTAAAGGAGATGTACAGGGCACAACCCAAGTGTCATAAAGTTCACAGTCATCAGAGAAGAGGATTTGTCAACAAGGAGAAAATCCCAGGATTTCAGGTGCTAGAACCTCAGGAGATGGCAGATGAAGGGACCTGACCTCACCTCAGTGTCGGAAGCAAACAGCCACCAAGGAACTGTTGTCCAAGAAACTGCAAAAGGCTTTAAATCATGCAATTATGGGCATAGCTGCTTGTCACAACCATCCGCTGAGCCCCACCTGGCTCTTTATTCTTTCTGGTTACCTTGAGGACCACTACCACCATCGTCCTCTTCACTGAGGAAGGCAGCCCAGGCAAAGCCATTTAAACCTCCATTCTGAATTAGTATGTAGGAAACTATTTTTCCCTCTGCAGTGGGTTAACTTTGGGGTCCCGGCAAAGTTCACGTCCATCTGTTCTCACCTTTGCATTTCCAAAACTGTGCTTTCTCAGAGGCAAAAAAGGCCACAGCTAGCTATATAAAGGACAGTTGACAAATTGAAATTCTGCTTCAAAATGTCCCTTTTCCTCCCACAGTCAAGGGATGGTAGAGAGAGAAGAGTCCTCAAAGATAGACGATATCTCTGTGCCCAGGCCAGGAGGAGGGGAGCTCAGGTGCCAAAAGGGATCAGCACCTTGACCCTGTCCATCACATTATCATCTGAAAAGCAGAGAGCAGTAAAAATGCTAAGGCAACCGTGGTGGGAAAGACAGGGGAGGGGGGATTCATTTCATGTCACCCTCTTGTCTCTGGTCCGGGTCCTGAAGATGGCTTGGCTATAACTGTTCTCCCTCCTGCCTCTCCCTCTCTGCCCTCTCTTCCTCCTTCCTTTGTTTTCTTCTCTCCTAATGAGGGAATGGACAACCTTAAATATTTATTTTTCATGGGATTTTTAAAATTCCCTTTCTTAATTTTAAAATTAAAACATTTGAACACACATATATTCTTAATATATTTCTCCTTCTGGCTCTCTCTTGAAAACAGAGGAACACCCTGCTAAGCTGCTTTAGCTCCAGTGTGGGGTGCTTCTCTCCTGAGATGGCCACAGCATAATAGCTGTCACTGCCCAAGAGCTGGCCCTAGTCACCCCGCTATGGGAAGGGAACAAAGCAAAGGTAGGCCTCCTGAACAACCAAACCCACTCCTCCTCACTCTTCTGGAAGCACCCGGAGTTCCTGGCGGCATCCATAGGAAACCATCTCTTTCAATTGAGTGTGAGGCCCAACACTGCTTTACACTCCGGGGAGAAAAATTAGAAGATAAAAACCATACCAGGGCCACGTGCTAGCCCCTGAGGACACACACCAAAAACTACTTACCCCTTTCACGGGATCTCTCTTGGGCACTACCCTAAGGGCTGGCAAGACTCTTCCTGTCATCTGTTGGGTCCTCCTAACCATGTAGCCAGATCTCTTGAGCTCAGACAGCCTGGGCTGGGCCCGGGCTGGGCCCCGGCTGGGCCCTGAGGACACCTGTCCCCAGCACAGTCACTCCCTCCAAGAGAAAGACTCTTCCTTCCTGGGGTCAATGGCTCTTGACAGGGAAAATATTCACCCTCCCTGCCCTAAACACTTTGAGAAAAAGAGATGAATGTCTAGTCCTTGGAGAGAAGATAAGGATCATTAGCTAGGGTCAAAAGAGAACAATTGGGCATCAATCATGTCACTAAGCAGAGATGGCAAAACTCAGTAGCTTCTGTGCCCCACCCCAAGGGGCCAAGGCTCTTCCTTCAAGGGGGGACCAGCCATTAATCTATGGCAAGTATCATATAAAGCTTATGAAATTGCATCAGAAAAAAAGAGTGGGATTTTAAAGCACAGCTTTATTCACTAACCCACAGGTGAGGGAAGAACCACAGTAAAAGAATATACAGCTGCATTTTTATAAATGCAGCACACTGTAAATAGTGGTTTTAACTCATAACAAATTCACCTCTGGACTGGAGGTTTATACACAATAAAAGGCCAAGTGGCTTCCTGATACTTCTCCTCTGTATTTACTTCCAGACTATGGGGCCTGTGGCAAGGAAGGCTAAACAGAGGGTGTCAGGCAGCCATGGAAAGTTGTCACCATGAAAACAAAAAATGATGATCAAGCATTAACATTTCTTCCTTCTGGACTAACAGCGAGGTGAGTCTCACGTATTTGGGAACATAACTGAAAAACAGTATAGATACAGCTTTACGTTTCTACCAGACCTGGATTACAAAGAAAGAACCCAAGGTTAGAAGCCTCAGGGAAATAGGTATTTTTAAACCTAATAATCAGTACGTATTTCCTAATGAAATGGACCATTTGCTTTGCTCCACTCCATAATGGCATTGCAGAAGGGCCCCTATGGGGCCTTGTGACTCTTAGCCACCTGCAGGCACTTTAAGGGGGAGGAGAGCTGTCTCCCAGTTCACTCACAAAGGATATTTTCATTTCATTTCAAGCAAGTTAAGTAGAAATTGTCACTTAACTTGCTGCCCTGACCACAGAGCCCAGTGAGTGGGAGGATGGCTAGCAACAGGCCCAGAGGTCTGGGGGGCCTCACCACAGCTTGGTACTGATGACAGGTGCATTTTAGGCAAGACCCTAAATGTCTCTGCAGGCCTCACTTCTTTCATTTGCAAAAGAAAGGGCCTGCACATTACACAGAATGGCTGACAACAAAAGGCTGGTCATACCAGGTTAGCAAGAACCCGGGGGCAGTTGGAGCCCCACCTCTGCTGGTGGGATGGGAGATGGTGGAACAACTACTTTGGAAGGCGGTTTAATAATCTCTTACCAACTGAAACACACACCTGCGCTTTGACCCAGGACTTTCCACAAGGAAAATGCAATTTTACACCCAATACAAATATTTTACCAAGATTCATGGTGGTTTTATTTAGAACAGCCAAAAAACTACTGGAAACAACCCAAATCCTGATCAATTGGTGAACAGGTAAACAAACTGGGCATATTCATTCAAGGGAACATTAATCAGTCGTGAAACAAACCACTGAAATATACAACATGGATGAATTTCAACATTACTAAATGAAAAAAGCCAGACGCAAAGGGGTACATACTGTACGATCCCGGGTAAATGAAGTTCTAGAAAAGACAAATCTGATCTAGAGTGATGGAAAGCAGACCCATGCGTGCCTGGACTCGAGGTGGTGGGCATGATGGGGCAGTGCATGAAGGCAGACTTGGGAAAATGATTTTTGTCTTGTGATGGTGCATAGTTGTCAAAAGCCATCCAATTGTACATTTAAAATGTGTGTATTTTATTGTTTGTAAATTACTCCTCAATAAAGTTGACTAAGAAAAGGATGGTTGATCCTATAGGGTCTTCAGTTCAGTTTTAATTCTAAACTCCATAGATTCATTTTCCTTAACCTTTTTCCTTTCAAGAAAAAAAAGAGATGATAAAATGTTATTTTATTATCTTTATTAACTTTATTAACTTACAAAGGGATCACCATAAAACATCCCATAGACATAAAGCGGTTAAACAATGACTACCGACTGAACGCACGTGGAGAAAGTACAGATAATGAGAGCTGGTGACACAGAGGCTGAACTTCATGCCCAGACCCATGAGCTGAGGCTGGGAGAGGCGGCACTGCTGGGGCTAAAGTGGAGGGTGAAGAGGGACCCACCCAGCGGAGCCAGTGCTGCAGGCAGCAGTCTTGACAATGGTCCCTGGGGAGATGCGGATGTGTCGGAACCCCTGTTTTGTTCATTACCAGGTGCTGGGTACACAAAGACAAACAGAACATGGTGCTTGGGGGAAACTTAGAGAAACGGGGAAGAGAAACACCAAGACAGATATGAGCCATCTAACGCAGGAAGCGAGGAAACAGAGGAAGTGAAGTTTCAGTCTTTTGGTCAAACACTGGGAAAGTGAGGCCGCTATGGAGGTGAATAAAGGCAGGTATGGCTTTTCAGGTTGAGGGATCACACACAGTCCACTGAGGAATGAGACAGCCTGGTGGTGTTGGGGAACGTTGAGGTCTTCTAACAGGCAGCATCAGTTTTTCTTCTTTGCATGATACAGAAGCTGAGACTTGGAATAGTTATCACCATGCTCATGGTAGGTTGGCAGACCAGCACTTCCCATATCACTCACCTGATACCCACTATGTATCATGCTCTACTAGATTTCAGGTTTAATGAATGTGGGTGGTGTCTTGCCATGGTGATGCCATTTGTCACCAAGAAGAATTCCAAGAGACCACCCCTCACATGCCTGTCATTGGGGTATACGTGCCTTGCCTGAGTCAGTTCAAAGAGGAAACGAATGTCAAAAAGGGGGTACTCAAACATTTTAAACAGGGGGCCAGTTCACTGTCCCTCAGACAGTTGGAGGACTGGACTGCAGGCCCCAGGACAAGTTGGCTGCTAAGCAGGACAGGCAGTGGTGGCAAAACACCCAGCGGGCCAGATAAATATCCTTGGTGGGCCTCATGTGGCCCACAGGCCATAGTTTGAGGACCCCCGCTCTGGATCTTCAAGGAATAGTGGGAGCAAGGCTGGGAGCAGCTAAAAGAGGTCAGCCACAGGCTTCGGAGCACAGCTGGCTCTGAGGATGGCCATGCACTCACAGGCTCTGTCTCCCCCTCCCTCCCTTTCTCAGTGGCTTCACCACCAATTCACACTGGGGTCTAAGCCAAGTGAACCGTTGGAAGAGAGTCACAACCACAGGCCACTGACAGGAGACGACACACAGCAAAAGGGCCCACTATTCTAACACCACCATGTAGTCTCCAAGTCACTGTGAATTGGGGAAGGCCTCCTGCTGCTAAACCTATTTCAGGCAGGGAAAGTGCCCAACTCTGAGTGGTACAAGGTAAGAGTCAGAGCATGTGGGTGGGGAAGGGGTCTTCAAATTCACTCCCCAGAGAGGAAGTTCTCCTTGGCTTGTGAACCTCTACCACCCACCTGCGCCCAAGCAGTGGGCCACTTCCCTCCCAGGACAGATGGCTCACAGAACAGCAGACACAGCCAGTGATAACCAGAGATGAGGGTGACTCAACCACACCCTCTGTGTGACCCTTGCCTTGGTGGCAACTCAGCAGCGGAGCTGTGAGGGTGAGAGGCAGCAGGACAGACCCGGGGACAGCCTCCTTCACCGTCCCAGTGTGCTCCCCTTTGGTTTTCCCCTTCCTCCACACAGACCAGAGCCACAGGCATGGAAAGTGTCCTCAAGTAATCTCTGTGGTCCGACAGCAGGGCCCCAGCCTTCACCACACCCGCGCGGGGCTGGAGCTTTTCCTGTGTCTACACATGGCCTCAGGAAGAGACACACACACCCGTCATTATACCACACTTAGCAGCTCCCTCAAACATCGACTGCACAGAAAGGTGCCATTAGGACCAATCCAAGCACCCAAACTGTTGCTTTGCTTTGCAAGGAAGAAGAGTTTTGTTTTGTCCTTGCCTAAAAATTATGAGGCAGCCTGTTTTATATATTCTCACTGAGATCTAAGAATACTAGAATTTTAGCCTCCTCTAACCAGGTAATAGTGTACGTTAGAGGATATTTAATCAAAGTCTTCCGTAAGTCAGGAAGGCAGCTTCAGCATCTCCACCCATCAGGTAAGAATTAAAGAGTGACTCCTCCCTGGCCAGCGTGACATGGGAGGGACACAGAAGGGGTCTGGGCATGTCCTACCCATCAATTTCAAAGATCATCACCAGTGCAGGCTGCACATTTTCTGCAACCTATATTGAAAGACAGGTGAACCAAAAAAGGGCTCAAGAAATCAGCAACAAAAGGGAAGCAAGGCGAGGCCAGGAGGCCCCTAGAAAGGCTGCCTCATGGCTAAGAATGATCCAGAGCTGGGACTGTCACACAGGAGGTACTATCAGGTAATCCAGTGTAAATAGTTGGCGTATGCGTTGCCTTTAATCCTCTCACACTTGCACACACACAGCAATCACCTGGGGAGATTGAAAAGTGCATATTGGGATTCAGGAGGTCTGGGGTAGGGCCCTAGATTCTTCATGTCCCACAAATTCCCAGGTGGTCCCATAGCTGATACATGGACCCAGATGACACTACTGGCCTGGGCAGTTAGTTCCTACAGTGCTGGGAGGGCTAGCCTTCTGAGGGGGTCCACTCAGCACTGGCTTCTACAAGCACTCAAGTACTTCTAATCCTGTTATCTATATCTGCTCTGCAGGATTCCCTAACCTGCATCAGGCATGATGGGGAAATGAATGGTATTCATTCAAGATATGTCACTGGCCAGAAAGACCGTGCAGACACCTCCACTCTCTCACTGCAATTAATCTCTGAACCAGCTCTTCATCTGCAAAATAGAGGTAATGTAAGACCCACTCTGCTCAGATGAAAGTACTTGGCAATGTGTTTTACCAGCATTAATTATGACTTTTTTCACCTAGGGATAAAATAAAGAGCAGGGTTTCCTCTGACACATATGTATTCTTCACATTCAACCAGTAGATTCAGGAATCTATAGCAGCATACAAAAAATCTTGGGGCTAGCAAGAGCAAAGAGCAGGTGGATCTTACCCCGACCTCTCCTTCCCTCCCCAGTTCAAATAACACCAGGCTGGCTGTGAGGACAGAAGCACCTGGCTGAGCCGGATTGTGCCCGGGGGCTTTGCTGTCCATCCATCAGTGCTGACCAAGACCACGCCCCCTCACTACTGGCCACACTGCCCTAGGACAAACCATAAACACTGGATTATTTTCAGATTAAGATACAAAGCAGAAACTCTGGAGTGACTGGTCCTCAAATGCCAGAGGTCAAAACCATATGGCAAAATTCCCAAATTCTTCCAATCTCCCCACCTACAAACACCATCTTCTAGCTGCTCTGAAGCTAGGATGGGGGAGCCTTGGGCTATATTTGATGTGAGGCTCCAGCTCTCTGCCCAGTGTTCTAAGCCCACGCATCTAGGTCTGGGGCATGAGTGGGTCTAACTGGCTCAGAGAAGATTCCATCACAGCCCTTGGC
>NW_003852407.1:15431458-15478675 GCF_000181295.1 Otolemur garnettii
GATCCCACACCCAACCCCTTCTTACCACTGCTCTGCTACACCCCAGATCTAAGCAACTACCCCTTACCCGAGGGCATGCAGGGGCCTCCTCCCCGCTCACCCTGCTTCTCCCCTTAGTTCCATACGGCTATATTCTCATGTCTTCAGGCCCCCGACAAAACATCTCCTTGGGGTGATATATCCCAGACTAACTTACTCAAAATCTGTCATGCACCCACACACACATCTCCTTTCTGAAACACTTGCCTGTTTTTCTTATCGCATCTATCCCTGTCCCACTATGTAATTTACCTATTTACCTTATGTACTGTCTATTTCCGCCACTGAATTTCAAGATGCACAAGAGCAGGGATTTTTTTTTGTCTGCTTTATCCCCAGGACCTTACACGGTGACTGACACATAATAGGCACCAAAGAAACTTTGGTGGAGTGAATGAAAAAGCAGTACCCTCCCCCTCCTTCCCTCTTCCTCGTCCCTGCGATTAGGGTGTTTGAAGTCTGCTTCCACCTCCTTCTTCATAATTTCTGAGAGCTAGGAATAACTTTCAGGATCTTTAAGACAAAGTGTCGGAAGACATACTCAGCTTCTGCCTAATTCTCTAAAACTCCAGTTCATATCTTGGCATAAAATAGTAACAAGCTCCTTGTGCATCACCGTTTGGATTAAGGAGACAAATTAATTTGTCCTCACTTTCAACTAGATCAATAGCAGAAGTCACAGGTGTAGAAAGACTGTCTCTGATTCAGTAATGTAAGGACTTTTTCTTCAATGGGTAGGAGGCAAAGAAATGCCTTTTAAAATGTCATCCATCAGAGAAAAACACCTTTGTCTTTCATGGTTCATATAAAAATTATGTTTAACCTATTTTCAACATTAATTTCCAGATTTAATTGACTTGAGAAGTGGTAACAGAAGTCAAATTGTTGTCATTTGCATCTTATGTTTATTTTGGGATAAGATGTTAACTCAAAATATCAAGAGAGGAAAAAATGTTTGCTTGGTATCTGTCCATGGTACCTGAGGAAGCCAAATGGCCCCATTTTCAGAAGCAAGTAAGAAAGCTCTCCATTGCAACCAACTCGGCTGGGGAGGAGTGAAAAGGGAGCAGGGAGAGAGGTGAGTGCCGCCCCACTAGAAAGGGTTTTCTGCCTTTTCCCAACTATCTTTTAACAACATAAGGAAATACTACGATCTCACTAGAAGGACCATATGTTAATACTCTTTCATTTTATTGACTTGTCCCAAATCCTGCAGTTCTAGGGAGACCACTGGCTCACTTGAGGAGCTTGGTCCAAAAGGAGGCCTTTCAAGAGTAGATTACAGCTGACTGCAGAAATTCCGGAGGCAATTTACTAAGTAAAGGGATGCGAGGAGCAAACCCAGAAGCACAATGACTTTCCATTGCTCCCTCCTTCCTTCAGCCCTGCTGCCTTTCTCCCTTAGTGAGGAAAAAAAAAAAAAAAAAGCAGAGGAATATTAAGCTTTATTTCCAGCACCAGCTATAGAATGCCTTAAAAACTTTGGGGGACAAATAAAGGAGTTATGCTCTTCAAACGCAAAAAAAAAAAAAGACTCATTCCTGCCTGGCCTACAACTTAACATAAGAAAACTTTGGTTGAAAATGGCCTGAGTTCCCAGAGAAGTAGGAATGCTTTCCTAATGCCATGAGGAAGGAAGGGCTCCTAACAGGAGGGGTGGACTGCTGGGATCCCAACTTACAGACAGCAACAGAGTGGCTAAGGGGAAGCAATGGTGTGGTGACCAGCCTCAGTTACGCTCATACAGACGCAGTGCAAATTATTCACTAATAGTGAGACTGGTCTAGTCTATTGAATTGGGTTGCTACAAAGACATAAAATAAGTGCCAAATGCGTGCCTGCTACACTTTGTTTTGCACATAATGTCTAGTCACCACAGTGAGCAAGATAACTAAAGTAACTTTTCCTACTTTTCTCCAGAGCCTGATAGAAACTGCAGACCGCCAGAAGAAAGTCAGAAAAGGCCACTGCATCACTAAAATATCTGTCAACAGCATGATGTCCTGGAAGCCGTAGGCAAGAGCTTGGGCCAGCGCATGTCTGCAGTCCTTCCAGTGCTGGCATGCCATGGTTGTCTTCTCAGACCGTCCCTGCCCAGGGACTCTGCTGTCATTGCTCCCTCACTTCCTGTGCCAAATTCACACCCTGCCATGTAATCCTCATCACTAAATGTGTTCCTGACTTTTTACACATTTGTACCTTTAATTGGATTATAAGCATCTTGGGGCTATCAGCAATTCGTGACTCAGACTTTTGCGACCTCCCATAATACCTGGCCCAGTGCCTAGTGCATTCCTGGTATATTGTGTGTGCAGGTGTGTACACACACAGAGAGTGGCAATATACACACATATTGGCTATCTTCCTGTCACAGGAAAAGCCACGTGATTTCTTGGATCTCAGTTATCCCCCTTGGAAATAAAGGGTTTTATGTTTAAAGATATGTTTGGTCATTTGTGGCCCTAAGATCCAGCGAAAACTGATTCACATTCAACACCAATCTAATCTCCTTCAATACCTGTTTCATCAGGTGATCTCTACACGAACTCCTTTCCCTGCCTCATCAAGTCTGAATGCCTCTATCTAGCTTTAGGGACCCACGACCCCACCTCACCTTCCTCCCACCCCAGCTGAGGAACTGAGTCTGATCACCCACACACGCACACATTTCACCTTCCTTCCTTTCCATCCTCATCTCACTCAAATCAAATTGACACACCTTTAAGGACAAAACATCCTCACCAGATAACACCTGCCACCACGTACGGCTCTTCCTCCCCTTTGAGGTGTCCCAGTTTGTCAAGTTCCATCATCCAGCTTATCATCTAATCAGGACACTGCATGGCAGTTCTGCTGTATACAGTTCTCACTGAAACTTATAGTTAGCACTCATCTGACACCGCTGCTTCATATCCTGGCAGCTCCGAGAGCATTCGGTGGTAAAAAAGAGTGTTCAATGAGCCCTTGGATTTAATTGACTTCCATCCCTCCACACACAGAATTGACTACATCCAGTTCGGATCTCTAAGCTTAGGAATGGTGGATTTTGGAAGGAAGAAAGGTCAAGGGATTGTTTTCCTTTGATGTATAATTCAATTTACTTCCAGATTCCTAATTTTTCCCACAACTTGCTTTGATGTGGCTAATCGATGTGAAATTACTGCCTTTGATCTGGAGGGTTCAATGACTCATACTGGCTTAAGAGCTGACTTAAACATAATGAGTGAGTCTCGGACAGCCCTTTTCTGGCTGTAGGGGCCAAAAGACAGAACTCACATCACTCACAGGTCTCAGGGCTGTGGGGAAGGGGATCCACTTGGGGCAGCTGCCCGCCCTCCCAGCTCACTCCTTCGCTCTGCTGCCCTGCCTGCCCTCTACAGGTATATGAGGCTCACCTGGGTGGCCAAAACAGGCTCCATACTGCAGCCTGAATTCTGTGGGCAAGGGGCATTGGTGGACTAGAGCAGTGGTTTTCAAATGGTGTACGGTAAGAGGATCTTAGTGTGCCACAAACATTTTTAAAGATCATTAATTATTTTTGTAAGGATTTTAAAGCAAAGTATATTTCTTTTTTACTTTTTGATCAACATAACTTAAATGTGCCATGGAAATTTAACTATAGGTTCAAATGTGCCATGAGCTATAAAAAAAAAAAAAAAAAGTTGAAAAACACCAGGCTAGAGAGATTCCTTCCTGCCCTCCTGATGGAGTCTCCCTTCACACCCTCGGAGAGAAGATCAGAAATGATTGTGCCCTGGAGCCCACTATCAGCCTATGAGATGTTCCTTACCAGCAGTGCCCAATGCTACGCGTAGCTGTTGCAGTCACCAAAACTATGTGTTTTTGGAGGCCAGATAACCATGGCCAGAGCACCAAGACTGACAAATAGCAGGAACTCAGTAGAGGACTGATGGTGACAGATGGAATGAGTGAGTGAACAAATAAATAAGTTTTGTTATTAGTGAAATGCTTTTATAAACAAATGCTCTTCACCGACTTTTGGTTGTATTTTTCCTAAATTATCTAGTGAAATATATATATGTATATGGACAGTTTCACTTTTTCACTTTGTGGCCCTTGATAGAGTGCTGTGATGTCATAGCTCACAGCAACCTCAAACTCTTGGGCTCAAAACGATTCTCTTGCCTCAGCCTCCCTGGTAGCTGAGACTACACCCACCCACCACAGTGACTACCTATTAAGAGATGGGGTCTTGTTCTTGCTCAGGATGGTCTCAAACTCCTAAGCTCAGGCAATCCATCTGCCTGGGCCTCCCAGAGTGCTAGAATTACAGTCATGAGCCACTGCACCTGGCTGAACTATATATTCTATCAGCCTTTTTGGTATTTTTGGGCTCAGAGGTTTTAGATAACATTCTCTAGGCCATCACTATTTTTAATAAGTCTATCTGTTCTTGATTATAAAAGTCATACATTCCCACTGTGAAAAATGTGGCAATTTACAGAAAAAAAATGAAACATTACAATTATGTATCTATTTCTATATATTAAGTAAAAGTCCCGTCATATTGCCCTGTAGATTTTTGTATATATTGTCCCAGATTTCGCACATAAGTACATTAAAATCATATATACATTTAAATCAAGCAGTGTGAATACTTTCTACACCTAATTATTTTAGAGAATGGTGTTGTATGCACTTTGTTTTGTTTGGGAAAGAGTTTCATTCTGTCACCCTGGGTAGAGTAGTGTGGCATCATAGCTCACAGCAACCTCAAACTCTTGGGCTCAAGCGATCCCCCTCCTTCAGCCTCCTGAGTAGCTGGGACTATAGGTGCCCGCCCTTATGTCTGGCTAGGTTTTTTATTTTTAGTAGGGACCAGGTCTCACTCTTGCTCAGGCTGGTCTTGAACTCCTGAACTTAGGTGATCCACCCACCTCAGCCTCCCAGAGTGCTAGGATCACAGGCATGAGGCACCTCACCAAGCCTTAGAGAATGTTTCTTAGAAACTGCTTTATCAGTCTTGACTTTGATAGCAGGCCCTTCCCATTACAATCCTCAATTCCTTTTGTGTTTCTTCATCCCTCTGAGACTCAGACTACTTGACTTGCCTATTTAAAAAGTCCTCGGGCAGTGAGGAGTTGCAGTTACAGCCCTCAACATGCATGGTCCAGGCCTCAAGGACCACAAAGTAGCCTAAAATGTCAGCCAGCCAGTCAAGTTTCACTATCCTGTAGGACACCATCCCTGAGTGTGGCTTTGCTCCACAGATGCCACCAAGCTACTAAGGGCTTCAAGGACAGGCCTGCACTCACATCCATCAAAACGAGGGGCACAGCCACATCTGAGCTAAGTGGTAAGATAAACCACCTGGGGGATGCAGGATGGGGTGAGGGCAATGCTGACATGAAATACACAGTCTCCCACCCATTCTGCAAGCAATAACACTTTACAGATTAAATAAGTCAATAAAGAAATAGTCCAAGTCCTTCTGTTCTTCAAATACAATGCGTAAACTGTTTTTCATTTTATTGAGATATATTTCATATATCATGAAGTGTGCCCTCCCTTTTAAACTGTACACCAAGTAAGTGGCTTTTAGCATAGGCAAAAAGTTGGGCAACCATCATCATTATCTAATTATGAACATTTTCATCACCCCAAAAAGAAATTGCAACCCATGCTCAGTCACCCTCAACTCACCACTCCTCCCAAACTCAACCACTAAACTATTTTCTGCCTTCTGCATTTGCCTATTCTAGACAATTCAGGTAAATAATTGACCCATGCTCAGTCATCCTCGACTCACCACTCCTCCCAAACTCAACTACTAAACTACTTTCTGCCTTATGTATTTGCCTATTCTGGACAATTCATATAACTATGTCAATGGAATTATACACCATTTGGCTCTAATGTTCCCAGTATTGTATGTATCAGTATTTCAATTCTTCAATAGTTCTTATAGCTAATATTACAGTATGGACAGACCCATACCATTTATCCATGCACCAGCTGATGAATATTTGGGCATTTTCTACCTTTTGACTCTTAAGAATAATGCTACTGGGCAGCACCTGTGGCTCAGTAAGTAGGGTGTCAGCGCCCTATACCAAGGGTGGCCCAGTCCCAGCCAAACTGCAACAAAAAATAGCTGGGTGTTGTGGCAGGTGCCTATAGTCCCAGCTACTCAGGAGACTGAGGCAACAGAATTGCCTAAGCCCAAGAGCAGGAGGTTGCTGTGAGCTATGATGCCACAGCACTCAACAGAGGACAACAAAGAAAGACTCTGTCTCTAAAGGAAAAAAAAATGGTACTATAAACATTCCTGTACAAGTTTTTGTGTGCGTATAAGTTTTCAGTTGTCTTGGGTGTATATACCCAAGAGTAGAACTGCTAGGTCATATGGTAGCTCCGTGTTCACCTAGCCCTGATTTTTGAGGAAGGATCTTTCTCTGCAGTCCTCTCCTCCCTGTCCCCACATTTTTCATTATCAGTGGCCTGAGCTCATAAGGCCCTGGCATTTCACAAAATGCAGATGACCTGAGATGCCCAGAAGACCTCAACCCTTGACTTTTCTGGTACGAGACCTACCCTCTTCAGAGCCTTAGAACATATCCAACTGCCTCAAAAGAGACTGAAGATGAAGCTGAGTTCAAAACTAGCCAAAAATGGCCTGTAGCCCCAGGAAGCTTTGGCCTCAGCTTATTTCAAAAGTCTAGAGCAGGTATTCTCAAACTACGGCCCACAGGCCTCATACGGCCCGCCGAGGACATTTATCCAGCCCGCTGGGTATTTTTGCCACCACTGCCTGTCCTGCTTAGCAGCCAACTCGTCCCAGGGCCTGCAGTCAGGTCCTCCAATGGTCTGAGGGACAATGAACCAGCCCCCTGTTTAAAAAGTTTGAGGACTCCTGGTCTAGTGGGTCACAAGCCTCAGGAATGCACTTCAAGCCAAGGTCAAAAGGCATCCTGGCTCTGTGAGCCTTTCTCGCCCCAGAGGCCAAGGCTGCAACAGTTCTGAGACAGAGGTCTAAGAGGGGTGGTCGCTGAACCAACTAAGCCAGACCTCAACTTCCTGGAGTTCTCCCCTGAGATGTCTAGGGCTCCCCGCCCCCTCCCACTCTCTAATCCACAGCTCCTCAGCCTTCCCAGTTTCAGCCCTTCTAAAACCTTGTCTTACTCTTAAACTTGTCAGACGCTTAAGCCTCCAGCTGCAGGGAAATGGCTTCAGCTTTTGGACTATACTTTGCCTCCTACTTTTAAAAACTCTGCATCCCAACTGTGAGAACACAGCCAGAAAAGGACAAGAATTGTCTTTAAAGTATTTGCCAAAACCTACAGAGAGAACATGAGTGCCCAAATCCTTATCCCCTTCCTCTCACTCCATATTCCCATTCCCATCCCCATCAGTACATGCTTCCAATAGGGAATAAGCTGACTTAGACTAAACAAAGAGCCCTCTGTTCCTACAGACACGGTAGAGGGGTCAGTAACACAAAAGGACAGGCAGATATCTCCTAGAGTACACCTGTTCCTGCTTTATAAGAGCCACCCAAATCAAGATGGCTCTTCAGGGACCTCTGAATCCCTTCCAAAGTCTCTTTACAATTCTGTCACGCATAAATATTAATGGGAATTTTGCTCTCTAAATTCCTACTGTAACTGTTCAGCATCAATAGAAGAAGAAAGTTAGGGGCAGCGTGCCCACAGCTCATGGGTAGGGCACCAGCCACATATACGGAGGTGGGTTTGAACCTGACCTAGGCCAGCTAAAACAATGACAGCTGAAACACAAAGATAGCTGGGCATTGTGGCAGGCACCTGTGGCCCCAGCTACTTGGGAGGCTGAGGCAAGAGAATTGATTAAGCCCAGGAGTTTGAGGTTGCTGTGAGCTGTGATGCCACGGCACTCTACCCAGGGTAAAAGCTTGAGACTCTGTCTTTAAAAAAAAAAAAAAAAAGAAAGAAAGAAAAGAAAGGAGTCAAAGAACCAAATAGAGGACCTGTCCATCACTGCCACATAATCATGTCATACAGAAAATGTGGGATTTGGGATCAGCAACAAATGGATCAGATTTGCTCCCCTAATGAGTCCCAAGTATCTCACTAATATCCAGAAAGGATGTTCTAGAGCAGCAGTTCTCAACCTGTGGGTCAGGACCCATAGGAACTGTATTAAAGGGCCACGGCATTAGGAAGGTTGAGAACCACTGTTCTAGAGTAAAGACTTTATTAATGAGGTATTCTCAGCGCCACTGACACACTCCCACAGAATGGAAACTTTGCAGAGCAAGGCGAGAGACAGTTGGCACAGAATACGACTAACAACATATTCTGAGAACGATGAAGGACGAGGCTAAAACATCATCCTTTCGGTTTCTTCTCTTCCACTGAGCGCAGAAAGGCCATTGGCTTCTTCAGAGTTCATGTTTTTACACAGAGAGGAAGTTATGAATATTTTATAGAACAATGCATTCTGAACACACAGAAGTGATACAGCAGAGGCAAGAAATTGGAAGATTAAAGCTCTAGCCCTGGCTGTGAGGCTCAGCAGAGCTTCTCAAACCTTAATGAGCTTATTCATCACCCGAGGACCAGGGATCCAGTGACGATGCAGGTTCCAGTGCAGTAGGTCTGGGGCAGGGTCTGAGATGCTGCGTTTATAACAAGCTCCCAGGAGAAGCTGGTGCAGCAAGGCCAAGGACTACGCTGAGAGCAGCCAACACTAGAGCACCTCATTTCATTTCATTGGGCTTGTGTTCTGCCTTCAGGTAAAAGAGGCTGAAGACTGGATTTCATCATTTGCAAGGACTCTGCCCATTATAAAATTCTGCCTTCCTTTGGAGTAGATGCAAAGTGTAAGCTACCATCACAGGCAGACAGCAGAGTGGTACAAGGTCTAGCTCCTTATGCCCACGTAATATTCACAGCAGTAATATCTGTAATCGTCAAAAAGGAGAAACAACCCAAATGTACATCAACTAATGAACACATAAATGAAATGTGATAGAATCATGCAACAGATTAAGCAATAGAAAAAAATAAAATATTGACACATGTCAGTGAAGAAAGGCTATTAGCTTCTCCATGGCTCATGTTTTGACACATGTCAAAACCAGGCATCAGAGGCGGCAGCACGCTCCCACCAGCCGGGGACACTGGTAAAGGCATCCACACAAAAATGTGATATTAAGTGAAAGGAGCCAGACACAAAAGACCACCTATTAAAATAACTCCATTTCTATGAATCGTCCGGAACAGGCCAATACAAAATGCATACAGACAGAAAGTAAATGAGTGGTCACCTAGGGGTAGGGAGGGAAAGACGGCTGACCAGGAGTGACTGCTAACGGCTAGGAAGTTTCCCTTTGGGGTAATGAGACTGTTCTGAAATTAGATTACTGCCAATGGATATACAATTTTATAAATATATTACAAAACATTGATCTGTATAAGAGAGGGACTTTTATACCTAAAATATACCTCACATAAAGCTGTTAAAAAATTCTAGTTTCTTCTCATACTAAATATTTGACCTTGGACAAGTTAGTTTTTGTTCAGCCACAAAATAGGGATGATGCAAGAGTAACCTGCGAGGGACAACTGTGAGGCTGGCTGGCAACACAGTGACACCAGCAAGCCCCAGGGCCTTCACAATAAGCCTTCAGGAGCATGAGCTGAAACCACCACCAGACACTACTCATTCATACTTGGAAGTTCATAAAAGCTGCATCTCTAACAGAAACGGTGTCAGCCAAGTAACATGCGTATTTAAGATTACAGCAAAATATGCACTACAGAGAAGTGGAATTGGTAATTAACACTTTTCATTTGCGGTTAGAGACTTCCATTTCATCAAGCACCATCATTATCTGAGTATGTGGATTTTACCCTCCCAACCAATATTTGCTGACTTTCTGGGAACTCTAAAGAACTAAAATGATTGGAAATAGCAATTGGTTCTCCATCTGGATTGGATTCCTTCTCAGGTATTTTGTCATTGCCCACAAAAGCTATGAAAATCATTACTCATATCATCTCGTTTGTGTCCAAGTCCCTGGGATAGAAACAACACTGTGCTCTGGAAGCTGCATCCTTAAAACAAATAACTTTTCCATAAGCTGCAAAGAAAATATCACTTATACTGTGGACAGAGAAGCAATTGTGGGAGCAGCAGCAAACCAACCACCTTCAGTCAGGGTCATTTTCCCATGGGGAAGTTCTCTTTTGCTGTCTTTGCCCTGGCCATTCTAATTTCCTACACCAGAACCTCAAGAAGAACTTTCCCAAGTCAGCACTCTGGACAAAAGGAGTCTTGACTTGCAGAAGTGCTGAATAGACCATTGTTCTGATCTTAATAGCACCCCGGCTCTTTGTTCTGAGAGAGTGGAGCACTCAGGACAAGCCCGGGGCCACAAGGGCAGGGCGGTTGGTTGACAACCACTCTTTGTGGACACCAGGGGACCAAGGGAAACAGAAGGGGTGGTTTCCACATATAACGATCTTGAGGCCCTTGGGGAGGAGATGTAGCCACAGGAAACCTGGAGAGAGCAAGGTAAAAGCAGGGCAGGAGGCAGCTTGGGTCATATGGGAACGAAAACTGGGGGAAGGGCTGCAGCCTGAGACCAGGCATCAGAGGAGGCAGCACGCTCTCACCAGCCAGGGACTCTCCACACGACATGGGCTCACATTCCTCTGCCTGTGGGCTGGGCACCGTACCGGGGTAGCCTCCGCACCTTCTCAAATCCACCCTTTCTAAAAAGTCCTCACTTTCTGCCCGCAATATGCACTAGCATCATTAACTCTGGACACTGCAATATCTGAGCCACATGGGAACACTCCTCTCTCAAGAGAGGGAAACAGGCCACCCATATGGATGCCATCTCTTCCCTCTGTAGCAAAGACTCCACCACTGGTGCCGTCAGTCAGGGCCAAAGCTGCCAGCTACTGACCATTCACTCCAAGCTGACTACCACCTGTCAGGCTCTTCACCTGTTACTTCACTTACAATTCCAAGACCTTGGCCTTATATCCGTCATTACCAGTGAGGACATCTGCACCTAGGTCTCTAATACTCTGCCTGACACTCTGAAGGAAGCAGAAATCTGAGTCAGGCCTGGGATCACTCTCTCTGCTTTTTGACCTCTGAAGGCAAGTGGGTTCTCTTATTTTGTTTACCAGGGAACATACAAAGTCATTGAGTGACCAGTATCTGCACAGATCAAGTGTCACACGAGTTAAAACTCTTACAACAACAAAACTGTAGCTATATTATGGAATTAAAAGACCATACAGGTTTCCATGAGCATAGGATACAAGGAAGCCCCACCAGGAAGAGCTCTGAGGGCACACTCTGCCACCCCACCCCATCTCCATGCCAAATCCTGGCCTCAGAAGCCTCTCAACATAGCTCTCATGTCCCTACAAGGCAACTGTCACACTTGAACAATAAAATCCTTTGGCTTCACTGAGCCAATCCAGTTCTTTCCGTCTCACAATCCCTAGGGAGACTGAGGTCAGGGAGTTGGCAGAGTTCATTCCTATCATTAACAGAATCCAGCATCTTCTACATGACAGACATCTCTGAAGCCCCAAGGAGATAAAGCTTAGCAAAAAAAAAAAAAGGTGAGGGTCTCCTCAGCAATAGAGAAACCCACCCTGGGGCTCCTAACTTTGAGAGCGCACCAACTGCCACGTTCCTATCTACGCCTTGTGTACCAGGGTCTTCTTTGGATCCTTGTTGGCTCCAGAGGACAACACAGCTCAAGCACTGCCCCTGCCTACCTCAGGAGCCCCACCATCCCCTGCCATCTGGAATTCCTGCCCGTTCTCCACTACTACAGAGTGTCCTCACGAACCAATTTCCTAAACTTCTAGGTCAGCCTCTTGACAAAGAACAGGAACCAGTTTTCCAAAGCCTCCTTCCCACACATATGCATTCCATAATTATACAGATCAGGACACAAGGGGAAATATGCATGAAAATGGCTTGATTTGTGGAAATAATAATGCTTATACTGGCTTAGCCACAGAGCACTGGAGCTTCCCCCTCAGACCCGCCGCCACCCCCTTAACCCTCCAAAAACTTCCCTCAGGGCTTGCTTTTAAAGCCCACAACTCTGGAACAATTCTAAATGCCCTTAATTCCCAGTCAGAGCACCAAATGGTTTCATGTTAAGATCCAACCAAAGGTGATGAGGCCTTGTAACCCCTTATCGCGCCTGGTGTGCCTGCCAAGTTATTTTCATCCCAATCATCAGCTGCCTTTGGGTCCAGTGATAGCTGAACACAAAGGGTTTAATTTCTGAGAGCTTATGAAGCAGTGGTTTTCATGTCAAAAACATGTCATTTTGGAACTCCCACTACTAAAGGATGAGGCAGTGGATACCTCAAGGGAAGGCCGGCCAGCCTGCTATGCATGGGATCGAGGGAGCCCTTCCCTGCCTCCCAGTCACAGTGCCAAGCAGGACAACCGCCCGCACTGCAGTTAAGCAGCTTGGAGATGGAGGCTGCCCACTCGGCCCAGGGATTTCTCTCTGACCGTGGTTTACACATGCCCCTTAATCTGTCCCCAAATCCACAGAGCCAACCAAAAGGGAAATGTCTCCTCGAATTTCATAAAGAAGGAGTAAACAGTAATCATCCAACCCCACGAGAGTCAACGTTGGCTTATTGTGTATAACTCTGTACCTGGTGCTAGGCTGGGAATGGGGTTTAGGATGGGGAGTGGGGCGGGGGGAAGATAGTAAAATGGGTAATTTCACCCCATTCTCAGTAAGCATCAGAGTGGTCACAGTTCTAAGGGAAAAGATTCCAAATTACAGCAATTCCAACATCTTGAGGCCTCCATAGCCCCAAGCCCTCAATCAGGACTTGTTTCAACTTGAAAGTGACACAATTATTTGCTTGTTTACTTGTTAACATCCCTCTCCTCTCCGCCCCCAGGAAAGCAGGAATCTTGTCTACTTCCCAGACTTGCCGCCAGAAGGTGTTCTGGGGCAGCGGTAGAAGGAATCATGATGGGAGAAGCGGAACAGCAGGGGCTGGACTGAGCTTGCTCACCAGCCCAGAAGTGGTCCTTTCACATCTCAGAGCCACAGAGGCCTCCTCTATGAAATACGGAGGGTCAGGTGGAGGTATAGGGTTTGATCACTAAAATCTCGCTGCCTCTGAAATTCCCTGATCTGCTTAGGCTTGAGTTCGTCCTTCCTGTTCATTCACTCCCACCTGTAGGACACAGCCAGGAGGGGCTCTGGGCAGCCCCCTCTCCCACAGCAGGCTCCCCCAGCTGTCTCCTCCACCCCAGTTGTGGATTCCTGTGTTGCCCGCCATCCCTATCTTATCACCCTGCTCTTTCTCTACCACCTCCGCCTCTCCTGTCCCCAACTGACGTCCCTGACCATCTGGGCCCTTATCGCCATGTCTAGCTGGCTATTCTTAGTACCACACATGCCTCTGACAGTCCTGTTCTCCTTGCTGCATTACCCAGACTAGGAGAGAAGTACCCACCATGCACATGGCTTCAGTCCTGCAGAGTCCTGAAGGCGGAAGGGACATCAGCCAATCAGCAGATCAGGTCCCTACAAGGACTCCTATGGCTGCCACAACTCAGCAGCCAAAGACCAGTATTTCTGGTTCTCATTCTGTTACTTCCCCAACACCCACAAGAGCAGCTGTCTTCATGCTTCTATAGAGAAATGGGAAGTACCTGGAAACCTGGGGGACACTGGACTATCCTGCTGTGGGGACAGACCTACTCTTTGCCTTCAAGACTGGGCAAGTCATTTGGGGTCTCTGGGCATTTAGATTTAACATGTGTCTCCACCTCAGCAGGGTCTGCAGAGTGAGCACCTGTGCCATAGGAAGTGCTTACCTATAGGATGCCTGGAGTCACCTCTTCTCCTGCCCACAGCACCAGAACACTCAAGTCTTAGGATGGCTGGATGTTAAATGAGTAGAACCCATCTCTGAGCGCAGAGTGATGTTCACACAGCAGTACAAAGGCCAGCCGTGAGCACCTAAGGCTGCTGCATGGTGTGCCAGCTCTTCAGACACACCCATGCACTGTCCTGGGAGTAGAGAATGGTATTTTCTTGGTTTTATAAGTGACCAACCTGAGGCTAAAAATATCCTGTGACCCTTCACCAGCTCTAAGCTGAAGAGTTGGGATTTGAGTCCAGGCAGTCAGTGCTCAAAGCTCTGACTCCCTCACTCCCCCTGGCCTCCCTCTGGAAGTGACACTGAATCAGGTTAGACCAACTTCATGGCTCTGCCCTGGAGGGGAAGAGAGGTGTCCCCCAGCCAGAGGGCTTCTAGGCCAGCCCCAGGGTGGTGGTAACAGCTCTGAGACCTGCCTGGATGGTTTTCACCCCTTCAGCAACACAGGGTTCAAGGGAAAGGAAATTTCCAGCTTTAAATGTTGACAATATTACTTATTTTGTAACTACTACAGGACGAAATTTATGCCTGGAGTGCCAGAAGTCTGTCAGAATCACTATAAGATGACAGCAAGGCCAAACAAAAACCAAGGAGGATATCTCAGTCTCCTAGACAGGGGTGAAGAGTGGGAAACTAGACTCTTACTTTCCTGGAGTCATTCCCAAAGATGCAATGTCTTCTCCACCTACATTGAAGAGCTGGAAAATTGCCAGCTGGGGTCTAGGAAAACCAGCCCAGGACTGGTGTGCAAACCCAGACAAACGCCCCTCCAGGGCTTGAAGGCAAATTCCCTTTTTGTGAACCATGTTTCTACAGGGTAGCCTAAGATTCTCCCTCGGGCTAAGATAATACAGACTCTACAAAATCAATACATGTATTCGTTTTTCCTGCAGTGTCAGGATTACATGAGATTTGTGTGTACTGGGGAAAAGAGTGGCGAGTGAGGGGTGGGGAGAGAGGGGGAGAGGGGGAGTGTAGGAGTGAGGGAGAGTGGGGTAAGAGTGGGGGAGAGAATGGGAAGAGTGGGGGAGAGAATGAGAAGAGTGGGGGAGGGGTGGAGGGAGGTGGAGGGAGAGAGGTGTGGAGGGAAGTGGAGGGGGAGGGTGGGGAGGGTGGAGAGAGAGTGGGGAAGTGGAAGGGGAGGG
Organism: Otolemur garnettii; assembly: GCF_000181295.1. Classification (NCBI taxonomy): domain Eukaryota; kingdom Metazoa; phylum Chordata; class Mammalia; order Primates; family Galagidae; genus Otolemur; species Otolemur garnettii. The sequence goes on from NW_003852407.1 coordinate 15,446,544, forward strand.
TGGAGAGAGAGTGGGGAAGGGGTGAGAAGAGAGTGGGGAAGGGGTGAGAAGAGAGTGGGGAAGGGGTGAGAAGAGAGTGGGGAAGGGGTGAGAAGAGAGTGGGGAAGGGGTGGGAAGAGAGTGGGGAAGGGGTGGGAAGAGGGTGGGGGAGGTAGGGGTTCCCAAGAGGGTAAGGAAGCCAGAACATCAACAAGCCACTGACAGAAGGATCTACCTGAAGGACTTGTTCTAATATTATGCTTTAGAATTGAGGGCAGATCCAATTTCAGACTCAGTCTGAGTAGACAAAATGCATAGAGAAGAGAATGAGGAATATCTAAGGTTAGTATGATTAAGAAGGATTTAGACCAAAGAAGGAACCCACCAGCTCTTCCCACTCATGACCCTCAGGACAGGTATCAATCAATAGATTGGCCCTTGAGATAGGGGATCCCTAGTTTAAATCAATGTGTGAAGGATCAATCTTCTACAGAGGATTGATGAACCTACAAATATCAGAAAGCCATGCAGACAAACTTTCTCCCATTACATGCCCAGAGACAGTTTCAGGGTAGTGCAATGAACTAGAAGTAGTTTTCAACCTTCCTAATGCCACTACCCTTTAATACAGTTCCTCATGTTGTGGTGACCCCCAACCATAAAATTATTTTTGTAAGAAATAAAGAGTTGCAGCATTAGGAAGGTTGAGAAGCACTGAACTAGAAGATCCTTTGCTTGGGCCCAAGGCAGCCTGCACCTCCTGGGCCAACTCCAGGCTCCCACTCAGAACTCTGCACAGGCAAGTCCAGGCAAGAACCTCAGCCACTGCCAGCCCAGACCATGGTCACTTCTGGGCCACAGTAAAAGGCAGGCAGTTGTGAATACCACTGTTTGTGGTCCTCTGAAGTTATGAAATCAATGTCTAATTTTGTGTCTAAAATTGTGACATCACTTTTTATTTCTATTTTGCTTTTATTTAAAATGTTTTAAACATCCCATGGCATTTTGCTTCTGTACATGTGTGGAAGAAAGAGAAAGACACTGACTGACAGCTATCCCTATGTGTCTGGGCCCTATAGAACTAAATAAAGGAAGGAGGAGAGAAAAAAGGAGAGAACAAGAGCACTGAGGGATGGGTCTTTGTTCTTGTTGCCACAAAAACTAAATCACCTCCTCCTCCTCCTCCACTCTGCCTCCTCCTGGTCCTACATCCCTCCTGGGGAACCAGCCAGGTCTCCCTGACTCTGTCTCTGGCATTCCCTCTCTCTCTCCACTTGCACACAAGATCCTTTCCATTTCTGCAACTTATCACACTGGCAGTCACCAAAGGAAATGAAGTGCAATGTCTCTAAAGTGTTAGCTGATGGAATTTTTATCTTCTTGACCCAAGTTTCCCTGGCTGGACGTGACTCACTCTTCAGGAGCCAATGTGTTCCTGGCCTTAGCCTCCTGGGTGCTGGGGTCCAGGCTGCACTGCATCTGGACCACCCAGCACAAGGCGTACTAAGCCTTAGTGCCCACAGGTCTGCCTCACTGCACATCTCAAATGGCAATAAGCATTTTTCTGGAAGAATTTTAAGGGCAGCAAAATGTACTTAGGAACCATTCAAATGTTATTAATGAAAGGAATGTTTATTGCTCTAACTGACTTGTCCTTTGCTAATCCTTTCTCCAGATACGTTTTATCAGAGAGGCACGCAGCTCATTTCTTCAACACGTCAATATTGACATAATCATCTGAAAACTCAAGTACGGTGGCATGTTTCCCAAGAGATATCAACCTGGCCCAAGATACTGCCCAAGTTGAATGCCAGTTATTGGAAGCATAAGGTTCTTCTGATTAAATAAAATTAAGGATAGTTGCTTTCTCCTGTTTAATTTCATTGCTCTATCATTTTATTTATTTTTACTTCAACTTAATATGAGGGTACAAATGATTAGGTTACAATGTTTGTGTTAGGTAAGGTCCCTGTTGTAGTTGTGCCCTGCATCCAGGAGGTGTGTCATATAACCTTACATTATACCCATTAGATGACATCACACCAAGCCCCCTCCCTCTTCCTCACTCCTGCTCCCTTCCTCCCCAACTTGAATTGAGTTTTTCTCTTATGTGGGCACAAGGGTTTGTCTATGTCTCATATTAGCATTAAGAACACTGGATATCGCCTCTCCTTTTTGTGATACTTTACTAAAGAGAATGTTTCAACTCCATCCAGGTTAATACAAGAGATATAAAGTCTTCATCTTTTTATGGCTGAATAGTAAACATACAGGGTGTCCATAAAGCTCATGTACAACTTAAAATAGTTATCTAGCGATCTCAAGGATGATGGCTGACTAGAGGCAGCATTAACCAGAACCTCCTGTCCAGAGGGAGAGATACTGGACAGAATTGGACTCCGTGAAGCTGAAGGTGGGGAACTGAGCTAAGAAAGAAGATAGACAAGTGCACATCATCTCCGCTGAGGCAAGCTGTGACTCCAAGAAAGAGGATCCAAGAAAACAAATTCCAGGCACAAAGCCCATTGCCAAGAGGATAAGAAACCCCTCCCCCAAGTGGGAAGCTTGCTGTGCACTCTCTGCAAGCAAACATGGAACAAAAGACCTCCATGAGAGCAAGCCACTATATACCGGGCCTCCTTCTCCAGGGATGCCTACTTGTGAGCCCAGGCATCATCCTACCTGTATAAAATCAAACAAGTATTTTTCCCACAATTCTGAACTCCCAATCCACTTGCCCCCTTCTCCTGGCAATCTGAAGGTCTTCCCCCTGCAGAGCCCACAGTGTTTGGCAATTCCCTGAAAGGCCTGGGCATTATGTGAGCTGCTGGACTGTAGTGCTGAAATAGTGACTCAAATGGAAGCTGTGCGGTGAGAGAGAGAGATATGCCACAACAGTGTGCGAAGGGCAACCTTTTCTGAGTCAGTGGCTCACCAGAAGGGTCCAGGCTACATCCCCTCAGGTTTGCAGGATGGAAGTACCTGTGGATTTCTACTATCAGACTACAGGAGACCCTTTGATGTTGAGCAGGGATTGTACTGCCTGGAACAATCTGATTAGAACTCTCAACCTGGGCTGTCCAACCAGGAACCTTCCAAAGTTGAGTGGTGGTTGTTTTGTAGCAGGAAAGGACTAATTCTCCTCCTCCAGCTATTGCTGGGGAGGGAAGGGGCAAGGTGCTGCAGTTGCTTGTATATCTTCCCAGTTGAGATTTCAGCCTAATATCACAACTCCTTAGGATTAGGTAGAGGTTGTCTGACTTCAAGACAGAGCCAGCATGTACTATGTCACCAATCAGGTCCTCAGAGTCCCTGGCTGCAGCTCTGAAAAGGACCTTTGTAAGGCTGTAGGGGAAAAGCCACAATCACAAGCCCCAGATCATTGGTAAAGAGTTGGTTAACTCTACTCCCTGGGGTCCCCAACCCAATCTTACCCTACCAGTTTTAATTGCCAAAATGTGGAAAATACTCATGACATGGAACCAGTGGAAAAACTCTGGAAACACTTATAATCAGAGTAGGTCAACTCTTCCAAGGAATGACAAAGGAGATACAACAGAACATGACAATCACAGACAAATGGCTGAATTGTCAGAAATGGAATTCAGAATATGGATGGCAAATAAGATGAATAGAATGGAGAAAAGATAAAAACAGAAATCCAAAGAGTAGTTCAGAAGTTGTCTCAAGAAATTAATGAATTCAAAGACAAAGTCACTAAGGATATGGGTGTAATGAGAAAAGATACAGCAGAATGCAAGGAAATGAAAAAGTTATTCGAGGAGCTTCAAAACAGTACAATCTCTCAGTAACAGAAGTCAGCAGGCAGGAGAAAGGATCTCAGAAATTGAAGACAACACTTTTGAATGATCCTAAGCATTCAAAGAGGCAGAAAATGGAAAAGAACAGAGAGAGCCATGTGTGCAATCCAAAAGATCAAATGTTCGACTTACAGGAATTCCTGAAGGAGATGAGAATGATCCTAAAGCCACAGATGCTCTATCTAAGACAGGGGTTCTCAAACTTTTTAAACAGGTGGCCAGTTCACTGTCCCTCAGACTATTTGGGGGCTGGACTGTGGACTCCAGGACAAGTCAGTTGCTAAGCAGGACAGGCAGCAGCAGCAAAAACACCTGGCAGCCTGGATAAATATCCTAGGCGGGCTGCACGTGTCCTGCAGGACATAGTTTGAGGACGCCTGATCTAAGATGCTATGGAGGAGAATATCCTAAGCACTGCAAGAGATACAGAATTCAGATGGTACATAATTTCAGAACCCCAGCAAGACTCAATCCAAATAAATCATGTCCTATGCACATTGTAATTAACTTTGCCAAAATTAACATAAAGGAGAAAATCCTGAAAGCAGACAGATGTAAGAAAAGCATTACCTACAAAGGAGAAATATGAGAATGACTACAGATCTTTCAGCTAAAATTTTTCAAGCCAGAAAAGGATGGTCATCAAACTTCAATCTTCTAAAACAAAACAAATTTGTGATGGAGAAATCAAATACTTTACTGACATACACATGTTGAGGAAATTTGCCATAACTAAACCAACTCTCCAGGAAATACTCAGACCCACTTTCCATAATGACCAGCACAATGGTCTGCCACCAAAGTAAACTCACCCAGAATTTATTGAATAAAACCTAACTTCTACAATGGTAAAAGGATTAAAAATATGCCCTAGACCTTTGAACATGGTGGCCAAAACACTACCATACCTATCAATTATTTCAATTAATGTGAATGGCTTAAATTGTCCTCTAAATAGGCATAGGTTAGCTGACTGGACACAAAAACTCATGTCAGATATCTGTTGCCTACAAGAGACTCATCTTACCTCAAAGGATAAAAAAAGACTCACGGTGAAGTGATGGACATCTATAATACAGGCAAATGGAAATCAGAAAAAAGCAGGGGTTACAATTTTATTTGCAGATACAATATGATTTAAACCAACAAAGATAAGGAAAGCAAGGATGGACACTACATATTTGTTGAGGGAAACACTCAACATGAAGAGATTTCAATAATTAACATTTATGCACCCTACCTGAATCAATTTATAAAGCAAACCCTAATGGATCTGAACAATCTGATAGTTGGTGCACTGTAATAGTTGGATATTTTAACACCATTTTGTCAATTCTGGATAGATCCTCCAAGAATAAACTAAACAAAGAAATAATGGACTTAAACTTGACCCTAGAACAAATGGACTTAACAGACACATACAAAACATTTCACCTAGTAACACTAAATATACTTTCTTTTCATCAGCCCATTGACCATCCTCAAAAATTGATCATATCTTAGGACACAAGTCTAACCTCAACAAATTTAAAAGAATAGAAATTATTCCTTGTATCTTCTTGGACCATCACAGAATAAAAATTGGACTCAACAGCAACAGAAATCTTCATACTCAAACAAAGTCATGGAAACTAAATAACCTTAATCTGAATCATAGTTGGGTCAAAGATCACATTCAGAAGGAAATAATCCAATTTGGGGAACAAAAAGATAATGATGACACAAATTATGAAAACCTGTGGGATACTGCAAAAACAATCCTAAGAAGGAAATTTATAGCATTAGAAGCCTTCAACAAGAAAACAGAGAGGAAGACAACAACCTAATGGGTCATGTCAAGTAATTGGAAAAGGAAGAACAATCCAACCCCAAACCCAGCAGAAGAAAAGAAATAACCAAAATTAGAGCAAAATTAAATGAAATCAAAAACAAAAGAATCACTCAGAAGATCAACAAAACAAAAAGTCGGTTCTTTGAAAACATTAATAAAATTGATAACCCTTTGGCTAGCCTAACCAGAAACAGAAAAATAAAATCTCCAATATCATCAATCAGAAACAATAAAGGAGAAATAACAGATACCACAGAAATTTTAAAAATCCTCAATGATGACTACAAAAAAGTCTATTCTCAGAAATATGAAAATCTGGGAGAAATGGACCAATACCTGGAAGCACACCACCTTCCTAGACTCAGCCAGAAAGAATTATAAATTTTGAATAGACCTATATCAAGCACTGAAATAGCATCAACCATACAAAATCTCCCAAAAAAGAAAAGTCCAGGACCAGATGGCTTCACATCAGAATTTGACCAAACCTTTAAAGAGGAACTAGTACCTATATTACATAAACTTTTCCAAAACACATAAAAAGAAGGAATCCTCCCCCAACATATTCTATGAAGCAAATATCACCTTGATCCACAAATCAGGAAAGGACCCAACAAAGAAAGAAAACTATAGACCAATATCATTAATGAATATCAATGCAAAAATTTTCAATATGATCCTAGCAAACAGAATTCAATGACACATCAAAAAAATTATACACCACAATCAAGTTGGTTTTATCCCAGGGTTACAAGGTTGGTTCAACATACAGAAATCTATAAATACAATACACCACATAAATAAAAAAACAAAGACTATATGATTCTATCAACTGGTGCAAAAAAAGCTTTCTCAACATCCTTTCATGATTAGAACACTTAAGAAAATAGGCTTAAATGGGACATTTCTTAAACTGATAAAGGCCATCTACAGTAAATCCACAGCCAATATCATATTGAATGGAATAAAATTGAAAACATTTCTCCTCAGATCTGAACTAGACAAAAATGTGCATTGTCACCACTGCTATTCAACATAGTAATGGAAGTCCTAGCCATGGCAATCAGGCAAGAAAGGAGATCAAGAGTATTCAAATAGAGGAGTCAGAGGAGGTTAAACTCTTGTTCTTCATGGATGACCTGAAAAACCCCAGGGACTCAACTACAAACCTCTGAGAAGTGATCAAGGAATATAGCAGTGTCTTGAGATACAAAAATCAATGCTTGCAAATCAGTAATGTTTATATATACTAACAAAAGTCAAACCAAAAATATAGTAAAGGACTGTATTCCTTTTTTCAGTAGTGCCAAAGAAGATGAGATACCTGGGAATTTATCTAACAAAGGATGTGAAAGATCTCTATAATGAGAATTATGAAACCCTGAGAAAAGAAACAGCCAAGGATGTTACAAATGGAAAAACATACCATGCTCGTGTCTGGGAGAATCAACATTGTTAAAATGTCCATACTACCTAAAGCAATCTACAAATTTAATGCAATCCCTATTAAAGCACCATTATCATACTTTAAAGAACTTGAAAAAATAGTACTTCATTTTGTATGGAATCAGAAAAAATCCTCGAATAGCCAATATATTACTTAGAAATAAAAAATCAGGAGGCATTATGTTATCAGACTTTAGGTTATACTACAAATCTATAGTGATCAAAACAGCATAGCACTGGCCTGAAAATAGAGATATAGATATGAGGAACAGAATAGAGAATCTAGAGATGAACCCAGCCACATAGCATCATTTGATCTTTGATAAGCCTAACAAAAACATACACTGGGGAAAAGATTCCCTATTTAACAAATGGTGCTGGGAGAACTGGCTAGTGACCTGTAGAAGACTGAAACTAGACCCTCATTTTTCATCACTAATAAAAATTGATTCTCACTGAATAGAAGATTTCAACTAAAGATACGAAACTATAAAAATACTAGAAGAGAATGCGGGAAAAACACTCAAAGATACTAGCCTGAGGGAAATTTTTTTTTTTTTTTTTTTAAGACAGAGTCTTACTATGTTGCTCTCGGTAGAGTGCTGTGGTATCACAGCTCACAGAAACCTCATACTCTTGGGCTTAAGCAATTCTTTTGCCTCAGGCTCCCAAGTAGCTGAGATTACAGGTGCCCACCACAACACCCAGCTACATTTTGTTGTAATTGGCAGGCCAGGGCTGGATTTGAACCCACCAGCTCTGGTGTATGTGGCTGGTGCCCTAGCAGCTGAGCTATAGGTGCCAAGCCGGAAAATATTTTATGAGGAGGATCCCCCCTGGCAATTGAAACATCACCAAAAATATATTGCTGGGATCTGATCAAGCTAAGAAACTTCTGCACAGCTAAGGGCACTGTAAGTAAAGCAAACAGACAGCCTTCAGAATGGAAGAAGATTTTTGCAGGTTATGATTCCAACAAAGGTCTGATAACTAGAATCTACAGAGAATTCAAATTAATCAAATTAAGAAAAGAACAAACAACCCCATTTCTTTGTGGGTAAGAGACTTGAACAGAAATGTCTCTAAAAATGACAGATGAATGGCCAGCAAACACATGAAAAAATGATCATCTTTAATCATCAGAGAAATGCAAATCAAAACCACTTTGAGATGTCACCTAACTCCAGTAAGATTAGCCCACATCACAAAAATCCCAAACCTGCCGAAGTTGGGGCGGATGTGGAGAGAAGGGAACCTTCTATACTGCTGGTTGGATTACCAAATAATACAGCCTTTTTGGAAAGAAGTATGGAGAATTCTCAAAGAACTAAAAGTTTACCTACCACTTGGTACTGCAATTCCATTACTAGATATCTATCCAGATGAACAAATATCATTTTACAACAAAGACATTCGTACTAGAATGTTTATTACAGCCCAAGGAGAGGAGCAGGAGAATAGAGGGAGAGTACCAGGGTGGGATCTCACCTAATGTCCATAAGGCAAATGTACATTTCAAAACAACTAAGAGTATGTTACAAATGTCTTACCACAAAAAATAAGTGAGGTGATGGTTATGTTAATCAGTTTGATATAAACATTCCACATTGCATATCAAATCATGCTGTACCCCATAAATATATATGATTATGATTTAATAAAAATTAAGTTAAAAAATAAATAAAATACTTGTCTAATTTAAATTGCACATAGACTTTATGGAAATCCTGTGTACCAGTTTATTAATTCATTCATGGGATTAATGGACACTTGGGTTGATTCCACATCTTGGCGACTGTATATTATCATTGCTCTATCATTAAGTGAGAGCATTTCCATCAGTATGGCAGGTTTCTTTTCTGCTTAAGAACTTATTTTGAGTGAATTTTATGTCTGAGTAAACAGGAACTCAACTAAGAAAAAAGACTAACACAATAACCGTATTGTTCATCTATCCATCTATAAAGTACTTTCAAGAAATGGTTAGATTTTGATCTCCCCCATTTTCCAGTGTCTCCTAGGTTTAAAAACACCAAGAAAGCACTGAAAACATTTATATTTTCTGCAAAGAAAATAGCACTTGGGCTAAATGCCTGTCTCAGCCTGCAAAGCTATCAGATACGAATTCCTAGGTATTTGATTCTAACTGTCCAGAGATAATGAAAATGGAAGGCAATTGCCAAAATAATTCAGATTCTACTAAAAAATTTTAAGATAATCTCTGTAGATAAAATTTATCATTAACAAAGGTATTATCGTTTTAAAAAATTCAGAAGTCACGCAAAGTCAGAGTCACAATAGATTGGTGTACAGGGAGCGGATTACTATGTGGATTTGTGGCTGTCTTTATGGGACATTTCTAGTGTCAGCAATTTGAAGTAATTTGATATAAATTATTTTTAGCCATCTAATATGCCAACGATCAGAGGACTGAAGAAAGTAGCTGGACAGAAATCCACTTACTTGTACCCTAACTGGCTCCCCCAAAGCCATGAGGAAGTCTATCTCCACGCCTCTCTAGCACCTGGCCAGCGAGCAACCCCACTAAGCACATGGCCAAGGAATAGGAAAAGTTAAGACAGCCCAGCACTTTCTACTAGGAAAAAAGAAATGATCAAGCAACTTTAATGAAAACAGGTTTTTATAAAATTATCCAGAAATTACCACAACTACTTTCACTTTTGCATATTAGTCTACAGTGGATAATAAGCTCTTAGATTTGAAAGGGATCTCCAAGATCTTCTTGTCCAACTTCATTTTATTGAAACAGAAATGAAAACCTCAAGCTTAGAAGGGACTGGCTCAGGATCACAGTAACTGTGACAGATCTATGACTAAGGCAGAGGTCTTCCAACGCCTAGTGCCTCTTTCCACTACATCACCCCTTCCTTGCTGGAATCCTGTTTTGTCTTACACAACAGACAGGCAGAACCCCAATCCTTCAAGGCAAACTACCTACATTCCAAGAACTTATTGGTAAGTTAGTTAGTTGAAATTAAAAGGAAATTTCCCTATGAAAGCAATGTTGCCTATGTTGGCTGAGTTCCCAGGCTAGCCCACAGAAGTGAATGTAGAAGCTATGAGAAGCAGCAGAAGTGGGTATTTTGAACCCCTTGAGACTCCTTAAGTCCTCAAATATCTCTAATTGAGGTTCCAATGCCAGGCAAGAATACTCACAAGCCAAGTCACTGTCAAAACTTGAGGGCAAAGAGGGTGAATACAAGGGCTTTGGAATAAGACCAGCCTGAGTTCAAGTTCAGGTCCTCCCAACCTCTGCAGATAGTTACAGACTTTATTCCCTCAGTAAAAATCTAATAGAGACAGTCTGAAAAAGTATTTAAGAAAGCAATCCCACTTACCATCGCTACAAAAAAGAAAAAGAAAAAAGCTAGGAATAAATTTAACCAAAGAAGTGAAAAATCTCTACAAAGAAAACCCCAATGAAAGAAACTGAACAGGACACAAAAATGGGAAGCTATTCTATATTCATGAACTGGAAGAATTAACATTGTTAAAATAGTAATACTGCTTGAAACAGTCTATAGGTTCAATGCAGTCTCTATCAAAATACCAACAACATTCTTCATGGAAATAGAAAAAACAAGTCTAAGATTTATATGGAACCAGAAAGGAATCCAAATTACCAAAATATCCTGAAGAAAAACAACAGAATTGGAGGCATCACTACCTGACTTCTACTTGTACAAAGCTATAGTATCCAGAACAGCATGGGCACTAGCATAAAACCAAGCACATATATGAACGGAAGAGACTAAAGAACCATGGCATAAACCGACGTTTGTAGCCAACTCATTTTTGACAAAGCCACCAAGAACATACAATGGGAGCAAAAGCCAGTCTTTTCAATAAATGGTGCTGGAAAACTGGATAACCATAGGCAGAAATGAAACTAGAATCAAACTATCTCTCACCATGAACAAAAGTCACATCAAAATGGATTAAAGACTTAAATGTAAGATCTAAAACTATCAATTATCAGGAGAACATTGCAAAAATGCTCCAGGGCAGTGGTCTGGGCAAAGATTTCTTGATGAAGACCTTAAAAGCACAGGTAACAACAAATAGGATTACATCCAGCTATACGACGTTTTCAAAGGAAACAATCTACAAAGCGAAAAGATGCTCCACAGAATGGGAGAGATTTTTGCAAGCTAACTGACAAAGAATTAATAACCACAATATATAAGGAACTCAAACCATTCAATAGCAAAAAAAAAAAAAAAAAAAAAAAAAAAAAAAAACGAAAACCACCTATTAAAAAATTGGCAAAAAAGCTAAGCAGACACGTCTCAAAACCATACATACGAATGACCAACAGGTAGATGAAAAACTACTCAACATCACTAATAATCAGAAATGCAAATCAAAACTATAATGAGATCATTTCACCACACTGAAAAATGGCTTTTATCAAAAAGACAGGAAATAGGCTTGGTGCCCAGAGCTCAGTGAGTAGGGCTCTAAACACATACACCAAGGCTGGCAGGTTTGAGCCCGGCCCGGGCCTGCTAGACAGCAATGACAACTGCAACCAAAAAATGGCCAGGTGTTGTGGCAGGCGCCTGTAGTCCCAGCTACTCAGGAAGCTGAGGCAAGAGAATCACTTAAGCCCAAGAGTTGGAGGTTGCTATGAGCTGTGATGCTACAGCACTCTACAGAGGACAACATAGTGAGATTCTGTCTCCAAAAATAAAAACAAAGACAGGAAATAGCATGCTGGCCAACATGTGGAGGAAGGGGAATCCTTGTACACTATTGGTAGGAATGTAAATTAGCACAACCACTACAGAGAACAGTGTGGAGGTTCCTCAAAAAATTAAAAATAGGACTGCCATATGATCCAGCATGCTGGGTATATATCCAAAGGAAACAAACTGGTGTATCATAGAGAGATCTGCAGTCTGTTTATCACAGCACTGTTCACAATAGGCAAAATGTGGATCAACCTACGTGCCCATCAGATGATTGGAAAAAGATGTGGTGTGCTGCATGTGTCCAGACAACTTCATACGTATGTGTACAATAAAATATTTGAAAACACAGCAATATGGAGAGAACTGGAGGTCGTTACATTAAGTGAAATCAGCCAGACACCCAAAGACAAATATTCCGTGTTCTCATTCATTTATCGGCGCTCAAATAGTCAATTTTATAAAGACAACGAGTAGACTGGACGTTATCAGAGGCTGGCCAAGGGGGGGGAGATAAAGTAAAGTTGATTCACAAATACAAAAATCAAGTGAGGTAGAGGAAATCAGACCTAAATTTCTGATAAATCAGTAGAGTGACTATAGTAAACAATCTATTATCTATGTTTCAAAACAGCTAGAGGAGAATAACCCAAATGTTCCCAGCATAAACAGAACCATTTAAAGTGACAGACGTCCCAATTACTCTGATTTGGTCATTATACACTACATGAATTAACCAAAATATCACATGTACCCCCAAACTAAGTTTATCTATTAGTTATCATTTTTAAATTTTAAAAGATTCTAATAAAAAAGTAAGGGAATGAGGCGAAGGAAATCCTTTCACTCCTCCTATGTGTGTCTATGGTTACTTGTGGACTCCTCCTTTCAGGAACAAGTGAGGAAATAGGCATGGTGATAGGTGCTGTCCATCCCACAGGGACCCTGTTCAGAAGCAATCGCTACTGGCAATAACAAAGAAATTGGTAGCTGACCCCAGAGGACAGAACAGAGGAGCATCAACTCTCTCAGTGAAGCCCCTCCCAGCCTGGCCTTCCTCTGCTCTGCAGGGGAGCCCCTGCCACTGGGGGTCAGCACCTCCCTCCTGTGCACCAGCCTGGGGCAGCCCCCGTCTTCAGCTCTTCCAAGAACTTTCATCCGCTATGCCCAGAGCAGTCAGCACCACCTTCAGTTCTAGGGAGACTACACTTCCTTGATCAGAAAGTGAGGGGGTGGCATTTGATAACCATGCCAGGTACCTACAGGCACCTCTTCACTCACATCTCACAACCCTGACACAGGTCTCAGTGTCCCAATTTAACCCATTAGAAAGTGATGCTCAGAGTGGTTTCATCCCTTGCCCAGGGTTACACAGTAAACAATGGGGGAATCAGTATCCGAGGCTGTTAACCAAGTGACTGTACTGTCAGCTGGGACTCTGAACGCGCATTCCCATAAACTGCTGCATGTGCCAGGAGCCACCAGACCCCATGCCAGACCTCACGCCCACATGAAGCATCGCACAGGCTGCTGGGCCTCTTCAGGAAGCAGCTCACAGCCACACTTCACAGGCAGCCGACCTCCAGGTCAGCATGTCACACGATGGGGATATTAACACCTCACATTTACACAGCAGTTGTGGTTTATAACAGGCCTGCTTGAAAATAGTATTGGATTATAACCCAAAGTATAAAATAAATATTCATAAGTCTATACTGATAATAAAATGACTGAAGGAGTAAACACAAGAGGAAAACCAGATCGATCTCCCGCTCTGCCCGCCAAGAAGAGAAGCATGACTCCCAGCCCTTGAGTCTCAGCTGCACCTAGTGACTTCCCTCCAACAAGTACAGCATGGAAAGGGAAGAAGTAGTATAGCTTCAGAGGAGAAAAACCTGACTAGCGCTACCTCTGCCGGTGCTCAAGGTCAGCATCAACAGGGATGAGTCATGCTGACGGCAGGCACACGTGATACAAGGTGATGAGGATGACACTCCACCCCGTGGTCTTCCTCCCCAAATCACCTCATTCTAATTATGAGAAGAACATGAAGCAAATACCAATAGAAGGACATTTTACAAAATACCTAAGCAGTACTGAACAAAACTGCCAAGGTCATCTCATCAAAAAGCAAAGTCTAAGAAACTGTCACAGCCAAGAGGAGCCTAAGGAGACATAACAACTAAATGTAATGCAGTGCCCTGGATAGGATCTTGGAATAGGAAAGGACATTAGGTTAAAAACAAAAGGGAACTTTAGGTAACACTGTAACAAGAGCATGGCACCAACATAAGCTATGATAATGGGAGTAAGTAGTATGGGATATACAGTACAGGTACCATCATTGCCATTTTTCTGTAAATCTAAAAGTATGAGATACGGTATAACTTTTTTAAGGTAAGAAACAGAACAAACTGACACACCCTGCTTGTACACTTCGTCATCTCATACCATGACCACGTGGCCCTGTGCCCATAGCCTCCCATCCTCCTTCAAGGCCTGAGAATAAGAGGAGTCAGGTGGATCTTTCTCTTGCCCTGTAGGTCAGGTAGGGCTGCCCATGAAAACCTGACCACTCTGCATGATGAGGGTTTTCTAGAAGGACACGAGGCAACTGCAGCCTAAGTTCCCCTGAGGCAGCCCCCACCCTATGCAGCCCAGCCAGGCAAGCAATTCACCCAACTCTAAACTCTGGATGTGACAGGATCTGGCTGCTCAGTCCCTCCTGCAATCCTCTTTCCTATCACTATTCTTACCATAGTGATATAAGTGATATATTTTCTCTCTCTCTACTAGTCCATTTCTCGCGGCCCGCCTTATCTACTCTTTCAGATATGTGCTACTTATGAGCTCCCCGTGTCAGTAATGATGTCTTTTGTTTTATGCTGGCTTTTCTTCCCCAAGCGGGGCAGCTGATGGAGTGTGGCCATAGCCGTACCTGCTGACCCACTGACTGCTGGAGAGAACAGGTGAAAGAAAGTGCAGGAAGGACAAGAGCTAATGAACAACCTTCTCACAAAAGAGAAGTCTTAAACAGGCAGAAGACTTTAAACTCAGCTTCAAACAGGGCTGCCCATTAGCGCACTGCCCTGACCCCTGGGCAAAGCTGGAGTCAGGATAAAATGCCATACAGTTTAAAAAAAAAAAAACTAAAAAAAAAAAGAAATTCAGTAACAGCAGGAAAATTCACAAGTGTCTGAAAAATGCGTAAAAGAATATAATTATGCAGCTAAAAAATAGGGCAAGTTCCATGGAGAGATGGATTTTTTTTTATGTTGGATAGATTTTTTTTTTTTAATGTTGGAAAGTACTAAAATATAGTTGAAGATTAAAAGAAAAAGGAGGCAAAAAAGATTCATAAAAATTGATTTAGCTGAGTTACCCAGATGGTTAGACTGAGTTACCACTTTAATATTTCATGAGGGGAACATTTGAATTTTTCACAAAACACAAAAACAAGAAAAATCCAGAAAAACATCCAGCAAAAGGAATGTGATTTGTTAAAACACCAGAGCAGTGGTTCTCAACCTTCCTAATGCCACAGCCCTTTAATACAGTTCCTGTGGGTTGCGACCCACAGGTTGAGAACCACTGCATTAGAGGCTATCCCAACGTCCCTTCTCTGTAGCAGAAAGTCAACAGGCTGATGGAAAGCCAAGGAAAAGCCCCTCAGAAGGGGTCAACACTTATTTTAATTCAGAAACACTCCTGATTTTGAGTTTTTAACGCATTAAGTGCTGTGTGAGTTATATTTAACTCACACTAGTTTTCAGCCCAAGACCTCATAAAGTACATGTAACTTACTTTTCTTTTGCACATGGACTGCCATGCTAGAAAAGAATTTCCTTCCCTTGGGGCCACGGTGTTTAACTGGGTCAAGAGACATTTGAGGCCCCAGGCTCAAAACTAGCATGAGTTAAATACAATTCACACAGCAGTTAATGTGCTTGACCTAATAAAAACACTGTGGCCCCAAGGAAAAAATTTTTTTCCTAAAATGGCAGTTAATGTGTTAATTGCCTCTGTGACAACCTCCTCACAAGAGTTGCAAAGGTGAGGAGGGATGAGCAAGTAAAAGTACATGCTATGAAAAGTATTTTTAAAAAATTACTGTTCAAGATAGCTTTACGTCACTCCTTTTAGGATATGAAGGAGCAAAGAAGTGGAATAGCAAAGAAAAAAGGCAACCAGAAGGATCCCCACATCCCCCTTCCTCAGTTCCACTGCTCAACCTAGTTGGCTAATTTCCATGTCCTTCCTCCTTGCTTACTTCACCAACTGAAGAGGCATTCTCATGAGTTTGTAAGTTTTCTTTGAGCCTCTAAATACCTTAGAGCAATGGTTCTTAACCTGTGGGTTGTGACCCCTTTGTAACAATGAAAATACAACCTGCATATCAGATATTTACATTACGATTCATAACAGTAGCAAAATTACACTTATGAAGTAGCAACAAAAATAATTTTATGGTTGGAGGTCACCACAACATGAGGAACTGTATTAAAGGGTTGCAGCATTAGGAGGCATTAGGAAGGTTGAGAACCACTGCGTTAGAGAGCACTCTGAGTGATCATTGACACCACCCTTGCTTCAGTCCAAAACCCTTAGAGGTATATCAGAAGAAATGGAAGAGAGGGGGAAGCAAACCTACTCTTGGTTTCTGCTTTCTTCTTTTTTCGCCTTTTGGTGCATTTTCAAGTGTTCCCTTCCACTTTCTTGGGAACTCCAAAACTTAACTCTCAGCATAGCTCAGGGCTCTCTATGTCAACCGAATGTTAAGAATGATTAAGATATTAACAAAATAAACAGCACATGGATTATGAGGCAGTAATTTGTCTATTTAGATTTTTGCCTACCGTATAACGATTATGCAGAAAAAAATGCTGCCTCATACGATTGCCAGGCTATGACATCTTTTTTTATTATTATTATTGAATGGTAACTATGTACATTAATGCACTTCTGGGGTACAGTGTGGGGTCTTCACATGCAATCCGAAATACTTCCATCAAACTGGTCGACACAGCCTTCATGTCATTCAGGCTATGACATCTTAAGCTAAGTTAGTTCTAAGCTCTGGGGAATCTCTCTCAGAGAAATCGCAAAAGAGGCAGGTACTAACTCAGGGAAAAATCATTCCTCTTCACCTGCTATGGCTGCCGCTATGATTTCTTTCATTCTCATCCTATCAAGGAGGGCTGTTAAACTCTTATGCAATCAGTTTCTGTGCTACCAATAAATGCAGATTACAAAATCTGCTCCTTTTTTTTTCTTTTTTGAAGACTCTGCCTTTTTACTGTTGGATCCAGACACCCTTAGCATTTGAATTTAAACCAAAATTCTTGCAAAAAACAGATGTTCTTTATAGAAGCCTGTGTTTACTAGAGTTTGGTACCACATCTGAAGACACTCTTCCCAGTAAATGATCTACCAAGGCTGATGACTACAGCTTTCACCAGGAGGTCTTCACAATGGCCCACAGCAAGAGGATCCTGACCTAGCTGAGTAACTGCATAGCTGTGCCTCAGCATGGGGTCACATTAATAAAAAATGCAAGTGCAGCATCCACTTACTCCTCAATAGGGTTTCAAATGCATGCTGAAGTCTTCTGAGCAGGCAGCAACACACAGCAAGACACCCTCAAGGTTTCCTCCACCAGTCTCTCCCGCCTTAGTCCCATGCATCTTGGCAGCTATTCCCTTAAAACCGCTCTCCTCTCAAAACAGTCTGGGCCTTCGCTCTCATCCCCGTTGTCCCACTTGCTGTAACTCAACTGCAGCCACATACTCAATACAGCCTGTCTCTCTCCTACCCTCCCAAGTCTTCTCTTCACTGTTCCACAGAACCCAAGAGGCAGGGGCTAAAGACAGAATCCTCCTTAAAGGGGGATCCTGTGAGAGGCAAATATACTTAACACACTGACGTTTTTCTTCTCAAACTCGTATTAGTTAACACTAAACGGCACAGTAGTGACAAGTCAGCCCATGACAGAGGTTGACAGTCCCAGTTTCATGCCCCTGTTTCACATGGGCAGGCAAGAGCTGGAACATGTTCAAGCAAGACTCTCTCAGGATGCTTCGTGCACCAGGAAGGCAGTAAAAGTGGGACCCTCTCTGACTCCATCACTGACACTGTTGTTCTTGGAGGGCCCACAAACTGCAACCCCTTCCTCAGCCCCAACCAGCAGCTGCCAAAGAAAATCTAGGACCTTGGTGAGCAGTTTACAAACTACACATTGAATAATTTCTGCAGCCCTACAACCCTATTTTTTTTAGGTTACACTGATCCCTATTCTAGTCTTACCTGTGACATAGGAAGATACAGTTTTATAAAAAATGACCATTTCTTTTCAAAATACGTTCTAATGAAGTACAATAAGTTGGCCTTTTCTTCCCCTCTGTTTCAAGAGGGGAAGAATAGGGCTGGGCACCATGGCCCACATTTGTAATCCCAGCACTCTGGGAGGCCGAGGTGGGTGGATTGCCTGAGCTCACAAGTTTGAGACCAGTCTGAGCAAGAGTGAGACCCTATCTCTAAAAAATAGCCAGATTATACTTTTTCTTCCAATCTTGGGATACTTTGCTAAGAAAAAAAGTATCCAATATGCTCAGCACTACTATGAAACTAATTTATAGCTTTCATAGGAAAGCTATAACCCAATTTTAGCCCAGGAATATGGGGGGGAGGGGGGAGAGGGAAGGAAGAGGAGGAGGGAGGGGAGAAGAGGAAGGAGGGGAGGAGAGGGGAGGGGAGAAGAGAGGGGAGGGGAGCAGAAAGGGGAGGGGAGGAGGGAGGGTGATTGGTGAGATCAATTCCTATGGTTCATCCTATAAGGGTACATGTGAATCTCTCTAAATGTAGAATATAAATGTCTTAACACAATAACTAAGAAAAAGACATGAAGGCTATGTTAACCAGTTGGATGAAAGTATTTCATATTGTATACAGAAACAGTACACTGTACCCCATGATAGTATTAATGTACACTGCTATGATTTAATAAAAAAAAATAAAAAATAGCCAGATTAAAAAAATAAAATAGCCAAGTGCTTGCAGTCCTAGCCACTCAGGAGGTTGAAGCAAGAGGATCACTCAAACCTGAGAGTTTGAGGTTGCTGTGAGCCAAGATGCCATGGCACTCTACCAAGAGTGACCAAGTAAAATTCTGTCTCAAAAAAGGGGGGGAGGGAAGGGGTAAGAATAACCATTGGCATCTCTAGACTACAAACCTCTGAGCCAATGCAGCTGTTTAAGTCCACAGCCTGAAACCCGGGTCGCTGGGCAATCTCCTGCATTTGTCGGAAAACTACTCTCTTCTGATCACTGTCAGAAGCTGATTTGTCACACACCATCCAAGCTCATGCAAAGATGGAAAATCATGCATAGCTAAAGGATTTGTTTGAGGCTCACAGTTAATTATAATTGCACCAGGGGCCAGAAAGTCGGGCTCACCTGTCACTGTTCACTGCTCAGGACAAAAGGAGTTCAACAGGAACGGAAGCCCATGAACTCTGCAGGGGGCCTGGAAAACACTGGAAAAGTACAGGCCCTCAGGATGGCAGGTCTAAACCCCCGGGTATATGTGAGGTGCACACTCGGAGTGCACATGGTCTTGATGGTATTTAAAGAGTTTCTGCACTAGGGTGCAGACCCAGAAGAGTGTTTTCCAGGTGGCTCCATGTGCAGAGACCAGAGGAAGAGAGGGGAGGGAAAGGGAGAACCAAACCTCAGGTGGAGAGAGAGGACCTTGTCACTCTCCTGAAGGCCACAGCTCAACTTGTTTATACCCTCTCCCCACAGAGCAGCCACAGCCAGAACAAAAGTGTGTGCAGTAACGACTTAAGTCGGCTCCAATAACTGCCACTCATCTAAGAGCACGAGGAAGGCAGGGCCCCTAGAATGGTTTCTATTCTTAACTATTTTTGAGAATGCTTTGCCTTTTCCCCCACATTAAATACATTTATTTACCTGTGACCCTAGATAGCTTTAAAAAGTTTAACCAGTATTGTCAACACCTGTGTAAATATAAAAATCAATCTCTCAAAATTATATTAAAAAGTTATTTTCCTCAAAGAATTGTGATAACTGTATTACTGTCATATAGACATCATCAAAAGGATCTACTCTGAAACACTGAAAATGACTCCCTCTTTTTACTCTTCTCACCCTACCCCAAAAAACTTACCCAAGAATTTTAACTATTTCTCAAATCCAAATAATCTATGAGGGGAGGAGGGCGGGAAACTGGTGTGCTCTTACCTAATGGGCACAACGTTAGGGTATATGGCACACTTCCCAGGTTAGGGGCACAGTTACAACAGGGACCTTACCTAATGAACACAAACATTGTAACCGAATCATCTGTACCTTCATATTAATCAGAAATTTTTAAAAATCTCACGAAAATAAAAAGCAATCCATGAGAATAGATTCTTCCTAGGATCAAGGCTGAGGCTGAGGCTGAGGCTAGGCTAGCACCTGTGTGGGCTCCACGCCAGAAGACAAGAAAGAGGATTGCTACACAGTGAAAGGTGGCAAGTTGCAGAACAATTACCGCAAAGCATACCCTGGAGAGTCAACAAGAACCTGAAGCGACTTCCAGCTAAACACGGCAACTTGGACACACGTGCTCTGATTTCAGAAATGTTGCTCACTCCCCAGGTCTACTGTCATTTCTCCTCCAGGTTTCTTTGTTCTTGCAGGTTCATGCCTTTGTTCCAAAAAGAGTGAACCTCATTTTGGTAAGTTTGAAGAGGAAGCAGATAAATGGGCGCGTGTTCCTAATCTACACACAAGAGAAAGCTGAAAGCTACGTGAGAGCGAGCCGCCAGTCAGTCCACCATGCAGACCTCCAAAGGGCTAGAGAATATGAAAAGTGAGGCGTCTCTGAAGCTGGGTGTAAGTCACAGCTGAAAGCACAAGTGGTGGAAAATTTTTAAAGGAGAAGTTAGATGCTCGTATATCCTCTCCCATTCCAAACAGCTAAGAAACGCTCATGCCTAAGACAGGGGAGGTAGGGACATGACGGAGAGCCTAGAGTGATGGGCTCCAGGATAACGGTCTGCAAGAAAAATCTGAACTGATGGAATTCCTGGTGCATCGGAACAAACTGAGAAATATCTTTTAGCTCTCTCAGAATTCAGGGATAAAGTTAGGGTCGGTACATGAAAAAGTGAGCACATGAAAACTCAGTTACTTCTTTCATTCCAAGAAAACAAGTTCTACAGAAAAGGAAATATAATCCTAGTACACTGTATAGTGTGACCGTGAGCAATACTGATGTAATCCTAACAAAGTAAACACTCAATACATAATTAACAATAACAACAAAAGGCACTATAACTACCCTGAGAGGGTGAGGGAGGCAATCGCCTGTGTCTGTGTGTGCAGGTGTCTGTACATCTATCTGTGTGCATGCACTATGCACCTACGTGTGTTCCTCTGTGTCTATCTGGCAGGGAATGGGATGAAGAAGAACAAAATTCTCATCTTTTATTATAAGAAGTCAAAAGAAAACATCTAAAAGCAAAAGATCAACACATAACAGGTTGAGCAATTATTTAGAAATATGAAGACAAACGCCATGAGAAACAGATTTGAGAGCGGCTTCCTCTAGGGAATGGGATCTGAGAGAGTGGACAGGAGGGCACAATCATCTACTGTTTTTTGGTGACTTTAGGTAATGCATTAACAAAAAAAATGCAAAAATAAGAATCTGAATTAAAAAATAACAGTGAACACAAACCCTCAAAGCCAGGATTAAAAGTTATTTCTAACTTTAAGGAGAGAAAATTGTTATTCTACAACTTTCAAAATATCTCTTTATTTTAAGCAAGCTCATTACTATAACCTAGGAAGAGCTGATGATTAAATTCTAAGATTTACTTAACACTCTTCCTCCCTACAAGTTCTCGCCCCATTTAGTCAGTGCACCAAGACAGCAGAGAAGTGTTAAAGTACTTCTGAACATCTTCTACGTCGGCACCCTCTTGCATTAACAGTGCAATGCAAGGAAGCACTGTTTATATTCCCACCTGATGGATAAAAATATCAAGTCTCTACTACATGTCCCAGACCTTCCTGCTCCTAGAAGGTCTCTGAGGAGTCGGTAGAGCCAGCCCTGACTTCATAGCACCTGCCCCAACTATAAAAATGAAAAAAAGAAAAGAAAAGAAAGAAAACTGGATTCCTGGCAGCTGAAAAGTACATATTAGGGGGGAATAAAAACACTGTCACAAAAGATAAGTTTCCCTGCCAACACAAATACTTTCTACTAACTCTTGTTACCTAGAAAAGAGGAAGAAGATAGATTAGAGGGCTGGGGAAGGCTCCTCCAGGAGCGACTGGCAAGGCCAGGATGGTTGGAGAGCAGAAGCAGAAGACAGACTGCTAGACGCAGCCTGTTCTGCTTTCATTAGCCCAGACAAGGGCTCAGACATCAATACTTCTTGAGATCCCAGCGTAATTTTAAGTTACAGTCAATGCTGACAACAAAATAAAAGAAGTTAAAACAGTTAAGGACTCAAGAGAAAGGCAGTCAATTTCATGTTAGACTCTGTTTTCTTTTTCTCTGTTCCTGCTCCTTTTCGGGGTTTTGTTCTTTTTGTTTGTTTGGTTTCTGAGACAGGGTCTTGCTCTATTGCCTGGGCTAGAGTACAGTGGTATCATCGTAGCCCAAAGAAACCTGAAGTGATCTTCCTGCCTCGGCCTCCCAAGTAGCTGGAATTAAAATCACATGCCACCATTCCTCACTAATTTTTTTTTTTTTTTTTTTTTTTTTTGGTAGAGATTGGGTTCCACTAGCCCAGGCTGGTCTCAAACTCCTGGTCTCAAGCGATCTTCCAGCCTCAGCTTCTCAAAGTGCTTAGAATTACAAGCATGAGTCACCATCTCCGGCCTTTTCCGTCTTTTAACACAGTATATTGTTTACCTGTTCTAATGAAGAACAGTATTTTCACGAAGAAGCCAGAGAAGGATGGCTCAGATCTGAATCACAAGCAAGAGTCTGGAGGCTGAGAAAGCCTTCCCAACACTGAGGAACAGATGCCAGAGGCCCCCGCTCCGTGTATAAAAGTCTCCTCCACTCCCTGCCTGACTCCAGGTTTCCTTTAATCTTTTTCTTGTGCTATGAACTCCTGTTTCACATTTACAGCCTTTCCCCCCTGGCTTCTGCATCTAAAAAACACAACCAGGAAACCCTGGACTATATGTTAATGAATTCATTTTCCAAAAAATCAGAAAGAATAGCATGCTGACCTACAGAGACTGAACTGAACTGAAAATCCCCTTTGAAACAAAGGTCTGGGTCTGCAGGTGGTGATGGGAGGGGCAGTTGTCTGGCTGTCATCTTTCCTTCCCAGCCACGTGAGGATCATCCCCCAGATCCAGAGTGTCTTAAGGCCACAGGTGGAAGCTGCCTGCTCAGCTGCCTGTTTTATAACACTGCCCAGTCTCTCATAAGCCATATGCAAGACACACTTAGATTTGAAAATATTCTAAGAATGAAAAAAAGAAAGAGCACTGCCTTGGAATTCATCCATGATAATTTACTTCAAATATAAAAGAATAACAGCAGCACAACAAGAATTACTCATACCAACATATGGGTGCCTATACATAAGTCTTCAGGATAAAAATTCCATAATCATGGCGCAAAACCCATCATCCATTTCCAGTCCAATCTTTCTGTCACTTATCCTCCACAAGCCCTGCCTCCAGTCTTGCCCTGAGGAGGCCTGCCTGCTGCATCTCCAGCCCAGCCTCACCTGAGCAATGCAGGCTTCCTCACTCCATGCACCTGGCCTCATGCAAATCCTGGCATCCCTGGCTCCCAGCTCCAGCACCTCCATCGTGGCCTGGACTTTGGACCTAGGCTCCGATCTTGTGAGTGGTTAACTCATGGGTGTGACACTCAAGGGGTATAGATGTACATGAATGTGGAAACTGCAGGCACGTATGCTCACTGCATAGAACACACAGGGGTGTGATTTGACTTGGAGTTGCGGGACCGTGGCTCCTGGAGTGTGAAGATCCAACTCCTCCCTTTCCGATGCCCACACGTCCTCAAAGCCAACTCCTAAACTCCTGGAGCCGGTTTTCCTCAATTTTCAACTGACCCATCTTACAATGGTGGGGGAGATAAACCTACAGGTTCATTAAAGCTTTGCCAAACTCAAGGTTTCTTTATATCCAGAGGTGCATTAAGCAGATCCCTTTACCCTGATATCTCCATGACAACTGACCTGACACAAAAACTAATGGAAAATGACTATGAGGTCAGGACAACACCAAGCTGGAATTAAGCTTGACCATGAAGAAGAGCTCTGGCAAAAGTATTTAGTCTGTATCTTTAATGTTTTAAAGAACTTTCATAGTGCCTGCCATAGTGGCAGCACCCTTTACTCAGCAATTCTACTTCTGAGTATTTATCCAAAAGAATTGACATCAGCATGTTGAGGGGATATTTGCACTCCTGTATTCAGTGCAGCACTATTCACAATAGTCGAGATGTAGAAATAATCTTAGTGCCCATCAGTGGATGAATGGATAAAAAAAAAAAAAAGTAGCGGCTGGGTGCCTGTGGCTCAAGCGGCTAAGGTGCCAGCCACGTACACCTGAACTGGCAGGTTTGAATCCAGCCTGAGCCCGCCAAATGACAATGATGGCTACAACCAAAAAATAGCCAGGCATTGTGGTGGGCACCTGTAGTCTCAGCTACTTGGGAGGCAGAGGCAGGAGAATCGCTTGAGCCCAGGAGTTGGAGGTTGCTGTGAGCTGTGATGCCACAGCACTCTACCCACGGGGAGAGCTTGAGGCTCTGTCTCAAAAAAAAAAGAAAAAAAAAAAGGTAGTATAGGCTGGCAAGGTAGCTGATCCCTATATAATCCCAGCACCCTGGGAGACTGAGGTGGGAGGATCCCTTGGGCTCAGGAGTTCAAGACCAGCCTGAGGAAGAGCGAGACCCTATCTCAACTAAAACAGAAAAACCAGCTGGGCATTGTGGCAGGTGCCTGTAGTCCCAGCTACTTGGAAGGCTGAGGCAGGAGGATTGTTGAATTCAGGAGTATACAGTCCTGATACCACTGCACTCTAGCCTGGGGCAACAGAGTCAGACTCTGTCTCAACAACAAAAATAAAGTAGTCTATACATTACAATAAATTATTATTCAGTCTTAAGAAAGGTACAAGAAATTAAAATAAAAAACATAAGCACATACAGACTAAAACATTTTAAAGAAGGAAATCCTGCCATACATACAAGATGGATGAACCCGGAGAATACTGTGCCAGGTGAAATAAGCCGATCACAGAAAGACAAATACTATGTGATTTTACTGCTATGCGGTATCACCAACAGACAAAGTCAGAAGCAGAGAGAAGAACAGGGGTTGCCAGGGGCTGGGGGAGGAAGTAATGGGGGAGCTGCTGCTCAAGTGATAGAAAAGTTTCAGTCGTGCAAGATGACTAGGTTCTAAAACGCCATAGGACTCTATGCCTATAGTTAACAATACTGTATTTACACTTAAAATTTGGTTGAGAGGGTAGATTGCACACTACATGTTCTTACTATAATTTTTTTTTAAGTTATTTCCTTTGCAAATGTCAAGACACAGGGATAGCTACTTTGGCTTTCCTTTGACTTCTCAAATTCTTTGGCTTTTTTTCTTGACTCACACTGACAACAAACGGTGAATAATTCCAAGCCAGACAGGCCGGCTTTGTGGGTAGACTCTTCATTAATTGTCCAAGAAAAACTATTGTTAGATCCTACAGCCCTGAAAAGTGGTAAAAGTACTGAAAGGGCTCAAGAGATGCCTGTAAGATAAAAGTCTTAATGCTCTCACCCTCTGTGGCACAAAAACATGCCAAGAGACACCATCCTAATCCTCGTCACTCCCGAGGCCACTAAGATGCAATCCCAGCTCCTGGTGGCCAGTTGCTATGGCGGGAAGGGTGAGTAAATGGGCCTCCATCCCCCAAGCCTGGCTGCAGCTTGGCCCCGGAGATGATGGGGAGGGTAGAAGGGACACCGAATCTGGGAAAAGGAGCCACAACCAGGATAGAAAGGAACTGGGGGGAAGGGAGGGAAGAGGAGATAGCAGGCTAGTTCGAGCCTGAAGAGGAGCCGCTATTAAGTCCAGAAGGTAGCTGGCATCTGTGTGCGAGCCTCCTCCAGGCCCACGTTTCATTCTTCTCTGGTCAGATCCATCCCATATCCGTGACATCTCTGACAAACAGGAAGTGAGGGCCCCGCTGCCTGCCCTCCCGTCCCAGAGAAGCTGACTTTGCTTCTCCTGCTCTTACTCAAGCTGTGTTCATGCCGGATGGCCGGACTACTGGTACACAGAGTCCAGGACACAGAGAAGAAAAAGGCAGTGGCAGAAAGCTGAGGAGTCCCCAGATGGGTAAATCAGTCTATTTCCCACCACACCTAAGGCCAGGGGGAAGCTTAAAGAGCTACACTGCGGAGGCAAGTGGGGCAGACGACAAGGTGTGAAACTGTCTTCATCCAACTGTACGTAAAACACAGCTCAAAAATTTCAAAAGCCAGACCTGTTGTCGTTTTCATTATTATTGTCACATAAAATCTTTAGCATTTACTTACCCACCACGGGTGCCCATTTAATAATAAATCAATAGTTCTTCTTAGCAAAGTATCACAGGAATGGAAGAAAAAGTATCCAATGTACACAGCCCTATTATGAAATTAATTTATAGCTTTCATATGAAATCTATAACCTAATAGCAGCCTAAATACATGGGGAGGGGGGAGGGAGAAGGGAGGGGAGAATGGGTGGAGGGAGGGTGATGGGAGGGATCAATTCTATGGTTTATCTTACAAGGGTACAAGTGAATCTTTCTAAGAGTAGAATATGATTATCTTAACACAATAACTAAGAAAATGACATGAAGGCCATGTTAACCAGTTTGATGAAAATATTTCAAATTCTATATGAAAACACCACACTGTACTCCAGAATTGCATTAATGTACATAGTTATCATTTAAGAAAAAAATAATAATGAATCAATAATGAAACTGGACTTGGAAAGCATGTCTTTTTCCCTAAATAATTAATCTTTTAAGACACATGTATCAGAAAAAAAATTACTGAACAAACTAATTATGCATATCAGAACAAAAAGAAAGGAACATGGGTTTTTAAATTCCAGGAATTCTTGCCAAGCATAAAATATGAACCATTTTTTAGGCTTTACATTCTGCTGCTATTTTAGAATGCACTTAATTACCTCCTATAATAAAACTTTGTGGAACAAGGTGGGGAAGAGGTGAGTAAAAATGAGGAAAGCAGTTAATATAGTAGTTCTGGGGTCAGATGAACTGAGGTTCCCATTCCCTTTTTTGTTTGAGACATTACACAAGGACTCTGAAGCCTTGAAGTCCCCACCTTATATTGATAAGCACGGAAAAACAAGGGCATGTACAGCATGGATACTGAGGAGATGGAACAAAAATTAAATAACACTACAAGTTATTCAAGCCATATTGTTAATTTTTTTTTTTTTTTGAGACAGAGCCTCAAGCTATCCCCCTGGGTAGAGTGCCATGGCATCACAGCTCACAGCAACCTCCAACCCCTGGGCTCAAGCGAGTCTCCTGCCTCAGCCTCCCAAGTAGCTGGGACTGCAGGCGCCCACCACAACACCCGGCCATTTTTTTTGGTTGCAGCCGTCATTGTTGTTTGGCGGGCCTGGGCTAGGGATTCAAACCCGCCACCTTAGGTGTATGTGGCTGGTGCCTTAGCCGCTTGAGCCACAGGTGCTGAGCCCATATTGTTAATATTTTATGGTTTACCTGAACTTGATACTTCATAAGAACCTTATTTCATAAGACAAAAAAAAAAAAATAAAAGAAAAGATTAAACTAGGGCAGTGCCTGTGGCTCAAAGGAGTAGGGCGCTGGCCCCATATACCCGAGGTGGCAGGTTCAAACCCAGCCCCGGCCAAAAACTGCAAAAAATGACACCCCCCCCAAAATTAAACTATATAAGTACCAGTTCAATGAATTGACTTTGAATGATTCAGAAATGTAGGTAGCTTCTAAAGTGGAATGATTTGAGCACCATCAACAGGCATTCAGGGTCTCCAAAAATCTCTGGCTGAAATTCTACCATTAGGAATTAAGTGCCTTGGTTAAAACCATGCATTCTTCCAACATCTATTACATGAAATTACCACTATTCATGGTAAGAGTTCTTTCCATCACTCCAAAAAAAGAGAGCACTGAGAAATGGGCTGTCCTGAAGGGGAAAGTAGGGAGGCGGAGGCCAGGGGGCAGGCGTCCCTTGGATTGAATAAAGGAGGACAGATAGCAGCGGCTGCTTGTCTGGTCATAGACAGTGAAAGGGGAGAAGTTCTCAAAGCACAGTAAGAAAAAGCAACCAAGACATTTCTTTACCACAAGACCAACCGTGGGTGGCCCCTAAGGGACCGCCAGAGGCCCCAGGCTTCCTTCCAGCACCCCATCCTGAATCAGCTCCCACTCTCTCTGCCCAGAGTCTGGCTGAGTTCAGGCAGAAAGAGGGACGGTAATTGGAGGTCCTGTCCCCTAGTTTTGGCCAAACAAAGCACTTCCTTTTACAGGGGGAGGTAGGGAGCTTTGTGTATAAAATGTTTGGGAAACCAGGGTAGCCTTGTCCAGAGAGCCTCACGGGAATGGTGTTGTCCACCACTGTGCAGCACGGTGGCCAGCCCGCCCAAGGACAGGTCCACATGAGGGGAGGTTAGGCAAGGCCAGGCCCTGTAGAACAGGGTCTGATTATCACACATGTGTGCTCTGAAACAAACACAAAATCCAGCACAGAGTTCCAGTGAAATTGTGGTTGCCTACCCTTTGTTTTGGATTATCTCTGGGATGGCTTCCACTCCACCTTTTATGCACAAGCAGAGAAAATGCAGCTTGGACCCAGTCTAGTTTCTGCAACACTTCAGTGATTTCAGGGAAATTCTTCTTACCACATGTTCTCAAACTTGCTTTTTAAATTCAAAATAATAATTCCTTTCATTATTATAAGCAGCTTAGGGTGAAATGAAATGGTAGTATCCAATACCACCATTATCATCCTTCAGTTTTTACCGTTTTCTCTTTATTTTGAAAAGGTAATGCAATCAATTCACCTTGTGTAAAGGTACAAGGACACAGAATTCTGTCTGTCTACACAGTAACAGTCTCTCCCTCGGATGCCCCTGAATCCCTTCCTCAGTGGCAGTCACAGTAACCAGCTTCTTGTTCAGATATATATTTCAATTTTCAAACTTAATTTACCTTAACAACAGCTCTTTCCTAGGTTGCTACACTAAAAATAATGTTAAAAACCATATGATATTCCATGACGTCAATAATGTACCTAAATTTATCCTGTGGCAGTTTAACATCAAGGTGGCTTTTGGATTTTCATTATAAATAATGCTGCAATCGCCACTTTGGGGCACCTGGCTAGATTTTGTCAGATTTTAGAGTATTTCCTAATGCTGGAGGCGCTAATCTCTACCAACCCTTTTGGAGCTATGAACGTGAAGAGAAACACGTGGCCCACACCACATGAAGCTCTTTGGTACACAGTCAACACCAGCCTTGCCATCCTAGAGAAAAAGACCAGTTCATATCAGAAAAACACCACCCAATAAATTAGGTGAAGTAAATCTGCTGATGCCCCAACAGTGTCATCACATGCCAAGGCCCAATCACATATTGCAAGTACAAAGTCAAGTGGATGATAGCATTACAGATACTGTGGCCTCGGCCCCCCCAGATATGTACTTATGCCCCAGTGACATCTGCAGTGACACAGGGTTAATATGACCCCTCCAGAGCATCATTGTTACTCAAAGGCTTGGGGAACAAGACATGACTTTGATATCAATCATCAATACAGACAGGCAGACAGTTAGGGCCCTGCCCCAACTCTTCTATGAGGAATACCAGCACAATGTGCACCCTGGATTATAAAGACATTACCTGGATTACCCTGGATTGTAAGGACATTGTGGTCTTTGATAGAAATGTAGCTACTATCCAAAAGAAAAGGAGCTGCCCCTGGTGCTGTTTGCAAACACCTTTCAAGTGATCACAGCTGGTTGGAGGCAAAGACCCAAGGATTCCTGCCACACTCCCAGCCTCCCCTGCAGGGCAGGGCATCCTTTCCACTCCCCACAGCCAGCCCAGTCAGTCCCTCTCTTACTCATTTGAGAGTCAGTCCCTGTCTTTTACTGAGGAAGACTGAAGGCCATACAGACCCTACATAAATAGATGAATAAGACAAATCATAGTCTCATGGATGAAGCTGCACACAGTTAACTATTAAAGCACTGGTTTGTGCTGAGGCATGGGGAGCCCATGGGGGCAGGGATCATGGGAATGAGAACGGGAGTCTGTGTAGGAAGTGGCCAGGACAAAGCGGGCGGCTTTCCTTTATGACTAAGGTGAGACAGAATGTGATTTTCCGACTTTCCCAACCTGGCTACTTCCCAAAATCTCTGACTTACAGATCCTTATTATTCCCAAAGCATTTCTATTCAAAAGGGGTGGCAAAATTTGCTAATGAGGAATTACCTACCCCTGACCTCTCTGGGGAGCCTTCTGAGACAGCATGTTAAAGAAGCAAAACGCCCGCAGAGGCTTAGGCTGCTGAGTAGGAGAAACTAATATCAACACTTAAGGCAATTAAAAACCAGCCTGCCTCAGGGGCTGGTTGCTCATGCTGTTGGTGATTTCAGGCTTTAACTAATGTTCATCATTCTGAAAGCCCCAGAGCCCTTCTGGGCTGCATGAGGCCAGATTCCCAGTGCTCTGGACCCCACAGGCCACCCATGGGTGACCACAGCATGGCATGAGGTCTGGTTTTCAAAGAAAAAAACAAGTTCATATCAGAAAAATACCACCCAATAAATTAGGTAAAGTAAATTTGCTGATGCCCCAATAGTGTCATCACATGCCAAGGCCCAATCACATATTGTGTCCCTAGTCAAGTACAAAGTCAAGTGGATGATAGCATTATAGATACTCTGGCCTGGGCCCCCCAGACATGTGTGCTTGTCTACATGGACTCATTCTACATAGACCAGTCTTACTTTGCAGCACAATTAACTATGGACAGTTCCTCAGGCAGTACTAAACCCTTTAATATCTCCTGTCCTGGCAAAAAATTCCTGTCCTAGAAGCCCAGGATAGGAGCCAGAGAATCTGGCCATCACCAGAGGCCTGGAGGGAGGCCCTATTAATTTGAATGCAAAAAAAGCACTAGAGAATCCTGGAGTGGGGTCAAGAATTCTTCGTTCATTGATTTAAAAGAAAATGGCAACTTCAGCTTCAACCTATGCTCAAGGTAAAGATCCAGGAGACTACAGTCACAAACACTAGGGCCCAGCAAAGCCTCACTGTGATTCCTGGAACTCACCAGTGGGGCATCCTCACCTGGAAGAAGGAAACCCAGGATGAGGTTGAGGCCCAACCCTTCTTAATTACGCCCTTAGCCAGGCTGTCAAATACTGAGGATAAAGCAAAGCTTATTTTTATAGCAATTTTAAAGACTGCCTCATGTTCAATGGAATGATTTAGAATCCTTCTTCCTACTTCAAATAAATTGAACAGCGTTAAGGAGTGGAGATTGTGTACCACTTCACCTACGATTTACTCACCCTTCAGAGCAACTACAGCGACACTACCAGACTCCCTGAGAAGTACTTTCCCTAGGTTAGTATTTATTTTCACTATCAGGGAGGATAAATAGAACACCCACTTAGGAGTCATACTGATAAAACTCCAGGCAGGACTCAAAACCAGGCGTTTTTAATGCACACTCAGGCCCACTTACTGCCATGAGCAGAAGCCTATATGTCCCCTGAAGGTTTGGAAAAGCATGGATTAATTACCCCATTCCTCAGCTGGCCTCAAAGTTGTTCCCTTTCCACTATTCTGCACTGTTGCCCATAGAAGACAAGAGGAGGGGACAGCAATGAGGGAACTGTCCCCACCCTCCAACAGAGCCACCCAGGCCCCACCTGTACAAGCACTAACTGTCCTCATACCTACCACCAAGGGCACACATGGGTTATAGTTTGCTAAGCCTGTCCTTACTACATAACTTTTTGGAGGAGAATTTGGAAACATCTGAACTATAGAAGTACATTATCTTTGACTTACATTTTACATCCAAGCATTTATCCTGACAGTATACCTCCAACAACATGAAAATACACATGCATGAGGTTGTTCACTAGAGCGTTGTCTGCAATTATAAAACCCCACATGTACATACATAGAAGAGTTGTTGAATAAACTAGGATACATCCACACGTGAGATACAAAGACGCAAAAAAAAAA